>NW_026442042.1:2400000-3600000 GCF_026898425.1 Galleria mellonella | reverse complement strand
AATTATAAAGTTGGTAACGTTTTCCTCATATTATTGTACACTACACCCGTGCGAAGCCGGGGTGCGGAGTTAATAACAGAAATAATCTAAAATTTCATGTGTGTAAATAACACCTATAAACGTTTCAAATAAAATAAATAGAAAACTGATTGGCATTGGTTCTAATAATAAATTTCGATGAATCTTAAAGGCCCTCCTTCTTTCATTGATCAATAGCTACCAAAATCTCTAAATCCAGAGAGGTATTGGGTTCTTTTATCCGCGCAAACAATTTTCCACCCAAAGCCTCATATTGTTCGGAGTTTCCGACGAAAATTGAGATTGATATAAGCCTCACAAATACAATAAACATTATTCCCTATAGATAAAGCTTCTAGTTTCACGTTATTTACATTTAAATGGAATTATTAATAGAATACGAAATATCTGACAGGTGCAAAGGGACGAACTGTATTTAGGTATTTATAATATTATCTGCAATGGAAAATAATAAACAACAGTATTTTTTCTTTTATTTATTTTTTATTCTTATCTGTAACTCTAATATACTCGTAGTACATGAGAGACATTACTTCAATAGTTTTCGTAAGAGCATAATGCTAATAACTTATTTTTTAATTTGGTTTATATCAGATCAATAGAAAAGCAAATAAATCCTGCATTATACTGTAATAAAATATAACGTGCACTTACGAAAAACCTAGATAATATCATCTCTTTCCATTAAGCGAGATCATGATCAATCACGAAACCCTTCATTAGTAATAAACTTTTAACAACATTAATTAAAAAAAAAATATGAAACACCATATTCTTATGTGTCTATAAAATTGGAGGATTATTTTATGTAATTTTTTTCGTATATACTGTTATATTTATTCAAGATATTTGAAGGAAGGAAGTTGGCTGAGAGTTTTCGTCGAAAATACTGTCTTATTCTTTTGAAATATAACAAAAAAATGGAATTGTTTACCTTTATTAGGACTACAAAAAATTTGATATATGTTTATTTTATACTGATAGCCTTCTATAACCATTTTAATATTTAAAAAAATATATGCAAAGTATGAATATTATTAATCACTCGACATTAACACCAAATTAGTTTCTACATTGTATCCGTGCATAGCCGGTACGGGTCGCTAGTTTTCTAATAAAGTACTTTAACTGCGTAGATACAATATAAAATGACGTGACATTTTGGGTAAGTGACGGTTTGATCATCCAGAGACCATGTATGTAGTTAGACTTCACAAAGTACTATTAAACTATTCATAACGCAATTATACACAGCTAAATCAACAGTTACTCCCAATTGTACATTAAGGAACAAATTTAAGATGTTACGTATATTTCCCTTCGAGTGTATAGTGGACGTTTCCCATGTACAGAATTAGATAATTTTGTTAGATTAAATGTTATTCTTGCGACTGATTCGACGTAATTGCGTACGTTCGAGCTGGAAGTGGAATATATAAGTAGGATTATATTTTTGCTCAGGCTGATTTAGAGTAATCGTTTAAGGTTATTAACCAATATTTTTATTACATAAGAATGTATATCTATATGTATGTTTTTTTAATGGATGATAATGGAATGGTAGCCTGCGCTAACGATTTACGCTGACGGGGCACCAGTGAGAGATGATAGGTGAGAATGAAAAGCCAGATCAGTTAGCCCATCGTGATGAATAAACCTGGAATTCAGCACTATAGTTTTCAGATAGGACCACATGGAGATCGACCTGACAGGGTATATTGCTAGCAATGGGACTGGTAGTCTGTATTACTAACAATCGCTTCCCCCCATCTATATTTATTTTCCATGTGGTCCCAGCATAGAATAGGCCAATCATGAGAGCAACGTCGTAAGAGGCAACTAAGGGAACTTCATGGTCAAGAGATGGGCAGCAGCGTCCCTCTAAAAACATCTCCAAAGCCTAACTGCGCTTTGCAATCTGCCTGCCAAGCGTGGCAACTACTGGCAAAGCCGTCCTTTTCGATGAGGTCTATGTTCAGCAGTGGCCAGTAGACAGCTGATATGATAACATGATGAGAATGTATATCAAATAAGCTTACAGTTTACTATAGAGGAGCAATTGCGCTACCATATGGGTAGCTACTATAATAGCCCATGGTGAATGGTAATACGATGCCAACCGTTGTAACATAAGCGTCTTGAGTAACTGTACCCAATAATTTCACTGCCTAACCTTACCCTTGAAACTGGAATACATCATGCAAACAAACTGCTCGGCGGCAGAAGTAGGCGAGACAAAGGTACGCAGGTAAATGGATTTGTACAGTCATTAAAGGGATTTCGTAAGTGGATAATATAAACATTGTGAACTAAATGAGGGATATAAAATAAGAAAACATTACCACGTCTATCTAAAAATACATATATTGTAATCCACCCTGGCTTTGCAAGTAATAACACATAGATAGATTATTTATTTTATATTAGCTTTAATATGTACTTTAAATTATATTATTGTAATTTTCGTAAGGATCTCTACGTTCCTGATTGATAATTTAGCAGCGAAAAGGAATTATTAGTAATGGAAATTTACTCTGTCGGGTCGACCTCCACGCGATTCCTCCTGAAAACCATCATGGTTAATTGTCACGATTGACTGAAATTTATCATCTCTCATGGACTAACGTCTGGAAAATGCTTTATGCAAACCCATACACCTTGTGGAAGGTGAATGGATACTGTGGGAATCCCCTCTTAAGATGGGGGTGTACCCACCAAAAACCAGACGATTTACCCTCGAGATGCTATATGTCGGAGACATGGGTTCGCTGTCGCACTTACCACATCTCCGATGGCAATCCCTCACTAGTACCCTACCAGCGTATACCGATAACGTAGGCAGGGTGACCATTCCATTATTATCCCACAAAAAAAAATCTAATAATGTAGCTTTATATAGATGAAAGAATTTTTAAATTCAGTTGAGTAGTTTTTGAGTACATTGCAAACAAACAAACATACAAAAAATAATTCCCTCTTTATAATATTAGTATTTTAAAACAAATTTTCAGTGTCCTTCTGTTCGTTCCAATGGATTTTGGACACGGGTCTCACTGTTATCTAGATATATTTCACGTTTAAAAGTTTATATGTACAATACGTCTTAGTTGAGATGGGAGACGATTGCCAGTAATAAGGTCTAGTCATCCCATTGCCAGCAATGTAACTTATTAGTTCGACCTCCACGCAGTTCCCCCTGAAAACCCGTCATTGTTAATTCACTGTGAGTTCGTCACGATAGAGTAACAGACTTGACTTCATCCTCATCAAACATTTCTTATTATAAGCCCGCTTTTGTATACCAACAACATTTTACCAAAGGAAGACTTTGTACAAAAGTCGATTGCTTGGGTACCTCCGTCCCATTCGTGTTTCTACCGTGAAGCAGTTGTGTTTGCATGGCTGTGTTTCGGTTTGAAGGGTGGGATATGGCGTGAATTTACAGGGTACAGAGGAATAACATCTGAGTCCTCAGGAATGGCAACGCATGGAGGGTATCATGGGCGAAACAGTATACTCTGTTATGTGCATGGTACTGCTCATGTCTATAGACGACGGTTACCACTTTCCATCAGGTGGGCCGTCAGCTTGTTTGCCATTCTAAGTTGTATAAAAAAAAACAACAACATAGACACTCTGTCTATGTTGTTGTTTTTTTTTATACCATTACATTTCTTCTTCTTCTTCCTACCCTTATTCTAATTATTATATAGAGATAATATGTTTGTTATTCATATTATAAAAACATTTGGCTTCATGTTACGACCGGCAGCCTGCCTGACGTCAACCCTTTTTGGGAATTATTAACCATTATAAATAATAATATTTCTATCTTTAAAAAAATAAATCCTAATCAAACTAATATATACAGTACACGAGCGGGTCTCTAATTTAGATATAATATTATTTGGTAGACTATAATGCATTATTTTGTGTATGTGTATGTAAGTTCAGTTATATAGGTACTCACATATATGTTGATAGAATTAGCAATCATCGTTCCAGTCACTGACTTAACTGTCAAACTTGACTACCGGATAATGATATGTAATAGCAATAGACTACGCTGTAAACATAGCCAATTGAATATGGTTCATGCAGCTGGAACAATTCCATTCATAACAACCACAATTAATATAACTGGGAGCTTATGTTGTTGTTATGTTTTTAGTTATCATCTATGTTATGTAAAAATCGGTCAAGTGAATCGATTAATTCAACTTGGCCTCTACATAAAGTCTTTTTTTATTACATATTCATGTTTACAAAAAAAATCAAGTTACCAATTTTCATAAAGATTCTGTATATAGACAATGTAAGTAAGAAAGAAAGAAGTTTATGGGAATCAGCAAGAAGAAAATTTTGATTAATTTGTTTATTACTAATACTAAACAAATTTTCATAATATCAATATATATATACATATATAAACACTCAAATTCACTCATGTTTAAAATAACCACTTTAGTATTAATAAATTTATATTTACTTTCAGTTTAGTATCAGGAGAACTTTATAAACTTATGTCGTATATAACACTTCAATTTATAAAAATAAAAACAAATTTAAATTAGAGGAACGTCTCCATAGTTTTACACATTGCTGTTAAGTATTTAACACTTCACAAAAATACAACAAAAGACCAACAAGATAAACCGGTGACTGAACCTTTCAAAGCTAAAACTTTTAAATTAAACTCTTGCGACAGACTTCATATGGCACTGTGAGTTCATCGAGACACTAATACTGGCCAAACAGCTAAACTTTCGGAATATGATGTATTTGCCAAATGAAAAATGTCCACAGAGACGCAATAGAATTATAGTAACTACTTAGCAGATATTCTGTTTATATATTTATTGCCCAAACAACTTGTATATGTGTGTACTTAGATATTCAAGAGCATTGTTCGGTCTCAACTTCGTACTGTTGATAGAGAGGTAGGAAATTTTTGTTTAACCACTGTTTTCACTTAACATTCTTTATAGAATATCTTGTCAACTTTGGTATATATTTTCTTAAGGACCGATGAGCGAGAAAGTTTTGGAATAGATATGTGTATAACTAGTGTTTTTTTTTTTATATTGGGAAAAAGAAACTGAATACAGTTGTATTTAACATAATTCATAATAGTGTTATGAAGGGATAATATTGTATGGTAAATAACATTAACAGTTTTTAATTCCCGCGATAAAAGTGATGTGGAAGTAAACTCTTATTTTCTCTTCCCTTTCTTTCTTTTTCTTTTTACTCTTCTTATAGATTTCATTAGCTGGATATTAAGCCGTAATGCTCCACTGTTTTAAATCCACTTTAAATAAAATAGAATATTCCAATATCTAATTTTCTTAATTAGATATCGACATTATTTTCACCCAGGCTTATCGAATAAAAAAAAGACAGAAAATGGTATTTTTAGTTATAAGCA
This sequence comes from Galleria mellonella, assembly GCF_026898425.1. Classification (NCBI taxonomy): domain Eukaryota; kingdom Metazoa; phylum Arthropoda; class Insecta; order Lepidoptera; family Pyralidae; genus Galleria; species Galleria mellonella. The sequence continues at coordinate 3,594,533 of NW_026442042.1, read as the reverse complement.
TGTTCTGGTTTTCATGTCTATAAATCTAAAAACATTATGACTGAAGTGTTTTTGTATCTACATATAAATAATCTAGAATAATTATTATCTGAAAAGATAAAGGGAAACACAAAATAAAATACGTAAAAATAGAACAAAGATTAACTGTTTACCAAAATTCTTATCCTTATTTATGTGAAGTATCCTTATATATATTATTAGTATTAAAGTAAGCTTTAGCTAGTTACTTATCGAAACTACTTACTCGGTTAAATTTAGTACAATCAAATACTACTTTTTAACCTATAGGTTACAAATATACACATATTTTTGTGATATTTGTGTACAAAAATTAAATTAAATATTATAATGAAATAGAAATATTTCTCCGAAATTACAAGACGAATATTATGCAATTATATTTTTGAATTAAATTCATCAAATTCATCAGTCATTCAAATTGTCAGCATCCTTTTAAGGAATGAGGAAGGGTGGGTAGAAAAATGACAAAAATTTTTGAGCTTCTCATAACCGCTCGACGCGTTGCGTTATTATGGAAGGAACAAATTTTACCATTTTAAAATTTTAGATTCTCGAAATTTCTGACTTAATATATACTATGACATAGGTACATTCTTAGTTTTCAACCGACTTAAGAAAGAAAGAGGTTCTCAATTCATTTGTATTTTTTTTATATTTATTACCTCATAATTCCGTCAATTCCAAACCGATTTGTAATTTTGTTTTTATACGTAAGTACATCGTTAATTAATATCCAAATTTTTTAGATAGTAGTCGCACATAAATTTTATCAAAATCGATTCAGTAATTTAATATTTAGATCAAAATAACTAGTTTTGTCACAACTGAAGTTGGTTTTCTTTGTGGGACACAATCCTTAATTATACATACCTCTAATGACTTCGATTTAACCCTGAAGTCATTTTATTGGATGCACAAGATAACAATTTGTATCATAGTTAATTTAGTTACATATAATACGCTTGTACATTTTATTGTATGCAACTTAGAAAGGCAAACAAGCTGATGGCTCAACTGATGGCAAGTGGTAACCGTCGCGAATAGACATGAGCAGTACCATGGACATAATAGAGTATACTGTGTCTAGTGTATAATGAAAGTGTAGTATATTCATTCGATGCTTAAATCTGTTTGATATATTACATAATAAAGGCTATTTCGTAGCGCGTAGCTGCTACGGAGTTACGAGCATTACCTTTACGCTATAAATAAAAATTACAAATACATAATTTAAAAGCACCGCTATTAGTAATGCTTTCATTGTTATAAAACGTAGCTTAAGAAGGCATATTAAATGCCCCAATTAGATTAGACAAGAAAATAGTATTTCATTTTCAAGAAATATATATTATTGTTAACTTATAACATTTTGACTTACTTCTGGATTTTTTTTTAATTAGACAAACAGTAATTTGACTGCTTCTATTTGCCTGAAACAAACATATTACTTACACGGTCGACAATGAAATTCGCTTCTTCAAGGTTGCCTTAACATATTTGTTTTCAGGCAACAATAAGGCCGTCTTATTGTATTTATACTATTGTTAATATATTCTATTATTTTCTGTATTCTATAATTCTTTGACACTATTACCCTATTATAGTATGTTACGAAGACGCGCTACGTGTTCGTAGCAAATGCCGTAGAGACATCTATACGTCTAATGACGACTAGATACGTCCTTAAACTTGTCAAGTGTATCAGCACGCTAGAGTGGGCAAGTGCAGGCCCCGTCCCCGTGACCTACATCCGACGACCCTCGCTCGGAAGCTGCTAATTTCCACCATAGCGGCCTGAAGCGACGTCACAGCGGGGCAGGGAGGGATTCGTCGGCTCGCTGGCTGCTCGCTCAGTCCACCGCCCCACTTCGACCTGCAAACACGCGTCAGTCGCGACTCAGTTGCGGACGAACACGCCGCCCCGCGAACAAATACACGACCTCAGCAACTCCGCCTGATTAATTTTTTTAATGTGCAGACCCGTATTTTTGTAGTGCGTAAACGGTGAAAGTATTTTTTTAATTGCAAACTGTGATAGCGAGTCAGGCGGGCAGAGGTTTGGGTGGGGCGCGTTCCGCTGACACAGTGGCTCAGTCAGCCGCCGGTCGCCGAGTGGCAAGCACCATCGATTGTCTCCATACGTCTGTACGCGAGGTACGTAACTATCACGTGCTCGTATTTTCACGGCGGCTATTTCCACGCGCGTATTTCAGGAGATCTGCTTAGCGTTCAAGGCCGCGACTGTTTGCATTCAGTTTTACGTTGCGTACGTTTGTGTTTTGATTGTTAAGAACGTATGCATTGTGTTTATTCATGTCACGTGGTGGTGATGGAAAGGAAAATTAATAATTTTCACGGCTCGCGATCTTCGACGCGTGCCTTAAATATATAATGCGACAATTATATTATCCAAGGTTGTTATGGCTGGCGTTGTATTATGAAGTTCTCTTCGTAATTTATACATGTCGTGGGAATATAAAAAACTGTTATATTTCCCATGAGAAACGAAATATTTTTTATACATAAACAACTTCGATTTTAACAATTTACCATGTGCTATGTTATAAATTCTGAAAAAAAAAATCTCTCCAGTTAAACAGAACCATTCAAATCAATTATATAATTGTTTGAAAAAAAACAACATAATTGAAAACCTTTTTTTTAAGTCACCTTTTCTAAGTTTTTTTTTAAGTAAGTTGAAAAATATACCCAACAGAAATTCCATAGAATTTAAAGAAATTTAATATTATTATATGTGTGTTATTGTTTTTACAATTTGACCCAATTATTGGCCAGGTGTACTATAGGTCGGTTAAATATGATCGTGACCTACACTCTACGCACTAAATCTAGACACGATAAACGTTTTGGCAACAGTTGAGATATGCATTCATTCATTGATACCTATGCAGTTACACTTCTTGCACAGTTATTTAATCGTATTCTCTTATACGTATAAGAAGAGATCCGTATCCAGTATTAGGATAAATGATCGAAAATATACACAAAAATTAATAATAATAATAATTTTACACGATAATCACCCAACATAACTAGTCAGAAATACCTTCAGTTGATATTATTGTATCACATAGTAATATTTAGCGATTATGCAGTATACAGAAAAACACGTAGATTTAGTTTATGTTATTATTATGCTGTTATGCTAAGTTTTGTATGTATAATAAATAAAGAAAATCAATAATCTTAATTTTTTTATTATTATTACTGTTTTGTTTTCATTGTTCATATAAGAAAATTGAGCCAAATGTGATATTGAATAAAAAATAATCTTCAAATACAAAAAAAAAACATACAGAAATATTAAGAATCATCTGTTTTTTTTTTTATTTGCATTAATTAACACTGAAATAAAGTTTACAAAATCATGTGCTTCTCGTGAGACTAAATAAATAATATTGACAAACATCGAATTATGTTCGATCGCGATAAATAGAGTGAAACGTGGAATCAAGTAGAACGGATTACAGTGACGAAGCATTCAAAGAAGACGAACGGAATTAGATGCTGAAATACGACATTATTGATTTCACGATTACAATATATATTAGGAATACATATAAAAGTATAACATAAAAACTGATATATTGTATTTTTTTTATTATATCATTTTTTTTTATTATATTATCCATTTTATTGTGCCTGGAACAGACGCAAGTATTCTTTTTCCTTTTCAGTCTAATTTTGTATCTAAGAGATCACTAGCTCTTATTTTATTCTTTGAGCATAAAATTAAAGTGTTCATTAATTTATTCATTAATATGTTAAATAAGTATGTTTACATATTATAGAGTACTAGCTATTACTCGCGACTTTGTCCGCGTGGTCGGGATATGTTTGCTAACCGAGATAAAAAGTAACCTATATCTTTTTCAATCCCATATAATACGTGTATACCAAATTTTATAGTGTTTAGTTGAACCGTTAAGACGTTATGCGGTAACGAATAAACAAAGAAACACATTTTCATATTTGTAATTTTAGTAAGGATTATTAGGAGTATTATAGTCATACATTATTTATAGGTATCGCCCATATCTACAATAGATTTTTCTTTTAAACCGCTTTCAAAGTTGAAAAAAATTTCCAATGATATTTTTTTTTGTTTTATTTGTTGTTATGAACCGATTTTAATGATTACTTTTACATTTTAAATTATATAGGTATTTACTTCGAAGGTCGATCTTAGGTAAATTGTGTTAAAATTGAACTTTGTACAGATTTGAGCGGACAAAATGCTATACGTAGTTATATTTATATGATATGAAACTCGAAATACATATACGAATTTGAGATAAATAGGATATCTTACAACTTCTAAGATTAGATACACGCTTGAGAGCAGACGAGAAGTCAATACTGTGACGTCATTGGAGACTTTCAATACTCAGATAACACTTTCATTGTATTTTGCATAATATTGATTTTACCTTGAACAAAACTGATATAACTGCATCCTAAAACTATTTTATCATTTAATAAAAAAGGCAAATAATCATTAAATAATAATTTAATTTAATAGCTGTGTTTCATTTTGAATATAGAATATGATAATGAAATTGCAAGGTACAGAGGCATAACTACTTAGTCCTCAGGAATGGCAACACATGAAGAGTATCATGGGTGATACAGTATACTCTGTTATATCCATGGTACTGCTCATGTCTATGTTTACATCAGGTGGGCCGTCAGTTTGTCTGCCATTCTAAATTGCATAAAAAAAAATTAAAGTCAATTCATAATTCACGGATATTAAGAAGCTTAAAAATTTCCTTTGTCATTTCATTTTTATCAGATAGTAACAGTTTGCTACCTTACGTAATGCTAATTAACATAGTATTACTCTGTATATTGAAGGTGATATAAGATCAACAAAATTAAATTGTTATCTACGTACAAGCTGACCGTTGTTCTGACCAAATTCCATTACTTTTTTTTATAACAGCCTTAATCTTATTATTACGAACTTAAAAAAAAACAAACATATATACTTTTTTCTCAAGATGTACACTTATCAATGAATAAAATTTAATTTTGTTTATATAACATAGAAAGAAGTCGTAAAGAGTAGAGTATTGTATTTAAATTTTCCCCCCTTTTCTGTTAAAATCTCGTAAAAGCTATAAAAGCATACGACTCATTTGATGGTAAACAGTTATCGTAGCCTATGAACGTCTGCAATACTATTTCACGTGCTCGTTACCGACCATTAACAAGCTAATATGCCGTTTTTGAAGAATCCCATATAATTACAAGCATTTCCATAGTTAAGGCGAATATAATGGTATCTCACTTATGAAAATCCTTATTAGTAAAAATATAAAATACAAAGGCAACTTCGCTTGCTATATAGGTTTAAACAACCGTGATACAATTGATTAGTATTAAGTAAAATTAAGTCAGTTGGCTCATATTGATGAATTTGTTAGAAATCCGCGATGGGTTTCAGGGAAGTGGGGAGGAAAGGACTATTTGATAGGATACGTCGCTCATAATGGGACCGCTAGTCCCCGTTACGACAGATAATACAATTCTACTGCTATTAATAATTATTCTATCTCCCTACGTTACTACTTTAGTTCAATACTGTTTCATATTCACGAGAATAATATAAACATCAAGGTACTCTAATTAAATTATTATATTTCCCTTAAATGATTGAGTTAATTCCTATCTCATATAAAACATAAACTAATAATATATGAAATTGAAAATAGTATGTTTTAATTTTAAAAACAACAGGATTGTTTCATGTATATTTTTTTGAGAAGTCTGAACTACTTTTGGGGCCGTTCGGGACCATTATAAGCAGCTATATAACAAACGTGAATAAATATATGCTAAGGGTTCTGGTTAGTTTAAGTTAATATTGATTTTATACAATTATTATTAAAACCTTAAATTAAATTAAAAAAAATATACCAATCTTTTCAAATAAATGTTGTCAATTAGAAAAATTATCATGCAAAGGGGCCAAGAAATCAATTATAAAGATACCATTTTTGGAAGTTGGGTAAAATGCCTCAACGCCGAATGCTCAATCTCGTATATTGAAGTTTTCCGCCTTTATCGTACCAATAAATCGGTTATTGGATTGTTATCGATTTTATTTTTCTGATTGGCATGCCTCGAGTGTGCCTTGCTCCGAGACATTTTCATATTTTATAAGAGCTCGCTATTGCAAACAATATTATACATACTAGCCGTGCCGGCGACTTATTTTACATGTACTTATACACTGTATTCAATCAAATATATTTTACAGTGCACTATATTTTAACTTTGATTCGGCTTCATTTTTGTAACATGGATTATGTTGATTACATGGGATAAAAAGTATTTCTATAACTAGAATTTCTCCATCCTATTTACTACGTGTATGCCAAATTCTTACATATACTCGTATACTAAGGATTATTAACAATGTAGAGGTTGTATTAAATAAAAAAAAATGCAATGAAACTTAATTATGAACATTTTTAAATAGTCATTTTTTAAGTTCGTAATTTTAGCTGAGAAAAACGGGCAAGAAACCCAGCTGTTACTTTTTTCAAACAAAAGTTGTGTTTTAATCTATAAAAAGTTGAGTATTTCTAGTTATAAAAGATCAATAGTTTATCTGTATAGTCTAAATGTGCAAGATCTAACCTAAATTGTTTTGTCAACCAATGACTTTTTTGTTGATGTTTTGGCGATGCTATCGGTTCGATGATGCCAGATGATTCGTGACGTCACGAGTCACAGGATTGCCTTGACACCAATACATGTACTCATCTGTTGATTTTCAGGTGTTTATGTTGTATACTAAACGAGGCTAACAAGTCGTCGCTTGAGTTTAGCTTCTGAAATAGTAGGTCATATTATGTTTTGTAAATATTTTTAAATTTTGTATTCAAGTTAGATTTTGTAAGCAAAACCAAATTATTATTCTTAAATAATATGTCATAAAATTTCTCTAAAACATTTTTTTTTTTTGTAATAGACAACACTAAATGTACTTTTAAAAAATTAAAAAAAAACCTTCACGTATAGACTTTATCATTAGGTAACATGGCCTGCATGGAACTGTGGGCTACCTATCTATTCGTGCATAGCCGGAGTAGATTACTAATCATTCATATAGTGTTTATTATGAAGCAAATCATAAACAAGTCATTAAATATATTCACGTCACGCTGGCCAAGGCGCGGGCATGGTTACTACAATTTAAATTGAGAAGACATTTTAGATTAAAAAAATCGGCATGTATGTTAGTAAAAATTGTATACTTCGAAAATATTGTATAATATAATTATCCAAATACAATCGAAATTAACACTTCGTTCTATTCGTAATAAGTTTAAAATCCTAAAAATTTTTGTCAAAGTAGCTATAATACTTATATCACAACAAAAGTAAAAAAATCCTATATTTCAAATACATATTTATCTTCATACTTATCCGTAAGTATATCTCTTATCTTAGCCTATCATCTATATTTAGATTATTCGCTTTAAGCTTATCTATCTCAAGAACAAATCTTGATTTGCTAAGTATATACACGTATTTGTAAACTTTATATAGGCTGTACGTGAAATAAAAATAATAATATAAATAATAGTATGTGTAATTAGTAATAGCTATACATTATACATTAAATATATATATATATATATATATATATATATATATATATATATATATATATATATATATATATATATATATATATATATATATATATATATATATATATATATATATATATGTATAATGCAACAAACCCAAAGTTATAACAAAAATATGATTTTATAATATGCATCGTAAAACATAATAATAATAAAATTACCATAAAACCAACATGCATAAATTACCTTTGTCATGTACATAAGATAATGTATGAGATAAAAATAAAAAGCTATTTTCAAATCACGTACACTCACCGTCGTTTACTAGCAAACTTTAACGAGATTTATATTAAAATTCTATGACATTAACAAAAACTTTTTTAATTTAAATGCTTTTTTATGTTCTCAGACTTATTTATTAAATTTTACTTTTAATAAAAAATAAAAGTAGTTACCTATTTGCCCTGACTAACCGACTCACAAAACTGGCTCATGAATAAACACTTAAAGGAATTTTATTTCTACAAATATTAATATTATTTTGATATAATCTTAAAAGTTCTTATTAAAAAAACACAAAAGCCAAAGCCTTGTATAATATGAATAAAAATATCAGGCCGTTCTTAAATATTTAGGATAATGACAGGAAAATGATGATAATGAATTTCAAAAAATTTTATTAAGTTGAGAATGAAAATTACGTTTTAATGTCAAATATTACATATAATTATGTATAACATAAAAAATATAATTGCAGCAGTATTTAAACATAGTTTAAATTGATATAATATAAAAGAAAAATCAAATATTTTTAATGTAACTAGTAATAAATTTATTATTTTATTTTCTTTTTATCATAATATCAGGTATTCTTTATTCTTTCTTTATTCTTTATTGTACACATAAAGTAATTGAATCAGAAAAACAAACATAATAGTGCACAAAGGCGAGCTTATCTCTAAAAGAGATTTCTTCCAGCAAACCCAATATGAGAAAAACTGACAGTTTATTAGTAGTTACAGTTATACATGTGTACCAATCGACTCAAATGTTATAGTTAAAAATAAACAAATAAAACGTCTTTACAATTGTAAACACCGATAGGTATTAATGAATAAAAATATATATAAGTAAATATGTATAAATAGATATATATTATATATAATACACAAATATAAAAGTAATCCTTCCCTGTAAACAGATCGGCATAATAAATCTCTCATAACTTAATATTTTAAGATAAATATATTTATAACATTAATGCAGCTTATCCCCACCCGCGTTACATTGAATTAAAATAGCTTAACAAAATGCTGACAAATACGAGTACAATGCATACATTTGGTATACCAGAGCATAATATTATGATTATTCTTAAATAAAGAAAAAAAAATACAAATACTTGTCACTTAGAATTATTTTACTCTAACACGGTATTTTGCAACACTTGCATGGTAACACCAAATTCACCGACGACGATAGCATGGCGTGAAATGAAAATATTGGGCCACAACTCAGTTATAATGATAATTTAGGGTATACATTAATCCAAGACACGCACAAGACTTGTGGAACTTTATAAGCCGACGCATTTTGGTTACTTTATTTCCTCCAAGCAACTAAATGACGCATTTGTTAATATTTATTAAACATTTACTTGCAAGAAAACTAATTTTGATGAATCACATGCTTTATTCTCCTATAAACAGTAACAGTGGCCTATTTTTACCATCCATACTTTGCTTTCACCTTGGCAGGTCACGCCATAAACTTCTTTGAGGTCTTTTCCTTATTAGTTTTATTTTTTCCTATTACCTCTTTAGAGGGTAGGTATAATTTTTAATTTATCCTTATATCCAAGTCGACTACCATTACTCATTTATTTTTATTACAATACCAGCATTGCATCTGTGATAAGCCACAACTCACAGCTTTATTGTGCTATTGTACACCTTTATTGTACGTAAATTTCTTATACGACAGTTAATTTTATTTACGTCACGATGTTTTCATGTAAATTCCAGTCGTAATCGAGTTTTCTTAGCAATAAAATATTCGAATACTTTTGTAATATTGTTGAATATTGTATAGGGAGACATTACAATAAATGATTATGATTGAGGGAGATATCATTAGAATTGATAAAGTACCAAGAACAAAACTGGGCACGATGAGAGCAACGAAAATCGGTATACAATATATGTATGTATTTAAATGGACCGTATATAGAGAAGCACACAAAAAAAAAACAATATTGCATTTTAATATACAAGAAAAAAGGAAATTAAAATAATACTCGTATTGAATTTAGCTCAATAACATCTAGTGTCAAAAACATCAAATAAAATCACTACGTAAGAGAAAAAAATAAGCACATTCAGGCAGTCCAGAGGGAGACTTTGTACAAAAGATTGCTTGGGTACCTCTGTCCCATTCGTGTTTCAACCGTGAAGCAGTTGTGTTTGCATGGCTGTGTTTCGGTTTGAAGGGTGGGATATGGCGTGAATTTACTGGGTACAGAGGAATAACACCTGAGTCCTCAGGAATGGCAACGCATGGGGGGGTATCATGGGCGAAACAGTATACTCTGTTATGTCCATGGTACTGCTCATGTCTATAGGCGACGGTTCAGGTGGGCCGTCAGCTTGTTTGCCATTCTAAGTTCTATAAAAAAAAAAAAAAAAAAAAAAAAAAAAAAAAAAAAAAAGTCCTGCTGAAAACTTTTTATGACGGTATTAACATATGAATGAATATATGAAATAAGCAAGGTATCAACGTACTATACAAAAATCAGTGGCTTTCTCAGGTATAAAAAGAATCACTAGCAAAATAAACGACTATCGTATCAAAGAACTTATCTATAAAATGTTATATATTATCTCTTAATGCCTCGATTGCAAAACCAATCACAGTGAAATATGGCATATTTGACATATCTTGTATTTAGCATGCAGAAAGATATAGTCGTGTTACTGTTTCAATAACTTCTAAAAAGCGGAGATTATCAATTCATTTGTTCATTTTTGTCCCTACGTTATACGATTTGATACATAACATTTTTATATTTATAATTTTACAATTAATAAAGTTTATTCTCAAGTTGGCATCTCTCGTAGTTTACTCTCATATATTAATTCTGTTATGATTTAATTTCCCTTATTTATCTACAAAGTGCGCATACGTTCAATATTTCAATATTTTCTATTTAATGTCGTTGAATGGTATATTTTAACAGTTTTTTTATGCGAATCAAAATATGAAGTATGTTTCCAAAGTGACACTTATTCAACATGTTTTATGGCGCAATGTTTTTCATAACATAAATAGATACTCATACTTCAACTGTTTTAAATTCCAATACAGTACACTAATATTTTGAATTTATATTTACATAAACTTACTACCGACAAACCTATAAAATTTTACGTCACTAGAATTACTATAATTGAAGCCAACTCGAAAGCTGCCTATTATCTAAATTGCCAAAGAATAGAAGCTACTATGGCAATGCCGTTTGATTATTATGAAATATTACGTGACCGAAATATCATTGTTAGGGAAAAATACGTGAACAGATATGTACGATAAACACGCAATATGACTATTTACTGAATGAAGTGTATGTTGGAATGTTTTATTTTTATCAAATATTAACCCAACCATTTATGATTGGCTACTACTAACATTGTGTACCGATGTTTTCATTCGTATTTGTTATAATATATTGATTTATTTAGTTTATTTATTTTATCTATTTTATTTATTTTATTTTTTTATTTATTTTATTTATTTTATTTATTTTATTTATTTTATTTATTTTATTTATTTTATTTATTTTATTTATTTTATTTATTTTATTTATTTTATTTATTTATTTATTTTATTTATTTATTTATTTTATTTATTTATTTATTTTATTTATTTATTTTATTTATTCATTTTGTTTATTTATTTTAGTTATTTAAGGTATATAGCTTTAAAAACACACAAGACATTTACACAATTAGATAATACATCAGCCAATAAAGTTTGAATAAATGAAGGAAATACACAAAGTCGCACTATTATTAAAAATTAAAATTTCGCTTTTACCCATTAATATAATCATAGCTATTCAAATTCCATTCTTATTATGTCTCTACCTATAAGAGGGTAATATAAGCAAGCTATTACTACACTCAAAGAAGAGGCTTTATAAATAATTATCACTTTTTTTATTAATTTATAATGAGATTATTTTAAGCAAAATACAAACAATATTATTGAATGTCTAAAAATATTGACTTCGATTAAAAATTTACATTTTTACACAAAGGTATTTATATTGGTAGATTTTTTCATACATAACATTACATTGGAACCAACTTAGTATCCTTTTAAGGAATGTAATAAATTTGGCATGTATGGTTACAATACAACAACCAATAATAATGTCAGTGGTCATAAAATAGCAATATCCAATATATATGTAAATTATTAATTATATTCCTAGTTATCTTTTATCTACAATAAATATTTCTATATCATATAATAACTTAGTAGGAAGATCATAAAATAGGCAGACAACACTTAAATAATTTAAATTGACACATCCACTACTTTACAGTATTTGACTATTCTATTCGTAATTATTCAGAGCTATTAATTTGTAATGTAATTCGAATTATGAATAGCTTATGTATATTATACTTATATATAAACTTAAAAATAAATGAATTAATAACAAAATATAATATATAACGTTAACAGACAGTATGTTTCATTTAAAATTAATATAATTAGCAAATAATATCCTAAAGAAAAGAACCAGCATAATTATAAACACAATAAGCGGTCCTTCGAGCCGGATAATAAAACTGTATGTTGTCGATACGTGTTATATATGATATGTATACATGACATGTACATGTCATATCACTCATATATCATACATTTACATTAACAAATTTAATATCACTTTCATGTGGTTGGAAGTTCTATAATTATTAAAATGTCGAGTATAAAACGAGCCAAGTCTGACATAACACCACTGTGAGATATTAAGGTGAATGCCAAATACTAAGCAGATATTCATCAAACGTGATATACCATCTCATATACAACTAAAGTACAGTATGTTTGTCAGAATAAACGAGAAATGTAATAAAGGTTTACCTTACAGTTATTGTGAGACAAATGAGCGTATTGAACGGTGAAATGAATCGAATAATACTGTCACAAAATAACAATATCACGTACTAAATTATTAAGGTACTGCGATATTTAGTCATTAACAATTAAGTACATTAGAAGATGAAACATACTTGTATATAGATATATCTATCATCATATCAAACGTTACTTGTTCACTGCTGAACATACTCGTAATTTTCCACCATACACTACCTACTATAGTAAGGGATGTATTTAAGATCATCGCTCCATCTAATGGGGGATCATTCTATACAATGCTTGTTTTTACGGGTCACCACTTAACAACTTTTCTTCTAAATGCTTATATGCTTATTTCGGATTGTATCACGCAAAGAAACTCCGAGCACAACTCTCAGCAAAGCTCGCTGAGCAACTTAAAACATACGGCCAACCGTGTATAACTATGTATATCTATATTGAAAAGTGAGTTAAAATATAGAGAGACTAAAAATTTCAACATTTCTTTAATTTTCATCAACCGCCTTTAATTTGTAATCAATGGTCTGCCAAATAAATGACGATTGACGTGATCCCATTTTCATTTAAATGTAGCTATCCGAAATTCCGACAGCGAAAGGCTTAAACTCGGATCGTAATCACAGTGATAAATGGTCACAAGTACGTGACATTTACAAAATGATCATTTGACATGTATAGATGACTTTTTACGAATAGAGTAACATATTTATTTTTACTTCGTATACATATAATCGTATGTAACTTGGAATTGAAAACATACTGACAGCCTATCAGATGGTAAAAGCCCACTATAACCTAGAACTTATGAACAGCACCATAGATTTTTTAATGGATGATAATAAAGTAGGGGTTACTACTATTGGTATACATTGACAGGTCATCAGTGAGAGATGATAGGTGAGGATGAAGTCAGCTTAGTTAACATATAATGATGAATTTGACAATTATTAATCACGACGGTTTCCAGGGGAATCGCGTGGAGATCGACCTGACCGTGTGTATTGCTAGCAATGATGATTATCATCCCCATTACTAACATTCCTTCTCCCCGCAGCACCATAGATTATATCCATGGTGGTGTAAGCATTAGACATTGTATTACATATAACATCAATAGTTACATCCTGTTTTAAAATTTATCTTTACAATTTTATTAATTTTATAGCATATATATTTTATAGCTTAGAATATTCTCTTATGTTAAATAGCAATACACCACTAGAGTAGAAATAAAAATGATTAATTAGTCCACCGTAGCTAATTCACTAAGAACTAACCATGGTGAGAGATACTCCGTGAAAGTTGACCTCGCAGAGAATATTTTTACTAACAAGGGCCGATGTCCCCAAATCTAATAATCACTTTATCTAAATTATACCGTATTAAGTATACAATAAATAGTACTAGAAATATTTTTAATTATTACATAATTTATTTTTACTCGACTGTCAGGAAATATAAACAAGACAAGTATTGTCTTATTTGAGATCACAAAGAAGGGTGAGGTCAACTCGCAAGAAGTGCATAAAACATTCATAATTGTTATTTCTATGTTTTATATTATACAACAGAGTTACTATTTATCCTACAACATTATGCTGTACTATGGTGGCAAGGTCAAGGGCATTAAAAGATGGAACATGTTTCCAAATATATTCTGTAGGAGGGTAGCTCAAATAATGTACAATGTTTTTCACCTTAAAATTATAATTTATACTGTTAAATATGTAAATACCTTATTTCACCTCAGTTAACGAAACTTTGTTTAGGCTTGTATTTATTTATTTATATGATATAAAACTGAAATTCAATCTTTATATTTAAATAAATATTGAACCTAAATTATAATAATAAATTAAGTTGTGAAACATTGTTTATTGGAGTGACTTATTAAATACATTAAGTACATATTTTGTACCTATATATATCTTTTATAGGTATGTATATATGTAATATTGATATTACATTATGTCACTTATACGCAAAACTGAATGTCAGGTATGTTATTGTTTCATACAAGGTTTTTACAGTACCTCGATAATCAATATATTAACATGATATGAACAATACGAGAAAATATCTTTTAACAGTTCTATTATTCTTGTTTTCAATGTTCGCAACTATTTGTTATTAGTTATTCCATCTATATGATGGAAACTGTTTATAATAAATAATACATTTTGTATCACACAAAATAGATATTCATTAATTTTATATACAATAGTCAATAAATCTTTACATCACATTAATAAGATTCACTAATATAATCTATATTTAAGCTATTTTATTAAATAAAAAAACAGATCATCTAATATTCCATTGTTAATTTATCTACCAAGTTGCGTACCACATAAAAAAAATATTGGTACCTAATCTCCATTCATCTCACAACCTTCGATCATGATCATCGACATCATTCTGGATTTATGTACAATTCATTTATTGTTACTGCCATAAATCTCTGGACTATAATACCTGCGCATGGCACTGAGTAGACTTGTATTTAAAAAAATTGTTTTAATTATCTGTTGAGACAACATATTCAGCTCTAACTGTATACAAGTATTACTTCAGAGTTAAATAGGTATATCACAACATATCTGACGAACATATATATGTATTTCGTATATATTTAAAATATTATTCGGCATGATATTTATTAATATAACAATTTACATTAATAGGTAAATTTTAATATTTTGTGTATGTAATGTATGTTCGCCACCACTGCCCTCAAATGCTCTCTGTTTGTAGAGAATGCTTGCCATCCGTACAAATTTTATTTTGTATGACTCAAAGGAAAAAAAAATATTTCGATTGCTTTTTTAAACAATGAGTATTAATAATAAATTTTAAAATAATAAATGTCAATAACAGTCGATCAACTACTAATTATAGTATGTATACAATTAATCAACTTTATATCTTAGTAATTAAAACTGCTATTGATTTGAAAGTAATCATTTTAGCTAATATTTATTATCTACACATATATATGTAAATAATTGAAAATATATTTTTATTTTATTTGCTAGCGGGTCCAACTGGGGTACTCAAAATTTTGAAATTGATCTACTAGTATCATATATATAGTAGTATATATAAGATATATCAAATGTAACGGCTTGGGCTACAGTTGTTTGTATATTTTAAAACTGATTTATTTATACTGCGTCTTTCTTATGATCAAAACTGTGAAAAAAAATACATTCTCCCCCTTTACGTCCGAAATTTGTGAAGCGTAAACTTGGGAATAATTACAGTTTATAAGTATGTATACTATTTATTCCCAAGGGTTTAAAAAAATATAGTAAGATTGACTGTCATCATGCCAAAAATATGAGACATTCTGACTGGCATCTGTTCAAAATGGCCAACAATATTCCATGTGATTTGTGTGATAACTTTATCGTGTTTTCCATATTTTTCTATCTAATAACATGATAGATCATGATGAATCTATCTTTGGTTATCTGATAACATACTCTTGTTATACATATATCAGTATAAATATAATACCGAATGGAGTCTGTTCGTGAACTAAGATAATCAGAACTAAAAATTATATTGCCACTAAAAGTAGAGTGTTTTAACAACATTTAATAACATTATAGCAGAGTTTGCTTTATTTTAATATCGTTCTATTATTTATTTAACAGCTTTTAGCCGTTTTATGTGTTTAAGGTCGTTTCACACCGCGTGCGTTTCGAACAGCTGCGTGAAACTGTAAATATCTCCTTAATTATGAAGTAAATTCAAAATCATTCAAATAAATTAAATATGTATATTTAGAAATTGTTCAATGTAATTCAAATATGTACTATATAATTATTTACAAAATTATTGATCATTAATTGGTAAAAATAACAAATAAAATTATAATTTATTAGATAATGTACAGGTTACAAGAAATAAAAAAAAATGGAAGTTAGTCCATAGACAAGAAAAATACAAATAAAAGTAATTGGTAATTAAAAATGGCGCAAGAGTCTCATAAGATATCATAATAATCCATAACGTAATTCATGAAGCATAGAAAATTATACTGTTGATACCAAGTTTTCTTAGGTTGCTTTCCTCAATACGAAGGCCTCTGAAAATTATGTATAATACCTACATGCTCGGAGGAAAGGCATTTTGAGTAAAGGGATCTAACAGCCCCATTAATCTGTATTCATATTATAATTCTGTTTCTGATCTAATATCCAAATATAAACTCTCCGATCATACCTATATATTATATTTACGAACCTACTTTTTCTATCAGTCTATCTTGAGTTAGTACTTAACTTATTTAATGTATAATTCCTACATATAGGTCTCTGCAGAAACGAATAGAGTTTATTGGCTTTTACGTATTCTGTACCTTTCTTGTAAGATAGATCAATAACCAGTTAATATGTTATTTGTTCTTATTTATTGTCAATAGAAACTTTCATGTAGATATCTATTGCTAATTTTCTTCCTACTATACATTGTTAGGTTTGATTGTAGTATATTTATGAATATAACACAAATAAAGAACCCTAAGTCGTTATATATCTTGTAGTTCTATTTATTTATATATTATAGAGAGACTTATAAGCTATAATATATAATAGACTATAGCTAATAATAGAAGGAGAATAGGTTAAACTCACCAGGCTGCCACATAGTAATGAGATTTTGAGATAAATAAAAATACATTTGTCCTTCTTTGACTTACAATAATTTACTGACAAAAGATTCAACCTTAGCTTTGGCAATGTTTAGCATACCATAAAGCTAGTTGTATGCTGGCAGGCTGCACTCCTAGATTTCCGAGAATTATAGTTTCTAAAGGGCTATGTTGTGGAGTCGAACATAACTAGTTTACAATAAAAAAAAACAAGGAGGTCCATACATCGATCCAGTTGTATAGAAAAGGATGTCACGACCAGACAGCTTAGTATATAACTGTGTATTTAGTTTCTCTCTTATATTTTACTTTATTCCCTTATTTAGCTCTCTCTCTCTCTCTCTCTCTCTCTCTCTCTCTCTCTCTCTCTCTCTCTCTAATATCCTAGAAATCGAATGAATGGCGATACAAAATTATATTCTAATTTTAATATTACGTGTAAAAATCAATAAATATCATAGCTACGCATTAACTTAACCGATAGCAAAGTCAATGTTGGTACTTATTAAAATACTCAATGACCGTTTTCCAGACGGTTTCCTCCGCAAAGCGAATTGCTATTGAAACAGATGGTCTCAATGCAAATACTAGTCAACGGTGACGTTTGCAATAGTTTGCATTTTGCGATGTAACCGATACATGAATAGACTAATTAAATAATAGCACACTTGTTTACAATTTTTGACGTTATCATCACCATAACGAATCACTATAGCCTGTCATTATTATACTGGTATAGAAAATTAGTAAACAATTTATTTTGAGTTGTCTTTCTCTTCAACCGATGTATTCCTATTATTCCACTAATCGACTCTTAAAACATACGAGATACGAGATAAATAAAAATATTTAACTCGATATTTAATTTGATTTAAAATAAAGGGTTATTAATTTAGCTAAAATAAATCTATTTAAGAATAGGACAACAGAGTGACAGAGTTTTATGTGTACGCTTGTAAGAACGTCAAAATGTTAGGAACTTACAAATATTATAATCGCGCTAAATATCTCGTACATAAAAAGCATAAAATCAAAATATTATTATATTAAACATTAAATGCGTTGGGAATGGTGTAATCAAATTATTTTCAAAATTCAAAATGCAACTTCTATTTTTCTCAATCTGTGTTTTTCCATTATCATCTCCACCAAAATATTGCAATGAAATAAAATAATAATAAATTTTATTAGTCCGCGTTATTACACTGTTCTATAATGAAAATAAAGCATATTATTAAATTCTTATTTATTTATATATCTGAAGAACTTAACACCGGATAGTGTTTCCTATCAGTCAACCATTGGGCAAACAGAGAAATAAGTTGGCGGTGCATTCGTGAATTTACGAAACCTAAAGTAATACTTAAAATATTCATATATATCATTATTATTTTCATATTTTTATATATATTTAGGACTAATTTGTGATGACACTATTATCCTATAGTTAGACAATATTTGCATTTAGGCACCATTCATTCCAAACAGAATGCTAGAATAAAACGCAGTAAACACAAAAATTTCTGAAACGTTAATATTCGAATTAATTAACACAGAACAATGCCATTTTATTAACACCCACTCAAAACAGTTTTATTTACACACAAATATGATTATTATGACTTGAGTGCGATTATTTAAGAGTGTTATTAGGACTATGAAAATATAATATTGCCAAATTTAACTGACGCCAAAACATTGGGTTTCGCAGTTAATCAGCCGATTGTGAAGCGATTTTAATGATTTGTTTTTTTTTTTGTTAAAATAATTTACCATTTTGCATTATATTACTTTTGGTTTACTAGTTATTACTTACTTATTTCCGCATGTATTATGTAAAATATACAAAAACATTCAATAAGAGAAATTTTCATTGTTTACATTTACTATTTTATTCGCGTAAAAATTACGTGCGTAATTACTACTAGATAATTTATAATTGCCGTGTGGTCCTAGCGCAGACCTTTTCTGAGGAAAAGTGAAAAAGGGAACTTCAATGTCGAGGGATGAGCAGCAGCGTCCCTCTTAAATCATCACCAAAGCCTAACTTCGGTTGCAAATCTGCGTGCCAAACGTGGCCACTATTGGCAAAACTTATGGAAGAAAGTCTATAGGAGAGGCCTATATTTAGCAGTGGACTGTTAAAGTCTAATAGGATTATGTTAATGATGAATTTATGCTTAGTAATATTGTAAGTGTGGAAGTGTATAGTTTGTTCGTACTTCTGTGCATATCTTTATTTATCAATCAATTGCTAAGAAATTTGACTTAATTATGTAGGTACGTATCAATTGTATTATAGGATGTAGGCATCTTTTTATCTCAACCACACAGACAAAGTCGCGAGCACAACACTATACAATGAAAACGAAGAAATAAAGAAAGTCAATTTCTTTCTAATCATAGAATTTCTATGGCTTCCTCGTGGAACACTGTTACAGATAGCTACCGCGATGATACTGTGTCGTGTCTATGACCCGTTTATTACATCAATTGTACGGTACAAGTGCAAAAAACTCGTTAAAACTACTAACGTCTAGTCAACTAGACTTTATCGAGTTGTAGCCGACAGTGCTGGCCGTCGACAAACAAGGATATTGGATGATGGGGTCGAATCCGTGCGGCCTCGGAAGGCATCTGTCAACTCAATTCTCTCCTATTTAACAACGCAGTAGTGTAAACGTTAATACGTAGCAACATTAGAGTTAAGAAGTACTTTTTTTAGTTTATTATCAATTTACAAAATATAGAAAAATACATTAATTAATAGTATTACTTCCACCACCAAGGTTTGTTTGTAAGGCACTAAGAATAACAAACAATGAACCAACATTTTAAGACGGCGTTTCACAAAAAAAATCTACTTAAATTATAGCGCAACCAGATATTTTGATTTAATAACAAAAGTACTAAACTGATTTTGATGAAATTTGTATAGGACCAATCTCAACGTATATTCTTACATATAAAAAATCCAAATTGGTTTATAACTAAAAAAAAATGCAACCGTACTGTGAACCTTCTCCTTTGAAGTGGATTGAATAGCAATAATGACAGTTTTCCAATATTGTCAAGTAATCCAACCTTTTACAAATTTTTTCATGTAAATACTATTAATTATACCTTGCCATTTTATGTCGTTATTACCTACCATTGAATGTCAAATAGCTATCTATAAAGTAGTTACAAGGTTGAGCCCACATCGGCATTTTTTATAAACATTTTCCTTGTAGCGGAATTTTGTGATGAAAGGAAACAATAAAAGTTATCCGTAGACGCTATTTGAAAGTCAAAATATCTTTCCTTATTTTTTTCTTGAATGGCGCTTGTGTAGGCGTTCATTTAACGGCAGGAGACAGACGCTTACGGAGTTAATAAAAGTGTCTAAATGTTGATTCCAAACTGTCTTTATATTTTGACACAAGAATAAGAAATACTGGGTTATTTATTCTGATAGTTACATCTTAACTAAACTAATATTATAAATATAAAAGATCTGATGTTTTTGTTTGTAATAGGTAAACTGAAATTAAGCAATTTTAGAAATACTTTCACCTATAGACAGCTATATAGTTAGCGACTAATAAAGGCTCTTTTTTTTTTAATTAAAGAAGATTTTGATTACCTATCTACACCTGCGAATCATGCGCAAGTCTCTATTTTTTTTTTTATATAAAAAAACTTATATAGTTCAGGACCATTCTGTTACTCGGATCAATTATGTCATGCTATATCGCGAGTGATTTTTATTGCTTTTCCGCTTCACTACTCATATCAGCTTGGGTCACAGGCTATCTGTACAAAAATTATAACAAAAACACTCAGTTGTCACGCATTAGCGGCCGAGCGTGCGTACTGCCAACAGTCCACAATGAATAAGTCCCGTGACATTGGACAGGCACGTGGTCTGACGTAATGCGACACGACTGGCAGACAGACAGGCAGAATAATCTGGAATTGCATTAGCTTGTACGTGTACAAAATGCGGTTACAGCTTGATATGACTTTTTTTCAATAGATAATAATGGAATGATAACCTTGCCTGCGCCAACGGTATGCGCTGGCGGGGCACCAGTGAGGGTTGATAGGTGAGACGAAAGGGCAGATCAGTCAACCCACCGTGATGAATACACCTGGAATTTAACACAATGGTTTCCAGGAAGAACTACGGGGAGGTCGACCTGATAGGATATATTGCTAGCAATGGGACTGATAATCCGCATTACTAACAATCCCTTTCTCCTTAGCTAGATATGACTGTTAAATTTTATCTATTTATTTAATGTAGTCATGTACATAATACTGAGTTGTTGCAATGTTCTTATGAAGTAGGAGTTGGTAATATATAGCAGTATCTATATATTTCAGGTTGGATATCTATATATTGGCCATTAAATATCGGTTGTACAATATGTAATATCAAAATAAAGTACCCGTTGGAAATGAATATATTCAACTGGTATGAGTAATATCAAATAAGATGGGAGAATATATAGATATCAGAGTGCCTATCATGAAGAGCAAGGACATGAACCCTGTTTGGGTATAGCAAAATTTATTAGATAAATAGCCATCCCTTCTATGCACTACCGTCAATTTCGATGAAGAAATCATTTAAGTAATTTTTACCCGATTTAAAAAAGGAGGAGATTTTCGATTCGGTTAATTTTTTATGTATGTTGCCTCATAACTTCGTTAATTTTAAACCGAGTTGAAAAATTCTTTATCTGATAGGATATAGATATATACAGATTAATCCTGTGGAATTTTTTTCAAAAGCGATTTAATGGTTTAGTTTTTAGATCAAAATAACTGGTTTTGTTACAATACAAGTCAGTTTTTTTTTTGTGGGACTCAATCTTTAATTATACAAATAATTATTCGTTTATATTATTATTAATATGTCATTTAATAAATTTGATTTACTTTGAAAGTTTAAATACTGTTAATATTATATTAGCCATACAAAATAAATTTAATCAAAATGGTCATTACGTATATAATATTTCTTTTAATTTAATTTAGTACTTAGATAACGCAGTGAGTAGTTCACATTTTATACGTTATTCAAGTTTAAGCGCAAAGTTATTTAAGGACAAACGACGCTATTGTCTTATTGTATCTTTAAAATAAATCCTTGTGATAATACGTACAGTTTGCGAGTGAATTAAATAAATCACGCCACCTATTTAAAGATTTGCAAATTATGTTTAAATGTTTGGTACTCTATAACTCTTCAATGGCTAAACAAATTTGTACATAAATAGTTCATATTATGGAGTAATAGTTTACTTTTATTGCAATTTACGCAAACAAAGCCAGGGGATTAAGTACTATTGTATATATCTTTTGAACAAAGTTAATTCTAGAGTCGCTATAGGGGGAGTAATCCATTTCACCATTCTCATAAAAATATCGTGAAAATTCGTAATAAAATTCTGTTAGTCAATTACATTTAAATGGTTGAACATATTTGAATTATATACACATATTTTAAATTATCACCTAATCCTAAATCACGCGGGCAAAGTCACGAGTTACAACTAATATTACATATTACTGACTAGTATTACTTAACTAAGATTGTCACGCCCCATCAGATGTATCGATTCACGAAACGCACTTAGACTTTAATTAAATCTAAAGTTCTTGTACGCATCGGCCTCATGTCGACCTTAACGCCTGCTCACTAAGGTCGATTCATCTCTCGCGCGGATTAATGAAACTTACTACAACGGCATAGGGAATAAAATTAATTGGCTCGGTTCGGTGACCTTGTATTGCTACAATGTCGCGTTCGTCCAACGTTTGCGTGACATGACATCGGACTGCATGTTCTGATGCGTTTGACGATCGTTTTGTCTTACGCGTAGTACAATGCTGGCCTAACCTCGCCAATGTCACGGACTATACATACGCATTATTCGGGCTATAACTATAATACCATAATAATCTTTTTCTACAGTATAAATATTTTATTTTTCTAATGTCATGTAAATTACTCCTACATTCTCTGTCTGTATCCATAAATCTGTGTGGTCTCGGTATAGAATAGGCTGCCCCTTCCTTTCTTATAGGTGTCTTAAGAGGTGACTAAAGAAACTTAATGATAAAAGGACGGAGGCAGCATCCCTATTAAAACTTCTCTAAAAACCTAACTGCGGTTGCCAACCTGCCTGCCAAGCGTGGTAACTACTGCTAAAACTCTCCTTATGCGGAAGGTATATTTTTAACTGTGGACAGTTAACGGCTAAAATGATAAAAATGCACGTGGCAACTACGAGTAAAATTTTTTTATTAGGAAAGCCTATGTTTAGCAGTAGACAGTTAGTATCATAAAATAATACATAGTTATAATTTTCAAATTATAAATATTTAAAACAAAACTACAATATTATATATAGGAAACTGTTATCAACGTTACCTCGTAGTTATTATATCGGTAGGAAATTACAAAAATAAATTCTAATTTAGATAATCGCTTCCCTTAATGAATGATTAATGATTTGAATAGTTTCAAGGGACACACAACTATTATGACTACAAATATAAATAATAAATCAAGCTTTTAATAAATGATTTTTTTATAAATAACTAAACAAACAAAGTCGCTTAAGTATGATTAGTTAAGAAATTTCCAAATATGATTACAAACCTTCATATTTATATTAATGGTTCTAAAAATAGTAAATGCGACAAACTACCCAAAAATTATAGACCGCATATTATAGTTCAGATATATTTGTTAGTATATATATATACTTATATATCTACAGGTCGTAAGAAGTTATATTTATTTATAATAACCCTATTTACTACTTATAGACTTACTACTAAATAGTATTCTCTCCCAGCTTAAGTAGGTATGCAGTATTCTAAAAAAAATACCAGATATATTCTCCCTTCCCACAAAGACTAGTAAAAAGCTCTTTTTTTTCGAATAAACTAAACAAATCAATAATATAGATATCAATAGATAATGTCTATCCAAAGATAACACTTTAACACAACATGTCTGTAACATTAAGTATCACAATATATCTAAATAATTCAAATATATTTCAAAATCTATATAATAAATCTATTCGGTACATCCAAAAACATATAAGGAAATGAGATAATATATTACCTACCGGCGCTCTGGCGGTCCCACATCAATCAAGTTTTTCCCGCGGTCATCCCACGGGATCCATACCAAATAAATGGATAACATAAATCATTATAGACGGACGAACGACCGACCCAGTTTCAGCCTACTGTAGTGTCACCCTTATCTGGTCGGATTATCTCTCCATTATGCCATTCTTTGACAAAACTGTCAAATAATGTGCCCTCACAAAAGCGCGGATTCCGCGGATAAATCTACACAGAAAAAAAAATATATTCTATGTCCGCTACTTTTCCGTTAAAGTAGGCAAATGGGGCGTCTAGCGACATAAACCCGTATTAGTATAATAAACGTTGAAAGGTTTCATCGATCTCGCAATAAATGTACCATCGGTGACGCAAAATACTGCGTTTAGTCAATCAATAACGCAGACAAATAGCCATTAAAGGGAATCGCCATAATCCAAAGTAACGCCCAAGGACCAGGCAGAGTAATATCTCCTCAGTTGCTTTAGCTGCGAGATTCTCAAATAAATTACACGGGCTAAGAAATTCTCCGTGAAGTTTCTTAATTTAAAATTTCGCTAACATTTCAGTACTTACTCTAAGTATCTTTTTTTTAACATTCAAAATAATATCAAAGGAATATTTGTTTACTTTAATAAACTAAACTCAAATAAAAACAATACTGTTTCACAAAGAGCTTCAACGTGTGTGATATTTTATTATTATCAAAATTAATTATGACTTAAACCAATTGTTTTTATACAAGTGATTTAATTAGCATTATTAAAATATATAATTAGTTGACTTGTTTATATTTGACTAATTACTACGTGCGAATTCGATGGCGTGAAATAAATAATATTTTAGGATAACTACCAGTATTTAATGTTTTCAACGAACTTTAACAAAAGGAGATTTTTTTTATGTAAAGGAATATATTTATAGATTGGTTCCATAGAAATTTTACCAAAATCGAATCAGTAGTTTAGTTTTTAAATCAAAATAACTGCCACAACTGAAGTCGATTTTGTTTTTTGTGGAACACAATCTTAATTATCGTCATTCTTGTCATTAATGACTAAATTAATAGAAAAATAAGTTTGAATGGTTAGAGAAGACCATCGCTATGGGTACTTAGAAGTATAAAATATGTGTTGAGTACCGATCAAAAAGGTATATTATTTTGTCATTAAAATAATTTTAGTTGTGCATTACCTGTTATAAAGAGCCGTTTGAAATTATTTAATAATCAATATATCAACAGTAAATTACGCTATACGCAAATTAATGTTTAGTACAATTTATTATTATTTTATATCACTGAAGTGACCAACTAGCATATGCCCAGCATGATAGTAAGTGGTGATACCTGATTGCAATCTATAACTGGTATTGACAAGATTTTTTCTTTTCCTGACTAAAGGGTAGGTAAAAATAACATCCTTTAAAAGCAAAATGTCACGTCAATGTAATTGATCCTTAATTTTACACGTTCGCTTGCGTCACGAACGCTTAAATTTTTATGGGATCCTAGTAGGTGGGATGAGTTGTGGTGATAAACGCCCCCACTTCAGCCGCCTACCACCCGTCGACCGAGACCCAGTAGCTTTCCTAATGCGAAAACTTTGACGTCATCCCTCTACATTTGCGAAGACGCCTCCCCTAGACTAACCACGCTATTTCGATTTATACGATACTTACGTGTTTCTATTTCACTTCATTCATTTCAAATTTCCTTCCAATAAGTAATACTTATTATTACAAAGTTAACTAATAAGTACTCGTAACTTCAACCGTATGATGAAATAAACTACATATTCTTATGGTATTGATTATTGATAGTTTATGAAAGCGTCAGCAAATATGAGATTGAACAAAGTACGTATGTAAGAATGCAGGTCGTTGTAACTGCATTTAACTATACAGGGTTGCTTCTCGAGAAGTTTATTCATTCATCTTCATATACACAAGTGACATGCCGTGAGATCCCGGCAAAGAATAGGCCACACCTTTCCTGGGTGTATCGTAAGAAACAACTAAGGGAGGGCGAGGGATGTGCAGCAGCGTCTCTCTTAAAACATCTACAAAGCCTAACTGGGGTTGCCAATCCGCCTGCCAAGCGTGGCAACTACTGGCGAAACTCCCTAGGGGGAGGCTTATGTCCAGCAGTGGATAGTTAAAGGTATCAGCCTTGATGATGATGATTAATCACATGCTGTGTTCCAGTTTAAATTTACATATATGGCAGTGAAATGGCTGTATAATGACTGACTTATTTAAGATCTTCATGTCACAAGAACTGACTAGGGAGACGGGGAATTGTTCGTAGCAGGAACTAATGCCCCCATTGCTAACAGTATATCTAGACAGTCAGGTCGATCTCCATGCGCTCCTGTCTGGGAGTCTGTTATTTTCTATTAAATATGTCACGATGAGCTATCATCTATCATCACTCAATCACACTTTAGTATCCTGGAAGCGGA
The DNA here is from genome assembly GCF_026898425.1 of Galleria mellonella. Lineage (NCBI taxonomy): Eukaryota > Metazoa > Arthropoda > Insecta > Lepidoptera > Pyralidae > Galleria > Galleria mellonella. The sequence continues at coordinate 3,567,459 of NW_026442042.1, read as the reverse complement.
TACCAGTAGCTTTGGGGTTATCATTCCATTTCTGTCCTAAAGAAAAAAGAATTGGTCATACGCAAATAATATCTCTGGTGTTGCAAGTGTTCATAGGCTTCTGTAGATGATGACTATCAAGCAATAAAAACCGTCAGTTGCCTATTGATCTCCGATAACCTACAAAACTTTAGCCTCCTTTAACATCGCAAAATTTATAAATCTGACCTTTTTGGACGATACCCAATTGGAGCAGCGTATAGTATATTTATAGATTTTGTAGTTCATGATATAAATTGACTTTAACAACTAACAGCGCACAAAGTTCAAGGTGAAATAAGCTTAATTACATACTTACAAAATAAACGTTTTAAGTATTAACAATTACTTGCAGTCGAGTTGGGAATTACTCTTTTTATATGCAGTTTCATGAGTCATGGTACTTTACATAAAATATATACTAATTATTGGAATGTTTTAAAAAAAAATTGAAGCGACCGGGATTTGATTTGAACACAATACATTAGATGACCTAAATAGATTACAGAAAGGCCTTTATACGATAAGTATACTTAGATTAAAGTCATAATTTTTAATCAATAGACTTTTTTGCTCAAAAACAACAGACTTTTTTGCTGCCTCAATTTCCTTCGAGTCCTCTCTTTTTGGCAACCAACCCCAAAGAATATTGTTTAACAGAAGTGCCACAAGATAACATCGCAAATAAATTCAGATAACGCAAATGAGGTTACGCGAGGGTACCTCACTCATTCATCGCATTGATGTCTCGCCCGTGTCAAAACTGTAATAGGGAAATGCCTTGACACTATTGCGGGTTGCAGGCCAGTTTGCGTTTCCATTGTCACTGCTAACTGTCATTGTTGTTGTTAGTATATTTACATCGTCCGACCGTGTTGTTAACTAGATATGGTGTATTGTTACTTCATAGTTATTAACTAGACGTATTGTTAGTTTATACGCATTAGACATATCTATATAATATTATATTGTATTGTACGCCATAAACGTTGTATTTTTTTTTCTGATAAAATTTTTAGTTAACATTAAAAGTTATTCCTTTAACTAACTTGCTTCAAATATTTTGATACCATATGGTTTTATTCCAAAAGAAATTATAATTGTTAAGTGTTGTTAAAAAAATCAAAATTTTTAAAATCCATTCCGAATGGGTGATAAAATCATAAAAAACTATTATAATGCTTTAAATTTAAGTTTACCAAAAATTATTTATACATTCCTTTTAATCGTAAGTTCCCCATTCAATGTTGCAAGATAATACCAAATTAAAATATGTGTACTAACATGCATATACATAACAAACATTTTGTAAGCTTAAACATGAGTAAACATTTAGAGATAATGTTCATAGCTATGTCAATACACCCATCATCAATCAAAGCTTGTCTTAGAGAGTTAACAATAAAGTAGGTAGTACATACCTTTCACACACGCACATATTTAATCTTTGTCTAGAAACTTTCCGATAATGTAATCCATCATAAGTTTGATTTGACGTTTTGCAAGCACAGGCGTTAGTTTATTATGTGTATTACTCAAATTTAATTTGTCTTCACATACATATTTATATTTACGCGTGATCTTCTGATTACTTAATGTTATACATATTATGTCAAATTTGAAGGCCTGTCTTATAGAAAGTAGCAAACCTTATTAAAAACAAAAACAGCACAATGGATTAATTCTCGCCTTATTCTTAAAAACTAAAACTTTTACAAACCTATTTTAACTATTACAGTGTTTTGTTACTTTTTGTCAATTGTCAAATGTCAATAAATTTTTGTCAATATCTTTTTGTCAAAATTTAATACAAAAGAAAGAGACAGAACAGTTTAACAGCTGAAATAGATTTTTGAGAGGTTTGATGTTCTTATGAATAAGGGGGTAAGTGGATATATTATTAATAGTTCCTTTGCTAGCAATATAATTTATGAGGTCGATCTCAACGTGGACAACCATGTAGTTTCCAGGAACAATTCTGGAAACCATCGTAGTTCATTCTTGGTTATTTACACTAGGGCACTTACGTTACGTAAGGACACTGACATTAACTGCACACTGCTGGACATAAGCCTTTCCCACAAGGGAAGTTTTACCAGTAGTTGCACGCTTGGTAGGCGGGTTTTTTTATGAGTGAAAATGGAATGATAACTCCACCTGCGCTAACAGGATACGCTGGCGGAGCACCAGTGAAGGGTGATCGATGAGAATGAAAACAAGCCAGTTAGCCCATCATGACGAATTCACAAGGAATTAATCATGATAGTTTTCAGAGAGAACCGCGAGGAGGTCGACCTGGCTGGGTATATTGCTAGTAATGGGATTCTTAATCTCCATTACTAATAATCCTTTTACCCCCGAAGTTGACACAACCATAGTTAGGCTTTTAGAGATGTTTTAAGAGAGACGCTGCTGCCCATCTCTCGCCGTCACTTAGTCGCCTTTTACGACATCTACAAGAAAGGTAGGGACAGCCCATTCTATGCCGGGGCACAAACGGCGAGATGATCTTTAAGAATTATCATCTATCACTGGTACCCCATTTACATATATCAATATGGTAGATAAAGTTACGAATCTATTTTCATACATCAAAAAAGCACTCCGAAACAAATGGGATGAAATATTGATATTGAAAAATAGACAATTTTCCCTAAGAATCACCTATGTATTCAGATATTATTAAGTATTATGAAATAGAAACTGGCATACAAATATTAACACATCGTCACATCACGATTCCAGTACAAAGCAGTCCAACACAGAGTCTCTAGGAATGAAGTTAAAAGTAAATGTAATGTAAACGTTGAAACGATAACGAGCCTTACACGTTTCTTGTAGCTAACATAGTAACAGCTCAAGGACGCGGTGTTCATGTAAAACAGTTTATTTGCACTATGACGGAAGTATAACTGAGATTATCGTATTATGAAATCAATTCGCGTCATGTCCAATGAGGTGAGGTAACGTTATATAATATAACATTACATTGTCTTTAAATTATCGATATCTTTTAATTAAATTTAATTATATGTGTATAGTGTGGTTCCACCATAGAATAGGCCACCCCTTTCTTTCCCGTGGGTGTCGTAATAGGCGACTAAAAAAATTAATAGTGGAGTAATAGGCAGCAGCGTTCCTCTTAAAATATTTATTACCAGAGCCTAACTGCGGTTGCCAACCTGGCTGCCAAGGCAAAACCTCTCTTATGGGGAAGGCCTAAAGCAGTAGATAGTTAACAGCTGATATGATGAGGATGATGATAGGCTACAAATTTTTATCAGCAACTCCATCCGTATGACTGGCGTATGTTGATTGACCAGAATGGAAAGTACCGTATTTTCTTCCTTACCCCAAATATTACGTGCACATCTAATTAGCTATATCCTGCGACTTCGTTTGGCTAATTTATTGTGATATTAATATATGTGATGTCGTCTGTAAAGTTTTTTTTTTTATGAAATAAGCTATCAAATGCATAAATAATTTTTCAAATCTACCTGATAGTTCTATAGATTGACGCGTTCAAATAAACATTACAATTTGTTTAGTTATTAAGACGTCAAGAGGTAACAAAAAAATAAATTTACCTTTAATTTTGATAACCCCATTGTTCATAACAACTGAAACCTGCAAATTATTTTAACTATTACATTGTTTCGTCACTTTCTTTCAAATAAGAATTTGACACAAAAGACAGAGACAGCAGTAGCTAAAATAAGTTTATGAGAAATTTGAAGTTTTTACGAATGAGGGGGTTAATAAAGTAGAGATTCATAAAAATGTTCTATCTATTCCAAATTTATATCTTCAAAACTATATACTTTTTTGATTCCAGAAGCTCCTATATTTGATGTTACATATTTAATTCAGTTTTTATATTTTTTGCCTTGAAGCTGGTGGAAGCAAAATTTAAAAGATCTATAAAATCGGGTCATGTTCTAAGAAAAGGCATGGACTGGTGTAGGACTTATATAGTATAATAAATGAGCAAGTATAGTCATATTTCAATATAAACATACTTATAGTTCCTGGAAACGAATTAATGAATTGGGTAATAATAGAAATAGAGCAAACTTTTTTTATAATTCTTTCACCTGTACTATTTTCGTATTGGTGACGTAGGTAGTTCACGTAGAACAGACAAACGCGCGTTATAAATAAAATATATGATACATTCGTGGTAATTATTGAATGAAAAGTAAATAAACGAGCTAACTTTATTTTTCTTATGTTTCAGGTAAGAATATGGAAATGAAAGAATCAATATGATGCTGATCAATGAGTGGGTAATGTGTGACAAAATTAGATGTACTACGATACCGTATAGTAACGGACTAAAAATGACAGTAAATAGATTTGATATCTATTTATTCTCACATCTGTTTTTATAGTATTTGAATTAATAACAAATAATATTTGTTGTTCAATATATATAATGTTATTGTAATAAAAAAATTGAACCAATAAATAAGAAAGATATAAGGATTCTTTTTTACTTTGAACATAGTTACATTAAAGTTTAATGAAACTATAATACCACAGTACACTAACACGCGTCGCGCACCTACTAGTTTCCTAATATTAAACAAAATAATTAATTTAACTTGGTACTTACTCGTATGTGACGATATTGTTAGAATACATTTCACGTAATTAAATTGGGCCTTATAATAATTGATTATTCTATATCAAGAGAATTACGTAGCCTAGTACTTGCTGATGTAACTGAAAATACCTTTGTCAACGTGTTAGCTGATTACGACAACGAAAACTGTAATAGTGGTTTAGTAACTTTATTATTATTATAGACTTTTTTCATACAGAAAACTTCGTGACATTACCTTTTTATAATATTTTTCTTTTTTAAAGTTTTGAAAGTAGTAGCGATGTTTTTTTATCGCCTCGGGATATACAGTGTATTTGCCAAAAGAGATATATCATTTATGTATGATTGGACTACAGCCACAAATTAAATAATAGTTTAATCAATATAAACCATATATTTTTATTAATAGTTCATATAGTTATGTATATACCTACTAAAGGTATATTTATATATTAAAAATTTACATAATATAGAGAATTATTATTGGCTACATTTTTTGTTTCTAAACTGACAAAGCAAAAAAAAAATGACAAGTACTAATATGTGAATACATGCTTTGGATTGCATTTCAATCGAATTACTTCACAGTAGTCTTAAAACGTCTCATAATACGAGTAAGGTATCGTCGTTATGTTACGTACTAAATTAGATAGAATCTATTTCAGTATTTGAAATGATATATCAATTTTTAACTTATTGTAATAGGTTACTTTAGTAGGTTTCAATTATCTATTTTTTTTTAATTTTTATTTTTCTATATCGTTTTATTTACTGCTTTACAAAAAAAAAATAGAATTATTAACATAATTTATATTAATAATTATATATGTGTAATGCATATCTGTACCAATTCTGTACCTTCATCATCAATAATGATATTATTATTGAGGTTTGTTTTTACAGCTGATAAAAAGATTTCCGTACACCAATAATATACATATATCTATCTAAATTTTATCTTCATAAAATTTTTTTTTATAGCATATAATTCTAAAATATCGTCAAACTACAGTACCCTTTATTATTATGATCATCATGAATTCTTTACAACCGCCGTTATTTTATGAAATGCAATGGTTAATTTGCTTGTAATGTAGTATAGTACATAAATGATTGTATTAGTATTAATAAATACAGTTCTACACATTCCACCTTATGTAATGATATGCATGAATGGCTGGAAGAGATCTCTTTTAGAGATAAGCTCACCCTTGCTAACAAGTTGTTAAAGTAATCGCTGTAGGTATCTTTTGTTTTCAACTGCAATAAAGAATATATATAAAATATCACAATTTATTACAAAAAAAATAATTTAATTAGTATAATGTTACATTATCTAATTTGATATGATTTATTTGGAAATAATGTTGCCAGTAACAATGAATTCTGCTTAGTATAAGAATTTTCTTGCTCATATGAAATCAAAACATTACAATATTTATGTTTCCGGAAAAAAATGTTACGATTTCGCCAATATTCGTGAATTCCACAGTGTGTCGTATATTTCTTATCGTTAAAAACGTACCTACGTAGGCACGTTCTTCTCTTGAAAATACATTGTATGAAAATTACACAAATCAAATATAGATATAGAATTGTCTAATAATTATTCAATTGTTGGGAATGTTTATTTAATTATAATTTCGCATAACCTTTTTCATAGATGTTATCTCAATTCCTGATTGGTAATGAATATGGATTTAAATTTAATTGGCAAGACTGTACTTCAATAAAGTTATTTCCATTTATAAATAAAATTATCTAATTTAAATCTGCCATTGACTATAATAACAAAAATACTACAATATAATAATCAAATATTAGAAAATTAAAAGTTCTATTAAGAATGGCCATTAACTGTTAATAAGCGCGAGGGATGGACAACAGTGTCCCTGTTAAAACATCTCTACTCGTATAGCCTAAATGCGGTTGCCAATCCGCCTGCCAAGCGTGCCGACTACTGGCAAACCCGCCTAAGGGCGGCCTATGTTCAGCAGTGGACAGTTAAAGGCTGATATGATAACGATGAAGGTAACCGTTCAAAAGCGCTCTTAAAGTTGTTTTAACCAACTTTATCTTATAATTAATATTCTTGATACATTTTAGTACATATTTATAAATAACTTAAATAAAGCTTTATCTAAGCTTAGATAGATAATTTCACGTGTGTGGCTCAATGTGGATTATTGCTTAAAAGCAAACGATTGAATTTAATCCAGGTTTATTGATAATTTCATACTATTAATGCACAAGTATATATGTACGCATTTTAATGAATAATTATTGAAATACGACTAGGGAGTAATCAAAATTAAATACATCTACGTATTAAGTACTTGGAAAGATAAATAATATTGAAACTTTAATATGAAATCACGACCACCGAATTTCCCCAGAGTATTATAACTTCCATATAAAATCAATATACCAGTACATTATAAATACACTTGTGTTATTCAAAGAAACAATTTATTTATATTTACTTCATTTTTGTTATAGTTTTGGACTTAATAATATCTTGCTGGCCAATTGTGTTTTCCAAATTGGCTGGTACTAATACTTTATGAGATCAATTTTAACTACTACTAACTAACTGACAAATGGTGATAACACCATTGATAAAGTTTATGTAAAGTACTACGGCATGCTCGCCCACTTCTACTTTAGAATCAATAAGTATAATATAGAGGAATCTAGTATAAGGATCAGACGCCACAGTAATTTTAACATTTCTAACGACTACGACCTACAACTACAGTCCCGCAGATATCTTCGACTATTGTAATAATCCAAAATAACAAATAACAGTATATGAAAATACTGGAGAGAGACTTTATACAAAAGTCTTCTGCATGGGTAACTCTGTCCCACTCATATTTCTGTCGTGAAACAGCTGCGCTTGCATGGCTGTGTTTCGGTTTAAAGCGCTCACACATATATTTCAATATGGCAATGGAATTACAGGGTAAGGAGGTATAACATTTTAGTCCTCAGGAACGGCAACGCATGAGGGGTACCATGGGCATAGTAGTGTATTCGATAATGCTTTTCATGTCTAAAATCGACGTTTACCACTTTCCACCAGGTGGACCGTCAGCTTGTTTGCCATTCTAAGCGTTGTAAAAATAATATACGATAAATAATATAGTAAATAACTCCGTTTATTCATTCATAAAGAAAATAGAAACTTAAATTATCTTTTAAAAGTACATATATCTTTTAAAAGTACGTATACATGGAATGGCAATCCAGACTATGTTATTGGTTTATTGGTTTGCGCTGGCGGGATACTAATGAGAGATGATAGGTGACGCCAAATAACCTAACTTCGTTTAGTTAGCCCATCAAAACATATTCGCTAGAAATTAACCACAGTTTCTAAGGGGGACCGCGTAGAGATCGACTTGACAGCTTACATTACTGTGCTAACAATGTGGCTGCTAGTTCCCGTTACTGTAAACCTCTACAATTTGTTATAACATCAAGTTTATCAATATAATGTTAACAGTCGCCTACTAATTAAATATTACTACGCCTACGAATGTTAATTTAAAGGGAAAACAGTTTGTGTTTGTAGGCTATTTTCCACTTCACTTTCATTGAAAATGTTTACACAAGAGGATAAGTAATATTAACTGTTATTGAACTGAGCCATTTCGTATTTATAGATAGACAAACAATCATTAAATCAACTTTATAAGGGATCGTATTCGAAGACTTCAATTTTCTTCAGTTATTAAACCGATTTGGAAAATTCTTTCTCTATCGGACAGGATATGATATACTTTCTGTTTAGTACCATAGAAACTTTATCAAAATCGATTTCGTAGTTTAACTTGTAGACTAAAACAAATAGTTTTATGACAACTGAAGTCGGTTTTTTTTTTTTATGAAACACCAGCTCGATTAGACTTAATACCAACTGATAATTAAAGATTACTCAGTGCTTTTTCCACTACATTTGAAGTCCATGTAATCGGGATATGTTAACTTACCGGGATAAATACTAGTTTATATCCTTCTTCATAGTCAGTAGTACATATTTAATAAATTCCACTACGGTAATTTTTTTTAATGGGTGACAATGGAATGGTAAACCCACCCGTGCTATCGGTATACACCGGCAGGGCACCAGTGATGATGATAGGTGAGGATGAAGCAGGTCAGTTAGCCCATCGTGACGAATTCAACAAGAATTGTTCACGACGGTTTCCAGGGGGAACCACGTGGAGGTCGACCTAATAGAGCATATTGCTAGCAATGGGGCTGTCAAATTCTTCTAACAATCCCTTCCTCCCCCCCGACTACGGTAATTTGAACTGTGAATACGCTGTGTAAGCTTAAGATAACAAATAAACTCACTTTCACATTTATAACATTAGTTAAGATTGAGAAACTCTATTTTTTGAAGTCGTCTAAAAAGTACGTGTGTTTTAACTTTATCTCGGCACTATGTAAATTTTGCCTAGTTACAAATAATTTCACACGTGTTACGGGATACCTAACCGGCGATAGCTATGTGGGTTATCAGTGTTTTGCAAGCGGTGCGTGTTTGTTGCCCGTATATCGTATAATTTGTGATACATGGTACGTTCACATCTCAATTTGGAGAGTATTTAGGCTAATGCTGTGTTTTTTTTTTATAATGAGTTAAAATGGAATGGTAGCCTCGCCTGCGCTATCGGTATACGATGGTGGGGCATCAAAGATGAGTGATAGGCGAGGATGTAAGCATGTCAGTTAGCCTATTGTTATTTCTTCGTGTATATAGTTCTTTTTGTAACTTATTATAATTATTTTCCTATTGATGACAAAAGCTATTTTTTTATGGGTGAAAATGGTATGGTAACCCCGCCCGCGCTAACGGGATACGCTGGCGGAGCACCAGTGAAGGGTGATAGATGAGAATGAAAACAGGCCAGTTAGCCCATCACGATGAATTTATCAGGAATTAACCATGATAGTTTCCAGGGAGAACCGCGAGGAGATCGACCTGGTTGGGTATATTGCTAGCAATGGAATTCTCAGTCTCCATTACTAACAATCCCTTTCCCCCCGACAAAAGCTATTAGATTTGTTTACATATATCGTAATTAATAGTTTGGTACATATTAGTACATATTTCGTTATCCTTTTTATCTGATATTCATAAGTCATAAATAAATATTACAGAACATACAGAGTTAGTTAGTTCCAAATTAATTAGAGCTTGTTTTATGTGTACTAGACAAATAATAAATATTACTATTACATCAACCATTATCTGTCTACTGCTAAACATAGGCCTTGAAGGGTTTTGCCAGTAGTTTCGACGTTTGACAGGCGGGTTGGCGACCGCAGTTAGACTTCAGTGATGATTTAAGAGGGACCTTTTAAGACAATTTTTTTTGTAATTACGTACATATTATACATCGAATACATATTTGCTCAAACATATATCTCTACTAGTTTTACTAGCAGCGTTATCCACATGACGGGGATATGTTGATTGATTGAAATAAATGATTATCTATAATCCTTCTCCATTCCACGTAGTGCTCACATACCAAATTTCATGATCATTGATCAAATTATTAAATCGCCAAGTGGTAATGAAGGAACAAACAAACTCACTTTCACAATATTAGTAAGGACGACGGTTTATATCCGATAGACAATTAACTTATTTGCCATTTTAACTAAAATAAACTGAAGATATCTCCCGGCTATAACATAAAGGCCTTAACCTATCTCAAAATAGTTCATAGTCCATTGAATAAACTCGATGCCATTGTCCTATAAATTATTCTCACACCCGGTTCCCATATCGGAAGATATTTCTGAATACAATGTACACCTGAATAGATTTATTAAATATATATAAGAATATACTGTATTGTACGTATTCTGGTTAAAGGGACGTAAACCCTTCGTACCTACTCCTACACTTCCGGGGGGAAAGGGATTGTTAGTAATGGAGACTGAGAATCCCATTGCTAGCAATACATCCAACCAGGTCGACCTCCTCGCGGTTCCCCCCGGAAACTATCATGATTAATTCCTGATGAATTCATCGTGATGATCGATGAGGATGAAAACAGGCCTAACTGGCCTGTTTCCATCCTTCACTGGTGCCCCGCCAGCGTATCCCATTAGCGCAGGCGGGATTTACCATTTCATTTTCATTAAAAAAAAAACTCCTACGCTTCGTTACATGAAATTCCCTCTTTACATATTTACAGAGTTAATTTGTTTACATACAGTACATTAATTTGTATAGAATAACTGAATTATGATAATACAATCAAATATTATTCTTCCTGTTTGTATCCCATTAATATGATAAATGCGAAAGTTTTTAATGATGAATAAATAAATGTTTGTTATTCTTTCACACAAAAATTACTAAACAGATTTAAATAAAATTTGGTACACAGCTGTTTCACAATATAAAGTATTCTAAGTGCTAAGTTAGAATCATCATCATCATCATCATATCAACCATTAACTGTCCACTGCTAAACATAGGCTTCTCCCATAAAGAGAATTTTGCCAGTACTTACCACACTTGGCAAGTGCGTTGGTAACCACAGTTAGGCTTTTGGTGATGTTTTAAGAGGGGCGCTGCTACCTATCCCTTGACCATTAAGTTCCATTAGCCGCCTCTTACTACACTTACGGAGTGGTCCATTCTATGCCGGGACCACACAGCAACATTTTTATATACTTGCACATATATAATATTATATTAGCAGGATACAGTAGTATGAGGCCCAAGTGGAGGTAGGATCCTTTGAAAATGAGATTTACACGAGGCACATCGTGTTCCAGACCTTGTTTACAACGAGAAACACAATCAGAACGTTTTGAATATTCATGACGCCGCCATTTTCCGTACGGCCTCCGTATATCTGACGAGGGTAATCTAAGTATATATGGTTATAAAAGATGTACATTACCGTCTGATTTATCAAAGTAAGGTCCAGACTGTTTAAACAAGAAAATTAAATTTTATGTAAAATCTCATGTGAACATTGTTTTTATTAATACACAGATCTAAATGGCTAGCATCTTTTTAAATGGAAGTGTAACTGGTTATTTTGGTAAAATAATAAACATAGATCAAGAAATTATCAAAAATTTTGATCCTCAAATATGTCTTTTCTATGCAATTTGGCAAACAATCAGACGGTCCACCTAATGGAAAGTGGTAATCGTCATCTATAGACATGAACAATACCATAGACATAACAGAGAAGGCTGTGTCGCTCATGGTACCCAAATATGACAGCTGGTTGCGCCATGTTGCTTCTAATATTAGAATAGGCGGTTCAAATTTGTCGTTTTTCGATCCCTGTTTCCTTGAAAAAGGATATTAATAATTTATGTTTCACCTTGATCATATTTAAGTAAGACATGATATTTCACAGCACAAAATCCTATTAATATTGTAATGTCCAAGTTTGTAAGGATGGATAATTGATGGATAGATGGACGAATGGATGCATATTTGTTACTCTTTCACGCTAAAACTACTGAACGGGTTTGAATGAAATTTGATAACTTAACACATAAGATACTTTATGTATGCAGACGAAATTTCGGAATATAGCTAGTAAACATTTTAAAACTGTGTTGTTCAATGAACGAACATTTCTTGCATTTACCGAGTAAATCATTAATATCGCATTTTCATAAGAATAATATTTTATATTATAAATGTAGCCATATCATTATCATTAACCGCCCATTTCCGGCACAGACGGAGCGTAAAATACATAAAAGCTTTTGAAGGCACAAAGGCGGTAGAATCACCCAATACTGATATCTGCAGACGGTATCGGTATTTTGTCTCTAGATGCTCGTATACATAAGATAACGAAGATACAAGTCTGATATCTCGAGGTGGAAAAGATTATTAAGCTATAACAATACATCAGACTGTTAGAGTGGTGAGAGCTCTGTAACGTAGACGAATGCAACCCATTCGTAACACCCCTGTCCAAAGTAAAGACGTCTAGCGATTGTTGTGTACTAGCAGATAGATATAATTTATAAATACAATTAATATTTCTATCTTTTTATAACATTTATTTTAAGAATTAGATTTTACTCATTATTTTACCCCGACACTTTAAACACAATAGATTTCGGCAGTTTAAACGGAAAAAATATAGTTTATTATATTTTTCATAACATAACATATCTGTTTAAACAGAAACAATGGAAAAAATAAACAAACCTCTTTCGCTTCTTCCAGTCATTATTATATTTTTCAATTATACATATATAAATTTGTTAATTAATGCGTGATTTAAAAATATTTAACTAACATATCAAAGAACAATATAGCAATTTCTTTGTATTGCAAATGTGATAAAAAAAAATTATCTTTATTGTCAATTTTTTAAATTAATTTTCTTTATGTACCAATTCTCTTGACTAATATGTCAATAACCTCGACTTTACAAGTTTAAATATAGAATACATATGATTATACCTTATTTAAATCATAAATATATCATGTAATTATGTTATTTCTATTAGAGTATAGAATATAAATATTTAAAAAGCTACTGTGTAATTTTATACGTGTTAACGGTACTTATTTGAAAACTGCTCCCGCCTTCGCTTATCCTTTAGTCCATAGAATTATAAATAGCATACGAGTACGCTTACTTAACTCGACACTTTATTCCGTTCTGCAAATAACAATGCCACTCTCTTGCAGAAAGAAACTAACTTTTACAGATACTACAAACATTATCAGCAGTGGAACCTGTTTTAATTTCCAATAATAATAATTTAATTTTATAATGTTCTAGAAACGTCAATTGATTAAATTGAGTATATTATGGTGGCTGATCATAAATCTACATAAATTGAAAATATATAATTATATCGCTTTGAAGTAGAATTTCAGTCATAATTATTTTTTTAATAACATGTTACTTTTATGGATAAACTCAGTTAATTATCCCAAATAATTATTTCAATAAAAAACTTCTTTGATCCATTGTATGTTAATTATTAATTAATATTTGTATTAATTCGTTTTCATAATTAACTCTATGTGTTGCAGTTAAATATCTTTTTTAATAAATGCATGAATAATTTTATTATTAGTTTACATCGGAACGAGAGATTAAAAAAAAAATTTTTTTTTTTTATAATTGTATAAAATATTACATTAACTTATTTACTATTTACTATATATCTTTTCTTTTCATTTCAGCATTGAATTTCAGCCGAAAAGAACTGATATAAACTCTAGTATTTTTTTAATTAGTCTATTATAAAATACAAGCTTACATTATAAAATAAACCTATCCAAGCCTTTAAATCTAACAACTTAGCGTAAAATTTAGCCCAGTCATAATAACACTTCTAAAATTGCATGCTGCATAGCGCATTTAAATTAGGAAATTTAGTTAAACGAAAGAGATGAAAACTTCAATGCAAAAATGGGTTTATTAAACGTTTAACTTTTTATGAGTAAAACATTTAATTATGAATTCCTCTTTTATAATGTAGGTTTTTATTAATTAATTTAAATTACGTTTCAAAATGAGAAAAATAATAAATTTAACTGTGTCCTGTCAAGGGCTGTAATTAAGTAATTATGTTTAAAAATATACGTTTATTTCCTTTTATAACATATTTGTAATTTACTTTTTCAAATAAATGTAATACCTAAATACGTGTACGGTAGTTATACATCTACCAATACCATCATCGCTATTAACGATCTAATAATAACACAATACCAGTCACCATACGATTTAAGAGACGAATTCCCACACAAATAAATGTCTAAACATGAAAACCTTTAAATACATTCAGAAGTCACAATCACCAACTATATAAATCCGTGGCGGCGGGCGTGACAGCAGACAAGGAAAATTGAACTTTCTGGCTATTCTACTGGGTGTTTTATTGAATGTGCGTGTATAGGGGTTGTCGGGCAGTGGGGCGCCAGATCGATACTGGGTTACAGTTATAAATAGGACAGGGGAACTTTAAGGCCGTACGTACTCAACGCTCAGTTTCGTACAAATCGATTCAGGGATGCTGTATCCGCAGAACCGTGACATCTACAGCTCGATGGGCAGAATTCAGGAAGCGTACAATGTTCTGACTTTGCATTTTTATTCAACCATGAATGACATAGTGAACATTTAATTACGAGGTCTGAGAATTGATGATAAAGCATTCGTCCCTTTACGTACTTATACGCTGAACATGCAATTTGTTGTATCAAAAACAACTTATTGTGATGACAGAACAGAAATAAAATTGTATTTTCTTTTAAGACATTTTTTTTTACTATTTAAGAGTTTCCTTTTATCGGGGCAACTAATTTATACATTTTCTTTCAGCCAGCTCTATTCTAAGCCATGTTTTTGACCTCCGTATACGACATTACATCTAGTGTTTTCTTTATTTGTCTCATATATATCGTCATGTCGTATAAGGTGGCCCTGTACTTTTCCTCTTTTATTCTCTATTATTTTTATTAATGTTCTCTTCTCAAATAAAGATGGAGTTAGACAATGTACCAAACGAGGAAATACTCTATATTCCCTGATTTTTAACGAAATACTCGACAGAATTAGTACTCATAGACATAACCTACAAACCATTTTGTAGATTAAACTCGTATCTGCGATCACTTATAATGTATATATTTCTATTTCTTTATATGTCGACATTATTCTTCATATCACTCTTAGAGACCATTAATAAATTTGACGTTTCTGGAAACTCTGTAAAAGACTTGAATTAAAACGTTTGTAGATTGGCATGTAACAACGTCAAAGCATTAAATTATATTATGTGGTGTAAATGCAAAAATCCAATAATACTAGGCGGTATTAGGTAGAATAAATAAGAAGGTTACAGTAACAGTGATAAGATAATGTAACATGTAAGATTTTAGAAAAATATTTTTGATCAAACTGACGATATGATTTAACCCAGACATTAATATCTATGACTGAAAGCAGATAAATCAATAGAGCATTTTTCCGTTCACAACAATTGTAAAAAAATATTATCTTACATAGTGATATAATAATGCAGTAAATACATTAGCAATTTTAGAGTTCACTAGATATAGCTTCTCTGCCTCTTGATAGTCACTGCATACGACATTTATATTCTAAATTTAAACAAGTTATATTAATGACGTCTGTAGTCTCATCATCATATGAATATTTTATGCAACCAAAAATACCGATTGTGATAGATAACTATAAACGATGGACAGGATAGTGACGTGAATGTACTAACAGCTAATAACAGTATTTGTGCCCGTCTTCATGATTTAAAATTGTTCTTTTATCGGGACATCCTAAATCATATCCATCTTAGCTCTCAAAAATATGGTCTAACCATTTTTTTAACTAATTTTTAATTATACTTAATTTTTGGTCTTTCCCTTTCTATCGTCTAGTCTATATTATAGATAATGTAAAATTAAGTAACAATTTACGTTATTTATTATATATTTTAAGGTAATCCAACAGCTTCTTTCTTATAAACTCAATTACTTTAATTTCTCAATTCTCCTCTCAAATATTACATTACTTATACGTACATAATTATAAAACATTATAAAAGATGTAGCAGTTTTATTGTCTACCCAAAAAATTTAATAAGATTTTATTATTTTTATTTAGTTACATTTTTTACGACTAAACTCTAAACTTAAGGGATTAACAGACTAATAGAGTATTTAATAATAACAACATTCGATTCGATGTAGTACAAATATCCAAATTTGACAAAGGTTAAAATTTCTGAAAAGAACATAAACAAAAAAGAATTTATAATATTATCTTTATAAATGTAAACGACAAAATACACGTAGCACATTGTTAATATTAATTACACGAAAATAAGATTACAAAATGGAGGATGTTGTGAGAGACATCTACAACGAACGAGCAATTTAAATTAACGCGTTCAGCGTTAGTAATTGTACCGATGTTTTGTTTGCGTATACTCATTGTGTTTCCAATTACCTCGAAGGCCGTTTGTTATCAGTAAGCAATAATTAGAAATATAGAAACGATGTTATTTACTACTTACGTCTTTTATGCTGTAATGACAAATTTCATTCTATTACTGAACATTTGTTAAAGAAATATTTTGAATACAAAATAACCATACGTATGCAATGTTCATATTAGTTGTAGTCTCCTTTTTATATATTTTGAAAACATAATTTTTGTATTATAATAGTGGCAGATAGATATATATTACAATAATATCCTTAATAGATAGATAGATAATAGATAGTCTATTTTATTACAAAAAAATCTTAAAAAGAATCAAATCAAATCAAAAAGAATCTTATGTACTTTGTCGTCCACCTATTTCTGCCGACAAACAGCTGTGCTTTAATGGCTGTTTTAGTTTGAAGGAAAGGTAGCATAGACTGGAAACATAAACCACTCCTCAGTCCTGGGTACAGCATGGCATATCAAGTACTATTGGGTTCACCGTATATCCTATGACATCTATGATAATATTGGTAATTATTGGTGGCGGATACCACTTTCTATTAAGTAAAAGCTTATTTGCCATTACAACTAAGGGAATTTATAGGCGAAAAGCTTCGACTAAAGAAGTATTAGACTAGTCATGAAAATGATAAAATTAGAAGTGTATGCAAGAATAAGGACGAATGCTAAACAATCAGCTTTTTAATCCTATGTGAAACCTTGTGTGAAGATAAGTCCATAGCTAAGTTATATTTTAAATACCGTTACAAAACGGGATATAAAAAAAAAAAACAACATCAATTTAACATGTTTTTATAATTCAATCGTAATATTAAAACATGTATAAAATATAAACAATATATTATTTTTTCCAACCATTACATGACATAGACAATATCGTTAGATTGTAGCTATTGTTGTGTGTTATGATGGTGTGCTATCACGCAATCAGACTAATAATAACACAGATAGAGCTATATCCTTTATCTATGAATAATAATGTTCTTGCAATTCATGAGTGCACGTGAACTTTGTTTGTGGTTACACTACATAGGCACATTATGATAGTGTGTCAGATGGAACTAGGCATGCACTTTATGACAAATTATAACTAATGGACACTTCTAAAAATAAAACCTGTACAATCGTTAAATTAAAAAAACAATACTTTTCTTTAAACAAATCCATTAATTTATTTATCTAATACCATATAATAATTTTAGTCTAAACAAACAAACAAAAATACTTTTTGTTTAATTTCTTTCATCTATAAAAAGCTATATCATTAGCGAGTAACATTGGCTATATTTTATTTTAACAGACTTCGTACGAATTCTTTAAAAATAATATTTTGTATCGTTTTTCTTCTAATCGTAGCTACAATGTACAAAAATTATACATTTATATTTGAATTTATATATAAAAAGTGTGAAATAAAAATCATCTTACTGTATTATTCATAAATTATCTGATGTTGTAACGCTTTATACTTCTATTAAAAAATATTACTTAATTTGTTCACAATAATTTACATAGTGAAAATTGACTGGAAGTTTCTCAATAACGTTCTAAGATTATTCTAATAATAAATAGGTCTCTTTAGGATTTATAACATTTGTTATTTATGACGATTTATATTTTCCTCATTATCAATTATCTATAGTCATAAAAAAGGTTCTATAAAA
The DNA here is from genome assembly GCF_026898425.1 of Galleria mellonella. NCBI lineage: Eukaryota > Metazoa > Arthropoda > Insecta > Lepidoptera > Pyralidae > Galleria > Galleria mellonella. The sequence continues at coordinate 3,549,160 of NW_026442042.1, read as the reverse complement.
ATGTACTACAGGTGAGCAAAGAAATGTAGAAAATCATTAATCAAATCTACCCTTATATTATTTACTTATTATTGTATTAACTACAAAATAGACTTAATTTTAAAGACTCATAATCAAATTAAAAAAGTATTTGGCTTTCTGTATATAACAACATAGTTTTTAAATCTTAAATACATTCTTCATATTTTATTAAATACAATAAAAACATTGGAAATTCAAATTACAAATTTACTCATAAATTATTGAATTATTTTGATTAGAATGATATTTATCTTACAATAACAGAAGACATATACCTTTTCATATATTATCATAATAGGTACAATAATATGTATATAAGTAATACATATTTGCATAAAATTTAAGTATATAAAAAGCTACATTTTTACGCCATTTTTACTTCCTTGCCAATACACTCAATATAAGTTTTTACTGTATACGTTAACTGGAAGTAAATATAAAGGCTAACATTATTAATCTTAAGGTAAATTAATTATCCGACCTTCATACTTCACGGCTCACATGTTTAGATTAACCGCTTCGGCCTGGGAAAACGCCCAATACACGTGCTAAGTTATAAACGGTTGGCCACGTAAACCATTATATCTGCTGTAACTTGTACAGTAGTGTGTGCTTATATTGCGATAATAGGGGGGAAGAAGGGATTGTTAGTAATGGAGATTAGCAATCCCATCACTAGCAAAATATTAGGTCGACCTTCACGCGGTACCCCCTGGAAACCATCCGGACTGATTTATTGTTGAATTCGTTATGATGGGCCAACTGACCTGCTTCATCCTTATCTATCATCCCTCACTGGTGCCCCGCCAGTGTATACCAATAGCGCAGGCGGAGTTACCATTCTATTATCATCCATTAAAAAAAATATACTGCGATAATACCATACCAAACAAGACTTTGTACAAAAGTCGTTTGCTTGGGCACCTCTGTCCCATTCGCGTTTCTATCGTGAAGCAGTTGTATTTGCATGACTATGTTTCGGTTTTAAGGGTGGGATATGGCAATGAATTTACAAGGTACAGAGGAATAATACCTGAGTCCTCAGAAATGGCAACGCATGGGGGGTATCATGGGCGAAACGGTATACTTTGTTATGTCCATGGTACTGCTCATGTTTTTAGACGATTGTTACCACTTTCCATCAGGTGGGCCGTCAGCTTGTTTCCCATTTTTTAATGGAAAATAATGGAAAGGTAACCCCACCGATGCTATCAATGTACCTATATTGGTACCTGTCAGTGATAGGAATAGGTAGGAAGTAACGAAATAAATTAGTCCATCGTGATGACTTTACCAGGAATTAACTACGACAGTTTCCAGGAGGGACCGCGATATCGATTAGATAGGGTATATTAATAATTCCTTCCTCCCAGACAGAAGCATTTGTTAGTTGTTGTAAACCAAATGTTTAAACATAACACTTGACATACCTATCTATATTTTACGTCGAGCATATTTAAATACAGCGTGTAAGGAATAAACCTACCACCGTTATTCAAATCAATGTGTTTATTATCTGTATTTTCTGTAAATGAAAAATTTTTCAGAAATTTTAATTATTTAATATAATTGGGTGTTGTAATAGGCGACTAAGAGAACTTAATGATTGAGAGGTAGGCAACAAAGCCCTTCTTGAAACATCAGTAAAATCTAACTGCAGCTGCCAACTGCCTGCCAAGCGTGGCAACTACTGGTAAACAATAAAAAATAGAGGCAGATATAACAATAAAAATATGTTTTTTTTTCTTCTGAAAACGGATTTTTTTCAGTAATTATAAATAACCATAAAGTTTTCAGTATCAGTGATATTTTAAATCATGAACTATAGCAAGGTTCTATACACCTAATTCATTGTAGAATCCCACTGAGCCAAAAAGTCAAAATTAATAAAATAAATAAAATAATTATCCTTATTAAACTCTTATTATCTAGAAGTCCTTTAAAATAAAAAGACTATGATTCATATGCTGTAATTATGTTGAGTACCTAGACATTAATATTAATGGATATTCTTTGTATTTGTCACCATTTTCAAAGGCGCCATTAAAATTATCTTTAGGCTTTTTAATTCTTCAGAAAATTTGAATAAATTGACCATCGCGCCGCGCATAATGGAGTGCCAGTCCTGCTCGTATAATTTACATGAATATTTAAATATTTACAAACATTGCTTAAACGTGAAAACAAAAGACACATCTGTATTACCGTCATTATAAGCGTTAAAATATCTAGAAGGCTATGTCGATAGAACAACTATTTAGAGAAAAATGACATAAATATTTTTAAATATCGAATGCCATTATTAACAACATTATATACATGTTCGACTTTGTTTCCTAGTAACAAAGTCGAATATACGATGTCCCTACAGGCGATATATGTTTAACATATTTGTCACTATATAAAGAACTACTGCATTATTATTAGGTACAATTTTATCTATGAACTACTGTATTATGTAAATAATATTTCGGTCGTAATAAATGTATTTACTAACCATAATTAAAAAAAAAATATCAATTATCTATGAAGTTATGGAATAATATCTTTCTTTTCAATAATTTAAATATATATATATATATATATATATATGACATCAATAGAACGTCTATCATGCAGCTTATAATAAGAAAGTGAAGCTATGTATAAAATCGCTTCCACGTACGATTTTGCGCCGAGTCCATCGACTGCCATTTCTCATCATGACCTTCCCCGTGACAAGGGTGGCTTTGTTCGAGATAATATAATGGTGGGAACCATTTACCTGGAAAATGTTCTCGATGGTTAGCTCCCTTACAGTTAGTATATATATCGCAACCTAATTTTGTTCCCTGCGCTCTGTAGCTCTCTAATTTTATTTCTTAGATATAAATATACATAATTATAAAAATGTATATCAAGGTATGAAAAAACCTCATTTATTTTCTTATTTTAATTTTACAACAAAACTTATAAATAAGCATACGGCCCGTCTGATGGTAAACGGTGCTACCGTAGCCTATGGACGCCTGAACCACCAGGGTGTCACGTGCGCGTTGCCAACCCTATAACACCTGAAATACCCAAATTCCATGGCGATTGATTGCGTTGTCAAAACGTAAACAAACAATCATACATACAAACAGACTAACAAACCTACTTTCATATATTTTATTTTAATTTCTACAATTCTTACTATTTAAATGAGTCTTAAGACTTATTTAAAGATTAAGGAAGCGAACATACTCTGTACATACAATTATTTTGTAGTTTTTGATTTTATTCTATTCACTCAATATTTATATCATTCTCAAAAAATATTTATTTAGATCTCTGTAGGGGATTAACTTGTAAAATTGATAATTCTTAAAGTTCTCCAAAGTTTTTATTAATAACAATAAAAAAATCCTTTTTTGATTACTTTTATTTAATTTAATGTAATAAAAAATAGTTAATATCGAAGAAACCGCGCATTGCAATGATTTTTAGAAAGAATTAACTAATATTAACTTTTAGTGGCTACAGCCTAACACTCACATAAGTACCTTACTCTAATCTGTACTTTCGCTCGCGGCCTCGCTCCGGTACTTATTTTTATGTTTCCGGATGGCATGAGATATTTTCCGGGATAAAATATATTTTATCCCTGAAAATACACTCAACATTTTATTTGTAAATAAATGAATCGTTGTATATCTTTGGATAGAAACATAGTTGAGTTATGCTGTAGGCTTTTTGTAATCTCAAAATTAAATGGGATATAATACATATATCATCAACATCATTATATCAGCTGTCCACTGCTGAACATAGACTACTCCAATAATAGGGGTTTTGCCAGTAGTTGCCACGCGTGGTAGGTGGGTTGGCAACCGCAGTTAGGCTTTTGGTGATGTATGAAAGAAACACTGTTGCTCATTCCTCAATCATTAAGTTATATATATATATATATATATATATATATATATACATATATATACCTATATTGTTTTAAATTTGAAGTTTAAACCGATATCTAGTTAGGTAAATACTCATAGTGCCCACATCAATGTCTACGTCACCGGTACATATTGATAGATCGGAATTGAAGTAAATTTCCATGTCTATATAACCCTACGTGTTTGGGGATAAAGGAATTGTCAGTTATGAGGATTAACAATCCGATTGCTAGCAATATACCCCGTCGAACTCCTCGCAGTTACCCCTGGAGACCATCGTAATTAATTTTGAATTCGTCACGACAGGCCAACTGTTCTGCTTCATCCCCAACTGTCAACCCCCTCTGGTACCTTACTATACCGTTAGCGGCGGCTAGGTCGCTATTCCATTGTCGCATTAAAAAAAGACTCTACGTGTCTACCAATACCTAACACTAAATGTCTATCAATCTATCCTGTTTTACTTACGTTAGATCCAAAAGAAGAACAAAATTAAATAATTCTACTGAATTAAAAATACATTAAATCTTCTATTTATGTTATACGATATCTCTACTAACTCTTAACCGATTTCGATAATTATTTTTACAATGTATAAGCTTTATGTTTGATCGAATAAAGATGATATTTTGGAGGAGCAAAATTTACAATTATTTCTATGTAAAAGTATTTACCTAGTTGTCGCTAGTAGCTAAATAGCCCACTAAATATCTTGAAGCTACTTAATGTATCTAAGCATTTACTTCCGCTAAAGTTAACGCTGTGTTGAGTTTGTACTGCCTCCATTGTGTGACAAATTGATGTACATAGTCAAAATACCTCGAAACTCCCAAAGTTAACATTAAACCGTGCCGAGCGAACTTCAACAACCGGTCCTATCAAACAAACTTATCTGAGAGACTTTCGAGAGAGCCCTCTAAAGGGTTTCTACCTACCTTTCCTTTATTCCTTAAACCTTTCTTTGCGCCTTATCTGGAGTACCGTCACAGCGGTCTCGAGAGTTAACCGGTACAGATATTGTTATTTTTACTTTTAGACAATGCTGTCAAAACTTCGTGTTATTTTGAGTTATCCTCACTAATTTTATAAAGGTAAAAGTGAGTTTCTTGACATTTAATAACGTTTCAGCCAATTTATTATACACGTAATATTTAGGTTGAAGTAGTGCATAGACTATTTCTTATCCTGGTAATTTAGATTTTCGCGTTGTTTACACATATTTTAAATTCACGATCAGGACGTAACACGACGTGATATCAAGTTAAATCAAGACGTTAAATCAGGTAAGTACTATTTACCTACAGGTAAATAGTACTTACCTGATTTAAAGAACCCTTAATTGATTTGAAGTAAATGGAGTTTTCTGCTGCACAAGCGCCACAGCACGTCAGTCCTGCCATGACCATGATGTGATGTAACCCATGTTAAAACGTTGGCAATAAAAATCAGCAAATAATAATTCATAGTTATTAGTCACCGTCAGGGTACTATAAAGTAACAAACAAACTCACTTTCACATTTATAATATTAGTTAGGATTAAGACTATATCCAATAAAATGAATGCGATCATAAAAATCAAATAACTGCCATCTCTTAGACAAATATTTGTGTTTTCAATGGCTATGAATTTTCAATGTTCAAGGCCCGGGAGGTAACAACGAAAATATTTTTAGTGGCCCTGTTTTTCTATTCGTATCTCTAGATATTTTGCTGTAGACACATCCCTCGCAATCCAATAAATGTCACCTACGTAGTTGTATAAAAATAAAACAAATAAATATATACTTATCGAATAAATAAAACTTTCATAAAAATACACCAACTGTATGAAAATAGAATTAAAGTTTTGTTTTTTTTTTTTGGAAAATATTTTAATATATTTTTTTATGATTTTGTTTGATTACGATGTATCATTTGTTACTAAAAAAACAACAAATATTTCATAGGATACGCATTCAAAAATAAATTTTAATTGAAAAACATCATCAATTATAAGTCGATTTATAAATAGCATTGTTCAATTTTCATATCCCAAAATTTTAAGCTTTAAATTTATAAAACTTAATAATTGGTATGAAATCGTAGCTTTGACTTAGTGAAAAGATCGGTCGATATGTACCTACCATTATTTTTTCGTGGTGAGTACGTTCATTATTCGAAAGGCCATATTTAAGGCACAGAAAGAGGGTGAGATCAACTCGAGAGACAAAATACCTAAGAGAAGAGCAGACGATTGTCATCCTGCATACAATAATGCTACTATTATTTTATACTGTGGTAAAACTTAACAAATACAGGAGAAAACGTTATCTAGGAGTAAGGAAATTAAGTGTCGCTGTTTGAAATAGAAACTCCAAATGTAATTCCAACATACCGTACGTTGTGTGATCAATTCACTGCGTCTCATACGAACAACGATCACGTCTTGGAGAAATAACTCGACAGCTCGAGACTAAGAAGAAATATATTTACTTCTAGAACTAACCAAGTTGAATAGAATAGAGGGTTTGCATTCGAAAACATAAATCGCTATTTTATACCAGGTCTTACGTTGCCAGAGTCGGATATAATGTTTCGTAAGGTGTTTTTATACAACTAGCTGACTAAAGGAAAGTAGTAGCTCTAATTGTCGCCATGAATATATAAACTAAGAATGTAAAAGACGTTAGGACAGCATTTTTGTGAATTCAAACTCCCCCATACTAACTCACCAGTTGAACTCGCCATATTACTATGAGAGGCCTAATAGTTTTTGTAGTTTTTCGACACATATTTCTTTCGTATGCCTATACAGTTCACCGGTACAACAGTCCCTTCAAACGATGCTAACGTTTTCAATTTAAACTTGTATAATAATTTCATTACCATATTCCTTCCCTTCAAACTGAAGTAAACCATAATAATTTAAAATTGCATTAAAACCAATTATTTTGATTTAAAAACTAACCTATTGAACTGATTTTCTTAAAATTTCTATCGAACCAATCTGTGACTATAACTTTCAGATAAAAAAGAATTTTCCGGATGGATTTACAACTGACGGAATTATGACGTAACAAACATAAAAAAACACAACCGAATTAAGAACTTCCCTCTTTTTAAAGTCGGTTGAAAGTAAAGATTTAATTACAGATTTAGTAGAACCATACAGACAGCTGTTTATCAGTAGACACGAGTGTGACCGAAGTATCTTTCTAGATGACTTTTGTACAATACAAAGTCTTCCTCTGACATAACTGTTGGTAAAAAATATGAATATACCTCGTTATGTATGTCACATGAATTACACTAATAAAATTTGCCCTAACCTTCATCTATGATAACCTACGATATGAGAAACTAAGCAACATAATATCTAATCAAATTTGGCGCCTCATTTGCTCAAAGCAATGGACGCTATTATTACATATAGTTCCGGTAAACGATTATTCATTTTAATCATAAAACTGTTTCAAGTTTTTTTTATTGTATTATAAATAAAAAGTCAATTTACTTGTTTTTTTTTTTTGTAATACTTTCGGCAGCTTAATGGTTCCACTGATTGTCATAAAATTTGGTATACACATATGATTTGGATGGAGAGTATTTACCCTGGTTCATCGACACATCTGGGTCACGTGGACGAAGCCACGGTCATAAATCGATATAATGATAAAATATTGTTTTAATTTGTTTTAAAATAATCAAAATTCAAATTTTTTTTTAATAAATAATAAATAGGATTAGTAGAATATTAGGTATTTATGACCAAAGCATTCGAGTCTTATAAGTAAAACAGATAAAACGAGATACGTGCCATCTAAAATTTGAAGATATGAGATAGACGCAAAATGATATGATAGGTTAAAGACTATACGCCTTCATGGCAGCTTTAATTCGAAGACAAACCATATTTCGAGCGTTACGGGAAAAGGCCTAAAAGGCTTTGTCAATTTCACGGATCCATTCTTCCTCACTCGTAAAATGGTAATATCTTTTGTAAGTACGGTCAAAAACGTAGGGTTTTGTTTGTTTAGTAGCAGCCCTTATCTCAAAATGGATAAAAATATAATAATTATTTTTTATAAATTGAAGGAGATTTTCTATACATATTATTGATTCATATTTTTTTTTTTATTTGCCATCTTCCTAATATTTAGTAATATAGTATTTATGTGGGACTGTGTTCAGGATATTCAGCAGTGGACAGATAACGGTTGATATGAATATGACAATGATGACTTAAAAAAAAATTAAATGAAATTCATAAAATATGTATCATAGTTTATGTATGGTAGTTAAATATTCATTTTGTGTATGTACATATTGACAGTCTTTATAATTTGTATCATTCTTTGAAGGGAACAATAAAGAGTTTTCATTTATTCAAAATATATTTTTCATTCATCATATAAGTAACGGCACGGATACTGATGTGACTCTAGAGTGACACTAGCGTGCAAATTATAAAATAGGGCATATTCCACTAAATTTTATTAATAATTGTACCAGTTTTACACATATGTACGTTATCATAATAATCAATACGTAGCAGTGAAAAAAATAAGTGAAATCATATATATAAAACTTTCCACAAGAAGTTCAAAAGATGGAATACAATATTTAGTTTTATGTTACCAGTTTTACCAGTTTATTTAAACGCTACTCTATATACATATACATGTGGATACTCTATATATATACATGTGGATTTCAGAATTAGAAAAGTCAACGATACAGATCATTTCTTGATAACGTGTCACAATAAAACATATAAAAAAATTTAAGTTAGATCCTAAAGAACACAATCTCATTCAATTTAATAAGTAGTTCTTACGTGATGCCGTAACAAACATAGACAAAGATACAAACAGAGAAAATTTCTAAAAAATATTATTTTGGCTTCTTTCCCCTTGTTAAAACCTCTCATTATTTTTTCTTAAATATGGGATATATTTATGAAAATATTGTACAGACAATGACTGGTATTTTATTAAAAAAAAATTATAGTAACAATATTTCATAATGCTATCTACCTTTCTCTGTCAATGCATTTCTCTTTCTTTCTCTGCATGTGCAAATGAAATAGAATTCAATGAGAAAAAAAATGTTCTAAATGCATTTTGAATCGTTTAAACGCTGTGTATTTTTCCATTAACAAATAAAGAACAAAAGGCCAAACAAATAACAATAAATATTGTGAATGATTTTGTCGACCTACAAATACGATGCGGTAGAAAACCCGCACTGTCACATAGTAATTTTCTTAGTCTATTTCCATAGCATCACCCACTCACTAACAGAAGGTCGGAGTTAATTTTGTGCGGAAATGTTAGGCAACAAACAAACGTACCGGGAGCGACGACCGGATATCATAACAATCCACCGTGACAAACCCTGCTTTACTTATATATCTAATATATCAATCTATGTAGATATATAAATATGTTTTTGTCATTATCTATACTAAATAATAGACAACCTCTCTTTCCCGTGGGTGTCGTAAATGGGATGAGCTGCAGCGTCTCTTTTAAAACATCACCAAAGACTAACTACGGTTGCCAACCCGCCTACCAAGCGTGATAACTACTGGTAAAACCCCCCAAGGGGGAGGCTTATGTTCAGTAGTGGACAGTTAACGGCTGATGATGATACTAATCGTATAAAGAGGAAATTTAGATTTTTTATATGTATGTTTGTAATGGATAAACTCAAAAAATACTGACTTGATTTTTAAAATTACACCTATAGAAAGTTACATTATCAGCAAATAATATAGACTACATTTTTAAATTAATTTAATTTATAGGAAAATTATAATAATATAATAAAAGAATTGTCTATTAAAGCTAATATAAACTATTTATCTTGCTGTCTTCTCGTGTGAGGCCGAGACGGATCTCTAGTACATAATAATATCATTTTTATTATTTGCTGTAGATTGGTATTATTATAAATCATAATGTACAAAGGCAAGCTTATCTCTTATAAAATATATCTTCCAACGAAACTTAATCCATGAAATAAATCATTATTTATGAATGGAAGTGCTCATACAGTAATCTGGCTCAATAAAAATCTAAACAAATGAATGAATGACTTGACTATAAGATAGTCTACTAATTATCCAATTATAGTATGAACAAAAAGTCTATTAATTCATTGATGTTTGAATTTTTTTTAGATTTTCAAACGTTTATGTGATTACTTTCAACACACACACTGTAAGGCATACCAGGAACCACCCCTTCCATTCCCAGGGGTATCGTAAGAGACGACTAAAGGAACTTAATGGTCGAGGGATGGACAGCAGCGTACCATTTAAAATATCACGAAATCCTAACTGCGGTTGTCAACCCGCCTGCCAAACAACTGCCAGTGGCAATTATTGATATCCCCCCCCCCCTGTGGTGAGATTTATGTTCAACAGGGGACAATTAACGGCTAATATGAGGGGGGAAAGGGATTTTTAGTAATGGAGACTGAGAATCCCATTGCTAGCAATATACCCAACCAGGTCCACTTCCTCGCGATTCTCTCTGGAAACTATCATGGTTAATTCCTGATGAATTCGTCATGATGGGCTAACTGGCTTGTTTTCATTCTCATCTATCACCCTTCACTGATACTCCGCCAGCGAATCCCGTTAGCGCGGGCGGGGTTGCCATACCATTTTCACACATAAAAAAAAGGCTAATATGATGATGGTTTGAAGGCGAGCATATCTTTCTCTCTCCAGCAAACCTTAGCCTATGAAAAATACTGTTATTTATGGATGGAAGTCATATAAATTAAACTAATTTTGTTGTTAGATATTGTAATAAAATTTGCATCTATTATGATTATTTTAATATCAACAAAAAAGTAAATTTACTAAATTTCATGTACTATACATAAAATATGAATACTCAAATCATAATAACAGTTACTATGTTACTACAATATTAGTCAAATAAAAACGTAAGGCACGTAAAAACGTATCAGAGGAATATTAATGTAGGTAAGACAAATACGAGTAAATTCTAGAGATAAGATATGACAGGCAAAACGTACTTTCAGTTATACAGATGTTCTCTATAAAGAAAAATAAACTATTATTTATTTGTTCATGCCAAAGTTATTTTAAGGAGCAGGTAGAAGGAAAGTCGCCGTGAGTGCCCGGGCATAAAATGGGCCATCCCTTCCTTTTCCGTGGGTATCGTAAGAGGCGACTAAGGGAGGGCGAAGGATAAGCTGTAGCGTCCCTCTTAAACCATCTTAAAAAACCTAATTACGGTTGCCAACCTACCTGCCATGCATGGCTTATGTCCAGCAGTAGACAGAAGTAGAACGGCTAATTTAATAATTAAAAAAATAGTAGAAGTCGACAATTGAGAATCACTGTGATAATCTGTGTAAAAAGTAGAATGTAGTATAAATAATATAATGCGATATAAACCTGTACATTTAAATATGTATGTTAATTATTGTATTAGATATTCTGGTCTCTGTAATTGGTAAGAAGTACCTAGAATCGTCTGAATGTACGTATAATCAACATTTAAATATTGTATTTGCAAATTACCTATAACTGGCCATTCAGAGAATCGTATCGATTCAATTTTATCGATTAGCTACAATCACAGGCCGTAGCTAAATCGAATTAGCCCATTCTCGATACAACAACCCGATTGCTTACGGAAACTGTTTTTATAAATATTTTATTTGGAATGTTACGGCTAGACGATACTCAATGTCACGATCTTAGTTATTTGCTTCTGTTAAAAAATGTGGCGGGTTATAACAGTTATATACAGTTTCTTGATAAATTCGTTTTATTATCAATGTATTATCTTTTAATCTTCTCGTTTTATTTTTCCAATGATGAAAGCTGTGACCTCATTTTTGTTTGTTAATATAATCTATCAAGTATTGATAATCAACTTTTTTTATAAATCAACTATTTTCAGATTACAAATGTATTATGATGGGTTTATCATGTCGGCCGTTATCTGTCTACTGCTGAACATAGGCCTCCCCATACGGTACTAAGTTACCTGCACTTACTGACTCCCAACAATGCATTTAAGGTCGTCACTCCAACCATCCTTGACGGGTCGCTCCACAGTGCGTTTCCACGTACGAGGTCGCCTCTCAAGAACCTTTCTTCCCCATCGGATGTCGGTTCTTCGAGCTAGCGAATGTGACCAGCCCATTGTCACTTCAGCTTCTTATCTTTGTTCTTACAATACTTAATTACAATTATTTCAAAGCACCGTTATGTAGATCCTCTAGCAAGATCATTTAAACTAAGTTCTTACCTATTTCAAGATCTATCGTGATTACGAGGTTTGTCCGGAAAGTACGTATAAAAGTTTTTTAAAAATTTTATTTTACAATTATTCAGAAATCAATTTTATCCCCTTTACTCCCCCTGTGACATAATGCACTTGTGCCATATCCTTGAAAGTCCTCTGGTTGTAGGTTTCTCAGCTGCCCCGTCGTAGCTTTTTTTATCTCATTTATGTCCCCCAAATGCCGCCCCCGAAGTACCAATTTGGTTTTTGGGAACAAGAAGAAGTCACACGGGGCCAAATCCGGCGAATAGGGGGGTGTTCGGTCATGGAATTTTTACTCAAAAACTCACGGACAACAAGAGAGGTGTGGGCAGGGGCATTGTCGTGGTGAAAAATCCAACGCCCCTCTCGCGCCAATTCTGAACGAACTCGTGCCACACGAGCTTTGAGGCGTCTGAGCACATCGACGTAGAATTTTCCATCAACTGTCTGGCCTGGAGGGACGAATTCTTGATGGACAATCCCCCGAACATCGAAAAAAACAATCAACATTGTCTTGACATTTGAGCGGGATTTTCTTGATTTTTTTGTTCGTGGTTCCCCGGATGTCTTATCGAATTAGATCGGCAAAAATTTCACGGCCATTCTTGCCGAGTTTCGAGAGAAACTATTTGCTCTTCAAAAGCGGGCTCCATGCCGAAAGAGGTAACTTCACAGATGGCTGACAAGCAAGAAGACCAGAACTGAAGCATTGTTAGGGACATATCGTGCATTCCAGAACACTTTTATACGAACTTTCCGGACAGACCTCGTACAAGAAAATCCTTTGATATATTTTAAATAAAAACTCAACAAGAATGCATATCTAGTGATTATATAATGACTTCCTAAGTTCTCATTGCACATGTTTCTTTGTCCACAGTGAAAGAAAAAAAATGCATATTGAAGTGCAAGTTGCCCTGAACTTCGTCATATCGTACCTGTACAATAAGTTGCCGAGGCGGCGCGTGAATATCTTTGGAGAAGAATTAGAGAAAGCGCTTAAAGAAAAATTCCGAGGACACTGGTACCCTGAGAGACCATGCCGTGGCTCCGCATTCCGGTGCTTGAAGACCGGAGGTCCATTAGATCCCGTACTTGAGAGGGCAGCAAGAGAATCAGGAGTACCAGTTAGAGATGTACTTGAGCATTTGCCAAGGGACCTGGCCGTCTGGGTTGATCCAGGTAAGATTTAAAGTATAATTATTTTAAAATGACTTATGATAAAAAAGCATGTTGTATCTGAAGGAAGAGTCGAGTGTTTCCGGAACCGGTATGCATTGAGACCAGTTATTAAACTGTAGGAAACAAAAGATGTATGTAAGGATGGAGATTTATGTCACTCGGTTCTGTCTACCAACCCGTAAAGTATTTGTATATAGACAGATAGATTATTTTTTATAGAATAATAATAGAAGGACAGAATAGAATAGTCACAGGTAAACTACGGCTTTTCCTACATGCATTGAGATGAAATAAACCCTATATGTTAAGCCAAGATATAATCATTTATTATATCAAAATTATTCAAATCATTTTATAATTAAGTAACAAACATCCAAATACCTTTACAAGTATTCATATTTATAGAATTTTTAGTTTATTAGGGAGTAAAGTTACCGTTATGAAGAATAGCTACAAGTCGCAGGTACCTAAGACATTTGGGATACCACAGCCAAACAAACAATAGCTCGAATATTAAATTCCATCTAGTAGTTCAGATTATATGAAAGAATAACATTCGTACATGAATTCTGAATTGCGTTCCCTTTTTTGGCTAGACTTTTTAAATAAATATCGATTTTTGTAATGTAATCCTATACACCTCGATTATCAGATATGTATTGATATTAGACTTGCGAGGGCTATTTTTCTTAACGCCTGACCTCGAAAACCTTTTGTACCTATTTAAATACATTTTTTTTTCCAATTCAGCGGTTAGAACAGATGCGTTAAATGTAAGATCATACAGTATCAATAACAAACAGCTGGTAACTACTCGTATACGTAAGACGTTGCATAACATGTCCATTAGACAAGGTCGGTACAATATTGAGGACGTTAGTTGTTAATATGTGAGTCCTGACATTCATGAAGGTTGCCCAGAGATTCACTTCCGATGCCCATATTTCTATGGCGTGTATTATACTGGAATGATCATTTAGAGAAATATGTTTACTAGCTGTTATATCGCTCTCATTATTCATTCTTATACCGCTACTATTCGTATTAGTAAATATAATTAGATACCTAAATTACCTAATTTAGGTACGCATGATAGTAACCCAAGATGAGGTAATCAGAGACAGGTACTCGTCGACTGTTGCCATTGTCATTGCGACATGTCTAGGAAATTTCAGGCTATGGAGGCATAACATCACAGTACTCGGGAATGGTAACGCATAAAGGATAATATGAGCATCACCGAGTAATCTGTGATGTCCATGGTTTCTATAGCCGACAGTTACTACTTTCCATTAGGTGGGCCGTCAGCATGTTTGCCATTTTAAATATCATAAAAAAATAGAATTAACGTTGCAAATGTATAACTCTATACACAAAAATACAGTCTGTTTTTGAAGATGGCTAAAAATATTTTTTTTCTTTTTCAGGTGAAGTGTCATACCGCATTGGCGAGAAAGGAGCAGTGAAGGTTCTCTTCAGCAGCGACGAGCGAGCTGCTGATGAGAGGACCGATAGAGAGGTAAAGACATTTTGTATTCACATTGTATTCCCAAACCACAAAAGTTCTCTTTTAATTTTATTATTATTACTTAAGCCGTTATCTATCCCCATAAGGGGAGTTTTGCCCATCCCTCCACCAGAGGCCTTCCTTAGTCGCTTCTTACGACACTCACGGGAAAAGGAGGGGTGGTCCATTCTATGCCGGGATCTACACCTTTAATTTTATGCTTCGTCATTATTTGAAACATGTTTAATGAACTTTTATAAATTAAAATGCCCGTATATTATATTAATTTTGTGACAAACAATAATTTAAGTTTATTCTTGTTGCATACAGGTCACCCGCGCGTTCAACCCTGAGGCGCAGTGCTTCCGGCCGGTGGAGCCAGCGACAGCTCCCTCGCCCCCCGCCCCCGCCGCCTTCTCGCCAGCACCACCCTTCCGCGCGCAACCGCTCACTTTCACCACTGCCACATTCGCGCAGACCAAGTTCGGAAGCACCAAGCTGAAGACGAGCAGCAAGCGCGCGAACCGCATGTCTCCCACCGAGTTCAGCAACTACATAAAACAACGCGCGGTCCAGCAACAGCTGGCGGCGCGCGCCCTCTCGCCTGCCGCGGACCCTGCCGCGTACTTCGTGGCGCGGCGCGAACCCGCCCCCGCCTCCGCGCCTCCGTACCCACCTGCGCCGGCGCATCTGCTGCTTGCCAACTGAGCCGCGCACGCGCGCTAGCCGCCCCGCGCGACCCGCTCATAGAGTCTTTACTTTTTTACGAGAGAGACGCGCGCCGCGATTTATTTTTTTATTTTCCGCGGGGGCGTCCCGCGCCGCCCGCCGCTTGTGATATCCGTACGATTTTCCATAACTTTTTGTATTCTCGTTCGTTACGTCGATGTGTAAATTTATCGATAGGAGCAATAATCGGCCGCGCGACTCGCCGGCGATTTATTTTCGTAATATTTAATGCCGAGTCAAGTTTTTGATGTCTTCGTTCGATAATATCGATATATTAGTAGGGTGTAAGAGAGCGAGAGGCCGAATGGCCGCGTGCGCTAACGACGACGTACCTTCTAGAGCGAGCCTGTATACATACGTCCTCCGATCTTAAGAAAATACTGATATATATATATATATATATATATATATAAATATCTATACATATATATATTCGTACGCGATAATTATCTAATTTTTCACGTGGAAACGAAAGGCCAATAGAGAAATTACGTATTTTTAATATTGAAATTAATAATTCATACTAAATAGTGTACTGGTATGTATTGTACTCGTATAATAAATGTTTGCATATCCGTTCGGACGCGGTCGGACGGCGCGGCGGGCCGCCCGAGGGCGTCGGAGATCTCACCTAGTGTAATCATCACTCGTACGATTGTACCCTTATAATAATTATAATATACATAATATATTATAGGTCTAGCTACGTTTCAATCTAACAGTATTTTTTTAAGAAGATATTAGTCCTTGTGTACATTACTGGCCGACTGCGTCGCGGCGGCCGGTCTTAGTCTATATGGTATACTTATATAATATTGTTATAAAAGACATGAATATGAATAAATGATAGAAAAAAAATATTTCTCAATTCATAAAATAACGGGTGCATGCAAATTCATGGAAATAAATACTATGTGTTATTTATCTTTTTTATATTTCACTTGGCAGTGGTGCAGTTTTTCAATGGAGTGTGAATTTAGCGTAGTGTAGTGATATGCGGGTAGTTAGTTGGATCAGCTTGTTATTGTATTAAGTGTTCAGTATTCTGAGATCGTCTCACCTATGTGTAACTGTCGAAATTCTATGCACAACAATGACAAGTTGTTACCTATGTATTGAAAATGTGCAACTATTTTTTAATACTTTTATATTTTGATTTAGTATAAGTCTAGTTGTATGATTTAAAATCTTGAACGTGTACTTTATTGTTACCCTATTATAATTAAATTATTATGTAATGTATACAAGTAGTGAGGTCTCGATTGAAAAACTGACTAAAATGCTACAGTATTTTGTAGATAAAATCTATAATGTAAGTTTAATAATAATACAATTTAGAGTAATGAGATTTTTTATTATAAAGATACTTTTTATTTTTCTTTCTTTTGTAAGATATATTCGATGGAAGTGTTAAAGATAATATAATATTTGCATAATATAGTAAAAGCGGCTCTCCATGTCCGCGAATATAATTAGTCAATAATAATTTTTCATATTGTTGTACGACTTTTTAAGTTTATATTAAAATGTTTTGTGCAATCTTTTAGATTCTTTTAATAATCTTAATATAAAAATCCCATGTCACAATATTCGATTATGCTGATCTCTGAAACCGCTCAAATCATTTCAATGGAATTTACCAAATAGGTATGAATTGCTTCACCTTGAGAGATAGGAGAATTTTTATCCTTACAGGCAAAAATTTAATAAATAAGTAGTGGTAGTAACAAAGTCCAATAGCTGTGTAGAGCTAGTTATAGAACCTCAAAACTATTAATTATATTGTACATATGTACAAGAATTTATTATTAACAAGTGAGTATAGCTCTAAAATTAAAAAAGTAAATAAATTTCCAGAAAAAGTAAAGGTAGGTAAGTACTACCTGAAATATTTTTTAATATATCATCCACATGCAAATTAGATCTGTTCGTAAACAAATTTAGACAGTTGTAGCTAATATGGAATTTACCGACAAAGAAATCTCAATACTCGGCTCCAATACCTACTCAAAGTGAAGCATCAGCATTTTACAGCCACATTACGCCACCGCTCGACCCGGCCAAGTGACTGCTGACTCGACGCCTCGGTGATTTTCCACGGAATCGAATGCAAATGAATGTTTCATTCGGATACCTACCAAACCGTCTGAATATAGGAAAAATCCCATCCAAATATAAATATAACTTTGTACAAAAGTCGTTTGCATTGGCTCTGTCTACTCGTCTTTCTGCCGTGAAGCAATGGCAGTGAAATTACGAAGTACGGAGGTATAACATTGTAGACCTCAGAAATGGCAATGCATGAGGGGTACCGTGGGCAACAAATGGTGCTGTTCATGTCTATAGGCGCCAGTTACTATTTTCCATCAAATGGGCCGTTAACTTGTTTGCCATTCTAAATATCAAAATAATGCTTTTAAAATGATGGAAACGATTTTAAAATGTAGTGTCTTTTTCTACGGCTACAAGTGATGCAATCGACGATATTCAAACAGATTTCCTTAAAATGGTGAAAGAATAATATAAAAACTCACCATTTTTTTATTCTAAAATCTTTAGCCAAGAATTTAATTTATTGACAGACTAGCTACCCGCTCTGGCTCTGTATGATTTTGTTAAAATGCTTCCCCTGTATGATAGTTTACTATAAGTACCTAATGGAATTTTTAAAATCGGTTAAGTATTTTTTGAGAACAAAATATTAAATTAATAATACTAATATTGGTTTTCTCTCAATAAATTAGTTAAATGTCTCATTCTATGTACGCGGTAATGATAACGTATCTATTGATAAATTCATTTGCTGTTTATAGCACACTGCTGTAGTGCAACAAACAGGAAAACTAAAAATAAAATCCTCTACTAATCAGCTAGCACGCTAATATACGCCTGCTATAGGCACCAACTCCAACTATGGGAAATACCTCCTAGTTTGTCATAGACAAGGGTGGGCGGTGGGATACCGATCCGATATCTATATATCGGAAAAATGGTCATCATCCATTTCGATATCGCTCATATTCGTCGGATATTTATTTTCGAATATGTTAAAAGTATATTATCCAATATTTTTTTAATAACAGACTTTTAACATATTCGTTATTGTACCAGCATATAGATATTGTAACTAAAATATATAGATATTGCTATCTATAACCCACTCCTAGTTTCTAATAAGAATGATGGTACTTGATTTTTTTTTCTTAAATGTATAAACCCTGAATTAGTTTCAACAGCAGAGATAAGGTTTGATAGATGGTTCGTGGTGTAATTGGGAACACACTGCCCAAGTAGTACAGATATAGGTCCCAATTTCGAATCCACCTGACAGAAAGTAAAAAATTATAAATTTATAACTAGCTTTTTGTGCGTTACTTCGTACGCGTGGTTTTCAAATGTAAAAAATCGAAAAAGTAGTCCAATTCTAGATTGAGATAAAACATACACCAGACTTTAGGTCCGACAACTTTAGGAAAACAACTGTGGAAACCGCATACAATTTATTGCCGTAGTTTTTGCATGGTGCCGCAACAAACATATAGACAGGAAGACAAAATAAAAATTCTAAAAAATATTGTATTAATATCTATTAGTCTTATTAAGACCCCTAATATTAGTTTTTTTTTTATATATATAAATATTTATATATATATATCCATCATATACATATATATATCATGTACAGATATCTAGTTAATTTTTTATTATATTAGTAACATTTGTGATTAATGATAATAATATTTAGATAGGTATAAATAATAAGCTTATCGTAAAATAAAAAACTCAATAAATTTTAAGTCTCTTTATTAATCAAACCACAAAAATGACAAAAGTAAACCTCATCTATGGACAGGCAGTGTCGTTTTGTAAGAAAGCGCTCTTCGTACACCATCACGTTAATGATAATCAAGGATATATACGTTGATCATCCACACATCAATCCATACAATGAAAACCCGTTACTTTTTTAACAACGATGTGTCGAAATGCACCTTCCTACAAACGTACAGATTACAAAACTTGACTATTTTAATATTGACATTGGTCGGTAGAAGTCAATGACATAGACATGATATACTGTTTTTTTTTTTTTTTACTTGAGATATTTATTAAACAATGGCGTGTCCAATTATCGAAATAGGCAATATTGTAGTATCGTACATAATTTTCTTTTTCTATTATATTTCAATAAAGTCAACAAAAAATTGTTTATCAAATACGCCAAGTAAGAAAAATCTAATTATAATGCTTACAGATTGCAATTTAAAATACAGTTAAATTATAACTGTGTCAGTATTGAAGGTTAACATCGTCTGAATAGTCGTAGGAAAGTATTGATTTAGTCCTATGTATTTATTAATTACTATATAAATGCGTTTTCAATTAAAAGCAATCTGTTTTTTTTTTTTCTGTACACAAATAATTTACATTTTTACATGTCCTTTATAAACTATGCACATAACATAATAAAGTACTCGTAACAAGCTTTCGCCCGTAACTTCGTATGCATAGGATTTGGTAATCAGTCCCTTACATAGGTCACTATTGCTTTTATATCCATAAACTTGTATTGAAAACTTAGCAGCGTCTCTAGCAGATAAAATTAAAAATTTAACAGAAACTTGTCGACGCAGTTGCGTCTTGATCATGTTTGTATTATTCATATTGCGTTCATAGCAAAGAAAATTTTACAATCAACCAGGTTCGTAGGCACGCCTTAAATATAGTACGTAAGATATATAATTAATATATCCATTTAATATCCTTCTCAACATACAAAGTAGATAGTGGATCATATTAAAACACTGTTGCTGTGTACTTTAATATGATATAACATGTAATTTTTAAATTGTACATTTAGATATACAAAAACTGCATACAATTTTACATTTTTAGTTTTCATAAAAACGTGTAAAAGACAAAAATTTTAATTCATAAGTTTGTTTTCTTAAATATTTTTTTATGTACAGACACAGGTCAGTTACAATTTTTGTAAGTACAAATAAAGCAAAAAAAAAATTTGGCACTGACAATAGTTATACATGAATGTACGACGCAGTAACACTGTTTGTAATTTGTTTTAAATATTTTTCGATAATCACTGATTACAGGGATAACATAAATATTAAGTAATTCAATGTAAGACCTGGAATTTTACCTTCGTACAAAATATCAATATGGCTTTCACTATAATACCTCATTTGAATAGTAAGAAATACAATTTAAAATTATTCTATAAATATAAGCCCGGATTATATATAAATTTCAAATATTGTTGAAAAAAAGGGGTCCCTTGTAAATATTTATTTTATAAGGACCCTAGAAACGAGTATATTAGTTTTTTAATTAGTTGCTGTACATACACTGTGTACAAATAAGTAATAACTTTAGGTTGATGAGCCAATATCAGAACCAAAATAAAACCTTTGAAAACTGGACTCTCTGTTCAATCCTTTGATATAATATATATAAATAGTTTATTATTTTGAATTTAACAGCAATTAGGCCATAACGTTTAATTATACAAAACACATTCGTATTTCAGTTTCACCATAGATGAGGAGATATGCCCTTAGTGGTTAATTTATATAAAATATACACTTGAAATTACTAAAAATAATCAGTACATTGTATTTGAATAAAAACTAATTTTTTTTTAATCGAATCCTCTGAAACTGCATTAATTATAGATAATATTTACATGATAAAACTAAATACACCTAATTATTAATTAGTAGAAATAAAAATAGGCCAAGACCATGGAGACCTTGACAAAACAAAAAGAATGCATTCGCATTCAAAATAAAAAAAATGTGAACCAATCACTAAATCCTTCCAACTCGGTATGTTATGACTGATATTTGACTATAATTTAAAAATTTTGGCCCATGATATATCAATATAAAATACACTAATACATAAAATACTTAATTTACATACCATAATTTATATTCATTAAATCATGATAAGTACTACGTACACTTTCAATTAAAGATAATTGTAACATAAGCTGTTACAGTTTGTACACCAACACAAGTCTCGTAATCACAAATGAAAGACCAGTACAATAAATAAAACAATAAAATGAGCAAGAACTCAATGCCATAAAAAAGAAATGGAGAATTAATGTTTATAATAAAAATAACAAAAAAAAAAAAAAACAGGGAATGACGCCTCAATTACACTATCATCAACCTCACAATAAAACTGGGACACCCAAGTCTTTTGGTTTTAGATAGTATTTACATGTATAGAAAATATTAGAACTACTGTGTCAACGACAATACAGCCCACACAGTAGAAAATTAATATTTTAATTCAAACAAATGTCACTATTTCTAAATATCACTGTGTCCCCTTTGTGTTTCCCCCTTTTAATTCCATCAATGAGCCGTTTCTATGTGCCGTTGTAAACTCTTCTTGTTCATATAAAAGCGATCACACATGGCACAGGGAAAAAAAACCTTTTCGTTGTCCGAGTGTCTTGCGCGAGTATGAGATGATAAGTCCAAAGCTCTGGCAAAGTATACTTTGCATATGTTACAAAAGAATTTTGTGGGAGTCGCGTGCATGGTGCGGTGTGCAATTAAATCGCGAGGAGTAGCAACTCCGTCGCCACACTGGGCACACGTAAACTCGCCAGGTTGTGCAATAGGTGCACCTCCGTCATCTTCCGATTCCTCAGATTCTTCACCATGGTGTCTCGAACGATGAGATCGCAGTGCTTTCTCATTTTCGTACTGAGCGCCACACAAATCACATGTGTGGACTTCATCCTCTCCTTGAGCTGTTCCAGATGAACTACCCTGACCACCTTCATAATGTTTCTTCATGTGGACGAGCAATGTCGATTTTCTAGTGAAACTTTTGTCACAGACAGGGCAAAACACCGAATTGGGCTGATGAACTTCGTCCATGTGACGTTGATATGCAGCTCGTTTCGTGAATTCTTTATCACAAATTGTGCAATATCTGTCTTCTACACTACCCGATAAATTATTTTGTTGTTCCATTTCTAGAGAATCATCGGAGCGCAGTTTCTTATTTGGGTTGACAACAGTTACTTCCACTTCTGGAGGTAACTTCCTTTTGACAACAGTTGAGGTTGGGGTGGTTGAATGTTGAACACGAGCCAATTGAACAGGATCCACGACTTCATGTTTGCTAATCTTACTTGTCACTTTGTGTTGGGGCATCCACAATCCGCTATTGTTTGCAGCTGCTTTTCCATCTGGAGACCGTAAATGCCAACCACGGTGACTTTTAAGGGCTGCTATCGACGTATAACTCTTGTGACAAATTTCACAATCAAAAGTTTGTGGTTGTGATTGAATCTGATTTATACATTGATGATTCTGTAAGGCGAGTAACCCAACAAATTGTTTACCACAAGTATCACATGGGTAGCGAGCTTGGTAATCGACGCTTGGATCAACTGAATCTTGGTCGTTATCATATTCCACATCAATTTCTTCTTTCATATCCTGAGTTTTACTAGATCCTTGATTGGCATTATAACCCAAGAGTTCTCGAGCATGTGCAGCTTTCAGATGCTCATAGAGTTCTAATGTTGAACTCAGAGGTTTACCGCAAATCTTACACATTTGTACACTAGATTTATGAACATTTTTTCTGTGTCGGTAATATGATTTTTTATCAGAGAATGATATTTTACATATAGTGCAACTAGATCTACTGCTACCCTCGCCAGCTGATGTTTGAGTTTCAGAGCTACCTCCGGCACTGGCATTGATAATTCCATGTTTAGCGCGTTTATGTTTCCACAAACTAGTTACAATAGGGAATCTTTTGAAACAAAGTTCACATGAGAAGGGCATTGGGTCCTCTGCTGTTTGTACATTATTAGTAAAGTTAGCAAAATTGAAACTGTTGAACTGTGGTGTGGATAAAATTGCACCATTTTCATCGACATTATACTCATCCTCTTCAGTAGAAGCTTGCATAGTATTTTCTTCACTGTCATTTCTGTCATTTAGAAGATCAGCATGCAAAACTTTCTTATGTTTCCATATATTTTTCTTATGCATAAATCCTTTGCCACAAATATCACAAGAATAAGGAGCGTTAGGAACATTACAATTTGGCTTGAAAACAAAACCGGGTTGTACTGCCGAAAATTGTCTGATTGGTTTTCCAATAATCTGTGGTGCAAATCCTTTGGCTTCACCTGGTTTTCGATTTGTAGTAGGCACTTTTGCATGTATACGCATATGGTTAGAGTATGCTTGACGGCTTTTAAAAGATCTTACACAAATCTCACAAAAAGAGGGAAAGCCAGGGGTGATTCCCACACCAACTCCAGGATGCATTTGCTGGACATGTTCAGACAATTTCTGAGGTGTACTATATGAATTAGTACATATACTACAGGGATAAAATTTCACACGCAAATGAGTGTTCTTGTGTTCAGCAAGTTCAGACGGTCGCAAGAATTTCTTGTCACACTGATCACAATGATGAGCGACTTGGTTATGTTCTGCAACCTGATGATCTGTCCAAGCATCAACGGTTTCAAAAATAGCATTACATTCCGTACACGAATAGTGATACTCTTCAGCTTCCTCTTTTACAAGAGACATATCAGGTTCAGTAGTCTGTACGCCTAACGTTCTGTCTGAATGTTCTATATAAATATGTTTGTTAAGATCAGCAGCTTGTTCGAATTTCGAGTCGCAATGTTGACAATAATGTGGTGTTTCTTCATTATGAATAATCTTTAAATGTTTGACCAAATTCGGATAGCTGCTATTCTTCTTTCCACAGATAGGACAGTCCGTTGGTCGTCCATCGACACATTTGTTCTGATTATCAGATTGATCGAAGCTTCCTGCATGAACAGCTAAAGCATGATCACTGAAATCTTGCATATTACCAAATTTTTCTGTGCATAAATCACAAGCAATATAAACTGTACATTCGCCATTACGAATATGTTTTTTAATTAAACTCTTATCTTTGAATCTAGATCCACAATGAACACATGCGAGTGGCACTCTTGATTGTCCATCCTCATGAACATCCAAAACATGTTTCATAATGAACTGTTTTAGTTGGAACTTAGCCGGACATAATTTGCATGCATAAGATCTAGCATTGAAGATATCTTTATATTGAACTTTATTATCCTTAGGCTCATCTTCAAGAACCAAATCGTCTGTTATTCCATTTTCGTTATAAATTATCTTCCACAAATCCGTGCATGTGTTAGACCTCATATGACTAAGTAAAGCACCTATGTGTCCAAACGTGACTACACAATTGTAACATGTGTGTTTTGGAACTTTATGCCCATTTTTCTGTAAGTGCTGTATAACGGCCTTTCTACGAGGATGTTCTCTATCGCAACAAAGACATCGTTTAGTATTTATCTGCTCTATGATGTCTCGATACTTTGTTATAAAATCCCTTTGTGTTTTTGTCACATAAAGTTTATCTGGATCAAGCTCTTTGATTGGCTCTTCGCCTTCATTAAGTTCAGCGGTTTCATCTAGTTCTTCTTCTTCTTCATTCAACTCGCTATTATAGGAGTTGGTTTGCATATCCTCATTTATTTCCACTACAGGTGCTAGTTCCATTGGAGGAAGATCTTCCTCGTCTTCTTCCTCATTTTCTTCATGATTCACTTCCTGTTCTTCATTTTCTCTTTCTTCATTACCATCTTCTTTATTTTCATTTTCAACTTTTAGTTCATCATTATTTTCAATTGTTATATTTCCAGTTTTTTCAGAAATTTCTTCATTTTGATCCTTTTCATCACACTGAATAACATCAGCTTTGTTTTCGTCATGCTCGTTATCGTCAACATCTTGATCAATATTATTTTCATCTTCATCTCCATCATTCTCTTGCTGTCGAGCAATTTCAATTTCATTTTCTGAATCCATATCCACAGTATCATAATTTTGTGTTTGATTATTTTCTTCACCATCAACCTCCTCATCACCTTGTGGTTGATCATATGTATCAGGCTCAGATAAAATAGTCTCTACATGAAAAGAGGAAATTTCTGGTTCGGATATTAAAGTTTCAGGACTCTCAGGGCCGGAATTTATAATTTCAGGTTCAGAAACTAAAACTTCCGGTTTAGATGTAAGTAATGTCTTTAAAATTTGAGGTTCCTTTTTCTTTATTTGTAAATCTTTTAACGCTTTAATCCGAAGAGGATATGGTAGATTATTTTGTGGCGCTTTAGATGCTCTAATTAGTATCGGTTTTGGAGAAACTTGAATTCTTTGTGGCATTAATTTCGGGACCGGTTTAGGCATAAGTTGCATCTTATGGCTCGGCATTAATCGCGCTTTTGGGTTGAATGGATTGGGTCTTAGTTTAGGCTGCATATGCGTATGAGACTTTTTGGTTGTTATTTTATTGGTGTACCTATCAAAGCTGTGGGCAGTGAGTTCATGGCGCCTAGCATTATGCGAATACCTATAAGAACGGCCACAAACAAGACATTCTTTAGAAGCTAATTGCTGGATACCTTGACGAGCGTGTAAGGTCTCTCCTGTGGGTCGCATTACGGTAATAGAAACTTCAGGCATATTAGCCACATTAGAGAACGACTGAGCTTGAGCTGATTCATTTACCTCTTCTTCATCCTCTTCTTCCTCCTTGTCACTCTCCACGCCCTGGAAATTGATAATAGAATAATACAAATAAATATAAGTATTATATGAGCAAGACTGCGTGCAGGCTGGATTAGTCCTACGTGTCATACTAACAAAATAAGTCGTTGCTACTCCAATAAATAAAAAATAAACAAATTATTGGCGCATTGTAACTGAAGATAAATTTTAATATGACATATACGTGAAGACATATTATTTATGATAATGATAGTCCTGTAGCATTATTATGTTAAATATTGTAGAGTCTAACAGTGCAGGTTTGGATACTTTTGGCATTATTATTAATAATACCTATTAATAAAAGATTAGGTATATTCTATAATTTTATTATTAATTTATTGTCATAACATAATGTTATTAGGAAAATCAATCCCATACCTATTTAGAAGACAAAATACAAATTCTAAAATCTAATCTAAAAAAAAAAAATAAAAAAAAAAAGATGATTAACCATAACATCGCATTAAAACCCTACTGCTGGGATCGAGTCCTGTATATGACTAAAATTAAAAATGTATCATTCAAGATTTCTATGAAGTTTCAGAAAGATTTTTATATACGAAGGGTAATTAATAACTACAGCATATTATTGCGAAATAATTTTATAAAAAAAATGGAATTCCTCTAATGTATATTTAACACTAAATATTTGCTAAAGATTAATCTTAACCCTTCTTTGCATAACGGTGGAAATTTCCATCATAACATTGAATGCTCAAAAATTATATAAAAGAACAAGTTCACTTTAAGTTGATCGTGTCTGGATACCTTTTTAATGTCCATTGCAGAAAAAAAACTATAGCTGTCAAATTTATTTTTTTAACCACTTTTCCTTTAATTTTGAACATGAATAATATCACCTTGATTTATTTCACCAATAAAAAAATCATGCAAAGAAGGGTTGATCCTCTGCCGTGTCAGGCAATTCTCATGTATAATACTCATTTTCAGAAATACGTAATTAAAGTTTTGAAGTTCGATAATAAAAATTACATATGTTTAATATAGGTATTTAATATATAGGTAATTATAAATAATTTGAAACAATTACTTCACAAGTATATTATAGTGAAGCTTAAAAAGTTATTAACTACCGATTAGCATGTAACTCTTAATAAATATAACTTAGAGTAATTAAGATATGCGTGACATGGCAGTTCTATTTTCTTTTATCTGCGATTAAAAACCAATATATTAATATTAATTTGAAACAAAATTTTTGATAACAAAACTAATAAAACAGTTACAGCTCAAACTTAATCCAACACTCTACTTATTTTTTAACAAAGTGATCAAAACATTAATGTATACCTTTATATACCCTGTAATTTCACTGCCAAATTCCACCCCATAAATGGAAAACGCAGTCATGCAACTACAACAGCATGATGGTAAAAACACGAATGGAATAAAGGCACATTTGAAAATGACTTTGGCATAGTCTTCCTCCAGTAAAACATATTTATGTTGCACACATAGAACAAGTCAAAACAGAGTGCTCTTTACAAATAAATTGGCCACATTTCGTGCAGAACTGTTTTGTTCTTCTATCTTTTTTTGTTGTAGTAACACAAATCCGACATCTTTTTCTAGTCTTATAACGAGAGCCACTACCATCGTCATCCAAAACAGATAATCTTTTTCTCAAAGGGATCTCTAATACAGGTGACATTGGTCGATCACTTTCCAAAAGACTAAGAGCTAATTCATTAATGAATAAACGACGCTTCACAACATTATTAAAATTATGTTTACTCCATATTACTTGAGCATTTACTGAAGCTATATTAAGTAACGTGAAAAATAATGACAGAGTCCAGTCATTAGTATGTTGCATTGTTGTATAATAATTCATTAGTACATCAACTACTTCCACTGCAGATTGGTTCTTTTTATACATAGACAGGACTGTAGTACTTCTATTATGTCCCTTCTTATAAAATGTCGGATCATTTGTTATAATATTCACTGATTTTGATTCTGAATTCATATATGACGTAATCACGGTATCAGTATTCAGGAATCCTGTTAAAAATGTCTGAGAATTTCTATATTTCGAAATAAATAATGGTGGAATAATGTCATTCCTTGGATTTATAGCTGCTATGGTATACAATTGATACTCATTTTTCAGAGCATGTATCAAATCTAAGGACATATACCAACTGTCCATAATTAATGTTTTCCCAGTACCAGCTAAATGCTGCACCAATTTCTGTACTATCTGTTTTGGTCCAAAATAAGGATCCGTTATAATATCCAAATTGCTAACATAGAAAGTAGATGGATCGACTAAGATAACCAATTTTAAACCACTTTTCAGAGGTTTCTTTACAATACTGTAACGAAAAGGACATGGACCATATACTGGTATGATGACCTCATCTATAACTCCAACATTTTGTACATCTAAAACTGTCCTACAGTTCAATGCAAAGATCTCAAACACTTTACGCATACGTTTCATTACATCTAATTGAAGTATGCTATCATCATCTTCATTATCAAAACATATGTTCTGAAGGAGAAATTTAAATCTTTCATATTTCATAAAGTTTGTAACACATGGCACACCATAGTCGCGATGCCACATATCACGAGATTTCTGATGAGTTGGCCTCATTATACCATGAAGATACAGAATTCCAATCAGCGTTTTTATTTCACCAACATTTGTAGAAGAGGAGAAACCATTTCCATTCCTCTGTATGTTGTCATTGGTAGAAGCCACAATAATTTCAAGTATGTCATTGCTCAAAAACATTTGCCATGCATTTTTGGGCCACGGATAATGTCTATTACTGTCAACCTTTCTCTTTCTCAAATTACTAATTTTAACTACAGGTGAAGATGGTAACTTAGGATCCTTTGAAAGTAATTGTTTATTTTTACACAGATATCCATTTTTAAAATCAATGTAACAATCATCTGTGGGCTGAAGATCAGTTTCAGAATCAGAGTCATGATCGGACTGATGCATATTATCACACTCCTCTGTGGTCTGGAGGGAATCTATAATTTCATCATCTTGAACCATGTCCAGTATTGCATGGACTCGGTGCCAATCCATTCGAGGATCGACACATGTCTGTGAATGAAATTAATCCCATTGAACTATTCTCACACAAGAATCTTCAGAGTTGTCATAAAATCAAATATATATATTAAATAAAAAAACATAACACAAAATAAATGGAGTGTTGTATTAAATATCACTGAAGTATCAACTTATATGCAATAACTAAGTACTTGTGTAAAATGATAAGGGAATTGAATGTGTAATCTATACCTTATCACTCCTTGGCGTGAGTCCCAATGATGCCAAGATTGGTGGGCCTTCTGGTTGCAATTTGGCTGAATTGGCTGCATTCTGTAATATTAATGATAAAAAAATTATTTTTTGTTATATTGGGATCAGAGTCATATGAGAATGACTCACTGTCTACTTAATATATTGTTTTTCAGACTGACAAACAACACAGGCTAAGTCTGATTATACATGTACCTATGGATGTAGTATGATCATTATGATATCCTGATATTCCCATGGTAACTGGAATAACAAGTTTACACAGAAATAAAAAAAAAACAAATAATTTTAAACAAATTATTAAAACTCGCTTCAGTTTACTGATTTTAAGCACTATTTTATCAATCTATATATAAAATTGTACATATCATATAGGAGAAACAGATAAACAACTAATCACTTTTCAATTCTGGTTTAATAAATTTGGTTCTATATTTATTAATGTAAAAAAAAAAGCAGAGTCAAGTAAAACTCTAGCTCTGCCTATTCTGTAAAAGATTTAGCACTAAGGAATGACAACAATTTTAATACCTATAGAACATTTCTATATAAATTAACATGATCACTGACATTCTTAGTAATATATAATTTTTTACATACTATTGAAATGGGATTATTCTAACCTATATTACAGTGTATTACTAAGGTACATTCTGTGTCTCTATACCATTAATATTTTTTATCAATCACAGTATAATTTTTTTTTCTTTTAATAACCAAGTTAATATATATTACCACAATGCTTGATAAATGGATAGTAGGTAAGTGTATACCTACCATCATCAAAAACACTACACTGACTTGTCAACAAAATCTATTTGTCCTTGACACCAAAAAGAAGTAACAAACTGAACTAAATATTGATTTATTATCATAACCCAAACAATAATAAACAAAAAATATATAAATACCTATAATATAGCACAATAGTGTAACATTAGGATACACATACCTCATTTTCTGGATAGGAACCATCAATGACCACTCCATCATCATAAGCTTCATCAGATACTGGTTCACTTTTTATTTTTACCTGAAAATTCATAATAATGTTTGAAAATGATAAACACAATATTTCATAAATGACAGTTCCATGCTTAAATATCCAGAAAAACAAACCCACCTCTTCTAGTTGGTTGCCATCTTTTTTCAATAGAGATTCTAGCTTGTTTTGTGTCCTTTCACACACAGACTTAAAAATATGCCAGTTATTTACATTGTCCATACATTTCCTGCAGACATTAGTAGGCAGGTCGTCATTTTCGGTTATCTGTAAAAAAAACGGTCATACGCAATCATAAGGGGAACGTGAGTAGCGCGCATTTCATCAGAACGAGCGAGGCGAAACCGCGCCTCATGCCTACATAGATACGCGAGGAGAAACTAAGTAGGTAGGCGTAGGTATAGCGGAGCGGCTGGCTCCTCGACCGAATAAGTAGAAGCGAGTCGAGTGGCAGCCAGCGTGCCCCTCGAGGGTTACCGCTCGATATACGCACACAGCTATAGCGCACTCACGCCGACACCGACGCCCGACCCGCTTGAGGGACGAGGCGGACGAGCTGCAAAGCCCCTGGTCTCGTCCGACCGATAAATCAATACCTACACCCGATGTCCAACGCGGGACTAAGCTAACGATACGCAGACCCCCGCCCTGCCAGACCCCCGGGAATAAAACTAAACCCGACCCTCATGATACGCGCCATTCCTTGCCGGCTGAGCGGAATGCGACGCGACGCGACCACGAGCCGAACGATAACCGTGGAACATTACAAAATGGTGGACGATCTTACGACATCTCCACCTAAACGTCGCGCTGCCTGTCATTGCACGATCCGGGGCAGATGACGAGTTCTTACATATACCAAGGGTCTACTTTCACTAAAAACTGCATACTATCACTTATTTTTTGCATTACATACCTGTACAGAGACACAATCCTTTATTTTGTTTGCAAGGACGGGAGGTTCCGACTCATCCGAACTGGTGGTAGGAAAAATCGGC
The DNA here is from genome assembly GCF_026898425.1 of Galleria mellonella. NCBI lineage: Eukaryota > Metazoa > Arthropoda > Insecta > Lepidoptera > Pyralidae > Galleria > Galleria mellonella. The sequence continues at coordinate 3,517,546 of NW_026442042.1, read as the reverse complement.
AGTAATTCGCCTCGAGATGACAAGCACAGTCTACAAACACGATCATAATTCACACTCATTGTAATTGAACACTATATCAATCGTATTAACACATTTATGAAGTTTAAAATAAAGACGCCATGTCACCACGAGCCCTTCAACACAAAGCACTGCACATCGTTCTCACTTGAACACGAAAGCGCCTGATGATGAGCACGAGAAGTCGATAGGTTCGTGACGGCTGGCTCGAGTTGCCGACCACCTGTCGTTCTGCGCATGTGCGCGTAGAATGGCGTCAGTGTGGCCAACAAAATAAACTTAACAACGACTATACTCAGAGATTGCCAACTATTTAGGTACTATTTTATTTACTCGGAACTATTTATTATACTATTATTCATCATATCATTTTAATTCATATATTAGACCCAAACCGTTATGAAGAATTTTTAAATAAATTAAAAATATTTAGATAATTAAGTAATAAAAAAATAATTTAAAATTATGATATTTTATTACATTCGTGATAATGTTTATTAATATGTCATAATATTATGTAAATAAATAAAAAAAGATCATTTTTCATATGAAGAATACTTTGGACAACATCATGAGTAATTCATTATATCTTATAATATAAATTAGTCCCAGTTTTATTTATTTTATATCAAGCAACTTGCTTGAGTATGACAGATAAGTAAAATTTATTTATTGAATAAATAAAAATGTTATGGTATCCTCACCTGTGCTATTGATTAATTTACGCTTACAGGGTAAGTATAAGATAAAACTAAAGAAAACTTTGAAATATTTCTCTATAAAATATTTTATACGGAAACATTATTAATAAATTGTTGACAAACACTGACCAATATAACCTCTCCCTTTCTAGCATGATAAAAAACATGGCGGCAAGTTTAAACATCGGAGAATATGACAGCTGCTCCTAAAAGCGCGAAAATACAAAACTCGTTAAATAACTTACTCATTATTAACATAGTCTTTATTTGTTTTAGAGAAATATAAGAATATTATTAAGTAAAAGCAAGTTTATTACTGTATAAACTTTCTGTATATCAAACATAAACTGTTTTAATTTTTTCAATAAAGTAGAAACTAAGGAAAATATTTAATAACACGAATCCGACTATGATTGTATAAATTAAAGTATTGCCAACCGTACAGACTTTGTATCATAAAATCCTATTCATTCATGGATAAGTAGAGTATTTTCTGAACCTAAACTCTATGAATGAATAAAAATAATCTCTTTACCAAAAATGAAATGTTATTTTTAAGTAGCTACTAGATAGGTAGATAGTAACCCCATCTGCTCTATCGGTATATGGGCATAGCGGGTACCAGTACCTAATTGACCAGTAAGTCAAGTTATTTACACTATAGTGATCAGGGCCGTCGGCTTCTAAATAACCTCGTGGGTGCTCATGCTCTTTTGATAACTAAATGCATCATCTTTGAAATAACGATGATAAACCTAGTTATGAAAAGAAGAAAGAAAACTGAAAGACGGGCACTGGTTACTGGACAAACAAACGCGACCTAAACAACAAATAGTGAGATAAAGATTGTTTTAGTTGTTATGATGTCTAGCATCATGGATGTTCCGCATCCACTATTTACCTCTCGTGGGTGCTGGAGCCCCCGAGCATTCACGGAGCGGCGCCCCTGATTGTGACAACAAAATATCCTAACAGGTCGACTTCCACACGGCCCTTCCTGGAAACTCCGGCTAATTTGTGAATATTCACAACAAAATGTTATCTGTGTTATTCCCGGGTACATATTATTATTTATTTAGTATAATTATCCTAGATTTACACATTACATTTTATTATATTTGCTTAGTTACTACAAGGAACTGCGAAGTACGGCCGCCTAATTACTAGCAAAGAAACTCATTAGCCTGACCGCCATGTTGTCTCCCTAACTATTATAATCATTAATTTCTGGTTAATTCATCACGATGAGCCAACTAACCTGATTTCCTCATTTATTATTATTCACTAGTATGCCGCCAGCATATATCGATAGTTACCAGTTCATTTTCATTTTTTTAAACTAGCAAACATCACAAAATATTTCTACAGAAAAATCATACATATTTCCTACGCTTTGGAGTATAATAACCGATCTCGCTGCGAAATTCCAGCAAAAACACCACATAGAAAGAGGATAAAGGGAAACAATGTATTAGGGCTCTCAATCAAATTAAAAAAGAATGGTGTTCTCAATTCATATGCTCTTTTTTTAAGTTTGTTACCTCATATTTCCGTCAGTTTCAAACTAATTTCAATAATTATTATTTTTTTTAATATGAAAGGATATACTTACATATTAAGTCATGTTAACTTATCTTATTTTCGTATATGGGGTCAGCTAAGCCGTTGCACGTCGACCCATTGGGATCTTTTGTGCTTCCCCCTGCCTTATACCATCATTTCATAGATTCTTAATGATATCCCGCTGTTTAAGATACCTGTAGTCCACTGGCTCTGGATATGCCGTATTAAAATAATCCCATAGAATTATTTTTTTCAAAAACCGTTCTATAGTTTAGTTTTCAAGTCAAAATAACTAGTTTTACCACAATTAAACTTACAATTAGTTAAATTAGGAATATTATATAATAGGTAATGCAGATTATAGGTAGGAATATTCACAGAAAAATTATACACATTTTTTGTACCTTGGAGTACACTCGTAACAGTCAATCAGTGCTGCATAATTCCTGCTAAAATACTACACACAGAGAGGATGCAGGTAAACAATGTAACCGTTCGGAAATCTATTACAATGGCGCTAAAGAGTTTATGTAATTGCTCTTTTCTTTCATTATTATTTATGACACTTTATACAGCAAAAAGGCTGCCGACGACCCACCTGATAGAAAGTGGTATAATACAATACTATCCTATACAAACAGAACTATGACTATTATAATAAAAATGGTACTACCATACTACCTGAGTACAAGTCCTCATAGGCTCTAAATTTACCACATTTTCAAATCAAATATATATAAGTAATCAATATTCACGTAGACATCTTTAAGGTAAAAACATAAGTGACGGTAAGAAGTGCCCTTTATAAGAAATTTTCCTCCGGAGGTTGGATGAAGAATCGAAATTCCAAATAATGACAAAATTTGTGTTTTAGTACAATTTTATTCAGTTTATACATAAGCAACATTAAATGTCACAACAATTATAAGTACACAAAAATTACAATGTTTTATTGTTTTCCATAGCAGTTGTTTTTATATAATTTATCTATATCAAATGATCTATAATACTTAGGTACATTCATAGATTATATTATATTATTTGTGCATTTTAATTATGTAAGAACCAATAAATAAAATACATTTTTTGACTAATTTCATTCAACGTACATTTGGTGCTATTTTTTTTTTTTGAGCAATATTCATGCCATGAATGGTATAAAATTACGTACCTCTTAATTTTTTTTTTATTTCGAGTAGTGTCTAATAGAGGAATCCTAATACAGAATCAACACTATTTGACGAATAAAAGGGAAAAAATATACAAATCAGACAATTCTTCCTTTTGTATGTTTGTTAATTAGGTACTTATTATTATTTTGGCCAATTGTTGACAGATTTTAATGGTTTAAATTCGATATGTTCCCAAACTAAATAAGTAAAACTGAAATGATTATTTGTCAAAATATAATTATCAATTAGGTAAGTAAACGCAATAAGTTTCTTAACAATAACTTATTTTATTTATTCTATTACAAAATATAGTAACACTTCGAATTCAACCACAAGTAACGAATTATTAATTATCATAAATGAATATGTTTATTGTATTTTCCATTTATAATATGCAGTAATATTTAGAGATACACAAACATGCGTTGCCTATGGATAGCTAGGTTAGGCGATAGGCTATTTTATTTTCAAATGTCTCTTTAAACACTGCGCAGGTCAAAACCTATTATTAAGACAATCATTAGTAGTAGTAGTTGCCGCACAATTATGAGGAAATAAATTTATTCATCTTGTTGATCTTTGCATTATTATACGAAATTTAAATCATGGTATAATTTTTAGGGCAACCTCTGTAGAAAGATTGCATTACTTGAACATCCACAAGGGACCACTGCATACTCTGAAACCGAATGGAATTGAACGTCTTGTCGATAGCAAACAGTTCAATGCAATGTCAGAATTTGACTATGAGCATCAAATGAAACAACTTCTCAGAACCCCAGGTAATAGGATGGCATTATGATCACCTTTTTACCTGAAACTTAACCATTGAGTATCTATAATTGGTACAACACGCAGAACTAGTCAAAAACTCTCCTTGCTTCAGCCCGATTACTTTGGGATCGTTCAAAGAAACCAAACAAAGACTTTACCCGAGTACTCAGACTCCAGGTAACACCAGTCCTATGTGGGACCAGATTTTTTTAAAGTGGCAAAGAAATCTATAGATCGTTTCAGTTAGCACTCGTATGAGAAAGAACAAGATAGCGGACGACGCTATTTTATCTCATGGGCTCGCTGGCGATAATGATTCTATTGACAGATTTTTTTATACAACTTAGAATGGCAAACAAGCTGACAGTCCACCTGATAGAAACTGATAACCGTCGCTATACACATGAGCAGTACCATCGACATAACATTGTTTGCCACTTATCTGAGGAAAAGATATGAAATTTATAGAGCAACAGTTTTTGATCCGGCATGAAGTATATTATGCACTTCCAGTTTTGGATACCATTTTGTATTTTATTTATTTTGAAATGATTATGAGTTTTCGCCCAATATCTTTATTGATTACATTTATGCTAGGTTTACACGTTACTTCTTCCCAAGCCCCAAGCGTCTACAAATGCCTCTATTTAATTCTTACCTAGACTTTTTAGTTTTTCTTTTGGTCTCAATATTTATACTCTGCGAAGTAAACCATCTATTCGTTCGCCTCCCTAACAATAAAAAGCAACCCCTTATGTCAATATGTAAACTATATGTGAAACTGTATATTTTTCCCAAACAAACACAGATCGCAGTGACGGATTTATACATTTGCCCTTCAGTAGGCTATTTAAACTCTGTTGCCTGTACCGACCTCTAACCCTAGTTCACAATTATATTAATTACTATTTTGGTTTTACTATAAATTATAACTTATATTTTTTTACAAGTATGGTGGCAATCAAGCGTACAGTCCGTCTGATGGTAAACAAGTTTACCATAGCCTATGGACGCCTTTAACGCCAAGGATGTCAAGTGCGTATTACCAACTCTTAAGAAAACATAATACGCCCTTTTTGAAGAACCCCATGCTGTAGTTTCTAGGTAAATTTTGCATGATTATAAAAAAAATTGTCGTCAAATTTGTCGTCTCTAAAATCTGTCACCGTAGAATCCAACCTACTCAGCATATTGGCAAATTCGTCATAGGTCGAAAGATGTCAAAATACTTTCCGCCCTCAATATTATCATGACGTGTGACCAATTGTGAAGTAGGTAAGTGGGGTCCAAAAAGTTCTTTTATTTTCCGACTCATGTGCCTTTGCAATGTCATGTTTCACTCTCAGAACACTGATTTACAGGAATGCTAGTAATTTTCTTTGTACTCTGCATAATAAAACCAATTTATTTACTTAGCGTGGTAGACAAAGAAAGAATGTATTTCCCAAAGTAATACACCTTCATACTTGTTCATATAATAGGTATATATCTCCTATTCTAAATGTTCTTTAATACATGTCTAATTATACATAATTAATTGTAGTAACAATATCTAACGTTGATTTAAACGTCGAACAAAGTATATAGGTACATTTTTACAAGCTTCTTAATTAGGTAATATACAACAACTAAGCATATGAAACGTGTACAGGACCGGATTAACCATGTCGGGGTCCCTAAGTCATACACGTCTTGCTTACGAACAAAAGCTAGTTAGTTAGATACAAAAATTCGAATATAATTTTCTCTGAAAGAAACTATCTCAAAAAAAAAAATTGTCAATGTGCGGGGCCCATATCTAAATGAGGTCTATCAGGCAGGTTAAACTGCCTAATGTATAACCCGGCCCTGAACGTATGTATTAATTTTTACAATTTTTTTTTTGTAGGGTAGGTCTAAAGTACATGCTTACATCGGCATCTAAATTAGATAAATATTTAATGCTTTTAAGATAAGAAAGATATGTAGGTCAGGTATAGAGTGAAATTAATGTAGGTAGTCGTATTATGAGATATTTTATTAGGTACAGAGTAAAATTTTGAAAATTAATTAATTACAAAGCAGCTATTATGCGCTTTACAGTATCAGGAAATTTTCCTAGAATCTATGTAATATTAGTTTTGGAAAGATTTTGTTATCAACACGTCACATAGGTAAGCCAGAGCCCATTGTACTTGTGTTACTTGTGTACGTTGTGTAAAACTGTCATTTAATTACACAAAAATTAACAAAACTACATTACCCATTATCTTAATTCTCTTCAAACCTAATTCTTTACTTATTTATTCTTTATTTGGCTCTCTTCTTCCTTCTTATTTGAACTATAGACAAAATTCTTTATTGTGCTTTATGTATTTATTTCAACATATAATCTTGTATATTATTTATGTAAAAATGTTTTCAATTATATCGATTCATCTACTGCCACCAACCATTTCTGGTCTATGGTTGACCGGTATAGAACGCTATATGTACCTTTACTCCGTACAAGAAAGTTTTATAAATAAGTTACCTATGACTTCAATTTCACTGTATACCTACATATAGTGAACATATTACACTTAAATCTTGTGTTTATTTCTCTTTTATGCACAGCTGTAGGATTTTAATGGATTTTTATTACGTTGGCATTTCATACAGGTATGTTGGTAAACATTGTTTAAAAAAAATATTATTCAAATACTCATCATCATATCAAACACGTCCAATAAAAGGCTTATAATTCAAGACACATAATAGCCCTGTCGTATGCATAGCATTATGCATACAGCCTAATATATACAAAATGTCCTTTGACTGGTCCTCCATTTGCAATATCATTCCAAATTTGATTTTACCGCGCAAATTTATAAGCATGGCGGACATGATGACTTCGGTTCCTGGGTCGGCTGCGCGCGCACCGCTAGCCTCGAAGGGTCGACTGGGTTCGCTTTCGCGACTAGAGAGCGCGCCACGTGAGCGAACGCCGCTTCTACATTCAATCCGGTTTTCGCTGATGTCTCCATAAAGGCGACTTGGTATTCTCTTGCCAAACGCTGCCCCTCCTCCCGCCGCACCGCTCTTTCTAGGCCGCTATCGGATTTGTTACCTGGAACACGAAGAATACGGTTACGGCCTGATACCTGAGACTTGGGGAAAGTGAAGGTTGTTTAGTATGGCTCGAATGGGCGGTTTTAATTTTTATTTCATTTTTAATCAAGCCAAGAAGACAGTTGTTATTGTTCGCTACGTTGTGGCCATTCAAATAACATTTGTATGATAATTGGCAATTACTCATCATGGCAGGGTAAAGTTGATGAAGAAAATTCTAGAATTAGCGAATCATGAGAGTATTATCATTATGAATAATAACCAAGGTTGTTGTGGCAAAGATCTTATATGAGAATTGATAGCACGATAGATGTAAAATATAATAATTGAAGAATAATGAAACTTGTATTTTCCATTTCGGAACTTGAAAACTTTTTTGGGATTTTAGAAGATAATATTTTATTAGTACCAATATATGTTGCCAGAACTCTCATTCAGAGTAATTTATTTTTATAATAGTTTTATAATTTTACTCTATCATTGTAACAAACCACAATCAGATGAGCATACAGAGTTGCTTGGTGACTTTTCGGGCTACTTCGTAAATTGCCTACTGCAAATATTTATCAAGTAATTACCTAATAGCATGATAACGACATCGTCCTGCGCATACTCCCGTATCTCGCCGAGCCAGGCACGGATATTGTCGAAACTGGTCTTGTTCGTCACGTCGTACAGCAGAAGCAAAGCTGATACAATGAAAATGATAAGGCACAGATAATATACATGTAAATACTATCCAAGAATGTCTTGTGTACCACGTGGTTTTTTTTATGTATTATAGTATTAACCAGGGTCAAGAGTGAGGTTATAAAAAGGATATAATGAAGTTTTACCAACATTGGCAATGAGCACATGTTACTCATGATGTTTCAGGTGTCTAAAGGCTTCAACTGTATCTTTATAGGTATATAAAAGGGTTCTTTTTTTAATGGGTGATAATGGAATGGTGGTGGAAAGGGATTTTTATCAATTGGGAGATTAATCCCCATTGTTATTAATATATCCTGTCAGGTCGACCTCCACGCGGTCCCCCTGGAAACCATCGTGACTAATTTATGGTTGACTTCGTCATGATGGGCTAACTGGCCTGTATTTTCATCCTCACCGATCATCTCTCACTGGTACCCCGCCAGTGTATACCGATAGCGCAGGCGGGATTATAGGGTTTTCTTTTTTTTTTTTTGGTGGGTGAATATGGTATGGTAACCCCGCCTGCGCTAATGGGATACGCTAGCGGAGCACCAGTGAAGGGTAAGAACCATGATAGTTTCCAGGGGGAACCGCGAGGAGGTCGACCTGGTTGGGTATATTGCTAGCAATGGGATTCTCAGTCTCATTTACTAACAATCCCTTTCCCCCCGGGATTATAGGGTTATCCATCCATAAAAAAAAAGAATTCACCCTTAAAGGGGTGAAATAGGGAATAAATACCGATCTCCATGCGGACAAAGTCGAAGGTCAAAGCTACTATGATATAATAATGCAATTCAAAAATAAACGTGAAATTTTCAAAAGTGTTAAGCCTTAATATTTCAATAAGGGAATGAACGAAGGAAAAAGACCTCTTTCAACTATGGTATAGTAATCAAGTACTCTATCAAATATGGTAATCAAGATTTAATTATCATGTAATGTTTATAATTAACGAAGATATAACGTAATATATACATGATTTTTTTTCAAACGCATAGAAAAATTCTTCCAAATATACATAATTTAATTAAGTATTCTTATTTCAAAATGCATTATACAAAAGGTTACGTTGATATTTTTTTATCAGTAAACAGGAATAAGAGAATATTAAAGGTTGAGACCGGACATGAGCTCATTGTGGTCAAATCGAGTTCCAACACATGTGCTCGATCCGGTTTTATGCAGAGCTAAAAGTCGAGGTCGAGAATTGAGCGTTATCTATGACAAGCTGATATTGTGTGTTTCAATGTAATAAACATAACAACACTATTACGTAGAAAGGAATGTTAATTAGTTATTACATAGGTAGGTATTACCATACATTTACATAACGTTTTATATTATTGTCTGCATTTGGTTGGTTATTACTGAAGATAAAAAAAAAGTTACTCTATTTTTGGAAATCATACTCGTGTACTCACAAATGAACTGGACGTTACATAGATGGCGTTAGTAGTTTGACCAGAGAATAAAATTATCTATACTCATTTATTGACAACGGTACTTAATATTAATGTTTTGTAAAATAAATTAATCATACAACATAAATGCGATCATTACTTACTTAATTTCTTCTAAATAAATATTATTTCTACAACTTACCATGTGCATCTCTATAGTACGCGTGCGTGACGCTACGAAAGCGCTCTTGCCCCGCGGTATCCCAAATTTGAAGTTTCACTTTGATGCCATCAACTGTCACTACCTTATTCTGTGAACAGATAGAGGGCGCTAGTTGTACAAAAGTTGTTTAACAGTAACACACAACAGTACAGTTACTCAGCAAACAGTACATAAATTACGACAATTACGATAATATCATATTTATTTTACAATAATAATTAATGAGGGCGTATCTAAATATTTTAATATTTAAATACTTAGATATGACTAAACTCGACTCATTTATAAGAAATTAAAGATTCAAAGGGACCCTATCTATCAGATATTTAATAGGGTACTAATAGACGTATTTTAATTACTGTAGATACATAATTAGAATGTAATTATAAGGTACTTATGGCTGTACCCCAAATTACTGGTAAACGTTCTACATAATTTCTATCATAATCGTAGTTTTCAAGAATTTGACCCGACTTCATTTATCACAGATAATAAATGTTATATACCAATAATAAAGGCGCGATTACCATTCAAATTTAATCTGTTAATAAAAACCTAATCCGTGTACTAATAGTTAGTATCCTTGTCTTATGAGAAAATACTATTTTAATGGATGATAATAGAATGGAAACCCCGCCTGCGCTAACGGTATATACTGGCGGGGCACCAGTCAGGGATGATAGGGGACAATGAAAACATGTCAGTTAGGTCATCGTGGTGAATACACTTTGCATTCGACACGATGGTTTCGAGAGAGGACCATGGGGAGGTCGACCTGACAGAATATATTGCTTGTAATGGCGCTGTAAGAGCCCCATTATTAACAATCCCTTTCCCCTCTTATGAGGAAAGACTCGTGTCCAGTAGTGTGATGTTGATAATTTGTTTACTGTGATGATAGTGTCTCGGGAATTTAAGGCGAAGAAAAGGCAGAGTGCTAAGACGCCAGGTGTCAAGCCGTGGAGAAGGCTTGTAGTTTGGGCCCATAACTTTGTAATTATTGATGCACGACTTTATTAATTCGACTACTAATTATACGACTGAGCAAACCATTCGGCTAATTCGAATTATTTTCAAATAATTTGATTAAAAATTTTATTCATGCAACTACTAACGTCAACTTACTGCTAATATAATTCGATTACTAATTTCATTCTTTAGTAGTCGTTCATGTACGGAGTCGACACGTACATAACCGAGTCGACCCGATCGTCGTAATGTTTTTTTTTTGCTAATGAGCAAGAGTGTTGCCATTATAAACGTAATAAAAATTACCAATTTTTGATAAAAGTAAAAGTGTAGTCATAGGTAAATAATTAGAAAATTATCAAACATATAATATGAAATGGATGTATTTGTTGTCTTTTTTTCCGTCATCGGTTTCATTGACAAGGTAAGGATGCAGACTAAAATGAACTTGGTAGTAGCAAATACAGGGTAAAGACTTTGTAATTAATTACTATTTAGTAAAAATAATCCAAATAAAGAAATTAATATATTACTAATTTAGTAGTCGAATTATAAAATTAGTAATTACTAATTATTCGAATAACAAATCATTCGGATTCGCGTATCGCTATTTGTAATACTTTAGTGTCCGAAACGATTATCAGGCCAAGCTGCCTCAATATTTATCCAATGTTTATGCAAAGCTACACACGCATATATAGCTTTACATTCATTTAAAACAGATATTAAAACAAGAATGAAAGAGTAAGCTTTCTTACTATTTTTAATAGGTGAAAATGGAACGACAACCTCGCCTGATCTATCAGTACACGCTAGCGGGGTACTAGTGTGAGATAATGGGTGAGAATGAAAACAGATCAATTAGCGCATGGTGACTAATTCCACAAGAATTTTGATGGGTTCCAGGGCGAATTGTGTAAAGGTTGAACTGATAGGGTATATTGTTAGCAATGGGGCTGTAAGTCTCCATTATTAACAATCCCTTTCCCCTAGCTTTTTTACCTAATTACTGACGTAATATTTTCGTATGACAAATATTACATTATATAAAACTTCTAATAATACTAGCACATTGGTATTATTCTTAAATAGTACCTAACATCAAATAATAGGCACCATGACGGCGTCAGAAACAGCAAATAACCGCTAGGGACAGATGGTATAAATCAAATTGCAAAAACTGGTCAAACAAAAAATTGGGACCCATTACAACTATAAATCACTCAACTGAGCTGCGCCGATTCAATCACAGCTGTCACAAGCGAGGGGCGGGTACAGAAAAAGCGCGCCAAACTTCAAACACCAATGGCGTGCCAGTGAACCGGCCGAGTACAACATGTGACTGGCCCATTTGAACTTGGAACCCTTGACGGTCATTTTAATATTTTGTTTTTTTTTTTTCATGAGGACTAATAATAGGCACAGGTAGTTACGATATGGATTTTACATTTTAATAACATATTCGTTTTCATTTATTTAGGTATTCTATATTATTTATATTTATTTGGCATTGAGGTCGATTCTGAGGAGCCATTTCCCTAAACTTATTTGTGGTGATCTTCCCATTTAAAGCTCACCGAGATAACAAAAACAGCAGTAGATATTTTTTATTAGGTACTCGTATTGTATTTGCCGCGCAGTGTAGCCAACATCAATTTCTAAATCCGAATTAAGCAGCTGACAATTCAACCAGAACGTGCCGCGTTCAATAACTATAATAAACACAAAAATAAGATTCCGGCTACATTCATCTAAGTTTAAACAAGTCGGGTTTCAAATATAAAAATTCTACTACTGAAAATATATAAAAATAAATAAAAAAATTTAAAATAAATAAAAATACTTAAAGAAAAAGTTTTATGGTAATGGTTTCTAAGTCATCTCAGTATGATCTCTGATCAAACTGAGATTTAATGAAATTAACTAGTTATCATCAATATGATGTTTTATGAAAATACATCAATACATTTAATATATCAATAGCTATTCAAAACATCGAATCGATTCGATGTATTACATTGAAATATCGAGTGATTTCGATACATCGATGTACATCGAGTATCCCTATTTTAGACCATCGTTAATTAAAATTGTAATAATTTTGACTTAAATGTAGGAGTAGATAATATACAGCAGTATCTATATATTTTAGTTGCAATATCTGTAGGTATACTGGTCCAATAACGAATATATTAAAAAGTCTGTTACCAAAAAATAATACTAGATCACAGACTTTTTATTTATTTTACATATTTGAAAATAGATATCCGACCGAAAATATGCCAAAAATAGAAATATAGAGATGGGCAATATCAAAATGGGTGATGAGCTTTTTTCCGCCACTAATATCCAGAAAAAAATTCAGTTCATATCGGTCTTTGGAATAAAGATTTCTTTATAATATCAAATTGAAATTTTAATTTTAGAGAAAGGTTTGGAGAAATGACATCTAAGAATCGACCCCATTGATTCATAATGTGATTGAATTGATGTGCTGGAGTAGTTGTACCCGGAAGTCGATGCCGACGGTGGATATGTAGTTTCCTGATAGAAATGTGCCGTCCCGGAAACGGACTAGCATGCACGTCTTCCCAACACCGCTGTCGCCGAGCAGCATCACCTAGGAAATTAAATGGGTATTTAATGTTGGACCTACTACATAATTCTGCCTACAACTTTATCTAAGAATATATGTACTTATAATGTATGTAATTGAAACCACAGACTTGAATTAAATAGATGTCGATATGTATGTGTACCAATATTTTTTCTAAGTAAACTCCAAAGAGTCAACTTAGATTCCAGTTAAATTTCAATGCACGGAATTTATATATGATATACAGGTTGAAATGGAGACCACTAGCGTTTATTTTGAAAAGTGTAATCTATGAAACTGAACAAATTTCTCAAACGAAGTTAATATAAAAAAATAAAATACTATTATTATATTATTTCCTAGAAAACTTGGTAGTCGCATCCGCCGTGTTTTTGTGGAAAGCTAAGAGTTTTGCCGTTTTTTGTCTCATGTTTCCTTAAGGAAAATATTTAGTTTCACTAGTAAAATAACAGCTTAAGAGGATGACGAGGATGTTTTAGATTTAATACTATTAAGTTAAAAAAGAGAATAAGTATTAGAAACTACGCAATTGGGTTTGCTTGCAATAAAAATGTATGTTAAGGTTTCTTCAGTGACAGCGCACGTGACAACCCTAATGTTGCATACATCCATAGACTACAGTGACCGTTTAATATCAGATGGCCTTTATGCTTGTTTGTCAGCTTTATGTTAAAAAAAAAACATTTATAATGTCAAAGCAAGTAAGTATATACCCTTGGTACTTATACCATCTATCTTGATTTGAATCTGTGATAAAATCATATCCGAATATTTTATTCTTTATAATAAAATAACTAAAATACTAAAATTTTACCAATATTTTTTTTTTTTCTAAAAAATAACAGATAATCTTACCTTGCCAAAGACATCGTATTTATCTTCGTGTTTAGCTTGCTGCTCCCAAGGTTCGGTTGGTGACGGTGGTTCGCTGTGGGGCATTACCCCGACCTCTTGGTCGCTCTTGTCTTCATCCTCCCTCGCTTCAGGGAGATTTCGTGCCCAAGTTGGCCGTACCCTTCCGACTACCACTCGCTTCTCAAGCTGCCTATTGTCCACTGTATTCGGATTCCACATTTTTTTTAATTTTTTAAAATTCAATTTAAGAACTCGTGCGATTTTTGTTTCTTAATGCGTTTTATGTATATGGCAACTTGCATTTTACCCATATTTTATTGTTTTTTTTTAGTTTCACTCACTTCACTGTTAGTTTAGTTTAAACAAATTAATTTATTGCCAATCATATACTTACTTGCAATAAAAATGTATACCTAGGTACACAGTAGGTAACTACATGTTAAATCATTTACAATTTAATTTTATTTCATTTACATATTTGTTTTGATAAATTCAATACACGGGTACAATTATATTAAAATGATACCTAGAATAACAGATATTTTAATAAATTAGGTAAGGATTTCTTATTTATTTTTATACGTACATAAAAGGTTATTTCAAATGAAGTAAACCTAATTATTTTAATACTGGGAATTCACCACTAGCCTACAATATCTAAAACAACTCACCCGTAAGCACTTTGCCTTTCTTGAAACTGGTCTAGCTATATATAGATATCTACCTACATAATATTAAGAAAAACAAGGCAAAAAAAAATTAAACCTCGACCTTTTCCTAAACGGGAGGTTAAATTTCTTTTATTGTTTTTAAGCGACTTTGGAAGTATATTAAATTTGTTCTCAATCCGTCCGATTTTTTTTCTTTCGTATTTGTAGCACTACAATTTTGTAATGATTGAAACTGCTGTTTTTCTTTGTAGATGCAAAGCTACTATAAAACCTATCGTTGTAGGATATTACGAAATGTCTCGTTATTTATTATTGCATTCATTCAGTTAGTTTCTTTTTGAACTGACTTAAAAAATGGAAGTTCTCAATTCGGTTTTATTTTTTATATTCTCTATTGCTACCTCATAACTCCATTATCTATAAAATGATTTGGATAATTCTTTATTTATTTAAATAAAGAATTTATATTTCTGCTCCGTCCGTGTCCGTCAGTCAGCCGTTACGCTAAATAGAGAAAATGGCGGTGCATTGGTCTAGCAAAATCAATTTGGAAATGATATAAATATCTTGGTAGGTACATTAATATGTTTTATCATGATTGAACATAACTCTCGGACTCACTAGCGATGTCGATTCCAGCGACGAATTTGCTTGCCACTTGTCTGGAGGTCCAGGTCAGTTAGGCCATCGTGACGAATTCTTCAAGAATTAATCACTATGTTTTCCAGGGGGAATCGCGTGATGATCAGCCTAATAGTGTATATTGGTAGCAATGTGGTTATTAAACCCTAGCACTAATAATCCATTTCCCCACTATATATGGTATTATATACTTACAAATATTAAACAATAAAACATAGAAATTTTATCAAAATCGGATCAGTGGTCGGGTTTTTAATATTTTTTTTTGTTGTACCAAATCTGCGATTATTTGCCGAACAACTTGTTAAGTTCATATATATTTAAAAACAATACTCCGTTTCATTGATAGAACATTGAAGCATGGTGAAGCATGCTGAAGATTATAATTTTACCCTGTATATCTGCGGTTGTTTAGCTGTAATATATATATATATTATAGACGTGCCTAAACAATTAACAATTGCTCTGATAGACGAGCTTACGATATCGAATTCCCATTCAAGAAATGATATTATGCTCTGTTCATACCTATCTCTATGAGAACATTGGTGTTTTCTCATTCGTGTCGTGTATCTGTTTATTTAGCTAGCGTATTCAGAGACCGGCATAGAATGGGCCACCCCTTCCTCTCCCGTGGGTGTCGTAAGATCAGAGACCAAATATTTTGCCAAAAAATCGATAAGAACTACAATTTTTTCTTACTTCTTACAAAATTTAAAAAGTTCCAACAAAATATAAATAAACAGTAATTTCTCGCGGCTTTGAACTTCGTAAATTAATATGTTAAGCAAGGAATTTTATTCAAACCCGTTCAGTCGTTTTAGCGTGATTAAGTAACAAATATAAAAAAAAAATACTTATTTTCTCATTTCGTTTGGCGCTTTGCGTCGCAGTGCGAGGCGAGACGCTCTATATCAATACATATAATAAAATCGTAACTGATCACTGCCTGTATATGGAAGATATATAAAAAAAAAAAAATATTATAGGGGGCTTTATGAACATGTTAGATATTTATTTTAAATTATATTATTTTTTTTAACATCTTGTGTTAAAATGTGTACCTACATTTATTAATAAACATCAGAGTAATTACTTTAAATATAATAAAATATTTAAATTGTTATTATACTAAATTTTGTAATGAATTATTCTTGTAATGTATATAAAACACTAATTTATATTTTCATTGATTTTATAATTATTTATTATCATGATACTTAAACAAAAAATATTTCATTACTTTTTATTTAAGTATATATAAGTTGCTTCAAATTCTATTAATGTAATAAATGCAAGAGTTTGTAACGATGAATGGATGGATGGAGGGCGGGGCACCAGTGAGGGATGATAAGTAAGAATGAAAAGGTAGGTCAGTTAGCCCATCGTAATGAATACACTATTGATGAATATATTCGTCAGGGTGGTTTCCAGGGACCACGTGGAAGTCATTGAGGACATTGCTAAGAATCGCTTCCCCTCCGATGCATATTTGTTACTCTCAAAAACTACTAAACGGATTTTATTAAAATTGGTACATGAGTAGATTATATCCTAACTTAGCACATAGGATACTTTACGTATGGATTCACGTGGGCGGAGCCGCAGGATATAGTTAAATAAAAAAAAAAACAAACAAAAAAGCTAATAAAAGCAATTTCAAATGTGAACATGAAAAGCTTTGCCTTTTGCTTCGCAACAACAACTGTCTGTTCCGTTAAAGAAAAATATCTGCTTCAACCATTCAAAAATTATTTTAGATTGTAAAAATAATTGTGAAAGTAGATTCAAAATTGGCGACGTAGTCTTGATATATAGTAATAATATATTATATATTACTATATATTAAGTTAATGCCGTCCATTGTTTTCTTAGTGTAATATTTTCATGTAATTGTTTTTATTTATATAAGTTTACTATTATAATCTTACGGAGGAAAGAATAAAGAGTATATATCTATCTATCTATTCCCAATCATCGTCATATCAGCTTTTAACTGTCCACTGCTGAACATAAGCCTCCCCCTTAAGGGATCTAGTTGCGACGCATGGCAGACGGATTACTAACCGCAGTTAGGCTTTAGAGATGTTTTAAGAGGGATGCTGCTGCCTATCTCTCGCCTTACCTTAGACGAGTGTTACGACACCAACGGGAAAGGAAGGGGTGGCCTATTCTACGCCGGGACTGCACGGCATGATAATATATTTCCAAAAAAAATATCACGACATTGAGATGAGAAATCCCTTATTTTGAAAATCGTTTTAAAAGAGTCAGCAACAGCCAATATAACCAATTATAATAAAACTTAAATAGAGATAATCGCAAGAGATTAAATAAAGTGGGATTAATAGACATTATTAATTAATCACAGGGAAGTGAGCATTCCAGAAAATCATTAAAGGCCGACTTGTGTAAATAGATTGTTGTACCTTTTGGTCCACTAATTAAAGGGCCCCCTTGTACAGGTTAATTTAAATTCCAGCCTAGGATTAATTGAGCCGACCTTTCTTAAGTAGATAATCATACTTGTATCTATCTATTTAATTCAGATATTCTACCTTTGAAGATATTACAAATAAATAGAATAATATTTGGAATTACGTCGTACATTATTTATCGTACTTACTTTCATAATAAATTGTATACATTGTTCAAGATCAGGCACTATAGGAGTTTTAATAAAAAGTAAAATTTTTCGCACTTGCAACATTAGAACCATAGACATAGACCGTTCAACCGTTAGAAGGTCAAACATTCAAATTTTGTTAACGGATAAGACTACACGCACCTTTGTATTTATTTTAATTTATTATAAAACTTGAGGCACGGACAAGCATTTTATTTCTTCAAGAGCTTCTCAACTTCAAGCGCAAACATACATATATAAAACTTCATATTATATGGAATATAATGTAAAATGTAGCTATTAATATTAATAATGTACATTACGATTTTAGCTCATTGATTAAAAAAAAATTAGGTATATCAATGGTGAGAAAGTTTTAATATGAATAATGGAAGTAAAACTACATATCAAATGCACAAACATTTATAAAATTGGTTCAGAATTGATAAAATGTCGAGTGATAAATTAAAAAGAAAAAATACTTATGCCTGTAAGTATCTTTGACATCTGTATTGAAGATATACTCTTCCAAATTTCAAAAAGGATAATTTCTTCTTCCTTGAAGTCGGATAATAAATCGTATATTTCAAATCGAAAGTTACAAGTCCGATAATTTGATAGGTATTCATTGAGTTGTATCATAACAAACAAGATTATAATAAAATATTTAATTAATCAATTCGACGCTTGTGTTTGACTTCACTTGAAAGTTACTAAGTGAAAGCAAACTCATCTCGTATTCAAACACCTAGTAATGTAAATGTAGGATGTAGGTATAGTGTGGCTATTTAATATTCTACTATGCAAATATACTCATATGCTTTTGGTACATTAGCCACTGGTAGCAACATACCCTGTCAGGTCGACCGCCACGTGGTCACCGCTGGAAACCATCTTGCTGAATTCCAGGCGTATTCATCACGATGTACTAACTGATTAGCCTTTTCATTCTCACCTAATATCTCTCACTGGTACCCCGTCAGCGTATACCATTATTGCAGGCGAGGTTATCATGCCATTATCATCCATTAAAAAAAAATACCCATATTGCATACGAGTTGATGTGTTATTTTATCACGGTGTTATACCATAAAAAAATATTTATTCATATGGTAATACCGTGTTTCTACCGAACGTTCATCGTAGATATATTACACATGTATTAAAGTACATATTGACTGGAATAAATCCCTTGAAGGGATTCCGTCCGTGTACCTTGTCATTTTCTTTATAACTTGATATCTATATTAAATGTGAAAGTATAATAAAGCTTATACAAACAAACATACATTGTGTTTACACCAAGTTTTATACATATCATAATACATGTTTATTCATGTATCTACTAGTACCCTTACTTTGCATGTTTTTTTTTTAATTATATATAATACACTGATATTAGAGCTTTTCATAGCTGAAAGAATTTTTGAAATCTATTGAGTACTTTTTATTTTTCGTTTATGCATTACAAACAAATAATCAAAGCGGAAACTCTTCATTCTGCGGCTTTACCCGTTTGAATAATTATAGAAAGCATATTATGTATTAAATTAGAGTATAATAAATAAATTAATTAATTTAAAATCCGTTCATCTCCTTAAGTGTGTGTAAACATACAAACATCCAAAGATTTTTACTCACTTTCAAATTTATAATATTTAGAAGCTTACACTGTTGTTGGTTTTATTTTTCGTTCGTATTATTTCGTTTATACTCGTATTATATTGTAAGACAATGTAAAGCTCATTGCCCTTTTTGCGTAAATAAGGCGTCCAATTTGTTTGATTTCTAATTTGATAAATTTTACAGGAAATTGAATACAGTAGAATAAAATTGTAATTAAAATGAAATGTCGTATATTGTACTTGTTTAATTGTATATTGATAAAAGAAAAACATACACAGGAAATAAAAGGAAAACATTAAAAAAATATATTTTATAATAATAACGAAATGGTTTTTCATGTAATATTTTTATTCGTATTGAACCGAATTCAATTAAGAATATACATTTAGTGGAGCTTTTATTTGCACATTATATGATGAGAATTTAATCCAAGTTTAATAAACGCGTAATAACATTTATTTATGATTCATCATATCAGCCGTTAACTGTCCACTACTGAAAATAGGACTCCCATTCGGGGGTTTTGCCACGCTTGGCAAGCGAATTCGCAACCGCAGTTAGAGTTTGGTGTCTGATTTTACTATAATTTTTTGTGGTAAAATCGGACATAATTTGTTCGGACACTATTTCACAGGACAAGTATATATATACTTATATTGATCCGTCCCGGCATATAATAGGCAACCCCTTTCTTTACTGTGGGTGTCGTAAGAGGTATCTAAAGCAATTTAATGGTAGAGCGATGGGCAGCAGCGTTCCTGTTAAAACACCTCTAAAAGCCTACCTGCACTTGCCAACCCGCCTGCCAAGCGTGTCAAATACTGACAAAACTTCCCTTACGGGGAAGGCCAATGTTCAGCAATGGACAGTTAACGGTTGAAATGAAGATACCTACTTATACTGATACAAGCGAAAAGTACCAGAGGGAGACTTTGTACAAAAGTCGATTACTTGGGTAACTCTGTTCCATTCGTGTTTCTACCGTGAACACAACTGTGTTTGCATGGCTGTGTTTCGGTTTGAAGGGTGGGATATGGCGTGAATTTACAGGGTACAGAGAAATAACACCTGAGTCCTCAGGAATGGCAACGCATGGGGGGTATCATGGGCGAAACAGTACTCTGTTACGTCCATGGTACTACTCATGTCTATAGGCGACAGTTACCACTTTCCATCAGGTGGGCCGTCAGCTTGTTTGCCATTCTAAGTTGTATAAAAAAAAGTAATAACAAAATCTGTCACCACTTCTTTTTCCCATGATATGTCATGTATGAAAAAGCTGCAATAAATTCTTAAACAATTCTAACATAGATTTAAATAATTCAAAGGTTAGGGTTAGAATTCAATCCCCAGACCTCAATCGAGCGAATCGCCGACTGCGAACGTCATCGCTTGTAATTCTATTAGGTAGGGCGAACTCTTCCTTTTTCTCGTTCATTGGTTTTCACTTCATTTTTGCTTTTAAGAGTCCAAGCTTTGTTCTGCACTATTAAATAAAACCACGAATATTATGGGGGTTACTTAACTGTAGTCAGGAAACAGGATCAATCTACTCTATATACTGTAACCAAACACGACATATGAAGTTGACATGAACTCCGCTGCTCGGATAGATATGCAAAAGTTACTTTACATACTGAAATAGTTCAGCCTTATAATGACACCCGCCAGAAAACTTAGTCTTCTAATCCCCTAAGTAATTAAACATCAGATAAGTAGTTACAATATATAGTTAGTTCACTACAATAAGACTTCTGAACAACACAGTTTAGTAAAACTAATTTATTTTCTCAAATATAAAATTTAGTCACCATTTTACGCGAGGCGGAAACATAATATTTTATTATTACCTACTGTTCTTTTTTTGAAATGTATAAATTTTATTGCAGAGTTCGTAAAAATCCGATTTTTTATATATATATATATCCGATATATATCCCGACTAAGAAAAAGAAGCGAATTTCATTGTATAAGGGGATTACACGCTTAAAAATTTTAAAGGCATTTGTAAAATAAAATAATGATACTTATTTACTACATTTATTATTAATTATTACTACATTTATTATTTAAAAAACTTTTAACAACTAACAAAAGAATTAGATACTTAGTGTTTATTTGAGAAATATCTTTTTAATGAACAATTAAAAAAAACAAGTACCTATTATAATAATAATAATTATTATTATTTTTATGAGGTTGCCATTTTGGGAAAAAATCTGAATTATAGTTTTTTACTACATGTTGCCAGGGTAAACATTAATCTCTAAAATTTTTAGTTTAGAAGACAGGAAAAAATCAGTGTATATTTATTAAGATAAAAATCAATTATTATTATATAATAATTATTATATCAAATAAATATATATATAATAAACCCTGTTTTATTGGACAACCTCTTACAATTTTAAATATACTATTGGGATTAAAGGCGACGCGATTGCAGGTAAATAGTACCTACATACTTGATTTATATTGTCGACGTTTCGACGTGGATTGGACTGAAGTGAACTTACAATTTATTTCACAGGACAAGCTTTACTAGAAGAAATCTTTTATTAGAGACGGTAAGATTGTATATTACATTTTAGATGTATTAGGTATTTACATGTATTATATTGTCCAGTATCAATGACGTGCTGGTATCGTAACTGTAACACCTGTTATTATTCAATTTTTTTTAATGATCAAACGAGATAGAGTATAATTTTTTATTACACAGGGGACAAACGAGTATGTTACATACTTACCAAATTGTAAATGGTTACTACCGCCTATAAGCCGCAACATGTGTTGCGGCCTATAGGCGGTAGTAACCATTGTAAGCGTGTTGCCGGTTCTTTTAGGAAGAAATAATAATAATTAATATGTTCTTTTCTTGAAACTGTTACGCGTACGAAATTACAGGAAAAAGCGAATATGTAATACTGTCATAATGAACATTTCCAAAGCAATGTACTAAGTAGTATCGCCTGAAGCGGAAGAAACGAACGGAAACATAATGAGATGTTATTAAAAAGGAACAAACCGAGATACGCCGAATTTTTATTCCATCCATAAAAGGTATCTGTTTTTATTTGTGTATTACTTATAAAAGAACATTCAATGGATATTCGATCTTTTTAAAAGTCGCTTGTATTTATTGTGTGTTTGTTAATTAGGAAATTTTTAGCCTTTGGGGATTTCAGGAATGTCTTCTGAGTGCTCCGGTTTCATCTCTAACAAGATTTCGGTTTGCTTTATTATGTTTAATGGGATGATTGATGGGATATGGCAGTGAAATTTTAGGGTAGGTAAGAAAAAAGCATAAAACCATAGTCGTTAGGAATGGCAAAGCATAGAGATTACACGAATTCAAGAGGTCACACTTTCTATCAAAGCCATCAGCACAAATATTATAAAAAAGATATATTGAATCTAAAATAATAATATAGTATATCCGTATACCAAATATTCAAATCTAGAATCTACCATGAAATGAAATTCTGAATTTTCGGACTCAATTTAAATTTTTTGTTCATACCGAAATCGGCCCATTAAATGGGGCTTAACATTTCGTTCGTCATAAACCCTGGCCTAACAGTTCAAAGGAACAATATTTTAACATTTTTTATATTTTAAAACAATGTATAATATGTAATTTTAACATCAAACTTGTGTTTCATTAGGCCCCGAACTTTCGGAAAATAATTCATGGTAGAGCCAACCTGCATGTCAATTGTTCAAATATGATCGAGTAACAAATATCCAAAAATAACAATCATTAATAGTTATGATATTAATTGGCAATAATCAATTATCACTGCATGATTAAACCACTTGACCATCCACTAAAGGTATAATATTTTATTTTTTACTGTCATTTTTTTTCAAGCAACTTCAATAGAGAAGAGGGTTTTAATTTGCTTGTTTTGTTGTATATATATTACACGTTTTTTTCTTAAATTCGAAAAGGATTTTGATTATTATGTTTTCAATCGCCAATCAATTTACGTCCATGTTGCTCGTGTTTTAATTTAGACACAAATGAAGTTGCGTTTTATTATAGATTAAAGTCTTAAATAAATCTTTTTTACAGTAATATCGACAAAATTCCGTTATTGTTTTTATAAATAAAATCTGTCTAGAGACTATTTAATCAAGCTGAGACATCATTTGTGAACTTGCCCTGGGGTTATAACGAGGTATAAATTAGGCTTCTAGAACTGTCGAAACAAGTTCCAAACTGCAAATTAAAGAGTCAACAAATTTTAGCTAAACTAAATTATATTATTTTCAACCCACTTTAAAAATAGGAAGTGCCGAATTAAATTTAATAATATAGCCAGTATTGTTTATAGTGTATGTACCTTTTGTGAGTGATGTTTCATCAATTTTGAGGAGATATTGATGTTATTTTCTTAATCTTAATGTTTCAATCTCGTTTTGTTTCCACGTCAATTTCTTTTCATTGTAGTAGATTATTTATTTGATAGATTTTTTAAATTAAATCTATTAAAATTAAATTGAATATGCTTTACAAGGAAAGCAATTAAAATCAGTCAATATAATTATTATCATCGTCAACATTGTTTACTGACGAAAGCTTGTAAACTTTCAACAATCGGGGGAAATTAACTATGAGATGAAATTGATTTACAAGAGAGACAGAATCAGGTGTTTCAAAGCTGAAAGCGTCCCAGTGGAAAAATTGGATGGTATACATTATGAAATATGAATTACAGTTAAAAAATTGTTTATATTATTTTATGTACATTTTCTGTTTTATTTGGTCTTTAAAGAGTAGACTGTGTGACTTTCATAAATAGTTAGATAGATGGGTATTTAAAAAATCTTTACTATCTTTACTAATATTATAAATGTGAATAGTAAGTTCGTTTGTTACTGTATATCGTTTTAATAGCTATTTGGGTATACAGTATGATATTTGGGTATCCACGTACTGTATGGGTTGGAGAAGGATATTATATTTTTATCCTAATCAATAAACATGTCCCGATCACGCGGACGAAGTCACAGCTAAAAGCTAGTAATATCTAAATATGAAAGTGAGTTTATTTGTTTATTACCTTTTAGCGGTTTAACTGTACAAAAATCATAACAAAATTTGGCATGTGTGTCTTACATGATTATTTGTAAAGAAGAAGGAAATACGCTATTTCTTGTTACGATCTAAAAACTAATAGTTCATTTGTTTTTTGTTACGAGTACCTTTTAGCGCTTTAAATCACAAACAGTCGACATAAAATTTACATACATGTATCATTTAAGATGGACAAGAAAAATGCCTATGTTTTGTCTCGTTCAATAAACGAAGTCACGGGTAAAACCTGGTGTAGAAATAATATTTTTTTACGTACATAGCCATATCTGTAGGTAGTCATTACCTATGCCCATTAGATGGGTCGTCGTTTACAATTCTAAGTCGTATAAAAAAAACGTGGATAATGATATTCTATACGAATAATTTTATTTTATTTTATATTCGAATTTGTACAGCGAAAAGGAATACTTCATTTCATTACTTCCACCGTCGACGTAGAATATCGGATTATCTGACACAAAATAAGTGAGAAAATAATAAATTTTGGACGCCCAAATTTCATTTTCAGCGTAAAAAGTTACAAAAGTCATTATTATTTTCTTTTTGCGATGCTGGAAAAATAACATTTTTGCTTTAGACGAGTGGATATTCTCGATGGTTTGATTAGATTTCTGGTTTGTCATTAGAAAAATCTCTCCAACCTACTAAATATAAAGTGGAAATATAAAATAATAACTATATCTCACAGCTTCAACACCTTCGAATTCATATATAAAATATCCTATATTCAAAGATGTAACCTGACCTTGTAGCAAATTTTATCGATCGAATGAATCGAATCTGTTCAGTAGTTTTTGCGTGAATGAATAACAAACATCCATCTGTCCTATAAAATATCGCATTAATATTTAATAGCAGAAGTATTTTACCGCTTGACGTCATTATCATCTCGACAATAAAGAACAGTCCTGAATCACATGCATCCACTGACTCTCTGCTATGCATTTGAGCCCATCCATTTAGTCCATCTAGCGGGAAGTCGTCCTTCACGACGTTTGCTCATACGGGGTCACCACTCAAGAACCTTTCTTCCCCATCGGTTGCCAGTTCTTCAAGCTATGTAACAGTCAATTGCCACTTCAGCTTATTTACTTTGATTCTTTTGACGCTTGCTGCATGTTTATTACTGACATCTTTTAATCTAGTTTCAATATTCCATTAAAACATTAGATACCTTCATAAAGTACATGCACAAACTGTTATTACACGTAATGGCTTTAAATCTAATTCCCATCAAACTATACCGAACTGTCGCTAAGTTAATACCTTCGTATCACTGCAGTACATCTAGACCAATAACTGAATTAAGAGTCGCTTGCCGTACGATAAACGGGATTTAATAACCAATAACCTACCATGCCACAAAGGGCCATACCATGATTTTATTAACACGGTAATCCTATCATATTGAATAGAGTTTCACGGTCAACTTGAGATAGTAAACGTTTACGATAGAAAGTTATTCATCCGTTTAACCTTTCAGTTAATCGCTCGCTTGTGATGTTATGACACGACCCGTTTCCTAAATGAATAAATGTAAACCCTATCTCGTACAGTAAAATTGTACAATATAATGAAATGTGAACATACTGAATTGATTTCGATCGACTATGATCTTGCCGTCTTGATGGCCCATTCTTGCCGTGCGGTCTCGGTATAGAATGGGCCACCCTTTCCTTTCTCGTGGGCGTCGTAAGAGGCGACTAAGGTAATTTAATGGTCGAGAAATGGGCAGCAGCGTCTCTATCAAAACATCACCAAAGCTTAACTGCAGTTGCTAATCCGCCTGCCAAGCATGGCAACTATTGGCACAACCCCACAATAAAGGGAGGCATATGTTCATCAGAGGACAGTTGACTGCTGATATGATGATGTTGATGACTATGATCTTGCTATAGTTTATTTTGGAGATGTTATTAAAAAAAATATTACATATATGACCTGTATGACGATTTATTTAAAAAAGTTGAAATCTAACAACATTAAAGATAACGCCATATGGTATTAAATCTGTTATTTACACTTTCCAGGTGTAAAGAAATAAATTATTTCTTAATTATTATATTAAATAAATTATTATATCTTAAAGAAATAAAAGAGTTTTCTCTCACTTTATGAATGCTGACTTCCTAGATACGTATTTCATTTCTCTTTACCTATATTCATATCGTTACTATTGCTTATAAAGATATAAATAGGTCCCATCAACATGCCTGCCTGCATTACACGGTGTCGTGATTAAAGGGTCTCAGGCAAACGAGTATTACCTCTGTCGGCTCACTGATTTCAGTGACAGGCTATTTTTACTCTAACGAGGGCCGATAACGTGTTAACATGTAATAAATCCGTCGTAAAAACTGCGTGCCTAGTAAACCGTAGATAAAAAACTTTAAAATATCTCAATTAACAAATCGAAGCGATTTTTCTTATATATACATATATTGTTATATATTTTTAATTTTATATATTTTTATTATATATATGCACAGTAAAATTATATATATATATTATATATATATATATATATATATATACAAAGGAACAATGAGGAGTATTTAATATTATGTATAGAATATTAACTAACAATGTCCTTTCTGTTTGTTTCTGTGAAATTTATATTTGTAAAACATTATCTCTTGGTAATCCCTTTATGGAATCCCACAATACAGGTTCGCATAGTGCGTGGTCCAATATACTCATGTTGTAGGTATATTCGTTTACAATTATAGGTATACATTTACTGTAGTTTATCATCAACAGTAATCATTCATGACTAACAGTTGAATCTAACTGAATTACAACTATGATAATTCAAACAGGAATTTACGCATTACTAGTTGCTAAATTTGGTTACGCTTTGGTTTTATAATTTCACAAGCTATATCCCATTTACGTAATTAATTTCATGGTTTGTGCTGAGCTTATCTGTTGATAAATAAATCAAATTATCTAATTGGATAATTAGTAATTAGATAATTAATTCGAGCTTTACTTAGAATATGGGCTGGACAGGATGCTGTACGAATATAATAGAATGATGTCTGTCTGCCAATTTCATTATGTTTTATACAAAATAACTGCTTATTTCTATGTATACATTTACAAAAGTATTTAAGTATCTTTGTCAGTTGTTTTGTACATAGTACAAGCTGTACTTAGTTTGGGAATAGAGGGCGTTGTGCTAAATCTTTAGAGGTAATTTATTTTTTTATACGAAGTAGTTTTGATCGTCGACTTTATCCGTGTGACCGGGGTACACTGATTAAGTACAATAAAATAGAGGCTAAATTTCATGACGGGGGGAAAGAAATTGTTAGTAATGGGGAGGTTAGTCCTCATTGCGATCAATATACCCTATCAAGTCGACCTCCATGCGGTTCCCTCTGGAAGCTATCGTGACTAATTTATCGTTGAATTCGTCACGATGGGTTAACTGGCCTGCCTTTTCATCACCTCACTGGTACCCTGCTAGTGTATACCGATAACGCGGGCGACGCAATCATGCCATTTTCACCCATAAAAAATTTTACATCATTCATTCATTAAAACACCATAAGGTAAACAAACAAGCAAACTCGCTTTTACATTTCGGTAAAATATCAATAAGCATTAGCAGTGATTCTGTATAATTACTCTGTAAATTCAACGTTACACAAACGTAGAAGGTATTAAAGCGTTTATAGATAATGTTATTAATGTAGCGTGGTCTCTTTCCCACTTATTGGATGAATTCAATAATAAGCTATACAAGAAAGGGAGACAATATTTGATGGTTATAGTCAGTACGTGACAACTGCTCAGAAGGGTAGAAATAGGGGTCAAACGAGAATAAGCTATGAGGAACCAGATATCTTATTAATGTTTATTAAAATAATTGACATAATTAAATTTTGTTTTTTTCCTTTTGTATTTTTTTTTAATAACAAATTAAATTAATCCAAATGACTCCGACATTTGAGTATGACGGTGAGTTTATATTTTTTATATAATATATATTTGATATCAATAACATCATTTGATAGGAAGTAATGTCTATAGACATGAACAGATTTACCAGAGGGAGACTTTGTACAAAAGTCGTTTGCTTGGGTACCTCTGTCCCATTCGTGTTTCAACCGTAAAGCAGTTGTGTTTGCATGGCTAATATATATTTGAATAAATTTATTAAAAATAAATAACTTAACATAGTAATGTTTAAAAATTATTTATTACTAGCTTTTGCACTAAGGGTGCATTATATATATATTGTAGTTACAATATCTATTTACTAGTCCAAGAGTAGATATATGTATTAAATATCATTTATCCAACTCATAATATTGCAATGAAGAACTCGATCGCAATTAATATAGATTTGCGACTAATATAGGCGATATAGAAGTGGGTGATGTCCTTTTTCCTCCATCAATGTTTAGAGGACTCCAATAGGTACATATATAGATATCAGTGAGTTAGAGATATCACCCATGTCTATATTGCACGCGACCTCGTATAGGTGGATCTTGAAGGTTTTACTCCCTTAGGGATTGTATGTATATACGTACCTATTACATACAGAAAATATCCATATCACTGCAAACGGCTATAGATTAGCTGATAAGAATTATTTTGTTTAATTCTAATCAAATAACCATTGATATAGACTTCCGCAAAGGTAATGAATACATAAAATTTTTTTTATTGTAATTGAATCAAACCCGCTACCTTTACAAGATAAGGCGTACATTAAACCTCTGCACAACTAAGCAACTCGAATATGTTTGTAGAAACCAGTGTAGTAAAATAAGTCTCGTGTACATTTTCAATTTACGTATATCATGTTTATTTAGGTCGGTCTAAGGTCTGAATCTCGAGATCCAGTGACAACTTGTTGATTTTTACTATTAACACAAAATAATTTAATATCAATTTAAATTTGTATATAAACATTATAATTATAATATTTATTTTGCAAACCAAAATCTGTTACATAATGCAATATTTAAAATTTAAATATTTTTATTTTAATATCTGTACAAAAAATCTTATCATTCATCGCTCGTTTTTTTACGGTCCAAATAACTATTTCATTTTTGCTAGGCTACCGATTTTATAATTATTTCTCTAGATTTTCTGAAAGAAAATTCACACAGAGTGTAACTCGCCTATTGTAGATCTTTGTTCAAAATAACTTATTTCTAAGTAATCTTTATTTACAATAAAGTAACTAAATTAATATTGGTTTTATTAGCTTGTGTACTAGCGGTTTTATTTTGAAGCACCGTCTTTATGAATAAGAGTTCCTACCTAGTAAGGAAATAATGAGGCAAATCCAAAATTATTTACGTAAAAGTAATATCATCATTATCATATCAGCCATTAATCGTTTACTGTTGAACATATGCCTCTCTATAATGAGGGTTTTTGCCAATGGTAGAATGATAATCCCGCCTGATAATACGCGAGCGGGGCGCCGGTGAGAGATGATAGGTAAGGATGAGGGCAAGTTAGTTAATTCATTGCAACAAATTCCACAAGAATTAATCAAGATGGTTTCTAGAGTGAACCGCGTTGAGATCGACTTGATAGGGTGTAATGCTGGCAATGGAGCTATTAGATCCCCATTACTAATAATCCCTTCCCCCCTTGAGGCTTATATTGTAAAATTACTGTACACTGCTCTGCAGTGTTCCTGCCTGAATAGGAGTTAATCCAGCTTACTTCCTTCAGCTGAGAGATAAAGATTTTCTCGTGCATTTAAATTATTAACTCGATGCTACTAGGAAAGCAAAATACCTTTTACAAACCGGATGTCAGAGTAATTAGAACATGAATTTATATCAGAAGTGCGAAGAGTACGAGTATAAGATAATTCGCTTTTTGTGTTGAGACTTCTTGACAGGGTAATTTATTATTTAAAATACAAACTCAGCTTGTTAATGATTTATATTATAATTAGTAAATATTTACTGTATTTAATATGTTTTTATTATTTAGTAGCAACCCGCCTTGGGATCGTAGTTTTTTTTTAATATAATCCTGCCCCCATTTTATTCGCTGACAATGTAGCTTTCTATAAGTGAAAGAATATTTAAAATAGTCGACATAAGTGTTTTTTTTTTTTAATTTATCCATTCACTAAAAAAAAAAAAACAAATCTTTCTTGGCCTATCCATCAATCTTGTACATCCTTAAGTATATTTATGATAATTAATATTATTATAATAATATATTCTTTAAACGCATTTCAATAGGACAAGATTCTCAATACGACTATATTTTTGTGTGGATTAGTAAATTTGAATCATATAATATTTTTGGTTATGGCAACTACTAGCAAAGCCAGTGGGGGTTTCCTAATTAACGATTGATATGATGATGGCGATGATGAATATCTTTGGCATTTATGAACCAATTTTGTTACTTTCAACTAATAAAATTGGTTCTATATCATATTATAACAATCTATAGAGTTTAATTTGTGTATTGATTTCATATTATGATTGTAAACGATTAAAGATGTTTGGACTTTTTTACTTAATCATTATTTTTTTATTTTATTTATTATCACAAAAATACAGAATTCCAGAAAAGCTTAAACAGCTGAATAACAACAAGTATTAATTAAATTTGTTGCACAGGTAGATCGTGTTTTGGGTTAACATATGAAGCAATTTCATTTTAATCTACGCAGTCAAAGCTGCGTGATAAAAAATAAAAAACATAATTTCCCTTATTTCTGATTGTACACATAGTGTCAGAATTTCGAGCAAAATATGAGTATATGTTATCGAAATCAATTAGATAAGACATCGCGTGATACATGACGACCCATAGCTATTAGCTTGTAAAAACAGACCATTTTTAAATTGAAGAATAAGTATTTCGATCTACGTCAATATAATTAGAATTGTATTCCATAAAAAAAAACCCAATTTTAATTGTGGCAAAACCAGTTATTTTATTTTAAAAATTTAAAAATTAATTACTGAACACACTGCGATACGTGTTTCACCTCTAATCGAGACATCGTCAGACGAAATATTAGATCGCTGCTTGGAGCCTAGAGGTGAAACACATATCAAAAAACCTGCGTAGACGAAATGGCAGTCAGAGATTGATGGCTAATATGGAAGGTTGTAGAAATTCTGGTGGTAACGATGGTGGTCAAACTTCGAGTGTTGATAGGCACGCACATACTAATGGTGTGATTGTCAACCCTCGAAGTTAAAATAATCCTACGGAACGAACGAACGGAAATAAAATAATTTCAATGAAATAACCAGTAAGGTATTATGCCTCTATATTTTGTAATTTCATTGGCAAATCCTACCCTTCAAACCGAAACGTAGCCAACAAAAACACAACTGCTTCACACTAGAAACATGAATAGGACAGAGAACTAAGCAGACGACTTTTTTAGTCTCCATTCAATTTAGAATACACCCATAAAA
The DNA here is from genome assembly GCF_026898425.1 of Galleria mellonella. Classification (NCBI taxonomy): domain Eukaryota; kingdom Metazoa; phylum Arthropoda; class Insecta; order Lepidoptera; family Pyralidae; genus Galleria; species Galleria mellonella. The sequence goes on along the minus strand of NW_026442042.1, from coordinate 3,485,366 downwards.
GGATCCCAAAGGTTTTAATTACATCTGGTATATACAAGTACATATAGTAAGTATTAAGTTCCATATATTAAATCTTTATATATATATATATAATATATATGTACAGATGAAACTACAAAATGTGCCAAGTCTTCCGTGTACAATATATGTAGTTCCATAATTAAACCTCGGGTACTTTGAAGTTTATTGTTGTTACGTATTTCTATCTACCTCTAAGCGTAAATAAAAAGTTCTACTTTATGGAAGTTTCCTATAGAAAAAAGGAAAGTACAGGCACAAAACAAGTGACTGTAATGAGTTTTACAAGAATGGACGTTTCAAATTGCTTGCTCTAACTAATTAAAATGTAATATAACTGAAAGTTGGCTTGGAAGTCTGTTAATTTTGAACTTAAACTTTGTAATCAAGATTGTGGTAGATGAAAAACTAAAAGATTGGTATGTAGGTACAATGTTCAGCTTTTTCATGCAATCAAGATACAAAAGTCAAAATGGATAAAAGACAAAATTAAGGTCAGTGTTCTTTTTTTTTAATTTGAAAACGTGTAGAGAATTTAATAAAATCCGTCTTTTGTTTAATATTTTTTTTTATAAACTAGAACATGTTTCATTTTTAAATATTTCCAATACGCAATATTTCATAGGCTTCTAAAAATATTTAAATAAAAAACAGCTCCAATTTCTTCTATAAAATAAAACTATCACCACAATTACTAGAACTCGAAGAACTGCAAGTGAAGCCACATGCGCTTTCTAGATATAGCTTTATTTAATGAGAATAGATGTTTACGACTTCACAGTGATGATAATAAGAAACTTGGACGATTACGTTGACTATAAACTTTATGCTTACCTTACAGTAATCGAATTGAAAAGAAGTTTGGTATATTGGCTTGGCTTTATACAGACATAGTAGAAAAAGTGGTCTGCCCTTTTGAACATTAAAGAGATTTCCTACGAGAATTTGTAAATTGTGAAATAATAATATTAGAATGTTGTTTACTCTATATCACATTTTGTAGAAAGTATTGTTCACTTTGAAAATTTGTAGGATGATATATCTATAAATCTAGTTTAATGCATCCAAAACGGGTCGAATTTTCTTATTTTTTATGACAGTAAAAATTTCGTCTATGGGATCGTTTCGCTAAAGTATAAATAAAAGTTAATTTTGTCGTCCAAAAAAGAGCAGCGATTTCGATCATTAGAAAATTATAAGACAGGGCAACAATAAGGTAATAGCTAAATACTGTCAATTGTTTTATACATAATACATCATATATGTAATATACACACAGAAACACACATATGCGCGCACACAGACACACACACTCGTGTACACATACACAAAAGCGTTGTGAAATTTATTGTAGATATATGTTTTATATATAGAGTAATTCCTGACCTAGATTTACGCAAAATGATCAAAACCACGACTAATAGCTAGTAAAGCATAATATAATATATATACATAATATAATTTATAAAATATTGAAAAGTATTATTTACAAACTTCCTTTGACTTCGTAACTTAATATTATTTACTCGTATTTACTTAAATAGGTACAAAAGACACTTTTTCATTTACAAATTTGTTTTACATGAAAAATATAAAAGAAATATATTTTTCCCTATCATAATACGTATAACGTTTTGATCATAAAGTGTGCTTCTAAATGTTAACAAAAATGAACGGTATTATGGAAGATCTGTTTCTGAAAAAACGACTTCTTTGATGTTTACCAGGCATCTATTAAGGTAAAATGAATTAAACTTCAGTGGAACTTCTCTCATTTTTTTTGGTGATTAAGACAGAGGATAGCTTAAAGTTTTTATCTCTAGAAATATATTGAAATAAAGATAATAAACAATGAAGCACTAAGTCATACTAACAAAATTTTAGATTTAGTATTGTATCTATTTTAATTGTTTAAGTGTAAAAGTAAACTTTTTTTTTATACAACTTAGAATGGCAAACAAGCTGACGGCCCACCTGATGGAAAGTGGTAACCGTCGCCTATAGATATAAGCAGTACCATGGACGTAACAGAGTATACTGTTTCGCCCATGCGTTGCTATTCCTAAGGACTCAGATGTTATTCCTCTGTACCCAGTAAATTCACGCCATATCCCACCCTTCTAACCGAAACACAGCCATGCAAACACAACTGTTTCACAGTTGAAACACGAATGGGACAGAGGTACCCAAGCAATCGACTTTTGTATAAAGTCTCCCTCTGATGATCTCTCTGGTCATCTCTTAAGTAATCCCTGAAATTGACGTTAATTTCGTTTATTAATCAACATATCCTGTTAAATGCACACTCGAGACTGCTTTTACACTTATGTTATACATACATTACGTCAAGATTACGTTAAATTCGTAATCAAATAATACTTTCAAGCCACGAAACCCATCAAGGCATACATCGCTAAATTTAACTTTAAGCCCTTCTGCACACGCTTCGAGTGGGCTGCAATACATTTGGTATACGTATACGACTCAGCTTGCTCACCGCTTTGGTAATTTGAGATGTTTATTTAATTTATTAGGAAGTTTAGAAATCAGCGAATGCTACAGTTGAAAATTACAAACTAATATTTGAAATCTTAGAGAGGCGAGAGGTTTCACGTTATTCTATTATAACATAATTGGTTTACGCTAAATGGTTTCAATTTAAATGTGCTATCGTATACTCGTACACGTGTATGTAGATATATATTAATATGTTACATAAATTATTATATTTATATATTTTAAGCCTTATCATATAAAAGCTATTTGCCCCGACTTTACACGGGTAGACAGATAAAAAGTGAAATAAGTATTTTATATTAGCTTTTATTATTTAGGTAAATTTTTGTTACTTAGATAATATAATAGTATACTTTTTGAGTTATATAATTGTGATTTTCGTAGAGATCTTTAATGTTTTGGAAAATGTATACTTAACTTATATTACTTGCTGATAATATACCTTTCTATAAGTGATTTTTTTTTTAAATCAATTGGATAGTTTTTGAGTTTATCCATTACAAATATATATAAAAAATCATATTTTTCCTCTCTATAATATATGAAATATAATATGATGCTTACGAGGATATCCGTAAAAGAACAAGAAAAAAAACGACATATCCCGAAGGATAGGCAAGCTGAAATGACAATGGGCTGGTTTTATAGCTTGAAGAACCGACAACCGATGGAGAAGAAAGGTTCTCGAATGGCGACCCCATACAGGTAAACGCAGTGTAGGATAACTCCCCACAAGATTGAGTGAGGACCTCAAGTACATTGCAGAGAGTCAGTGGGTGCAAGTGATTTCTAGGATGAGAGAAGTTCCACTGAAGTTTAATTCATTTTACCTTAATAGATGTCTGGCCAACATCAAAGAAGTCATTTATTTCAGAAACAAATCTTCTATAATGCCGTTCATTTTTGTTAACATTTAGAAGCGCATTTTATGATCATTATCATTATTATGATGATGATATTAATAATGACAAAATGTGTAAATGGAATAAAGCAATACAATGTATGCTGTTTTGATCTGTTGACAAAAGTATTCTAAATTAAACGTAATTTTAAAATTTTGTAAATTTCTTAAAAATAAAATTAGAGTTGAAAAATAAATCCACATAAACAACTTCATAATTATTTAATAATCTTGAAAAATTCAAACAATGTAAATAAGAGGTAAGTTGATATATTATTCATAAAAAAAAAACACCATCAAGATGAGAACGTACCTTTTTTAATGCGGTTGAAAATAGGCTACATAAGTACTACATCGAAGCCAATCTCCCGGGTTTCAATAAAGAGATTCGAAGGGTCGCTACAGCCGAAATTGGTCGTGGAACGTCATCCATACATAATTATATATATTTTGAGGTTACTTCTATGCTATTGTGAAATCACGCAAATACGATTTATTGGATGAGAACAAATTATGTTGACAGAAAAACGAGATAGGAATTAGCATAAACGAGAAGTCATTAGACTAATGTAAAATCAATCTTAAATATCATATAGTATAAATGAAAGTCGCTTTTCGTCCGTCTGTCCCTATGTATGCTTAGATCTTTAAAACAATGCAACGAATTTTTTAATAGATAGAGTTATTCAAGAGGAAAGTTTATATGTTTATAAGATTCAGGTTACTGTTGCGGCTTCCGCGCTTCTGTAGCGCCTCAGCGATGTTTGCTGACGCTCGCACAGATAGTTTTGACGCAGTCTGGCGAAAAAAGACAGCTTCGTTTTTACGTCGAATACGCGGGAGTAGCAACAGTATCCTGAACATGTTTGTTAACATGTTTGTTAATAAATTGGATAGTTCTCTCGTGAAAATGCTCTCCGAGAGGACTAGATCATTATTAGTAATTAAGTATTAACATAGTTTTTAAGTACACTTACTAACAAGAATGGATCCCAGTTGTCTGGAAATAAATAAATAAATAAAAAAAAATAAAAAAAATATGTGTAATACATGCATAATATAGTAGAGAAATACTGATAATTTTAGAGGTTTCTAATGTTATGTCATAATGTAATGGGGGGCTGGCGGCGCTATTTAGTGTCAGTATTGCACCCATGCGAAGCCGGGACGGGTCACTAGTAAGCTTATAAGAAGGTTATTAGTTCAACTGCATAAATCCTTTTAATTACACATGAATCATAAGTAATATCGATTCAATATCGTACATAAATATTGAGTTTAGCATAACTGTATATTTCAATATCTATCTATCTAAATGATATTTATGTTCACCAAGTTTGATATCGCTTATGACGGGTCCTTACAGGGTCAAATATATTTATTCTATATATATTTTGAATTATTAAAAATAGGTCACCTATTTCTGCGTCACTGTCCAATCCGATATTTATATATGTGATATAAGTACAATATACCTATACATTATGTTACATTTATTATATATAAAATCCTAAAACGTGTTTCACGATATTGTCCTAATATATAGATATTGTAACTATATACGATATATATCACTTCTGTTCTATTAGTAAAAGTCAATATTTTTACCAAAGAGACATGATCGATAATACAAAAAAAAGAACATAGTTTCGTATTCTACTTTGACATTTAGACGTGCTCAATTAGTTATGAACTGGTTAAATTTTTTTGTCATATGTCAACCTAAGTTATAAAATAAATAAATAAACAACTTAAGTTTATATAAAAAAAGATTTAGTTTTTCTAATGGCATATTTATAAGTATCCTAATTAAATTAATTTAAATTTACCTTCATGTTTTTTATCTGTGTAACTATTTAAAAGCTATTTAAACAATATTCATTTTTTTATTTTAATTTCTTTATTGTGCAAACTAATATAGTAGTATAATATGTATAATAATAATAATAACGTATATTTCTTTCTTTTTTATTATTTTTGTTAGTGGTATTTCGCGACTCACTTTTGGCCACAACAGAATATCAGTGTTTTGCTCTTTTTAGGGCAAAGCAAAAAGCTGAGTTGTGGCCATTTTGCATTACTGTGGCACACGCATGAAGAAAAAATTTTTATTATGCATTCTGTTTTTGTTTTTGGTTTTTTTTTTTAATCTTTTGTACATGTATCGTTTTTTATCTTTTTTCACTTTGCTTTTGTATCTTTTGCTGTTTGTGTGCTGTAAGTGATGCAAATAAATTATCTATCTATCTATCTATCTAATGTATAATATTAAAATTATAAAAAAATTAAGATATACAATATTGTACAATAACATTATCCATCTCGTATAATCCGTCCATTGAAACTACACTAGTCTTTCAGTGTAAGATGCCTAAACTCGGTTGGGTAAACAAAATTAATAGTAGTATGAATTATATACAATGATTATTTTAACACTTCATAAACTTAATGCGCTTATAAAGATTTTTTTTAATACAAATAAACTTCCCGTAACTGAAGGTTAAACTGTCCACGGCGTCCACATTCATTTTACCTTGTTAACAAAATTCACTCTACAACTTCGCTAATTGGCTTTGTATAAAGCATAATAAAGACTTGTTCACTTTTGACATGCTATGATATTAAATTCTGCTGGCGGAAAAAGGTATCGTTTTAAAACGTGAACCTTAATGTAAACGATATAAAATTCTGTTTCGAATATCAACTTCGGTTATTCCATTTCCTTTCATGTATCTATATATGAGATCACTTTGTAAAACATATATTACACATTTATATCCCTCAGTTTTATTTATAAATTACAAAATAAGAGATATTAAATAATAATAATATAGTAGGCGACTATGTTAATTAAATAGTGATGTTTATGGAAAAATACAATAAATATTTAAAAAAAAAAATACAAAATAAATAGTATGCAATGATTAAATGATAATAATGGTTATCTTTACTAATTATTTTGATTTATAACTGAATATGTGTATAGAATAGGTTTTCATTTTTAAATAATTGAAAACGGCCGCCATTTGTGTTAATACATGTATATTTATATTATATTAGAAAAATGGTTCCCAATTCAAATTAAAAAAACAACCTAATCTAGGAAATTTTTAAACCAATTACTTGCTACGAGTACATTGAAAAAATAGCTCGTTTTGTTTTGATTTAAAAATGTCGGAATTTAATTAACCTTCATTTTGGCAAAGTTAATTTTAACTTATTTTGGACACTCGATGATTTATCTATATAAGTTTTTAACAATACCATCATCGTCTCAGTCATTATCCGTCCACTGCTGAACATAGACCTCCCTTATAGACTACTATAAAGAACGGTCTGCATCCACTGACTTGCTGCAATGCACTTGAGATGGTTACTCCATCTAGTGGAGGGTCGTCCTACACTACGTTTGCCTGTACGAAGTTCCCACTCAAGAACCTTTCTTCCCCATCGGTTATCGGTTGTTCAAGCTATGTGACCAACCCACTGGCAAAGAAACTCTGAGCATAGCCCTCTCCAAATCTCGTGGAATAATTTGGAAGCTTTTATATATGGGCAACTGTGTAAGATCATGTTTCGGTTAAGTTTTTACCATAGCGGTAATTAAAAAAAGTAATTCGTCTCACTTATTGAGTATTTCCACCATATTAAATTTCAGAAAACATATTCATGTATATATTAATGAAAATTCTTTATTGTTCCCCTCAAAGAAAGATACAATTATATACAATATGTAGAAAGAAAATAAAGTATTTCAAGAATCAATGTAAAGAAGCAACAATGGTTGGGTACATTGCTAAGTAGAGACCTTTTCCAGGAAACCATAGGATGAAGACAAGCAATATTAACATTGTAACATTACACAGTACCCATTTTATTGTGCTTTCATTATTTTCTTAGAAAACATTTATTATTGTCATTATGTAAATACAAGATGTCTTCAGCCAGTATTCTTCACATTTCAAGAAATAATTTAAGATTGTTTCATAAAAAAAAATTACTTCAATTGTAACAAAACACAGTCATTTTGATTTAAAAACTGAACTACTAAATTGATTTTGATAAAAATTCTATGTGACCATTTCTGTAAGTATTTCTTTCAGAAAATAAAACCCAAAGTGATTTATAATTGACAGAGTAATGAGGTAATAAATATAAACACATACAGTACAATTAAACCTCCTTTTAGAAGTCTGTTGTAAAAAAATATTCACACGACAATTATTTCTGCTGGGATACACAGAAGCATTTGTCGATTTGTTAAACATAACAGGCGACCCTCATTTAACTGTATTTAAAGATGTTTTCCATTACCAGTAAATTAGTCAAAAATCGAAATTGACACAAAATTTGGGCAGATTTGAATTCATAACAATCAGAGTAATTACAACTTGAATAAAAATAATCTTTATTCTAATAAAAAAGCTCTTTGAAATCCACAAAAAACTTAACAGTTATTCTTTTCAATTCATTTATGTACAATGTACCCAATTTACCTATACCCTGACATTATATAGATATAATATACCCTCAAAAACAAGTTATTTATATGGAGACACTTTTCTTGAAGCATCTGTATAATCTAAGCTATCTGTATTTATTTATTTTACTCTAACCGTACATATCTATTTATAAGTAATTACAAATACAATAATCTCTATAACAAAGTAACAAACAAACTCACTTTAACATTTATAACAATATTTTTTTAATGAGTGAAGATGGAATGGCATCTCCACCTGCGCTATCGGTATATGCTGACGAAGAAACCAGGGATGACAAACCAGAATGAAGTCAAGTCAGTTGACTTATCCTGATACATTCATCGGGAATTAACCAGGATAGTTTCCAGAGTGACCGTATCGAAGTTAATCTGATAGAATATATCGCTAGTTAGACCCTATTACTAACGATCCCTTTCCCCTACGTTAGGATATTTATTACAGCAGTATGGTCTCATAAATATCCTTAGGTGTGAGAGAACAGATTAAAATCTAGGTGTTGTATTACGATTATTTTTAAAGGCAAGGACAATAGAGGAAAATGCAATGTCACTACCAAATGTCATTTTGCATCGTAGTTCCCTCTGTGTAATAATGTTAGAGCTAGAAGATATCCATGGACGGAATTACTCATGACACGTTTGCTGTATTAGATAAAAAGTCAATTTCAAGTAAACAAAGAACATAGAATCACTCTACTCTTGTTATGCGCTCTTTGTTGTTACAGTTTATGTTCTAACATAAAACTAGATAGATTCAGACTAGGGAACATCTATTGATTTAAAATGTAAAAGGGATTTAGATAAATGTCATCTAATCTCATTTAGCATTTATATCAACCTTTTGTTTCTTACATAAAAAAGTGCATAAAAGATTAACATGAAAGATTTTAAAGATGAATGAAGGGCTTTTTTAATGGATATTAATAATAATAATTTTAATAATATTGGAATGGTAACTCCACCTGCGCTAATGGTATAAGCTAGCAGGGCACCAGTAAGGGATGGTAGATAAGAACGAAAAGGCAGGTCAGTTAACCAATCATGATGATTTTCCAGGAATTTAACACGATGGTTTCCAGGGGGGACCAAGTGGAGGTCAACCTAATAGGATATATTGCTAGAATGGACTAGTAGTCCGTATTACTAATAATCCCTTCCCCCCACGAATAAAGGGGGTTAACTTATATTTAGGTTTTAAGTCGGTTGTTAACATTATACTAGTATTTATATAACTATTAAGCCTCTTTAACCTGCCGGTTCGTATATAGTTTCATTTAGAGTTTCTTTTCGAAAAAGCGGAATAATGTAGGTACAATATACCTTATATTGTACATTGTTCCCCTTATCGCCTTATCTTACGATATCTAAAAAATGAAAACAAGTGGTGACACATTATGTTCTCGCTCGACACTGTATTCTAACACCATACATGTATTTTCGGACCCGGAATATATCCCGATGAGGTTCACCAGGATTATGGCATGTCCAGCTTTGTGTGGTGTTAATTCGTTAAGCGTTCTATGGGACAGAGTGATTAGGGCAGTGTTACTCAACCTGAACGTAGTATTAGCTTCTTGACAACAAAGATGTTCGTTACTATGCAATTATAAAAGCAAATCAGTTTGAGATCAGGTTGAGATCTTGCATTGAGGTTGAGATATTCGTATTAAAATTGTATGTACAATATGTACACACAAAATGAATAATTAATTACATAAACTTAATTACATAAAAGCAAGATAAAGAGGCAACAATGGCAGGCTCTTCATATACCAGTATAAATTGGTATAGTAAAAGAAACAGTTCTTTGTTTTATTAATCTGTATTTTGTATAATTACAACAATTACAACTCGCCATACATACAGTATCTGGTATATTGAAGAACATTGTTTACTTTCAACCTAGTCAATCGATATATCCCTGTCATGTGCGATATATTCCTGTCATGAACGAACTCGTGAGCCAAACATTTTTTGAGCAATGAAAACTCTCAAATTATAGGTTTATTCTGGTATTATGCAAAAACTGCCACACTGAATTATTATTTTTTACATTATAGCATGACATGTGACCATACCGTTCCAAGCGAATATGAATACAATATGGTCCATGAATATGATCAACTGAAAAGAAGATTATTTATTCTCAACGTTAGACCGCACTATGTCCGCACACTAAATTCTTTGTCACTCTACGTTTGAATGAGCCGAGATTATAGGATAAATGTTCTTATCATAGTTATTATTCTAAACATCTGGCGTACCTATGTTTTATTTTGATACGTCATCTAGAAATAACTATCTACTTTCAAAATCCATGATGTTACAGGCAAAATTTAGCCCCTAATATGTTAATGTAAACCTACAATATTAGATGGGGGAAAGGGATTGTCAATAATGGGGTCTAAACCGCACTGTTAGCTATATACCCTATCAGGTTGACCTCCACGCGGTTCTCCCTGGAAACCATTGTGGTTAATTCTTGTCTAATTCGTCACGATGGGCCAACTGACCTGTTTTAATCCTCACCTATCATCCCTTACTGTTACTCCGCCAGCGTATACGGATAGTGTAGGCGACGTTACTATTTTATATTCATCTATTTAAAAAACCTACAATGTAAAAAATATTTTTATTTGTCATTCAAAAGTTGGGATGTAAAACTACTTCAACGTATATCATAATAAAAGGTTTATAAAATGAGTTCTCAAACTAAATAATAATATATGCAGGTACGCTAGAGCTAGACTGCGTACAATGTTAACGTATGCGATGTTCAAACTTGCTGTAGCTGTGACGAGCACAAACAGTACAACAAACTTCTCAAATTAGTTTCCGTTTTATAACAAATGTCAATAACAAATGTTTTTGTTATTCCGGAGCTTATTATTTGAAAGTTTAGCAATGTCAAACGTAAATGGAATTTTTGTATCGTAAAGAACACCTGTAACGTTATTACCAAAAATTGTAGAATAAAAAAATTATAAAGTGAAAAAGTATTAATTAAAAAGAAAGGGTAGTTCGGCATCATGCCAGTTTGGTACTTTGGTATAATAATAAAAATATCACAATGTAGTTATAACCTGCGAAGGCCACTGCCCTCTGATCTTAGATCAGATAATGCAAGCGTGTGTGGAGGTCACATTTAAATTTCTTATCAAAAACATCTTTTTAAAAAAAACAGGAAACATAATTTAATTAATAAAACAAATCATTTCAGCATATTTAGAATGATTTCGCTCGACTGTTATGGTTCACCAAATATTAAGTAAAGTTAAAATTAATGAATTTATCTATTTGTAGATAGAGAGACTAATATTATCCTATTAAATATTATATACGCATGAAAAATAGCATGGGCGGCACAGTATAGGTACTCTGTTATTTCCATGATTGCTGCTCACGTCTATAGGCGACAGTTACCACTTTCCATTCGGTAGCCCATCAGCTTGTTTACTATTCTAAGTAAAAAAAATAACAATATATATACATATATATATATATATATATATATATATATATATATATAATAAAATTGTAACTATATCATCATAGTCGTAGAATAGTGACGGATCTTTATATGTAATCTTCGTCAGATCCGTCAGTATTCTACGACTATGACGATATGATATCTATCTGTACATAGGAGATATTTAAGAAAAAATCTTATGAAGGGTCATAATTAGAGCAATAAAAGCCAAAATAATAAAGTTTAGAATTTTCGTCTTCCCATTTGTTTGTTCCGGCATTATACAAAATCTATCACATTAAATTGGATGAGATAATAATCAACAAGTTTTATAATCTATTTCATTAGCTTTTATAACTCCCAAATTCCATATATGCGAAGTCGCAAGCAATAGCTAGTGCAAAATAAATAAATAATAATTCGGAGGAATTAAATTTTACTCTTAATTGATACTACGATACCCTCGGAATTTGATATGTTTTTGAATAATTAACGTCTATAGTTTGCCGCACCCATAATAATGATATTTGATATTAAAGCAATTCAATTTAATCACTGTTCACTACACGTGTTTACCAATTACCGCTTCTTGATAAATAAATCTATATACTTGTATTAATTATATCTAAAGATATAGAAAGGCCAATATTAGGTTCATTTAGTATCAATTTCAATGTTGATAGAAATTGGATGCTACAAAATTGACCTTTAGCTCAGTAGGATTCCGTACAATTGTTTTTATATGTAACTTGTATTTGTAAACAGGTCAACGGTCAATTTGGAAGGGTAAACCGTGCTTACATTATGTGGCAATTATTTTTATTACCATCTTGATTTTATTACAGTATAGAATAGGCTACCCCTTTCTTTCCTGTGGGTGTCGTAAAAGGCGACTAAGGCAGGATGAGGGATGGGCAGCAGCGTCCTTCTTAAAACACCTCCAAAGTCGAACTGCGGTAATCAATCCAGTAGCCAAGCGTAGCAACTATTGGCAAAACCCAAGGAGGAGGCTTATATTTAGCAGTGGACAGTTAAAGGCTGATCTGATGATGATGATGATAGAAATATTATCTTTTCTCTATCTAATTGTTTCTTTATTTCAAAAATTGGCATTCTTTATTTATGTATTTATATAATTATTTATTTTATGATAATTTGTTTTCCTTGTGCTTATAATTATTTATATGTGTCCTAGTATTAGATACATATTTAACATATATTCATAGGATTATATATTGTAGTATAGTTTATAATTATACAGTACTGAGGGGGAAAGAGATTGTTAGTAATGGAGACTGAGAATCCCATTGCTAGCAATATATCCAACCAGGTCGACCTCCTTGCGGTTCTCCCTGGAAACTATCATGGTTAATTCCTGGTGAATTCATCATAATGCGCTAACTGGCCTGTTTCCATTCTCATCTATCACCCTTCACTGGTGCTCCGCCAGCTTATTCCGTTAGCGCAGGCGGGGTTACCATATTATTTTAAACCATAAAAAAAATATACAGTACTATCTTAATTTTACTTTCTTAATACAACGTTTCTTAATTATACAGTACTATCATACCTACTTGTACAACAATTAGTCTATTACCTTAAGGTTGTCTTGAAAAGATTGTATCGTTGTGTTTGTAAATTGTCTTGCTTATTTCCTATATTGTATAATGCAAATAAAGTATACTCATTCATTCATCCATAATAATATGTAATACTACTTCTTCGTCTCCTTTCCATCAAAGATTATAAAGATTAAATAATAAACGAGTATAATATCAAGCGATATGCAATCCAAAAAATAAAATATTTTACATTTATATGTCTAGTCCGTATGGAACCCTAAAATACTTCCTGGTTTTCCAATTAACTTGCTGAAAATGAACGCGGTCTGCGAATGTCAGTTCGACGTGAGTTTTATTAAGTGGCCAAGGCGTAGTTAGCCAATTTCGTGGATTCTGGCAACAGTTGCAACAACCAATAATAGCGCAGAAGTGAAGTTAATTGTTCAACCGAAACCTTTTGCCGCCAAATTGAATTCAGCGTTATTTACTTTATGCTCCGAGAAAAAAAAAAACTGCTACAAATGATGTTGTTTGTGACTGTTAAGTTGAGGAAAATATACAGAAAATTACGTAAGGAAGATACAAAAAAGACAAGAAAACGTGGGATGACAGAAAAAAAGGGGCAGATGTTAGAAAAAGAAAAAAATATATAAGAAAGATATATATAGAAAAAGCAAAGGTTATATTACCTTATATCTGTGTAACCAAGTTGTGTCAAAATTATCACAGAAACATTCTGTAAATAAAATTAGTAATTAAGCGAAACATTCAATCAATTAAACGAATGTTTATTTGTGCCACTATTATACATAGGCGGACTATCTTATGGCCATGTCAATTATTAGTTTGTTTATTTTTTTTATCGCTGTGTGATCCTGGCATAGAAAAGGGCACACCTTCCTTTCCCGCGGGTGTTATAAGAGTCAACTAAGGGATGGCGAGGGATGGGCAGCCGCGTCCCTCTTAAAACATCTGTAAAAGCCTAAATGCGGTTGACAAAACTCCCCTTATAAGGAAGGCTTATATCTATATTTGGTATGTGTATATTATATATGTATGTATACAGGAAAGTTAACGGCTAAAATAATATAATATTTTTATGAAGTTCTACTAAAACAAACATATATCACAGAGGAAGGGATTGTTAGTAAAGCGGACTACCAGTTTCATTGGTAGCCCGGTCCCCTTCGCGGTCGCCACTGGAAACCATCGTGCTGAAATTCAGGTGTATTCATCACGATAGGCTAACTGACCTACTTTTTTATTCTCACCTAATATTCCTCACTGGTCACCAGTGTACACCGTTAGCGCAGGCGGGGGCTATCATTCCATTACCATCCATTAAAAAAAAACTTACTTCAATCATAATAAAATTCATAAGAAATTAATACAGGAGTAGACTATCGATTGAAAAATAATTATCATAATCTATATATCTTGATTATTAAAAAAAAATATAAATTACGAACAATTTCTTTCCCTTTGCTTCCATTCCCGTGGGAATTTCGAGAAAATATAAATTACATTTCATAGATAAAATTCTTTTTCTTTTAATGACTTTCTTAAATTAATTTCATAATTTTTATTGCTTTCTAAACAGGTTTTACCGGTGACTTTGTCCACATGACCGGTATATATTGCTATTAAAAGTAGCCTATATCTTTCTCCATTAGTATATCTGATGAAGAAGGGCACAGACCACTGTACGTTTTTGTGTATCCTAAATTTTAAAGATACAAACAAATAAATTACTATCATATTTGTAAAATAAGTAAGAGTTTATCCCTCCGATTGACCGGTTCGCTCAGTGTAATGATAGTAGATGCCAGTTTTTTTTTTATTTGATCTGTTGGATTTCCGATCCAGACAAAGCTTTATAAAGTCTTTGAAAGCGATATTGCTTTTCTTTTAAAATTAGATATAGTCTCCATGAAGTGAAAATTTACCTGTCGGAAAATGAAAGTAGGTTCATACTTGTAGAAAATACAATTATAAAGTAATAAAAAATATCATATTTTTGATTTTTACATTTATTTATTAGCGCTTTATTGCATCATTTATAAATATAATAATTACAGTAAATTTTAATGAGAAGTGATACAAAAGGCGGCCTTATTACTAAGTAATGTCTTCCAGATAACCTATGAGTAGAGGACATTGAAAAAAAAGACATAGGGTAGGTGGTGAAATATTGATTAGATACTAATATATACATACCAATAAATATATATATATACATACCAATATATATATATATATATATATATATATATATATATATATATATATATATATATATATATATATATATATTATATATATATATATATATATATATATATATATATATATAAAGAAGGAAGATAAAGAGAAAATACAATGAAATATTACATTATAAAATAAAATTCATATTTTTCATATCCCGTATCGATATGATTTGGCTTTTTAATTTAAATGGTTGCATAGTAGAAAAGTATAAATTCATAATATTGAAAATCCTAAATGGGTTAATACGCATATCTAATTGCGAGCTTGATTCTATTAGTGGTAGCTGCATAGCTGCTTCCTGTGGATATATTGGTTGTACATGACAGTTGAATTTCAGAGAATATCTTGTGTTATACAGTATACGAATATTGCCTCTGACTATGTGAGATTCGGCACCCCGTAGTTCAGACTTAAATGACTTACGTGGTAGGATAGGGTTGTCACTGCATTCGCCTAATGTTTAATCTTTTTTTTTTTATGTTATCATCCGTTATCTATTAGCCGTTTGGGGGAAGGATTGCACTGAAACATACAGTAATAATAATAAATTAGTAACAAAATTAAGAAAGCCAGTAGGTGCCATGCTTGGCAGTCGGATTGGTAACCACAGTTAGGCTTTTATTTAGTGATGTTTTAAGAGGGACGCCCTCCCTTAGTCGCCTCTTACGACACCCATAGGAAAGAAAGGGGCAGCCCATTATATGCCGGGGCATATACGGCGATGTATTCATATGTATATTAATTCAAATATATATATATATATATATATATATATATATATATATATATATATATTTATGTCTCCTCACAAACAACTTAAATTTACACATAGGTATTTAGGATAAAATAAAATTAACATAATATGGAACTCTGCTCTGTGGTGTCTGTAATAGGTTAAGACCTATAGTACAGATTACCAGGCCCCCAACCGATATGTGTTTAAATAATAATTAAACAAAATACATTCCACTGAAATTACACAATCCAAAAATAAAAATAAGAAACAATAATTAATAGTAGGTGATAAAAAAGAACAATAAAATTAATATTAAAAAAAAATGTGTGTATGTGTGTGTACGTGCGTGCGTGCGTGTGTATGTGTGTGTCTCTCTGTGTGTGTGTGATTGCGCGCGCGTGTGTGTGTATGTGTGTATAAGTGCGTGTGTGTGCATGTATGCTGATGAAATATCTTATTAAAATAAATCAAATCCAGTTATTTCATATCTAAACCTTTCAAATTTGAAAGTTATATAATTACTTAATCAATAAGATTAAATTAAATATCTATTACAAAATTTTCCTATTCATAAAGTTAATAAAGAAAATGAAAATCAATTTTCAAATATCATTTGATTATTAGGAATCGTTTATGAGAAAACGAAAGAGTACTCGATTTATTGAATGAGAAAATTTAATAAAAACCCAAGAAGAGAAGATAAGATGTACTCATATAAATTGTATAAAATTGAATAGATCAATTTATAATTAAATATTTGTTTGTTATGGTAATGCCGTGTGATCCTGGCACAGAATGAGCCATCGCTTATTTTCTCGTGAGTGTTGTAAGAGGCAACTAAGGAAACTTAATAGTCGAGGGATGGGCAGCAGCGTACCTCTTTAAACATCACCAAAGCCTAACTACGGTTGCCAACCTGCCTATAAAGCATGGCAACTACTGGCAAAGCCCTCTCTCCCTCTCCCTTTTTGGGATAGGCGTATGTTCAGCGGTGGACGGTTGGTGGCTGATGTGATATGTTGATGGTAAGTACATATAATACTAAACGATTGCATCTGTTAGATAGATTTTACCTATTTTATAAAACATTAAAATATTTATAAAATAAAAAAAAATATTTTCTTTAATAATGTTTACTTTTTTTATTTTGGTTTTTGTATAGTTACGATGAATACCTTATCATTATACAAATATAGTACAATTGCATTAAGTAATTTTTACGCGTATGTATGACTTATTAGTAAGTTGTTCCATTTCATACATCTCCCATTAAAACTCTCTCCTCTTAAATTAATGACTTGATGATTAATGATGCAACAGTGTTGTTAGTTAATAGTTAAAATAATAGTACGTAACAACGCTTAATAGCCTAATCACAAAGCTATCTGCGAATAAGCCCGGACAAATTAAGTACTTAACTAGATACAAATGTAAAGATGAGAGGGAGACTTTGTGCAAAAGTCGTTTGCTTGGGTACCTCTGTCCCATTCGAGGTTCTACCGTGAAGCAGTTGTGTTTATTCATTTTTTCATGTTTTGTTTATTTTATTTTATGAAGTTTTGTTTGCATGGCTGTGTTTCAGTTTTGAAAGGTAAACAGGGTGGACAACACCTTAGTCCTCAGGAATGGCAACGCATGGGGGGTATCATGAGCGAAACAGTATACTCTATTATGTTCACGATACTGCTCATGTCTATAGGTGACGGTTACCACTTTTCATCAGGCCACTTTGTGGGCCGTCAGCTTGTTTGCTATTGTAAGTTGCATAAAAAAAAAAAAACTAATTTTAATTTTACACTTCACCAGCGATGATACCATCGTTAATAAATACTTATTATTCCGATTTTTGATAACCTTGACTAATTTAAAAATATGACCCTAGCTAATGTGGACAACAGCAGAGTAGTTGAGACAGAGCGGAAAATAATGGTTTCTATCAACACCATGACGTGATTTTCTTGGCCTTTTCCTTATCTGGAAAAAACAAGTAACTAAATGTAAGCATGTTCAATTTTATTCATCTCCCAATTGTTGATATTTTTTATTTAACATCTGCATGTATTTATACGCATGTTTTACAAATAAATACCATAAATCTTGAATCTTGAATCTTGAATTTAGATATTTGACAACCCTATCTAAGATGAACAATGGCGGGTAAATAGAAACAGAGCGGAAAATTACGACTTTTGTCGTCACCCATAATGTGACTCACTTAGCCTTTCAGTTTACTTACCCGAACAAACTAAGTAACTAATTATAAGGAAGGTTTAATTTTATTCTCCCAATTAATAGTATTTGTTATTTTGATTTTTGACAACCCTTTGTTAGGTCAACAACAGCGGGGACGTAGAGACAGAGCGGAAAATAATGGCTTTTGTCGTCACCCATGACGTGACTCACTTATCCTCTTAGCTTACTCCTCTACACTTATAAGTCGCAATAAAAAAGACATCTGCACATTATTTCCAATTCTTTTGTATATGTTAAAAAGTTATATTTAGATCGATTAGATATACTTCATATATATATATATATATATATATATATATATATATAATGATTCAAAATAAAAAATCCAAATCCATTAACAACTAACGGTGTCATGAGGTAGAGGTAAGAAAAAAGTACAATCGAATTGAGAACCTCTTACTTTTTGAAGTCGTTTGAAAAAATAAAACTATGATTGATTGCTTTAGTACAGATGCTAAAAAGATTTCCAATACAACAAAATATCGCTGGCTATATAATTGTATTCTATCTAAAATTTCACCCTGTAGGCGTTTAGACTGTATGTAAACGTCCAATAAGGATTTTTTTATTTCCACAGAAAAAGGAGATATCTAACAGGATTCCCACTAGCAAATTTGCAAGATTTCCTTTCAGAGAAACATAAAAATAACACGAAAAAAGTTAAAATAGAATGATGAAAAGAAAATAATATTATGAAACTGCGTAGACAGATTTTTTGTTTATCTTCCATTGAAATTTTATTAAATGAACTGTCATGTGGAGGTATGTAATTGTACAAAATCATAGATGTAGTATAACGTTTATTACACGTATTAACGTTTCACACCCACGCACACACACACACACGCGCGTGCGCGCGCGCGCGCACAAGCACACGCACACATTTTTTTTTTTTATACAACGCACGCAAACAAGCACGCCCACCTGATGGAAACGTGGTACGCGCCTATAGCACGCACGGACATAACACACACACACACACATATATATATATATATATATATATATATATATATATATATATATATAAAACACGAATAATTAATATTATATAATATAATATATATATTATTATATATATGATGATAGAGTTATGAGGTAACAAACATTAAAAAAATATAACCGAATTGAGAACCTTTTCCTTTTTTTGAAGTCGGTTGAAAATATTTTAAATAATTGTATATTTCTCGACTAATGAAAAAGGAAGGTCACCTACCTAGTTTTTTGCTGGAAGACAGTTTATAAATATCGATTATAAAATCATCTTAATAATTAATTGCAACAAAAATGAAGAAAAAATAAATAAATAGATATTAACACGAAAGCATTGGGATTGCATGAAACTTATGAAATTTAATTTGCTATGTTCTTGTGACCGTCTCGTCCACTTGATCAATTATATGTTAATTATCTGACTCGGTAAATATTATTTTACTCCCAACCACTAACTACCGGGTTCATTTATTTATCAGTATCAAAACTATCCTTTCTCAAGTTGGAACAAACAATACATAAAATTTCATTAAAGTCGGTTGATTAATTTCGAAAATCAATGTGAACGAATATTATAATAAACATAGGGTTATTATTAATATAACTAAACAGATGAAATAATTTTTCATGTGTTTTAGAGTATTATCACAAGAAAGAATAGTAGTTTATCAACCGACTTGAAAAAAGGAGGTTCTCAATTCAGTTGTACTTTTTTTGTTTGTTACCTCATAACTCCGTCAGTTCTAAATCGATTTGAAAAATTATCTTTATTATTTTTTATTAAAAAGGATATATTGGTATACAGGTTACTCCATTTTTTTCTTTAAATGAGTCCGATAGTTTAGTTTTTAAATCAAAATAAATGGTTTTGTAACAATTGAATTGAATTTTATTTGTGGGACACAATTTATAATTATCCTCATAAAGAGAGTATCAAGCGCGGCTCGTATGTGTGCGTATCACAGTACGGACGTAACATAACGTGCATGTTACAGCTTTTATCTGGTAATAAACGTGATACATATAAAATACAATCGAATAAATAAATAGGTCAAGTCAGAATCAAAATCGTGCCTCAAGTAATCCGTTAAATCAGGATAATGGTTTTTAATGAAAATAATACAAAATTGTTTTTAAACATCTTCTAAAAGAAGGAGGTTCCCAATTAATCAGATTTTTTTTGGTACACTTTTACGTCGCGAATTCTAAATCGATTTTAATAATTATTTTTGCAAATAACTTACTGTTACAGGAAAAATAGATTTTTTTACTATGCACTAGTTTTTGGATAAATTTCACAAAGATCATCAAAAAGAAGTTATGTTATGCGGTCCTGTTTTTATTTACATTTATGGTTTAAAAAAGAAACCGAAACGCAATAACATAATGAACAATAATAATATTTATAAAGTGACTATTTTGTAAATAAAACATAATAAACGCAATTGTATATAAGGTTATTTTATCTTGAACCATCATATCTATGTATTTTTGTCTGAAATTAACACAAACTCATCACCATATCAGCTCAACAACGTCATCATCATATCAGCTGTTATCTACCTACTGCTGAACATAGGCCTCCTCCATAGACTGTCATAAGGAACGGAGCTGTTCCTTATGGTAGTGTACCATGCGGGGAATTTGGCAGTATTGCCATATCTATCAAACAGTTATCATCTGTTGGTGATGTTTTTAAACTGACATTGCTGCCTATCCCTGGACAATTAGTTTCTTTTAGTCGCCTCATACAACACCCACAAGAAAGAAAGAGATGGC
This sequence comes from Galleria mellonella, assembly GCF_026898425.1. NCBI lineage: Eukaryota > Metazoa > Arthropoda > Insecta > Lepidoptera > Pyralidae > Galleria > Galleria mellonella. Next base: position 3,464,366 of record NW_026442042.1, on the reverse strand, counting down.
CCATTCTATACCAGGACCAGGGAGACTTTGTACAAAAGTCGTTTGCTTGGGTACCTCTGTCCCATTCGTGTTTCAACCGTAAAGCAGTTGTATTTGTATGGCTGTGTTTCGGTTTGAAGGGTGTTATTTCGTCCTCAAACGACTTTTGTACAAAGTCTGCCTCTGCAAAACTCTTCTCTTAAAAAAACCTACCTACACATATTAAATTTTGCAATATTTTATTATCTATGAAACATGACCTTCATAATTGAGGTCATGCAGTTATTGGTTTACACAAAATATAATAAATTGGCTCATTTTTTTTCATACATATAAAGTCATGTATTTATATCTTTGCGCTTCCGGTATTTTATCATATTGTAACATTGTTTATAATATAACTATACTTTTTTTTGTATTTCTTCTCGTTATTCGATAGTTTTACTAAATCATATCTTTTATATTACAATAATTAGATCAAGTATATTTTTGTTTATTTTAGACAATTTTTTTCAATTACATTTTAGAATCTATAAGTTTTATAACTCATTTATTTATTTATTTACATGAGATATGGTAAGTATATATGTTGACAAGAGGTATAAGTCCAGAAGAAGAGAGGTATAAGGCATGCAAAATTTAAAACTTAAAAAGTATACATTTTAATTAAATGAGTCATTGAAACAATTAGTAAACATATAAAAAAAATACAAATAGAACAAATACGCCGAACACTCGCCAATAATAAAAAAAAGAACTGTCACTGTCAAATCATAGACAATTGATAACAGTTGCATTGTAACACGATAGGTAATTCAAGTAGTTAAGTATTTTCGTGTCAAAACTTGCAAAATGAAAACTACTGTACATTACTCGTTCTATTTAATTTTGTCATGAATAAAGTACTTATTTTTCGCAGGAAAAAGACTTGATTACTAGTACCTAAGATTAAGGATAAGTACAAGATAATTGAAACATATTTATGACATCCAATTATTTTATCTCTCCACACGGTGATTTAATATCGTTTCTAATTACAGGTGGTACTTGGAAAGTCATTACAGGTGGTACTTGAAAAGTCACGTGAAACACTCGCTTCGCGGATATTGGATCTTTTGACATCAAAATACCTCTAACACGAGTATACCGTGATATAAAGCAAATATACAAGAAAATGTGTTCTTTAATATTTTGTTAGAGTAAAGTGGGATAAATTGTGAATTTAATACTCTTTCAGGACTCGATTTAAATGTAAATATGATGTATTTTATATAGGTACCCACTCTCGCCGTATAGTATTTTGTATTATATTCTGTTCTTATATTTGTATTTTTACAGCAATAAATTACATTTCTTTTTAATCCACAATTTGATGATTTATAGCAGTATATCTGTGTAATAAATTGTCCCTACCAAAGTTTTCTTTTTTCTAACAAAGGGATTCAATTTATGTGCAGCTTCCAATCCATATGGAAATAGATACATATAATAGTATTAATAGATACTGAATTAGGTACAATAAAAATGATAGGCTTAATCATATACACGTAGATAGCGCGTCGAGTATCAAAAAACGTTTCGAAAGCGCTCGAACAACAGTAATAGATGTAATAAATATAAAACAGTGCTTTGAAATATATAGTCATAAATCTGTAATATTAAAGTAGAATACGCTATTTCCCAAGAGAAAAGAAGGAGATTATCGATGCAGTAGTACATTTATTTATTTGATGCAGTATTGTTCAACCTCTATTTACAATGCAAAGTAAATGCACACAAAAATTTTTAATTTACATATACATAATGTTCTTTAAATTGTTGTTATTATTTATTAATTAGGATCTTAAAAATATTTTTTCCTAGTATAATCATTTCTATTTTGAAAAAATAAGCAAAAATTGAAAAAAAGCATAACCTGTATCTTTATCGACATAAGTTTTTTACCCTACCAATCAATTATTATGTAATCTCGATGATATATATACAGATATTGTAACTGTAAAATGTTACAGGTTGTTTTTTTTTCCAAGAATTTTAATAAATTTTTTTGGTAATATTATTTTCTTTTAGAAAGGAAATTAAAACACCACTTTTAAGGAAATCCATTCCTTAAGCATTAATTAACATACTGTATATAAAAGTATTTTAAGTTGTACCTTAACATTTACAAAATCCTTTATAATTTTAGGTAATTTAATTATATTTATGTTATTACAGCGTTAATTAATTAATTAAATTATTAGTAGACAACTACTCTAAACACCTCATACCCATATATCATAAGAGACAACTGAAGAAACAAAACAAGCAAGATAAGGAACACTCGAAATAATATACCAAGACATCTTGCTATCATGGTAATAGTTGGCTATATCCACCTCTAACGCACAAAACCCATGTCTGGTTTTGGCATATCAGTGGCTTAAAGAATTTAAGACAATATTTGCTAATCATCATCGTCCTTATATCAGCCGTTGTTCCGACACTTTTTCCTAATACCTTTATCCATTCATAATAATATATTCCCATTAATTTATTAACAACTTCAATTCAAATTTTCGCGCCGACCGGCGACCTCTGTGTTTGAATGTAAAACAAAAAATATCATTATGGCGGTCGCTAGTACCTGAGCTTGTGTCGCTCATACTCTTAGTGAAAAAAGACTAGAAAATCTATGGAAATCCGCGTGCCTTTTACATGCTAATTGTGAATCTAACCAGTGTTGATGTGTGGAAAAGGAGTCAAAGCCCTATGTGTGTACCCTATGGTGCACCCAAGGTCTTCAACTACTCAGCAAGTTAACCCGGTCGGTGAGTCCTACTTTCTCCTTTCTATATCCGTCAATGAATGCTCTTCTGCTGGATTCTAAGGATTCCTAATATATTTTCTAGGCAGGTGAATAAAATCCCATAGCTATGCTCTAAAGTTTATGGTCATAATCTACCAGCCGTTGTCTGTCCACTGCTGAGCATAGACCTCCCACATAGACTGTCATATATCCATTTAGTGAGGATCATTCTCATTTTACTCATCCATTAATACCTGCTAAAAGCCAATAAATTCAGTATGGGTAAAATATAGATGGAGTATTGTATTTGTTTATTCTGTACGTTGTATGGAAACATGTTCCTGGCGGATAAGCCGGTTGGAGTAATAGAGTTAACACAAAAGGGCGCATGACAGTATCCGATATTTGCGCCCTGCTGCCTTAGAAGAATGGAGGTATAGCTCAACGAGCACATTACTCGTATCTACAAATTGTTTCAGGCGAGGACACTCATTTTAATACTTTAAAACGTGGTATTTGTTTAAAGGTTATTAAAAAAAGTCCTGAGTTCATAACCTACATAATTATTGTTCCAAACATATTGTTACTAATCTCTAAAATAGGTATTTATTACAGATGTATTATAATTTATTTATTTTTTACTTTTTTTATGTAACTTAAAACGCCAAATAAGCTGACAGCCCACCTGATGGAAAGTGGTAACCATCGCCTATGGGTCTAAACAGTACCATGGACATAACAGTGTATACTGTTTCGCCCATGATACCCTTCATACATTACCCTTTCTAAGGACTAAGGTGTTATACTCTGTATCCTGTAAATTCACTATCATATCTCACCCTTCAAACCGAAGAACAACAATGCAAATACAAGTTGCAAAAAATATTTACTTTTATAAAACAAGACTATAAGGTCGGTACACTTATATCATATGTACTAAAACGAGACAAAAATTTTCACTAGTGTGCGTGTAAGTGTGATATTTTTAAAGCAGAAGAAGTTGAGATTAAGCTTTTATGTATTTGTTATTATTTTAGTTTGTGGGCAATCAGAACTTTACTTAGATTAAATACAACAATTTTTACTAATGGTTGTATACGACTTTTCTAACTATTCTGAGATATTTCATTTAAAGAGCTAAGTTTGAAGTATATTAACGGATAAAATATATAACTTTGGATATTTTATTTTTAATTTATATTAACAGTTAGCTAGTACATTCGTAAATGTAATTAATTTTGTTTTCAACATAATACTTCAAAACTCGAAAATAATCAGTATTTGTTTTGTTCAAAACTCCCACTTAATTGATAGAGGCCACTAGAGTGCATGTCAAAAATCTTGTATATCTATGTCGCTTTCACATACATGGAACTATATTTTTTAATCTACTCATTTACTCATACAATTTAAATTACACAATACGTTAAACTACATAAACATAAAAGAGATAAAATATCTATTCTATCAATTTGTAGCAAATAGAAAAAGAAGAAATTGAGATAGTAAATTTCTGCCTAGCTCCTAGATAAAGCAGTATGATTTGTATTATGGTAGATATAGATGTAGTATGTGTACCAAATTTCGTATGAACAGCAGTGTGCTCGCTGAATCGGATATATAGAGTACACGGTCGAATGGGCGCAAACTTTCCATCAAGTGTCCATTTTACCAAATTGCCAACGTGTTACCACACGTTTTAAAAATAAAAACCGACCTAAAGCGTATTGAGAGACACACATTGTTAAGGTTCTGTAGCTAAGTATGTAATATTTTGAACTAGTCTTATTTCTTCTACTGTTTTTATGTGGCCATAAGGCTGGATACACACTATAGTGACGCTCTCGGTCTGGTAAAATATTTACGTAAGAAACAATGTATCGTACATTGTTTCATGTATACACTACAATTCAGTTCCGTTCCGATCAATCTCAAACTGTATCTAATACCATATCGAGAGTGGAGCGAGATCGGACCAAGACCGGCTCTATAGTAGGGATCCTGCCTAAATATTATTTTTTTTTTACAACGCAGGGGGCAAACGAGCTTGCGGCTCACCTGATGGTAAGTGACTACCGCCGCCCATGATCACCCACAACACCAGCGGCATTGCAGGTGTGCTGCCGGCCTTTTAAAAAGGAATAGATATACTCTTTTGATTATAATAATTAATCAAACGGTTGATATTACGTATATACGTCTTAGTCAGAAATAAATATCAACACTTTATAAACACTCTATAATAAGGAAATGATGTGATTATAAAAATCTTTATTCATAAATGCACTATTACCCTGTAAGAACTGTTCAATAGTGACGTCACATATAGGTGACCTATAAACCTATCATAAACCTGTGTTAGCAAAAAGTGTTATTCATGAACGCACTACATTAAGCCAATAAGGTGAAAACATCAAATAGCGGATAAAATTATAACGGACTAATGCCTATTATAAGAACATTTTAACTTAAAAATTAGTAGAATTAAGTTAAAATAATACATTATTTTACGCATATAAATGAAAATTCTTAATTTTTTATAATCTAAAATGTTGAACAGTTGAAAATCTGCGATTAATTATGAAGAATTACATTAACAATCAACATTGTTTATGCCTAATCTAGTTCATGTCCATTAATATTTTGATATATATGTATATTCATTTTTTAATATAAATAGCAATTATAATATTTTTCTTATTATTTTTACAAAAAATATAACAGTAGAAGTAGTGCATTTATCAAGATTTTTATTAAAATCACATAATATTTTCGACAGCTGATTGTCTATGGCCTGTAGAGCTCGACAAGTTTGCAACATAATAACGTAAATTCTCCAATAAACCAATTTTAATTATTGAGACATATTGAGTGTTTATGAATAACGCTCTATTATAAACGTTCCATAATTGTGTTAGACATTTTAGTTGAATAGCATTTTTAACCTATAATAAGATTTTTTATGAATAAGACTATAAATATTATACATTATAATAATTAATTAAAAAGTACTATGGCTCTAAATCTAATTATAAATAGAAAAAAAAAACAAATATAATACTCATTTTATCCATAATAAATTTATTGGTTTTCAGCAGGTATTAACAAATATTAATGAATGATTAAGATTATGATGATCCGCACTAGATGAAGTGACGGCCTCAAATGAATTGCAGCATAATGACAATGATTATTTAGTATCGAAACAATTAAAATAATGAAATAATGAATAAATAATACTTGATGAAAAAACCATTTGACGACTTAACTTTTATTAAATACGATCCGCATCTGGATAACCACTTCAAAAGCTTCTGAAACTATGAGAGAAAATTGTTTTATACACCAAAGCGATATAGATTACGAGGAAACCGTCTTTTCCTCGAAATATTTTATTCATCCTTTCTCACGCGAATGGAGTGCGTAATAATAAAACACAAAGATAGCTCTCAAGCCAATATTCAAACCCACAAGATGCCCTGCGATCAAATAATCACATTCATCAAACGTGAACTGGCAGGCGTTAGTGTTTCCTCTCAAAGAACATTTACACATAGATATATAAGCACAGGAGAGCACAGGATCAAAAAACATCCCAAAATGATCACGTCTACAATTGTAAACCGACGCGTTTTTTTTTCCATACTGAATGAAAGCCTAAAACTATAAGTGCTGATAATGTAACAATTATAAATAAATAAAATAATGGGCTGCGTAATGACATTATAATAATAAAAAATCACTGGGTTTGTGTAAGAAAGTCATCCATTACAAGAGTAATAATTATTAATAACAATTTTATATCTTATATAATAGTTGTTATTGTTGAAGCATTTTTAAAGAGACACTCTATCTAGAAATTGTTGATCTACATTTTCTATATTTATCTAAACTACCGTACTCACTTTCCGCAAATATAAAGTTCTATATAGGCCACTAGAGTCCAATAACGAACGAGAATTGTTTTTTAAATAGTTTTTACTCCCACACTAGGCGATGGGGCCGGAAGTAAGGCGCTACGTCTGCGGGATTTAGTTTCAAAAATTTTTATTTGAATAATAACCTATAAGATACAAAACTTCAAAATTTAAATTCGATTCGCAATCGAGCAGATGGTCTACCTGAAGGAAAACGGCTACCGTTGCCCATGAATACTTGCAACACGAGAGGAGTTGCTTGTGCATTGCCAGCCTTTAAAATCCTTGTAGACACGTTTATATCTCATTACGTTCAATTCTATTTAATTGATAAAAGCTGAAAAGAGCAACGAATATATAATAATAAAGAAAATGCCCCTAATATTTTCTCTTTCTTTTGAATTTAATATACATGTTATTAAAAACTAAGGCGTCTAAAAATTTTATATTATGGGCATTTGAGAGTTTGACCTTTAACACGAGAAAATGGAATTGTACACATAATATTTTTTAGATTAAACAATCTTCTACAAAATATATACACAATTTTCATGCTTCATACATCGACACGTAGTGAACATTACTAGCTCCAGATTCTTTACACATAATACACGAGTATTGGGCATCCAATAAAATAACGTGACGGTGAATAAATAAACAAATAAGTAAATTATATGCATAGTAAATATATAATAAAGATTATCTCCATTTACAATTCAACTTCAAATTTGAATTCTTTGATTTTTATCTCTGCAATATTCTATTGCAGAGACAAAACGCGTCGCAAATTTTTCGATATTTGAAATTTTAAAAAGTGTACGAAAAAGAACCAAAATGAAATACGAAGTACTAGTCTTACCAGTAATACCTGGATATTCTGCGATTACTCTATGGCTTTAATCTGCTGATGGCTATTGGACATTTCTAAGGTTAAACCAATTAGGCACTAGTTTCGCTCCATCTATTCATCTGTATGTCTACTACCTGGAATGGACCATACACTTACAAACTCATAACAATTGAATTAACATATGGTTGTGTAAAAATATATGTATATAGTTTTACTAATTATGTCTTAAAATATTTTGTAACGTTTGAAGCCAATTTTTAAAGCAGTTATTTATTTATGTCTATTTTAAACATTATTATTATCTACAAAATTTTCAATTTTAAAACATATTGTTTTTCATTAAGGTTTTTCATCTATCTTAATTTTTTTTTTCTTAAAATGTTTTAAAAATATTTTATTTAAAAAAAATATCAATTCAAAAACATATATAAACATGTTGTTTTTCACTTAGGTTTTTCACCTATTTTATATATATTTTTTTATATTAAAATGTTTTAAAAATAAATTTTATTTAAATAAAATATCAATCCAAATACATAAAAAATTGATTGATGAATCTTAAAATATTCCTAATTTATATAAGGCACATAAAGTGAAAAGTTTGTGCATGACATTTTTTTATATATAAATTTCAGTATTTAACAATTAATAACAACTATTATACATTTTCTTATAATAGTAAAATTAAGATTTTATTTTGTAATATTTTTAAATAATATTTTAATTGGCAATAAATTAAAGTTACTAAACTTTACGAATTATTATTAAAAATATAAGTATTAAAAAAAACTCATTACAAACTATTTAAAAATACTGCCTATTAACACCACTCCACTATGAGAAAAATATGAAAATTTCAAAATTCGAACGTCAAGTTTTTGAAGAGATGCGGTTCGAGCGGGAACTTCTCGCGATTTCCCGCAACTGTTCGTCGCGGGTGAAACGTTCCGATGTCCTGTGACGACTGGCTGGCTACTTCTGGATAGATCCTGGCCCGCCTGGGATGCGCCCCTCGCCTCCCTCGCCTCTCTGGATACGGCATTGAGCTATGAGAGTACAGCTTGAACGCAAATTAGATGCGGTTAGTGCGCTAGCTAATTAGTGCCAATTTCAAATATGAACTCTCTATTTCAGATTAATATTGCGGGCTGCTTTTGATAACCGGATATCTATGCTCACGATAATTTTGTATACCTGAACATTAAAACATGGAAAATATTATTATGTTGGAAAATATATCAATAATTTATATAATAAAAGTAAGATAGATAATTTATGAATTGGTTCATAAAAATTCGGCGACCTGCTGGAGGGGACAATCTTTAAAATTATTACGGGCTCAACACAGAAGTAAATTAGCGGGTTCTTTACAGTCAGAGGATAAACCACTACTCACCTACCACTACCACACCACCTACCCACCTTCAATCTGTTCTCCATTATCCAAAGATTGTCTGTAAATGATTGCCCTAGCGATAAAACTGCGTTTTGTATTTTTTATGCCTATAATCGATCTACATACACTTTATCCCACTGTATTTGAATTTTCTAATTGTCACAGTATATTTTTGTATATAAGATGCAGTAAACAGTTAAATAAATAAATTTATTTGTTTTTAACTGTTTATTTTTGGCGCGCATTTTTTCGCCCACTTCCGTAAACTTATGGATTAAGACCTTCAAAGACGGTGGTCATTTTTTCCATATGCACACACAACGGAAATTTTATGAACATGCTATTATTGTTGTTTGCTACAATTATTTCGTTATTTTGTTAACTGGTAAAAATCTTTTTGTATAAGTTATGTAATTGCACAATAGCTGTGTTACTTTTGAATTAAATTCCAATAAATCAATATTGGAATTGTGACGTTTCGCACTCTCGAATCGCAACACTAGCGACATATTGATATCATATTGCGTTACCATGAAAGGAACTAAAATGTTATTGGATTAATATCGTAATTGGCTTATTCAGTACTCTTGTCACGATTTCGACAGATGCATATTAATGTAACTTACTAATGTAAACGCGATTCCAATTTTAACCTAATTTATAATAATGCAATTGAAGAGCGTAAAAGCAAAAACTGTTTTGTTTATCTATAATACATATAGTATGCTATGTAGGGTAATAGGTATTCATAGTAATTTAACTACGTAATCCTAACTTTACATGTATATGTATTCTTTAGCAATATAAAGGTTGTAAGCCTCTTAGTAATAAATAGAAATGAAGCACAAGTACTCACATTTCATTTATTTTAGAAATTATACTATTAAATCATATTTACTTAGTATATAATATTTAACAAATAATATAAAATAAATACCCAACTTTTGTTAATCCATTAACACTTATTTATCTATAGCTTCTTTAGAACTGCTACCAACAATAATTGTGATATATTATATATAATGATCACGTGGTTTACTATACTTGTTCACTGTTGATACGTCTCTGTTCAACGGTTGTACAAGAAGTCCCGCCCCACCCAAATAGCAATCTTTTTATATCTATACAGTCGAATTCGAGTAAACAAATCGGCGAAACACGTGTTCTAATAATTTTAATATTTTTAATCAAGTATCATGATAATAAATAATATAAAATATAAATTAATGTTTTATATACACCACAAGAATAATTTATTGCAAAATTTGGTATAGTAACAATTTTAATATTTTTAAAGTAGTAGGTTTGATTTTTATTAATAAATGTAGGTATGTAATTATGACACAAGACGTTTAAAAAAATTAATATAATTAAAAAAAATATCTAACAAGCGCGATAATACAACATTTATATTGGCAATAGAACATATGCTTTCCTTAAGGTCGGCAACACACCTGCAATTTCTTCGATTCTGCACATGCATATGGGCGACGGTAATTACAATCAGGTAAGCTACATGCTTATTTGTTTTCTCATATCATCATCATGTTATAGAAAAAAAAGATTACATTGAAATAGATATTTAGGTTAGATTCAAGTATGCATAATAACAATTTTGGTGGTTTTAATAATATTGAACTAAAATTTACACAGATTAATTGTTCTCGTCGGATGTAAATACAAAACCTTAAGAGAAAATATTGTCCGCGTTCAAAATGTCCCACGTCTGTAAAGGCCATTAGTAAGAAACTCTACACATTCGTTGTACTCCCATGAAATCTACTTATTTACAAGACAGAGCCAAATTCGTGTGGTTTACAGATATCTTTGGAAATTATCAATGTGTATGAATTTATTCAGAAAAAAAATCGGCGATCTCTATCAACATTAAAATTATCACGGGCTCAATACAGAAATAAATAACCGGCTTTTTTATAGTCATGAGGATAAAGCACCATCCACTACCACGCCACCTACCACTTCTATCTGTTCTTCATTAACTAAAGATTGGCTTTGAAAATTACTATGGGAATAAACAGCAGATACGTAATGAGTTACACGCAAGCGAAGCCCTTTATAGCCTATTATGTGAATAAAGTTCGATTTCAGCAAGAATAAAATTTTATAATGAATTAAAAAACGTAAATTTTTCTGGAGATTCGGCAAACAAAAAGGGTTTAATTTAAAAAATTTCAATTACGATGAGTAAAGTATTAGAAATTTGTTGTACTTTGAGATAAAAAGTACGTACGCATTTTTTGATGAACCGCAACAATCGGAGCGTAAACTTCCCTTAACTTATAAGTTAAGACGGATTAAAGTAAAACCGTCGAAATTACTTGAGTGCTTTTACTAATAAAAATCTTTGTCTACTTACTTCAGTCGCGGTAGGTAAGTAGTCCGTTATAACAAAAATGTTGAATAGCTTCGAGTAAGTAGGTATTTACATAGATATAATCTTAAATGCAACGTCGAGTTCAAAGCATGTGTTAAATTCGTTGAAATATCATCAAAGGAGTTGCCAGGTTTTCAAAATTACCCCGAAAACCTAACGGCTTCTTTGATCACGTTATAAATGATATTAAATGTAAAAGGTAAATTTGCAAAGAGTTTACAATATTAATATTTAAAATTAAATTTTTTTGAACAGAGTTAATAACTATGATTAACCGAATTGTTATAGATTCTGTTTATATTAAAAAAAAATATTAGTAACCTCACTATTCTTATTTTAAATTATTTAAAAATAGACAAATTAGATTTAAAACATTTGAATTTAGAACGTGATATTATATGCCAATGAATAGATTTTACTCCGCAAACAACATATATTTTGTTCGTAATGAAAAACTGATCAAACTGGGAATAAATTGTACAATAGAATTTTATTATATTAGTACGATAATAAGAAAACACTTGTAATTACTTCTTCATATTTCTTATAATAAATATCTGATTGTATTCACTGTTTAAGACATGTCAAAGGTTTATTCACGTCTGTTTTCTCCGTACACACAATTGAAGAATTCTTCAGTTGTACGGAGTTTGCATTGTGATTTTCTAATAATGTCAATATGTATTCAAAGTTCTACCAAGTGCAGTCAATCATGACTTTCAAAATGCCAGCTTTCACTTGCGTCTTCGTTAGTGTAACTGAGATACAAGTAGATTTTTATCCACAAAGAAAAACGCCGACATTAATCGTGGTAAAACCAGTTATTTTTATTTAAAAACCAAACTATTGGACAGATTTTGTTGATGTTTCTAGAGGTCTAAACTAATATTATATATTTTTAGTTTATATAAAGTAGATAGAGTATCAAGTCTCAAAAAACGGGTCAACTTTTTGTCAGCTAATTGTCAAATTAGCTAACCCGTTTTTTATATAGTGTTCTATGTACTTACGCACACAATGTATCTTGACGTATATATATTTAATTATTTAATACATAAAATGAGTTTTTACACATGAAAAAAAAATGCAAAAATTATAAAAAAATAAATAAATATAAAAGTTATAAAGGAAATACTCATAACTATTTATGATACAAAATTGTATGAAAAAAGTAACCCTCTTTTGTCGAAGCATTTCTATGGAGACGCTCTATTTATATAATTTAAGATTTTTATAGTCTTGTTAGTCTAAGTTTAATTTAGTTGATTGTAAGTATTAGTGATGTCATGTGCATTAGTTAAATTTTGTTTTTATTTGTGTAAACCTGTAATTAAATTTTCGTCTTTACTGGTTTTTGTTTTTATTATAAAATTTTCTAGCTGTTGTTGTTCTTTAATAAAAAATAAATAAATAAATAAAATAAGAATATGAAAATAATCTGCCAGATCGCTTTATAATGGATGGATGGAGTACTAGGGTCATTAATATAAAAAATAAATCAATCAAATTAAGAACCTCCCTTTTTTGGAGTCAGTTAAAAATTAGCTTATGTATGTTCTCTTCCCTACATAATACATGTATACCAAATTTCATAGTAATTGATTAATCCATTAAGCCTGAAAAGGGTAACAAATTCACTTTCACCTTTATATTAAAAGGAAGGTTATTATGAAATTTATTATTAGGAGATTATGAAATTTATAAAATTTAGTAAATTCTCATTTACGCAGTTGAATTTATAAATAATTATGGGAATACACTGTGTGATTAAAGTAGTGGGGAATGCCATTCACTCTGAAAACATGTCCGTCGGATGCATAACGAACGAATTGTTTCAAACCCCGCGGGAATGTAATTTCACGTACCTGTCTGATGCATATCGCGTGATTTAATATTGATTTTGTAGCCACTGTTACAGAACTACGGACAACTTAGTATATATCTATATTTATCGTATAATCTGATATACAATTCAATACCTACAATTATGATTAATATTGTAAAATTAAAAGCGAGGTTGTTTATTTGTTACCTCTTAGTGCTTTAACATCTTAACCAATCACTATGACATTTAGTTTACTTTTTATTTATGCAACTTAGAATGACAAACCAAAAAGTGGTAATCGTCGCCTATAAACATAAGCAGTACCATAGGCATAACAGAGTATTATACTGTTTCGCCCGTGATACCCCCCATTGGTTGCCATTCTTGAGGACTCAGGTGTTATTCCTCTGTACCCTGTAAATTCACTGTCATGTCCCACCCTTCAAACCGAAACACAGCCATGAAAACACAACTGTTTCACGGTAGAAACACGTATGGGACAAGTAAAGATGCCCAAGCAAATGACTTTTGTACAAAGTCTCCCTCTGGTACATGTACTACTCGTATTTGAGATGGAAATGGAAATAGGCTACTTTTTACTCCGGTCAGTGAACGTTATCTCGGTCATTCGGACGAAGTCACGGGTAAAAGCTAGTGTAAGTACCTATATGTAACTAACCTACCCTTTTCATTCTTTTATTTAACTTTTGACAGTTCAATTATATCTATGTCTAGATGACGTCTTTATGTACTAAAATAAACAAGATAATGAAATAAGTTAGGGCAGTTTAATTATTTCTTTTAATAAACGTTTTGAAGCCTGTCCTCCCACATTTTGTTTCTTAATAATTTAAGATTTTGTACCATAAATTTTAATCAGGACAAAACCAAATATTTTGATTTAAAGACTGACTCCTGAACCGATTTTGATAAAATTTCTATGAAATCAGTCTGAATGTACGTCTTTTCAGAAGAGAAGGATTTTCCAAATGTGTTCATAAATGACAGAGTTATGAGGTAACAAATAAAAAAAAAACCTAATTCAATATCTCCTGCTTTAAAACCTTTTTAAAAAAGAGATTTCATTCGTCACAAAAATAATATAAAAGATTACTATAATTAGAATTGTCAAATATACCACGTAACACATGGGCACGCATACGTACACACAACACGTACACACACAAATATAAAAAAAGCCTTATTACATTTCCATATTACATCTTTTATTTTTGAATTCGCAACTAAGTCTGATTTCCTCATGCTTCCGTGCAATTGAGTGGAATTCTGAGCTTTTGCTTTTACTAAGTTTTGCAATTTGAACCTTATCGATCCTTTCTTTTTTCGTACGTGGGATTGTCAGCTACCATTTTCATTACTTAAATTCAATATTAAAAGAAAACATTCAAATCAAACAATTACAATTTTCGTTTTTTATGATCATTAGTTCTTTTGATCTTTAAGTTCCAAATTCAGCTAAACTCAGAATATTTTTTGTGTGTACGTAAATCCATACCTAGGTTTTGAATATAAATAAACATCTGTATTGCCAGAACAATTCGTATTTCGCATAAAACTATACAACTTCCAATCATCTACTTTGTATTACATTGGAAATATCATTACAAAGTCCTTTGGGGAAAGAAGCGTTATATTGGGTTTGAAGAATTAACTAAAGCCGAAGCTATTTCATTTGCGTCGTACGAAACTAACTTCAGTGAAGATTCTATTTAATATTACAGATTAAAGTAACCCAAGATGAATCTATTAATGTTCCCAGAAAAGAAATCAGTCGGGTTTCGAGTGATCGTTAATCGAATCGGTGGCTATCGATTTGTGTGAAAGTATTACTTACATTACAGTATTTATAGTTAAAGAGACCCTTGAGATTTCCTTAAATTATGTAATCTGTATTCGAATTAAGCATTTATATAGATCAAGTAATAATACATTCACGTTATTTATATTACTTGAAATAATTAAATTATGTACAAAAAAAAAAGACAAAACAAAAACAGTTATTTTGATTTAAAAAGCAAACTACTGAATCGATTTTGATAAAATTTCTATGGAAAAAAGAATTTTCCAAATCCATTTGCAAATAACAAAGTCATCACAAAACAAACTTTAAAAAATACAACCGTATTACGAATATCCTTCTCTTTGTAGTCGATTGAAAATATACTCGCCTGGGTCATTAATTACTTCATACAGAGGAGTGAATAATATGTACCATAAATTTAGACTATGGTTATGTGAATGAATGAATGAATTAATTTTATTTTCTAAAAATATTTAGAATAAGTAAGAAAATACTAATAAGTTGTAGCCAGTAGCAGATCTTAAAATTAATTATAATATTATTAATAATAAAATAATGTTTTTTTATCTGAAAAGATATACTTACAGATTGGTCTCATAGAAGTTTTATCAAAATCGGTTTAAAAGTTTAGTTTTTCGATCAAAATAATTACTTCTATTACGAATGAAGTTAGTTTTTTTTTTTTTATGGAACATAATCTTTAATTATAGAACACTGACTGTGACGCAGCCGGTGGTGTGCGTGTGACATGGATGGTCACTTAAGCAGAATGCATCGATCAGTACCAACCCTCCGCTTGGAACCCTGTTTGATAAATAGGAATTTGATGACCGACTTTTAAGTCAAAAATACCAATATTCAGTTTAGTTTTTTTTAGTCTGCTCGTGACAACAGTCGTTATAACCTAAGGGCCTACCATAAAATGTTTTCCGAAATTTCAAATTAGTAGATATCATTTAAACATGTTAAAATTGTCATTCCATTGGACCTTTATGGGAGGATTTATGACGAATGAACTGTTAATTAATTCGTCGATTTTGTTATGAACAAAAACACGAAAATGAGTCTGAAAATTTGGAATTTCATTTCATGGTACACGATAGAAAATTCAGATAAATTAATATAGGTAGTTTACATAAACGATTACGTTAATTTCCGTCTCTTATTATAATTGGCTGTGTTCAGCAAATGGAAAAGGCTATGCTTAAAGTTTCTTTGCGTAATATAAACTGAAATGAGGATATCTGCAGAAGAACCAAAATGAACAACATAGCCCAAAGGATAAGCAAGCTGAAGTGGCAATGGCCCGGTCAATAGCTCAAAGAACCGACAACCGAAGGGGCATTTCAAAGACAAATTTAAATAATTTTTATTGAAATTGATTTGTTTAAAAGAATTTTTAAATGGTTATTATTTTATAAATTTAGAAATCTGAAAAGAACTTGCAAGGAACTCAATAGTTACTCTTTTAAATCTCTATTAAAATCATGTGTATTTGTTTAAATGTACTATGTATACAATTAAATAGTCGTTACAAAACCCGTGCATGATGCACTATACTATGCACATTTGTAATTCAAATTCATATGGGGTATCGTTAGAATCCCTACATTAATTTAAGTGGCATTGGCTATAATTTTATGTTTTAACAATTACTATATTTTTATTTTTTATTTTGAGGAGCGTAACGTATAATTTTCTATAATTCTTTTTTTATAGCACGACACAATATCATAACATTTTATTTGAAAAAACAAACGCGGAAATGAGTAAATTCAATTAATATTGAACTTCATAATATCAAAGTTAATATAGTCAAACATTTAATTAACTGATTATTTCATTACAAAATACTTTAGTCTACTCAATCGAAACAACAAGCGAAGTATTTTAACAATGTTTATCAGATAATGAATTTATTTTCGAGGTTCCGAATTCAAATTGCTAAAAGAAGAGTCTTAATATTTCCATTATGTTATCTTTCCGTGTAGCAATCCTTACTAATATTACAAATGTAAAAGGAAGTTTGTTTATTTGTTTCCTTCTGGTACCTTAATTACTTAACAATCACGACGAAATTTGGTATATAGGGACATAGATGACGAGTATGCCTACGACCACTTTCTATCATCGTACGGCTCGCCATCCACGGGGAGATCACCCTCATACTCTACAGCCTACACCCATTGCCACCTCAGTGGTATAAAAAAAAATTTAATATGTCGGAACAGGATACCTTTTACCCCAGTTAGTGAACATATACCGCACAAGCGAACGAATTTGATTATAGTTTTTTACAAATAATATATATATTCTAATCTTGCTTTATTATTGAGATCACTGGTGTCATAGGTATTTTAAAAATTACTATATTTTAAAAGTCCTATTTTTTAATTTTCGCATATCTATCTATCTTCATGCCAAAATAGGCAGAGAAAGAGAAATATTCAATTTAAAATAAAATACTTATAAAATTGCCTCGTGAAATGTATTTAGAATTTAACGTAATAACCAACACAAAAGGCTTAGGTATGTAGTGAATCGTCAATGTCATTTTGATTGACGTTGATTGGGGTAATGCTCTGATATGTATAGGGCAATGATACAAGAAGTTCTCCAAATAACAGTCAAACAATATGAAACAAATCATTTATTTGTATCTAAATTTAGTAGATATAGGCAATTAATTACATAAATGTATTTTTTTAATGATTATTTGCAGATATTGAAAATTTATTATAAATAAAGAAATTTATAAAAAAATATTCTATACGAAATATTGTCGTCAATAAAGAGCGTCATAGACGACACAGTAAACTCTGTTATGTCCATGGTACGGTTCATGTCTAACATATAGGTGACGGTTATCGGGTGGGCCGTCAGCTTGTTTGCTATTCTAAATTGCATAAAAAATTGTAAATATAAATACTAATTACTTGTAAACGGCAAGGAAATAAATACAAACAAAAAAACGGAAATATTCTTTATATTTATGTGTACATAAGTAAATTAATTACATCATTTAAATACAAAATAATATTTAGTTTTTTTCACAATATTCTAGTCGGTTTATAATAAAATTCTAAATCTAATATCTATGTACATATGTATACATATGGAAAATTAATAAAGTCATTGGCGCTTTGCGTCACAGTGCGAGGCGAGGCGCTCTATATCAATACATATAATAAAATCGTAACTGATCGGTGTCTATACATGGAAGGTATATAAAAAAAACTTTATGAATGCAATAGAACCCAAAACAATGATTTTTATCTGTTTGTACGTTTGTGCACGCTAATCTCAAAACGGGTAACCGATCTAAATGCAGTTTTTACTAAAGCGTTGCAGTTTCCTCCACTTAATATTCAGTGTTCGTTTTATTTCAATCGGTTCATAAATAAAAAAAATATAAAAAATAATATATTAAATCTAAAAAATAAATATACCTATCATATTTAATATATAAGATGAAATAAAAATCATTAACATTCTTTGTGGACGTGCTCTACGAATAAAATTGAAAAATTTTCGCAAAGAAATTAGGATTTCGTAGCGAAATATAGAGTTTCCTATAATAACCTGAAAA
Source organism: Galleria mellonella (assembly GCF_026898425.1). NCBI lineage: Eukaryota > Metazoa > Arthropoda > Insecta > Lepidoptera > Pyralidae > Galleria > Galleria mellonella. The sequence goes on along the minus strand of NW_026442042.1, from coordinate 3,445,805 downwards.
CTCGAATTGCCATTTTAGTAAAAGCTCTCCTTTCAAAATCATTCCTTACGAGAAATATTAATTTTTACTGGTTGGTAAAGTACTTTCAATAGTTTTTTTTTATTATTATGTTCAATACGATACTCTATATTTAGACACTAACATTCTGTTTATAAATATATATACTATCTAATAAAGACAAACAGATATATGAACTCAATAATTATTTAAGTAACAACATAAAAGCGATGAAATAATAAATTAAATCTATTCTCAAAATAATTAAATTACGAAATTCTAGCAATTAAATATAATTAATTACCTGTGCCAATTAAATTTCCTCATCATACTGTGGTAATGTTAATATATAATAAACATATATTTGTAAGCGTCAGTCACACACATAGAAAACCTTACAGAGAAAAAAAAACAGAGACACATATTATACATTTATGTGCCATATCAAATCAATAATACCTCACCTCAACTTTACCCTACTGGACAAAACACGGGTTTTTTGTTACAACCTGTAGCCTGTGGTCAGCTATAGGATACGTTCACTAAGCAATACAAGACTATAAATATGTATCAATTTATATACATGAAAATGTAGTTCAAATTCAAAATATCTTTATTCATGTAGTCTCTTTAACCACAATAGAAAAACAATAAACCTAATGATATTTTTGACGACGATTGATGACCAAAAAGTAAATTAATGAGACGATTTTTTCTAATAAATAAAGTAATAAGAATAACTAATTCAACTTAATCTACGAAACCTGTTATTTGTATAGAACTTTTTAGATATTAAGGTACTCACCGTAAATCCTATACCGACTGTGGCCGAGAAATTTCCCGCCTGGAACTTTCCAGTCTCGAACTGAACTAATAATGACGTCTTCCCAACTCCACTGTCACCGAGAAGAATCGTCTGGAACAATTTTTTTTATTTAATCATCCTATAAGGAAGTTTACGGCTATAATCTCAAATGAGGTAGTCGGAGAGCTTTGTTTTTGCATGTTTTATTGTCACACTAGCTTTTACTTGTAACTTCGTCTGCGTGTTACGGCTTTGTGTCGTGCATCTCGCTCACACATTCCAGCGCGTTGTCTGTGACAGCTGCCACCGTTTATAGTTTTAATTGTCAGTACAATTACGATCGTCCTACTGTATAGCCATCCAGGCAAAAATAAGGATCTTACTGCCCATTTGGACCTTCATCGTCGGATGTCATCATAAATCATCATTATTCAGCCCGTCTTGCTACAAGAACCTACGTGTTGCCGAGTAACCAGTACCAGTTCATGCAGATCAAAGGAATACTTTGCGCCTGGACAGCATAACATTATTACGAAGAGGACGGTCATCATCAAGAAATCAGTACTCATCATCATCAATAAATAATCAAGTTCAAGCAAAGTTAATACATATAAAGGACTGATACCAATACGTGAGCTAAGTAACAGAGTGTACAGTGAGTTTGTTCCAATTGCCTACTACCCACCCGTATCCATTTTATCACTAAGATTTGAATAAATTACTTTATTTCCTTACTTTAAATAAGTGAATTCCAACTACTTTCTTTAATTATTTAATATTTTTAGACAAGTTATCATTACCTACCCTACACTTTTAGGTTTAATAGATTTCTTTACTCAACTAATTGCATACGATTGTCATTATATATAATTCAGTATCTCATTTTAAGTAAATCTTTCATCGTAATTTAAGTAAATATCGTAATATAACTATTTCATTGAATATTTTTAATATCATAATAATTCTTCAGTGTCATTAGTGTTTGGAGTTGCCTCGTATGTATTAAAATTCGAATAGGCAATCTATACTTAATACCTATTTGTGTTTAACAGTTTTGCTAATTCCAGCAGTGTTACATCGGAGAAATCGTTGAGCTATCGGAGCGCACTAGGTGGCGGTCCTTTGCAGGAACTGATAATTCGTGCCCTGTCACGACCCGCATTTGTGACTTTATAAAATATAAGTATACCGTCTTACTTAAATTTATTTCTTTCGATTTGTGCCTATACCACTTAACTATTTCTAATATAAACATAGTGATTTGAACTTGAAATTTGCTTTAGATTTTACCTAAAATAATACAAAATGGATTTAAAATCTTTAATTAAAAAGCGTGGTAGTTACAAAGCTAGACTTACGCAATTCTCTTCATATCTAAATGTAAATCAATCATGTGAATCACTTTCTAGTTTACAAATTAATGAGCTCAACATAAGATTATCAAAAATTGAGGAACTTTATTCAGATTTTGATTGTACGCAAATTGAAATAGAAAATTTATCTGAAATTCCAGACGATCAGTACAAAGAACGCGAAACATTCGAAACTCAGTAACCACTCGCTCGACGATCCATTGATAGACTGGCAACTCGAGATATGTTGACGCGTGGAGGGCAGTATGTTGCGAAACGGCCATCTCATGGCGATCGCTGGTTCTGCATCTAAAGGTTGCCCAAAATTCAGCAATTCTTCTATCGACTGCATCGCTGCTGCTATCGTAGGCATGGCGTATCTCAATTGGTTGGTGGTCCCGACACTTACGTCGCTGCTCATACATTCAGATAATTCAATTCCTAAAATTAATAAATTTCACGATTTGCGCGCTGCACTTAAAGATAGCGCCGCATTAATCATTAGTCTCTTGATTTCAGCTGAAAATTATGATGTTGCCATGGCAGCTTCTATGAACGATAACAATAAAAGACTTTTAATCAATAATCATATTCATGCTATTTTTGCTATTGAGTCTATACAAAGAGAGTCGGCTAAGGCATTGCGCAACATTATAGACACTGTCAATAAAAATCTGAGAGCCTCTCAAAACACTTAAATTCCCACTGACCACTGGGACATATTAATTATACATATAGTCTCGTAAACTCGATATCATTACAACTCGCGAATGGGAAACGTATCGTTCCTAATCTTAAAGATATTCCATCGCTTTTGGATTTCAATCGCCGGACGTGTTCGTAGTCGATGTGGTGGAAACAATGGACGACGTGGCAGCGACAGTAGGCACAGTGATACTACACATACGACGTGGTGGCAGCAACGGATCTTTTATAGCGACGGACACTTCCGGCGGCCGTAGTCGGCGTGGTGGCGGCGGACACATGTGACGGCGATTTTTTGTAAACACGACTTCATGTATTTATCAATGTCCAAAATTTCAATCGATCCAGCTTCAGAATAAGAATACAAAAGCGAAATCATTAAAATTATGTATTAACTGTTCCTCCGTCAAGGACACAATGAAACCAAATGAACGGTGTGGACTGCAAACTTTCGTCTTAGCTGGACTCATAGGGGCGTTACTTCATGTCAATCATTCATCAACACACAGTCATCTACTATTCCAACTTCAACAAGAGAGTATTTTTTCTTCTTGTCCTATTTCTTCTCAGAAGTGTGTCGCTGAAAACAAAACCAAGCGAATGCCGCTCGACGAGAGGCTTTAACTACACTTTATACCCGCCCGCTCGCATGATAACGTTGTATTATTATCGCGTTAGCGAATTGCGTTGAAGACAGGGTCACAAACAGAAAGAACGAGACGCGTGTCTCTTCAGATCGGTACTCTATAGCGTTTATTTATTGCAATTTACAATTTCTTAATTCTATTTATTGTTCAATTTCTATTTCTATTCGTAGGTAATAATGACAACACACAAAGAAATACTTTATTTAACTCAAACTATCTTAAATCTATTATCTATATAAAATAACAGAATACAAAACGATTAACTAGGACTTAAAAACTATAAATTACGATATATAAAAATAATCTCGCTATATATATATATATATATATATATATATATATATATATATATATATATATATTCTAATCTTGCTTTATTATTGATATCACTGGTGACATAGGTATTTTGAAATTACTATATTTTAAAAGTCCTATTTTTTAATTTTCGCATATCTATCTATCTTCATGCCAAAATAGGCAGAGGAAGAAAAACATTCAATTTAAAATAAAATACTTATAAAATTGCCTCGTGAAATGTATTTAGAATTTAACGTAATAACCAACACAAAAGGCTTAGGTATGTAGTGAATCGTGAATGTCATTTTGATTGACGTTGATTGGGGTAATGCTCTGATATGTATAGGGCAATGATACAAGAAGTTCTCCAAATAACAGTCAAACAATATGAAACAAATCATTTATTTGTATCTAAATTTAGTAGATATAGGCAATTAATTACATAAATGTATTTTTTTAATGATTATTTGCAGATATTGAAAATTTATTATAAATAAAGAAATTTATAAAAAAATATTCTATACAAAATATTGTCGTCAATAAAGAGCGTCATAGACGACACAGTAAACTCTGTTATGTCCATGGTACGGTTCATGAGATATAGGTGACGGTTATCGAGTTAGCCGTCAGCTTGTTTGCTATTCTAAATTGCATAAAAAATTGTAAATATAAATACTAATTACTTGTAAATGGTAAGGAAATAAATACAAACAAAAAAACGGAAATATTATTTATATTTGTTATGCGTACATAAGTAAATTAATTACATCATTTAAATACAAAATAATATTTAGTTTTTTTCACAATATTCTAGTCGGTTTATAATAAAATTCTACATCTAATATCTATGTACATATGTATACATATGGAAAATTAATAAAGTCATTGGCGCTTTGCGTCACAGTGCGAGGCGAGGCGCTCTATATCAATACATATAATAAAATCGTAACTGATCGGTGTCTATACATGGAAGGTATATAAGAAAAACTTTATGAATGCAATAGAACCCAAAACAATGATTTTTATCTGTTTGTCTGTATGTTTGTACGTTTGTGCACGCTAATCTCAGAAACGGGTAACCGATCTGAACGCAGTTTTTATTAAAGCGTTGCAGTTTCCTCCACTTAATATTCAATGTTTGTTTTATTTCAATCGGTTCATAAATAAAAAAGTTATAAAAAATAATATCTTAAATCTAAAAAATAAATATACCTATCATATTCAATATATAAGATGAAATAAAAAACATTAACATTCTTTATGGACGTGCTCTACGAATATAATTGAAAAATTTTCGCAAAGAAATTAGGATTTCTTAGCGAAATATAGAGTTTCCTATAATAACCTGAAAACTCGAATTGCCGTTTTAGTAAAAGCTCTCCTTTCAAAATCATTCCTTACGAGAAATATTAATTTTTACTGGTTGGTAAAGTACTTTCAATAGTTTTTTTTTATTATTATGTTCAATACGATACTCTATATTTAGACACTAACATTCTGTTTATGAATATATATACTAATAAAGACAAACAGATATATGAACTCAATAATTATTTAAGTAACAACATAAAAGCAATGAAATAATAAGTTAAATCTATTCTTAGAATAATTAAATTACGAAATTCTAGTTGTTAAATATAATTAATTACCTGTGCCAATTAAATTTCCTCATCATACGGTGGTAATGTTAAAATATAATAAACATTTATTCGTGAGCTTCAGTCACACACATAGAAAACCTTACAGAGAAAAAAAAAACAGAGACAAATTATACATTTGTGTGCCATAGCAAATCAATAATACCTCCCCTCAACTTTGCCCTACTGGACAAAACACTGGTTTTCTGTTATAACCTGTAGCCTGTGGTCAGCTATAGGATACGTTCACTAAACAATACAAGACTATAAATACATAACCATTTATATACACGAAAATGTAGTTCAAATTCAAATTCGAAATATCTTTATTCATGTAGTATCTTTAAACACAGTAGAGAAATAATAAACCTAATGATATTTTTGATTTTTTCTAATAAATAAAGTAATAAGAATAACTAATTAAACTTAATCTACGAAACCTGTTATTTGTATAGAACTTTTTAGATATTAAGGTACTCACCGTAAATCCTATACCGACTGTGGCCGAGAAATTTCCCGCCTGGAACTTTCCAGTCTCGAACTGAACTAATAATGACGTCTTCCCAACTCCACTGTCACCGAGAAGAATCGTCTGGAACAATTTTTTTTTTATTTAATCATCCTATAAGAAAATTTACTGCTATAATCTCAAATGAGGTAGTCGGAGAACTTTGTTTTTGCATGTTTTATAGTCACACTAGCTTTTACTTGTAACTTCGTCTGCGTGATCGGTATATATTTAATAATTGAGATAAAAAGTAGCCTATAACCCTCTTCGTCACATAATTATGTTACTTATTATCCCTATAAGAAAAAAAACCTGATGGGTGGCAAAACAATGTTTGCCGGGGGGAAAGGGATTGTTAGTAATGGATACTGAGAATCCCATTGCTAGCAATATACCCAACCAGGTCGACCTCCTCGCGGTTTCCCCTGGAAACTATCGTGGTTAATTCCTAATGAATTCATCATGATGGGCTAACTGGCCTGTTTTCATTCTCATCTATCACCCTTCACTGGTGCTCCGCCAGCGTATCCCGTTAGCACAGGCGGGGTTACCATACCATTTTCACCCATCAAAAAAAAACAATGTTTGCCGGATCAAATAGATTAATATCTAAATTGTTGCCTCTTTGCCTTATTGCTTCTAACGCAGATTTTCTTTTACATATTTCAAGTATTATTCATTCTTTATTCCTTAATTTTTAATATTTCCCATAACCAAATGTTTTAGTATTTATTTGTCTATGGTTTCAGTGGCCTATTTCGCACCGTGATATGGAATGTACAATGTTGTATTTATATAGTAGCATGCTACAATGCGCAGAGTAATATATTAATTAAAAGATAAAATTATGTTGATACTAGTGATAATGAAATAAAGAAATATGTTAAGTAAATAAACCTTTCCTGTTTTAAATTCTAAAGTTTAATTCTCTCTTTTACGCGAGCTTTGTTTTGGAGAATAAAGCAGAGAGTATATATTTTTTACTTGTTTCAAAGAGAATTTATTGTTACATTTTTAATTTCCCAACAAACACGCTTTTTATGGTTGTTTTACTTTTTTAAAGTAAAAGTAACTCTCGAGATCATAATTAGCAGAAAGAATGTTTTACGAGAGACTAATCACGGCTGTTTTTTTCAACACAGTTTTCGGTTTTAATTTTAATGTTTATTTTTTTCTTTTTTTCTGCAACTTAGAATGGCAAGTAAGTTCAAGGGCCACCTGATGGAAAATAGTAACCATCGCCTATAGATATAAACAGTATCAGGGACAGACCAGAGTATACTGTGTCGCCCATGATAGCCTTTATGCGTTGCCATTCCTGAGAGCTGAGGTGATAATTTATAAAAAGAAATGTATATTTTTATTATTATTAATTATTTTTGTACAAAATTCGATTGCTTGGGTACCTCTGTCTCATTCGTGTTTCAACCGTGAAGCAGTTGTGTTTGCATGGCTGTGTTTCGGTTTGAAGGGTGGGATATGGCGTGAATTTACTGGGTACAGAGGAATAATATCTGAGTCCTCAGGAATGGCAACACATGGGGGGTATCATGCGCGAAACAGTATACTCTGGTATGTCCCTGATACTGTTTATATCTATAGGCGATGGTTACTATTTTCCATCAGGTGGACCGTCAGCTTGTTTGCCATTCTAAGTTGTATAAAAAAAATATAAAACATACAATATATATAGGTACTTAATACACTCCTCGCAAAAATTAAGGGAACATAAAAATTTTTGAAATTTTTGGGTGATTTTCAACAGGCTGTATTTCAGTGAAAAATAATCGTACAGGAAATTTAAAAAAAGAGTTTTGAAGCTTGAAAACTCTATTTTCAGATTTTTTAGTGAAAAAATTTTTTGAGCTCTCTCTTCCATATATTCTTAAACAAACTGAAAATAAATTTTTTCTAAATTTTCTAGGTTTCGTTTTTCACTCTATGGGCATGGAAAAATTTTTTGGAGCTACTTCATTGTATAGGTCTCTTAGCGTGTTTATTCAGCTTCAAAAATCGCTTTGGATGGCTCAATTACGACCATTTGTCTCCGAGATATCGAACTTTGAATGCAAAAGCATCCTTTTCCATTCAACTGCTAATATCTCTGGAACTACTGGTCGCACAGCAAGCGGGCGCCGAGTTTCTTTATCTGCATAAAATTTCCAATTAAGCACAGTCAAGAGTTAGTGAAGAAAAAAATTTTTTCCACCTCTAACATTGAATTGAAAAAAGTGGAAAAAGTGACTTTTTCTCCTTTTTTGGTTACTTGGCTGTATCTTCGCTAATATGGGCGGGAAAGCTAAGGTTTGAGGAAAATTTTACAGTCTATTGTTCCTTAAAGAACCCCAAAAATCCCTGGAGCGATCGGTTCAACGGTTTTTCCCGGACCAATTGATTGAAATTTTGGAAAAAATAAGGGAACAAGGTTTTTGTCCCTTAAACTCACCCTAATCCATTCAAAAATCAATAATTTCATTTGTTTTTCACTTTTTACTCAATTTTTTGTTTTTTAAAAATTCATTATCAAAAAAAAAATCGAAAAAAAATCAAGAAAATTTTTTTAGAAAAATTTTTGCTTAATTCTCTGTGCGACCAGTAGTTCCAGAGATATTAGCAGTTGAATGTAAAAGGATGCTTTTGCATTCAAAGTTCGATATCTCGGAGACAAATGGTCGTAATTGAGCCATCCAAAGCGATTTTTGAAGCTGAATAAACACGCTAAGAGACCTATACAATGGAGTAGCTCGAAAAAATTTTTCCATGCCCATAGAGTGAAAAACGAAACCTAGAAAATTTAGAATAAAATTATTTTGAGCTTTGTTTAAGAATTGCATGGAAACCGGAGCTCAAAAAATTTTTTTACCAAAAAATCTGAAAACTAGAGTTTTCAAGCTTCAAAACCCTTTTTTTAAATTTCCTGTACGATTATTTTTCACTGAAATACAGCCTGTTGAAAATCACCCAAAAATTTCAAAAAATTTTATGTTCCCTTAATTTTTGCGAGGAGTGTATATCTTTGTCGATATAAAAATATGTTATTTTTAGAGTTGCCTACCAAAATAGTACAAAGAAAACTTTATGATACGACTGTTTTAGATGCTTATCAATTTTAGATATTTTTGGTTTACACACTGCAATAAAACATAATAAACATAACACATAACATAATAAATAAATTAATTAATAAAACATAACATAATAAATTAATTATTTTTTAATTTGAGAACCACAACTTTTAAATGCTCTTGGATCCGAATAGTTCAAGAGGGAACTCAAAATTGCGGTACAAAAGAGAATATAAATGATCCTACTAATCCAAATGGGGTATCAGAAGAAAGAAATTATTTGTGCATTTTTATTTTATGTGCTTAGTTTTTGACTAATGATAACGATTAAAAAAAATATCGTCCCCCACCCGCCATTTATCTCCGAAGCTTCGATACCAAAAATCTACAATAATTACAATGAGTTTTTGCAAGCTATAAATGCTGTGACATTGACTTAGTTTGAAATTTAAATTGTAATTTTAATTTTATTTGACATTTTTATCATTTTATTATTTATAGTAGCTTTATTGACTGTTTGTAATGCATGACCAAAGTGGCACTTCGTACTAATAGTGATTTATTGTATATGTAATTGAAAATTAAATATATAATGTACCTGTATAAAATAGCCAATGGATAAATTCAATAATTAATATTTGCATGCCATTTGATGTGGTGAAACATAATGGACATCTTATAAACTTCACAAATGCAACACCTTTTCTACAATGTTTCTAGCAAATAAATTTCATTTCATTTTATTTCATTTCATTTATTAAGATATAGAATATTATAGGAAAAATAAAATTATGTTTGTAAATAACTCAGTTATTAAGGAATTATTGATAAAAGAACTCCGGAAACAATTTCTTTAAAAAATATTTGATATTATTTTTATAACTTATGTTCATTTTTAATAGGATGCCTATATATTATAGATAAAATATTTGATTATGAAAAAATTTAAATATGTTTAGACGTTTAAAATTTCGCTCAATAGGTACAATTATTTTACACAGCCACATTATATAATAATACAACGCGCAGAATATAGTGATGATTCCATTTACGATGCTATCATCACCATTATCATTTCAGCCATTAACTGTCCTCCTTAACATAGGCCTCCACTATTGGAAGATTTTGCCACTAGGCGCCAAGCTTAGCGAGCGGGTTGGCAACTGCAGTTAAGCTTTTAGTGGTGTTTTAAAAGGGACGCTGCTGTCTATCCCTTAACCAGATAGTTCGCTTAGTCGCCATTTACGACGGAAAGGGACGGGGTGACCCATTCTAGGCCGGATTCAAACAGCATTTATAAAGCATGGAAACATTAATATTTTTTCTTGGAAAAGGGAACTTTCATCGGCGAGGAAAAGTTTCTAATTAGATAAATCGACATATAAATTGACTAACGCTCATCAAACTTTTCAATGACGGTACGAGAATCAGAGGAAAAGTTACAGAACATCAATTTGTGTACTACTAATTCCGATATTCGAGATTTTTTTTAACGAATATACTCATAAATGTATTTACTACTACAAATATTTGTATGAGGGTATCTATCTGTTATCATGGATTGCTATTATACACAAAGACGCCACGTTTTTATCAGTCAATATATGGATTGATAATTATTTTACAACAGCTTAAGTTTCCGTAATTAAATTTTGCAGGTATAAATTTTTTTAATGAAACTTGCTTTAAATAAAAGATGAGTCAACTGACGTGCTTTCATCCTCACCTAGTACCATCACTCACTGATATCACGATAGCGTATACCATTCCTTTGTTACTTATTAAAAAACATCATAGTTCCTGTTTTTATCGACAATAATTGGATTGATAATTGATTTACAATAGCCTAAGATCTCATAGTTGATTTTTGCAAGTTAAAAAACTTTTACTTTAGTTTTTTTAATGTAATATTGTAATAACATACCTTGTGTATAGGCACGTCGTCGTCTACATGCGTACGCGCTGGGGTCTCCGCGGGAGCTTGGTAATCTCTGTAGCCAGTTGGAGAGGGCGTACTTCGCTGCGCTGGCGCACGCAACGAATCATCCTCGAACACGTCATCGCTCATGCTGTCGTCCGTTGTCATCTGCTATTAAAAATGAAATATAAATATAAAAGACGGATATTTATATATTTTTTACCTACTTGCAATTAAAAATAAACTAGCAGCCTACTTGATTTGAAGTGACCGTTATTAATATAAAAGGTCGCTCATTGTTTTCTCATTGCGATTATTTCTTGTAATTGTTTGTATTGTATCAATAAGTTTACTATTGTAATCTTTCGAAGGAAACAAAATAGGAAAGGAAAAGGTACTTTATACACGTGCCTCATCGTGTGCGAATGAAAGTGTGAAAATGTACAAAGATTTCATAATTTTCATACAGCGTAATACAAATTTGTCGTGTATCGCCGCGGGGATTCGCTATAGTCTTTGCACACGCTGGGTGACACGTGTGTAAAAACTTTATGATGGCCCCTGTAAGAGCCAAACTTGACGGCCATGGGGGAAAGGGATATATATAGATAAATATAAATAATTGTAATCGACTAACCAGTAATATATTATATATACATACTTTTATCCTAATTGATGACGATTAAACAAAAGTAAGTCGATAAATATTAGTTAATAATATTTTTAATATTATACACCAACGAGAATGTGGCAACCCTATCAAAATAATTACAATATTGATTTTCCGCTTACGATACAAACTTTCACTCTATAGGGGTATTAACTCATATGTGACAAGTACCAATCTCCCATGAATCTAAATGAGCTTAAGCTCGTTATATTGATTTTAATAATGTCTTTTAAATTCATGAACAATCTATTTTTTACTGTAATATACGTAGATAGATAGGTACTCTTTATTGTTTCCTTCAATATGATAACAATAGTAAACATATTACAGATACAAACAATTACAATATGTACTTGTTTCTATTTGATTATATTACGAGTATATTTATGTATATGTGAAAATATTAATCAAAACATTTTATAATGTATTTTTGAGATTTTGTTAAAAAAAACAGCTAATTCTATATTGGCGAGTCTAATATGGGTTTAATATAAACTTTACCGTTTGCTAAAAGAATAATTAAAATCGATTTATATATTTAAAGTTTACCAAAGCGAACCCATTTATATTTAGCCTAACATGGTCTGATTCGAACATTTCTGGAATTAATTTATTCATTAACAATGTTTGCCGTTTCCAGAAAATTAATCGGGAGTTTTAATAGACATGAATATTCTCCATGTAGTAAGTAAAGATTACAATGTGTCACCATTGCTTTTTATCCTCTGTGTATCATAAAAGATTTTTTTAATGGATGATAACAGAATGGTAACCTCGCCTGCGCTAACGTTGGCGAGACGTGACTGAAGGATGATAGGTGAGATGAAAAGGCAGGTCAGTTAGTCCATCTTAATTATTACACCAGGAATTCAGCACGATGATTATGTGGAGGTCGATCTGATAAAGTATATTGCTAGCAATAGGACTGGTCATCTGTATTACTAACAATCCCTTCTCCTATAATAATGGATTGCTAAAAACAAAGTAAAATACATATAAAAAAAATCTTTATACTAAACCATCTGGCCAATGAGGGCTATTATTTTTATGGAAGAACCTGTGTCCATCAATTAGATCAACAGTATAATGCTGTTGTTTGTTATGAGAGAATTTGTTATGAGTAGTATGATAGATGCATTATTTAGCTTTTTTTATCTAAATTAATATTATAAAGAGGTAAGATTTGATTTTTTATTTGTAATAGATAAGTATTATGTACTATTCTCATCTTTGTCTATAATATAGTATATCGTATATATGCCAATCCTCATAAGCCATTAACTATCCACTATTGAACATAGGTGTCCCCCATAAGAGGGACTTTGCTAGTAGTTTTCACGTTTGACAGGCGGATTGACAGGCTTTGCCTCACTACGGTTGAGATGTTTTAAGAGAGAAGCTAATATTATATGCTAAGAGTATTAAATCCACTTTGTACACATATCTTGTACATACTAAAGAATGATCCCCTTGTTCATAAAAACTGTAATCTACTATAAACCTATTTTAGCTATTGAACTATTTTGTCACTTTCTTTCTAATTGGGAATGTAGCATAAAAGAAAGAGACAGAACATTTCAATAGCTATAAAATAGTTTTATGAGACGTTTGACGTTTTTATTTTTTATTTTTGTTTTATACAACTTAAAATGGCAAACAAGTTGACGGCACACCTGATGGAAAGTGGTAACCGTCACCTATAGACATGAGCAGTACCATGGACATAACAGAGTATACTGTTTCACCCATGATACCCCCCATGCGTTGCCATTCCTAAGGACTCAGGTGTTAGTCCTCTGTACCCAGTAAATTCACGCTTTTATATACAAGAGCGTCAATAAATAAACTCAAAAAAAACTTAACCGATTTTAAACTTTCCTTTATATATAGAAAGCATTATCAGCGAATGACATGGTTTGTATTTTATACTCTTTACCCGTGCGAAGTCGGGACGAGTTGCTAGTTATAAATAAATAGGTATAGTCGACTACAAACTAAATTAATATCCGGCAGTTTCCTTCCCTTCAATTCACATCAAAGTAAAATATAATAGGCCCGATGAGAATACTAAAAGGTTATGATTGAAGAAAATTTAACTCCAATACCTGGCTATATTCAGCAAGCTTGAAAAGTGAAGTGGCCATTATTAAAATTTCTTTTAAAAACGTTCCCCGAGACAAGACGGTAGCGAAATGAGAATAGCCGTGTTTACTTGAAAAAATGCTTTCGATCTTATTACTCTATTAATTTATTCAATGAAGATTTTTTTTTTAATTAATATAAAAAAATGCTAACCCATCTGCGTTGATTTACACAGGCGAGCAGGGCTCGACTTAGGGTAATCGATTGAGTATTTATTTAGAATGGCAAAAATGAGGGCATCCGACGGTTGAAAAGAACGGTAAACATTTTTTAGCATTGTGGGCAAAAATATACGGAGTACCATTAAAGAGTAATTGATAAGATTGAAGTCTAACAAGTTTTTTTTTTAATGGATGTTAATGGAATGGTAAGTCCGTCTGCGTTAACCGTATACGCTGGCGGGGCACCAGTGAGGGATGATAGGTGAGAATGAAAAGGCAGGTCAGTTAGCCCATTGTGATGAATACATATACCTGGAATTAAGCACAATCGTTTCCAGAGAGGGCCACGTGGAGGTCGACCTGACAGGGTATATTTCTAATAATGGGACTGCTAGTCCGCAATACTAAAAATCTCTTCCCCTACAGTCAAACTAGTTGGCCCATTATGACTAATATACTATTTATAACAGAAACGAACTAACGACTTAGTTGATGAAGAGTGGCAAAGAGATGTGAAGTGGAATATAGTGGTGAGAATGGAAGACCCTACCAGAGGGAGACTTTGTACAAAAGTCGATTGCTTGGGTACCTCTGTCCCATTCGTGTTTCTACCGTGAAGCAGTTGTTTTTGCATGGCTGTGTTTCAGTTTGAAGGGTGGGATATGGCGTGAATTTACAGGGTACAGAGGAATAACACCTGAGTCCTCAGGAATAGCAACGCATGGGGGGTATCATCTGCTGCTCGTGTCTATGGGCGACGGTTGCCACTTTCCATCGGGTGGGCCGTCAGCTTGTTTGCCATTCAAAGTCGTATAAAAAAAAGTTACTATTCCTCACCTTTGCTTTTGGTATATTCTGGCGGGGCACCAGTGAGAGATGATAGAATAGAATGAAAGCAAGTCAGTTTTTAATGGACGATAATGGAATGATAACCCCGCCTGCGCTAACGGTATACACTGGCGGAGCACCAATGAAGGATGATAGGTGGAGAATGAAAAAGCAAGTCACTTGGCCCATCATGATGAACACACCTGGAATTCAGCACGATGATTTCCAGGGAGGACCATGTGGAGGTCGACCTGGTTGAGCATATTGTTAACAATGGGACTGGTGGTCCGCATTACTAACAATCCCTTCCCCCAAGCAGGTCAGTTAGCTCATTTTGATGAATTCCGCAACCACGATAATTTCTATATAGAGACGGTTGAGCCCATTACTAATAATCCCTTTGTTTAGACTAGTCTAATGTTGATAATCCGATATCGGTTGTATCGCACGGCTTGAAGGTTGGTTCACCACGGGAAAAAGTGCTGTCGCATCGCACCTGAGTGCAACTATGTTCGGAGATAAAAAAAAAAAAAAGAAATATGGCGTTGGCGCGAAAAGTGATCATGGTAAGTTAGCACGTACGCTCTGTTTCGTGTATTTATTTTATAAAAAATTACATCTAAGTGATATTAATAGTTTGCTTTATGGAAAATGTTATGTATAATGAACATGTGAAGTATCCTACATCACACCACACTATTTCGATACAAGTTTTGTGCGTGCTCCTGAGTCCGTGAGGATCTTTAGCTGCGCCGTAGAAAAAGACAGCAGCCCAAGGAAGCAGGTGAACTAGCTCATCAAAGAGGTACGACTAATTTAAGTTATTGCGAACGACATACCAGTCTAGAAAAATCATTGTTAACCGCCCTCTCTGCCGATCCCTGGACTTTTAGTTTTTCGCCCATATACCTTTTCCCCAATATTTAATTATTTAATGTAGTTAAATGACTCCCCTGCCATCAACATAAATAAAAATCAAATCTGTTCGGCTAATTATTTATTGTTGTGTTTGAAATTGACAAGAAAAGTTT
This sequence comes from Galleria mellonella, assembly GCF_026898425.1. NCBI lineage: Eukaryota > Metazoa > Arthropoda > Insecta > Lepidoptera > Pyralidae > Galleria > Galleria mellonella. The sequence goes on along the minus strand of NW_026442042.1, from coordinate 3,430,042 downwards.
GCATAAAAGAAAATATTTGAAAACTGACGTATCATACAATCATATCTGTATCAATACATACATCTGTCACGCCTGTTCCCCATTAGGGTAGACAGAAAAAATGAACGCCAAATGCTTTAATTCAAACAAAAATTAATACACTCATGCGAAATCGGTGTTGGTAGCTGGTTACTTCATATATTATATTATATTAAATACAATGAAAATTCTCGTAAAATTTGTATGCAATGATTTAACTTGCCACGTTTGTGTCTACTAATTTACTTCTAAAAGTGTTTATTCTCACCCAAAATAACATGGGTTAATTACTTAAAGTTACAAAGAGGGACAAAGCCCTGTTTAGACTTACAAAACCTTTAATAAAATACCGTATACACATTTTGCTACCTATGCACTACAACATCAAAAGAATACCAGCTTTACAAGTACTGTGAAAATGAAAATTTAATTATAATCTTATTAACTTTTACCGGCGACTTCGTCCGCGTCACAGGGATATATTTATTGACTGAGATAAAAAGTAGCCAATATGCTTCTCCATCCTATATACATACATAACATAGTATGTGTATATCAAATCTCATAGAGATCCGTCAAGCCGTTAAAGTACTATAGAGTAACAAACATAGTTTTAAATCATCATATCAGCCGTTAACTGTCCAATGGTGAACGTAGGTCTCCCCTTTGATATAAACTCCCATTGGTTTGCAAATAGTTGCCATGCTTCACAAGAGGATTGACAACTGCAAACAGATTTTGTTGATGTTTTAAGAGGGTCGCTGCAACCCACCCTTTATTGCTTCCTATGATACCCACGAAAAAGGAAGGGACAACCTATTCTATACCAGTACCAGGAACGCCGACTCCATGGGTGCTCGGTGGCTCCAGCATCCACGAGAGGCAAACAGTGAGCGCTGAGCACACATGACGCTAGACATCATAACTAAAATAATCCTTATCGCATTGTCCGTTGTTTAGATCACGCTTGCTTGTCCAGTAAGCAGTGTACGTCTTTCAGTTGCAATAATGATATCCTAGTCATCAAAAGAGCATGAGTACCTATTATGCTTCCTAGAAGTCGACGCCCCTGGCCGGAACCACATGGCAATCTATAATAAATTACTTATAAATAAATCATACTTTTAACTCATAATTTTCTTTTAACTGTAACTTTTTCTCTTTTATAATACGAGTATATTTTTATTGTCTTTGTAATTTTCTTTATCAGGGCTTCAGAGGATTACAGTATATAACAACATTTACAATGTTCTATTGCTTCAATGTCAAATTAATACGATAATTCTGTTCAACATAGTTATCGTATTAAATCTAATACAATCTAGTTTCACCAACCAGTAATACCTTTGTAATTATTGACGTCATAATTTGAAGGACGTTGCATCAAAGGGATTTGTGGTAAGGGTAGAAGCGCGCCGCGCCTGCCGGCGACACTGCAATATGAGTAGGTGCCTATCTATCTACATATTGAATAATTATCCGCTACATTGTAAGCTTCCCTATCTATTAGAACTGAAGCTTTGTTCGATATTAAATTCCGCATGACAAAGTACAGATCACAAGTAGAGATGGTAGTTAATAATCATGTAAGTATAGGTAGTTTAAATCCTTTGAAGTTTAAACTTTCTTTAGAATTTGACAATTTTCACAAGATATATATATCAAGGTATATATTTCATAAGGTCTATAGAGAGAATTAATTTTGTGACACGTTTAACCTTTTATTGGGATGATGGTTACTGTGGAACAGACATCCTTTTAACATATAGGATTTCAAAAAAAAGGTGAAATCTCTCTTTTTAATTAATATCATCATTTCAGCCACTATTCGCCCACTGCTGGACATAGGCCTCCCTCATAGACTGCCATAAAGGATGGTCCTAAGCCACCTGCATCCACTGGCCCCTTGCAATAGATGTGTATATATATACGTACGTTGCACGTTTTCTACATTAGATTACCCGCTAATTATTTTCTCTCTCTTTGTATTGGGTTGGCTGGAAGAGATCTCTATTAGAGATGATACAAGTTTTTTTTTCAAGTGCAATAAAGAATATGGATATAAAATAACCCAGCAACCCAGCCTGCGTTATCGGTGTTCTCAAGTACGGCACCAGTGAATGATGATAAACGAGAATGAATGAAGTTAGGTTAGTTAGCTCGCTGTGGTGATTTCACAGGTATTAACCACAATTGCTTTTAATAATAATAATAATAATTCTTTAATAAAGGCAACCAGGGCCCACAAAATTTTAACAATATTAATTTGCACCAACAATATAAATTATTAAGTTACATTAGTTAATAAATTATTTAAGTGGGATCATAAGCTATTAGAAACAGGGGCCTTATTACAGTGAAAACCTCGCAGTCCCACAACCTACCTACAACTTTATCTTTTCGATATCACCGATCGAAAATTATTAAGGGTAAGAGATTGTAGAAACCATCGTGGTTCATTCATCACAATGGGCTATCTGACACGCTTTCATTTTCACCTATTATCCCTCATTGGTGCCCCATCAGTGTATACAGATAAAGCAGATGGGGATATCTTTTCATTTTTATCCATTAAATAAAGACTGTAATAGCTTAAAATAATATTGTAATATATTGTAATAATGCTATAAATAAAGTTTCATATAGTGAGTGCAATCTGGGAAACCAGATTCGATAATAACATAACATAACATAAGTAACTCTTTATTACACAAAAAATAGATATATACATAGAATATTCTAATTGTTATTAGAATATTATGATAATCCAGCGGTACCGGCATTATTAGATATCTTCCTGATTCAATACCATATCTTCTTGACCCCTGATTAAAAAGACGGGAATACCTATCAGATGAAAGGATCAAAGGACATCGAATTCTGTATCAAATTACTCGGTGTATAAGGGTTTTGAAACGGTTGGCATTTCCAAACTATTGATTAAAACTTACTCAATTGCGACAAAATAAAAGGGCGTCCTTTTGGAACAATTGGTTATTATTGTGACACTATCTGATGCTAGCTTCAAACGGTATGTAGACTTGTGAGGGTTGTTTTCATCACAATAACTGAGGCAGGTGTGGGCCCGGCCGTGGGTGCTAGGTACATCACTACCATTGTCAAACTTTAGCAGTCCTATAACCATTATATAGACGAGGAGCCAATGTCATTTCCCTAAATGGAAATCATAAAATGAGTATTGAATTAATTTCGTTGAATACCTGAATAAACAAAAACTATAATTCCGATTAATTATTTCATTCGTAAAACATCAAATCTCTTATAAACCTATATTAGCTATCGGACTATTCTGTCTCTTTCTTTCGTGTTAAATTCTTAACTTAAAAGAAAATGACAAAATAGTTAAAATAAGTTTTTAGTTTTTATGTACAAGTTCTTTTTTTATAAATTTGTGACAAAAATACATAATTACAGATAAGACACGAAGTCCTTTTTTTTTATAAAAACTTGTATGTTGTGTATTATTATAATAAAATGTATGATTGTATAGACATAAGTACAAGTTATTTTACAATATACATAATATTAGAAGAGCCAGGTTATTTTAAATGAGACTTTTACAGTTACTATCGCAGTCATATATCAAAAACATGTTAAAAGCAAAATTTAACAATAGCAATAAACAAAAACACAAATACCACTGGTCATATTGCACCATCCAGTCATAAACTAAGCAGGTCTTGTAGTAGTGCTAGATAATTGGTAGAAATACTTAAGTACTCGTTTTTATAAAACACTCAGATCAATATAAACAGATATATGTCCTTATAAATATTCATTAAGATTGATGTCAACTCTTGGATTATATGTATTATGTTCTGCGCCCGAATTGCGTATAATAATCACAATCGTTTAAGACCTAATCCTTACGATTAATAAGTATTTCATTACTAAATAAAACATCAAATCTATTTAGCTTAATAAAAAAATATCATATATTTAAAGGAGAAGGCTGATTGACTGACTAACTGAGCCACATATTAACGCACAGACGAAACCGCTGAATCTACAATCTTGAAATTTTGTAAAGTTCTTTATAGCGAAGGTATTAAAGGAATTTGGAAAACTCTATTCCTGAGGGGGTAAAACATGGCTATAAAGTTTGTAAGGAATATTATCAATTTAGATCAACTTAGACACGTGAAATTTTAGATTTAGGCTCTTGATTACTAAAATTAATATGTATAGTGACTTTTAAAGATTCACTCCTGAAAGGGTGAAATAAAGTTGTGGGCAGAAAATTATACTCGTACTAGTATTATAAAGAGGAAATATTTGATTGTTCGTTTGTAATACATAATCTCAAAAACTACCGGTTTTAAAAATTGTTTCACAAGTAGAAAATTACATTATCAATGAGTAACATAGTTGTATATTATTTTCGAAAATTCTATCTACTTGTGCGAAGCCGGACCGGATTGCTAGATCGACACAATGGCAAAAAGATCGAACTATTCTAAATGCAATATGAAAGAATGGAAATATCAAAAATGCAAAATCCGGTAAATGCGAAATTTTGTTAGAAAAGATGGATAAATGTTTGTTACTCTTTCACGCAATAACTACTGAACTGACTTGAATAAATTTGGTACACGAGTAGGTTATTTCTTACATTGCTCATTCGATAGCCTTTGGTGACGCACGCGTCACTACTGGCATCAATACTCCGACGGAGTCAGCGGATACGCAAACACGTCGGACACGAAGAAAAGTTTATTCTCGTTCGTCGCCTTAGTTTCGCGCGCTTTTTAACGGCCGTCCGTTCGCGTACACGGCACGCGCTGCCACCTCGTCGTCGCGAGTGCAGTGAGTGCATGTGAACAATTACAAGTGACAATTGTATGTTGTGAACTCTAGTGCATCGGACTAACAAGTGTTAGGGTGGTGTACTGCGCCATAAGCGCAGCGCACCAGCTCCGGAGCCGGTGCCAGAGACCAGCACTCTCCTCCCCGGCGACCCGCGCCGCCTTCGACACCCCGGCCAAGTATCGGCACTACAAGTCACTCCGGTGACTACATTCCATTGTTACATTAACAATAGGCACACATCCCCCCGCCGTACTCGGCGGGGCGGTTAACCAAAGCGGCCGGGTATTTTAATCCCTGTATAAAGAGACTTTTATACAGTTATACTTTTATAGTAGCGCATTGTCATATATCAAAAATAAGAGGAGTGTTTTCTGGGATGTTAAATGACATTCCACAATTCGTGGCCTTTTTAAAGGCCAAATGTCAAAAACCTCTTAAAGGCATTTTTCGATGAGCGCAGGGGCGCACATGTCATACGACGCCCCTGCCTCGCCGGCGGCCTCCCTTCAACGACGACTGTCCTCAAACCCACCTTCCCCCGGGGACCACCTAGTGAGTACCCCGGAGCCGATGTCCCCTCAGGAGGTGTCCCAACCGCCCCTCCTCTGAAACGGAAATAGTCGTCGCCGAAACAGGCGACTAGATAATTGGGGTAGACCAATCTTCCCCGCCTAAAACCCAACGTTAAACGCCGATAAAACCGACCGCGATCACGTTTTTATAAATCCACAAGACAGCCTGGAACAGGGTGTCATATCCTTTAATATAACCTCACTAGGAATCAGATAGTGGTTCCCACATCGGCGGATCATCGCCAGTTAACTTCCTTCCTCATGTGGGTTACCACACTATGCCCTCGAGGAGGAGAAACGACTGCGCGTAGTAATACGCGGCGTCCCTAAGGAGCTGGACTGCCAACATCCTCGCAGATATCCGCTCTCAAAACTTCCAATATGTGCATGTCAACTAGATCTCTCCCCAGGATTATAACATGTATTATGTTCTGCGCCGTCAAGTGCCTGAATTCGCGTGATAATAATCACACATCGTGTCCCCGCGCTAAAACAAGGCCTCCGCAAAAGCCACAAAGGCTCAGGCACCCCGCGCAGCACGCCCCGCGCCCCCTACTATCCCGCAGCCTTCAGCGAAAAAATGCTTGGGTGCGACCTCCGGTCTCAAAGGCGACCCCCTCACCCACCATGCCATCTGCAACCGCTCCCACGCTTGCCAAGATTGTGGCGTCGCCCGCTCCTCCGCGCCCCGCCCCGCAAACTGGAACGAACGTAGGCTCAAGCTTCGCAGCCGACTTCGCACTGGTAATCGCCAGCTAAACGCACCTCCAAATTAAGGTCAGTCAACGACCCACAAGAAAACTCGCAGCCGTCTGCGATTAGTCGCCATCCTCAATTTTAACAACTAATTATGGATCTAAGGGCGAAAAGATGCAAATTTTAGAACGCTAACGGACTAAGTTTCTCAATATTCTCCTACTACAGGAGACCTAGCTACGCGGTAATAAAAAATATATATTCCGATCGAAAAACATGGAAGCCTCGATATGCCTCCTCGCGATGACAGACCACCGACCGATCTATATAGCATCGGCATATCTCTCTCCCTCCAACAAGCTACTCCGGGCCGACCTCCAAGCTCTCATGGACCTGGGGGATATTAACAAGCACAGCCTTTGGACTGTGCTTATCCGAACCGCTGAATCCTTCCCCCAGTACAATCCGGCAAACACTTCAATCCTTGGCCCTACTAAAGTAAAGTTCTTTATAGCGAAGGTATTAAAGGAATTTGGTCACGGACTGGAGCCGGCTTGAGAAAGTCTCTATTCCGGTACTGGACCGCATCCCGGACGTAGTCGAATCTATCGAGGAGACGACTACAGCCATAGACGCGCTAACAGAGCACCTGCAGTCGGCAGTCAAGGACTGCTCCAGGGAGGTTCCGGATACGGGCGACCGTAGATGGAACCTACCTGATGATGTAATGGCTCTGCTGCGCACTAAGAATGCAGCCACACGAGCGTATGACCGCTATCCCTCAAAGAGAACCGAACCCGCCTGCGAGCTTTACAGCGCGAAGTAAAGAGTCGCATAGCGGAATATTGGGATAAGTTCACCAAAGAACTCACCCCCTGACCGCGTTTTAAAACAGATTTCCGGCCATATTTGATGAAGAAAAGGCTGAAATTAATTCCGTGCCCGTTGATCATCTAGAGAAGGTAGAATCCGAGGTGGAGCGAATTCCAGTAAAGATTCAAAGGAACTCCCAACCGAAGGGTGAAATTAAGTACTCCTAGTAGCGATCTTCAATGCGGCCATCTTTCCAGATGCTTGGAAAGAAGCCGATGTCGTAGGCTTTCCCAAACCTGGGAAAGATAAGTCCCTTCCCACCAGTTTTCGCCCCATCAGTCTCCTCAGCTCGCTGGGAAGCTGTATGAGGAAATATACTTGAAAGACTGGCTACAGTCCAAAGGTTCGTTTGTAATGAACATAATCACTTTAAAACAAGCACTCTACATCGTGTAGTAGAACACGTCCTCACCGGTTTTAAAAATTGTTTTCAAACTGCACAAGATGGGAGTGCCAGAAAATTACATTATCAATGAGTTCCAGCGCACGACCGATTAGTCCCTCAAGGCGCTGTCCTCTCCCCCACCCTCTTCTCGTTGTACACCAACGACATCCCGCGTCAGCCCCGAGTGCAAATCGCCCTCTTTGCTGATGATACAGCCATATATGTGGACAGCACGTCGGCCGCCTGTGCAGCCAACAGGCTTCAACGGGCGGTGGACGAGCTGGCCTAGTTCAGAAAATGGCGCATCGATAATCAATCCAGATAAAAGCGCCGCCGTGCTTTTCACGGCCAAAAGAAAACCATCCCTTCCCGCCTCTATTCAGCTGTTTGGCACGCCCGTCCCCTGGACGAACGAAGCCAAATACCTGCGAGGCGTGACACTAGATTCTAGTTTCGCATCTCATCTTAAGCACAATGGCAAAATTAACAAGAGCCAATGTCGCTTAACGCAAAGCTTCTATAAAGCATGCATGACGTACGCTAGTGTCGTCTTCGCCCACGCCCTTCCTTCATTACTTCACCCCCTTCAGGTGGTGCAATGAAAGAATCTACACCGGAAAAATACCCACTATAAAAATGCAAAAGCGTCTCGAAAAAATCCGCTCATGTAAGAGCGGTCAAATAGAGAACGTTTGTTACCCCGATGATCCAACTACGACGGCAAACGCGCCCTCCCTACCTAGAACCCTCGACAAGATAAATGCACACACCGCCCCCGCCGGCGGGGGCAAAGAACCCTTCCGCGCGCGATGTTAGCGCATAACAACCGCGTCGCAATCTCACGCAATAACTACGGGGGTGAACTTAGACACACACACCGCAGTCCATAAGAATAAATTTTCGCGTCCGGTGAAGCACGGCCAACAGCAAACACATTCAGAAAAAAAAAAAGGTTATTTCTTAACGCATGGGATACTTTACGAATTAACTCATGTGGTCAAAACCGTAGGATGTAGCTAGTTCCAAATAAGAACTGAATATATAACAATTTAATATACATAACAATTTAAACTAAATTTTAACTATTTATATCCTATTCAAAATCTAACCAAGCCCGGGAAGTTAAGATCGATAGGCACTATGTAAACGGTATACGTATACTCTACTAATGGATGGATATAGGACCGCCTCACCTGTTGATTCCATTAGGAAACCTTGCTTGATAAAAGCTTTAAGCAGGTTTTATGGGCTAGTCACTACAGATTTGCCGCCATGTTGACGATACGGGTAAATCTGGACAGTGACAGTATGTGAGTTTTGGTCTTGCCTAAGTATGTGTAAGTTACAAGAAATATAAATTTTTATAATCTCTTAGAATAAAATTTATAATACTATAAATAGTTATAGAAAAGTATATAAATATATTTTCTTTGCTGTGGAATGAACTCCCTACCGAGGTTCTCTCGAGAGACTACAGTATGAAGTTTTCCAAAAAGGGTGTATTAAGCTTTCTTCAGTCAGCAACACGCATGTGAAACCACTAGTGTTATAGTAGGCGCCCATAGGTTATAGTAACCGTTTTACCACTTTCGTGGTATAAAAATTCTTCAAATATAAATATGAATATACATTTTTGTGAGAAAAGTTAAACATTAAATAAATGCTCTTCACGCCACCTGTCGTCTACGAATGAAATAGCAAAATGCAAGCACCCCTCTGAAAGCGAGTGAAAATCTGAAGCTAAGGGCGCCCCAAATTTCAAGCAAACTTTCGTTCTGTTAGTCTAATAAATATCTTCGAGATGTCTCTGCAAAGTAGACTTTATCTATGATACTCTCATACTATGATAACAACAATATATTAAAATAAAAACTCGAAATGATTGTAATTTTATTACTAGATTTTTTGTTCGCTACTTCATGAGTACTTCTATGCACGACGCACGTTTTTAGTTTTCTTTTTAATTTAATAAAAAAAAAATTTGTAACTTGAAGTACTAATTGTCAGATTTTGTACTTTTTTTTTCTCTTTTTCGCTTTATAAGTATTTTTTTATAACTATATTTCCTTCTTAAAGAAAAATGGAAACATGGTGTTTCCATGCCATCTTACAAACCTCTCACCCACAACTTCTGGATGACATATCACGATAAAACCTTAAATTATAGATAAAACATGCACCAGAGGGAGACTTTGTACAAAAGTCGATTGCTTGAGTACCTCTGTCCCATTCGTGTTTCTGCCGTGAAGCAGTTGTGTTTGCATGGCTATGTTTCGGTTTGAAGGGTGGGATATGGCGTGAATTGGCGGTGAACAGGGTACAGAGGAATAACACCTGAGTCCTCAGGAATGGCAACGCATTTATCGTGGCTGAAACAGTATACTCTGTTATGTCCATGGTACTGCTCATGTCTATAGGCGACGGTTACCACTTTCCATCAGGTGGGCCGTCAGCTTGTTTGCCATCCTAAGTTGTATAAAAAAAAGTACATTCATAACTTTTTTAATCTTATTTATTACGGCTGCATCCTGCGGTTTCGCCAAACCTGAACCAATACACAAAGTAACTTATAAGCTAAATTAACTATAACCTACCCGTGTACCAAATTTCATTCAAATCAGTTCAGTAGTTTTTGCATGAAAGAGTAACAAATATCCACCCATCCATCCATCCTTACAAACTTTCGCTTTTATAATATTAATAGAATACGGATAGAGATATTTGTTTGTAAGGCTTTAAAGGAGTTATTAAATCAAATAAGTTATTAAAGCAAGTACAATGGCGGACTTATCCCTTAAGGGGTTTCTTCCAGTTTACCTTTGAATGTCTGAGAAGATCTTTGTTTTGCAAACATGATAATCCGACTGTTTCTATGTATTCTTTCAGTTAATATATTCAGTAACTTCGATTAATTTACATATAAGTTGATGATTATAATAAACTAACGTATTCACCTGTAAACGACGTTCAAGTTGTATTAGTTTTATTTATTTGGTGTACGTAACAAAATTAATGTGATGTTCAGGTAAACTTTTCACAACACGATCTAATAATACGTAATAACGACTGAAACAAAGCCATTTGGTTTATACAACAAAGAAAAAAATACATAAAAGAAAATCATATCTCATAAAAATGTCAAGGAAATCTATCAAAGAACCAATATGCATATAAAGTAAAAAGCAAATGGGATTTTGCATTGTAAGACGGTAGGCTATCCCCATCCCTCGGTGAATTGGGTCAATGTCACATAGATGTATTTTAAATCGATGTCGCAACTTTGTGTGTAAAGTGTGTTTCCGTCTCTAATGTTCATGGCAATGGGCTGGTCACAAAGCTCGAAGAACCGACAACTGATGGGGAAGAAAGATTCTCGAGTGACCACCGCGTACGGATAAACGCAGTGTAGGACGACCTCCCACTAGATAGAGTGACGACCTGAAATGCATTGCAGGGAACTACTGAATGCAAGTGGCTCAGGACCGTTCTTTATGGCAGTCTATGGGGGAAGCTTATGTCCATCAGTGGACGGATAATGGCTGAAATGATGATGATAATGATGAATGTTCTACGCAAACGTGCCTCGTCTGTTTAGGCAAATGATTAGAATCTAGCAGTTTAACACACTTCCTCGCCTACAGATAGTCACGAATTCAATACCAACACAGTTCAAACATCTGTAATTATGAATATGACTATTTGTATTGGTTTGGATGGTATTTCTATGTATGATCTGTATGTATTTACAGAAAGAAATGGATATTTAATTATTTCTACCTATTAGTACCCATAGCCCAAACCTTCTTAGTTTATGTCTAGATGGCAATGTGTATTTTCAGTGGTATTTAATTATGTCTGATAAGGAATAATGCTCGACATACATTTTGATTCAGTCTTAATTACCACCCCAAAAATTACACGTTACGAATAAAACACACAAATGTTCTTGTACTTATATACTTTATAAAATACTTTTATTTACTTATTTTATACTCGTGCAAATATACAAAAGGAACTTTGGAAGTTGCTCAAACAAAATGTCCATCTTTCCAACTGACTTCAAAAAGAAGGAGATTGTGAATTCGGTTCTACTTTTTTTATGTTTGCTACCTCATAAATCCGTCAGTTATAAATCGATTTAGATTTTGTATATTAATTTAAATTAAAAAAGAGAAATTTACTGATTGGTCCCGTAGGTAATTTATCAAAATCGGTTTTATACTTTAGTTTTTAAATTATAATAATTAATTTTACCACAGATGAAGTTGATTTTTTTTAAAAGCATACTTTTGATATGCAATATCCGTGGTATGTGTGTTTCTGTATGTGTGTGTGCGCGCGCGCGCGTGTTTGTGTGTGTGTGTGTCTGTGTTTGTATGTGTGTATATATATATATATATATATGATTATCCATTTTTTGTTGTTTAAATTATATTGTGTTTACAGACTTTAGCTGTGTGTTTATGTTTTGATCATGCCGTGTACGCAAAGTTTTGGAGGATTAGCTTGAACAAAACATAATTGTAGTTTATAAATTAATGTAACTATGTTAATTCTCTGTAATGTGTACCTATTGAAATAAAATAAAATAAAATATTATAATAAAATAGTAAAAAAAATTGTACTCTTCGTTTTAATACAAGTTCAGAAATTATAAAGTACGGAAACATAACACTTTAATTGTAAAGAACAGCAACAAATTGGGGATACATGGTCACTACAATGTATTCTACGATATCTATCGTGCTGTCCGTGTCTATAGACGATACAACGGTTGACCTTTCCCATGAGGTGAGCTGTCAGCATGTTTGCCATAAAAAAGAAAATAAACCGACGTCATCTATCATCATTTGAGTCTGTGGTGTCACCACTCGCATTCAACTGGTGTTACACCTTCACCCCGGGGTCCCCGTCATCCCCACGTCCCCCGACCCCTTCGTTATTAAGCCCATTTAGCCGTATTGATTTCGTTGTGAACTCTTGTTGACGTTATTGCAATTTTAATTAATTCATTTCACGTGATGTCAATAGTTATACATAGACTCTATTGTATTCATCAGCTTAATTAAATAGGTAATCTTATTGAAGTATAAAGGTCAACGTATAAAGGTTATAACATAGATGACATTATAATATTTCCTTATTGTATTTAAGCTATTCATAGTTTATATTTATTTTTATTAAATTATTACTGTATACATATTTTAATATTAATTTTTATAATTAAAAAAATTGTAACATAAATATGTAGTATACTTAAATTATCTTTTTTTTTACTTAAGTTAATAAAATATAGTTATTTTTGAATAAATATAATTAAAAAAAAATTACCGTTTTTAAAACTTCTAATTCTTCTTCTATAAAAAAAAACATTATCAAAAAAAAATGGCATGGGTTTTATTTAATACTTACGTACCTATTTCTTTATTAAAAAAAAAAAAAAACAAACAAAACCTTGTAAAACCGGTACGAATCGCTAACAAGTTATAAATAAATTATGTTCTTTTTTTTTTTTTTTTTTTTTTTATAAAACTTAGAATGGCAAACAAGCTGACGGCCCACCTGATGGACAGTGGTAACCGTCGCCTATAGACATGAGCAGTACCATGGACATAACAGAGTATACTGTTTGGCCCATGATACCCCCCATGCGTTGCCATTCCTGAGAACTCAGGTGTTATTCCTCTGTACCCAGTAAATTCACGCCATATCCCACCCTTCAAACCGAAACACAGCCATTATTGAAATACAGAATTAAGCAATCGACTTTTGTACAAAGTCTCCCTCTGCTATATTTATACATTGGGTAGGTATTATTGAAATTATTTTGTACTTTTGCAGTCGTTTACCGCTTCACCGCCATAAGATCTCCGTTCGCTTACAAATTCAGTTAATAGCACAGAATTGAATTTTGCCTCAGTTCAATTCTACTTCAACATGTGCTCCATTTTCTGCTCAATTTGTGAGATAAATAGGTAATATTGATACCGGGAGCGTTCCAACATCCGAAGGCGTTGTTAAATTGCTATAAAATTTTTAAATCACTGCTATGTAATACTAGTTGAAACCCGCGGGTTTGTTCGCGCGAATCATCAAAGTACCTTTAATCTAAATTAAGATATAATCTATCCATCTATCAAAATGGTACTGCTCATGTCTATAGACGACGGTTACCACTTTCCATCAGGTGAACCGTCAGCTTGTTTGCCATTCTAAGTTGTATAAAAAAAATTCATTCAAATTTGTGCATATTCATTAAAAAAGAATAAAATCCATCTATTCTCAAATTATTTTCTATTTTTTTTTTTTTTTTTACATTTATAAATATTCATTAATATTTTAATTTATTTTATCAAATTATTTTTATTTATTTTTTTCACAAAAAAAAAAATTTATTTATTTGATCAACTGGGCAAGCTTTACAATCTCCCAATACGCTCATTCAAGAAAGTATCATTACAATAATAAATATTATGTAACTAAATAACAATAATAGAAATAATATATTATTTTTTAATTATGTGAACACAACCACTCAATGGCCATGTGACGAAACTCCAGCAAGTTGGAGACAAATACGTACATTTAATTGTGGATACTGACTTAAAATATCATTAAGTAGCTACTATTTTATATTTTAAATACACAATTAGGACTTAACGCAATGAAAAACATTTGCAAGTAAATACTATCTAGATACTTGCTTTTTTATTGAAAACGTTTCGACGTGGATTGAATCCATGTTATAGTCGTTTGGGCAAAACCATTTATTTTGATTTAAATAAACTACTGGGCCGATTTTGAGAATATTTCTATGGGACCAATATGTAAATAAGTATATCCTTTCAGTTAAAAAAAATCCAAACTAGTTTACAAGTTTATTTACTTTACGAGATGAAAAATAAAAAATCAACCGTGTTCAAAACCTCCTTTGAAGCCAGTTGAAAAAATAACATAAGTGAACAAAATATATTTAAAAAAAATCCCATACTAATATGCATACGCATTTAAATGGAATTGCTTCGAAGTAGCATAGGATATTCATTAAGGGTAATGTTCGCTTATTTTTATCCAATTCGTATTAAGCTGTTATTAAAATTGATGTTTTTAAAAATAAACTCTTATATTATCTACACAAACATTTTGTTCGCTGTACTGAAACGAATAAGTACGATTTGCTCAATACATTTTTAAGTCGGTCTTTGTTCAGTACTAAAGGTCGAGACAGCAACCCCCGAGGCCCCGGATCACAGAAATAAAGTTACAGTGGAAAAATAATAAGAGGATTGCGAAATGCGTGGGTTTAACGAAAATATTAGCTGTCTTGAACAAAAAATATTTACCCCATCAAACTTCAAGACGTATATTGACCGAGAACAAATAGAAATTCGAGTGGCACATACAGTGGGATCGATTCTAAGTCGCCATTTTTCTAAACCAATCTCTAAAATTAAAATTTTAATAATCATTTATTCTAAGGACCAATATGAACTAAATTTCTAATAAAGTAAAAATTATTATAAACTTATTTCAGTTTATGATTATTCATTAACTACTTTTATTCTTCGGTTGTTTGGTTCTTCAAAATTTAATAAATTTCTTAAACCAGGTGGGACAATTTAATTCATCAGCTGGCTATATTATGCAATGTTGTTGCTGGGCGGTGACGTTATGAGTGTGTGTGAGTACACACACAACAATATGATATGATGCGATTACATATTCACACCCATATACACATACATACATATACAGATATATATACATGCACACAATTCTGTACTCATCAATACATTTTATTCGTACACTTACACACTTTACTTTTTCTTTTTTTTTTAAAACACCTCGCTCTGAAGACTGTCGGTGCAAACCAATTGTAATACTCGCTTGTAATATGTTCGTGGATAACTGTTATTGGCCTATGTTCTTTTTATGTTCATGTAATCTATATATGTATGTATGCCATGTAATAATATACACAGATACAGATCATTTATTCATTATTTACAAAATTATAAGTCCAGTTTCAATTAATTATGACATTCCCATTGCAAGTTTGTCATATTTTATTGTAATTTCGAGAACATAGCAATGGTAGCGGAATTAACCAAAATCATTATAATCAAATAACTAGTGATATGGACTTCCGCAAGATGACACCTAGTTTAGTAAAATGTAACATGTTTATATTTTACTAAACTATACTAACTACTACATACTAAATAACTATATATGGCCATGTGGTCCCGACACAGATAGGCCATCCCTTCCTTTCCCGTGGGTGTCGTAAAAGTCGACTAAGGGAAGGCGAGGGATGGGCAGCAGCGTTCCTCTTAAAACATATCTAAAGCATAACTGCGGCTGCCAAACGTGGCAACTACTGGCACCCCCCCCCCCCCCCCAAGGGGGAAGCTTATGTTCAGCAATGGACATTTAAAGGCTGATATGATGATAAGGTTGAACATGTTTTTATTATTAGGTTTATTAAATATTGTCATTAAGGATACTTTAACGTAAAAAGTGGGCCAATTGAACCATAGGGAATATTTATATTATTTTATCTATGACTGAACACCACAAATAAAATTATTTGAACAGCCAACCCTTTTCTCTTCAAGTACTGACGTCGAAGTTACGATTGCTTTTAGGGTGAGTCAACATCATAAATAGGTATCTATTGGCTATAAGGTGTTGATTCATACTTAACAGAGTTTCATCATAAAAATGTAACTCTACGATCAAAAATATACCCATAAATGTAGGTACTAAGGTTCATTATGCAAACATCGAATATTTGAAGAATATGTTTATCCATTCAATAATTTTAAAACCAAACACTCGGGGAATCACAAAGTTTTAAATTATTTTTAAGTGTTATCTGTTTGAATAGAATTTAATTTAGAATTTAAAGAAATGAATAATTAATCCGACCATAGCATAGTTTTGCCATGTGGTCCCGGCATAGAGTAAGCGACCCCTTCCTTTCGCATGGATGTCATATGAGGCAAGTAAGGGAAGATAATGATATGAATAATGATCGAGGGATGGGCAGCAGCGTCGCTCTTAAAACATTACCAAAGGCTAACTACGATTGCCAACTTGCCGACCAAACATGGCAATTGCTGGCCAGACCTCCTTTATGAGGAGGCCTATATTTAGCAGTGGACAATTATCCGCTGATATGCTGACGACAAGCTGATATCCAAAAGTAACAAATAAAAAATCGTTTATTGACTGAGTGCTTTGATTTGTTAACAACGAAATGTAAGCAGATTATAATAAGTGTCAAAGTTTGTTGAGTGGCAACCCCGTAAAGGCAAATGCAGTGTACTGCGACAGCCCCCCTCCCCCCACTATGTAAAACGACGACCTCAAATGCATTACATGAAATCAGTGGATGCAGGTGGCTCAGGGCCGTTCCTTATGACAGTCTATGGGGTAGGCCAATGTTCAGCAGTGGACAGTTAACGGCTTATACGATGATGTAGAGATAGTATTTGTTAGATATTTACCAGAAGGAGACTTTACAAAAGTCGTTTACTTGGGCACCTCTGTCCCATTCGTGTTTCTACCGTGAAGCAGTGGTGTTTGCATGGTTGTGTTTCGGTTTGAATGGTGGGATATGGCAGTGAATTTACAGGGTACAGAGAAATAACACCTAAGTCCTCAGGAATGGCAACGCATGGAGGGGGGGGGGGGTATCATGGGCGAAACAATATACTCTGTTATGTCCATGGTACTGCTCATGTCTATAGGCGATGGTTTCCACTTTCCATCAGGTGGGCCGTCAGCGACTGTGCCATTCTAAGCAACATAAAAAAATTCATTTAAACTTATTATATTATCTTTTAATTAGATTATGTCTCACGACCTTTTTGCAAAGTGAATATATTTTTCTAGCAAACGCTTAGTTCTATTTATTTTTTTATTTATTTGTATATATATGTGTACTTGGCGGAGATAATGCTAAAAGCATTCTCTCCCAGTCAACCTTAGGGAAATGACAGAATACTCGAATTTAGTAGTAGTTCTAGCACAGTATTCTATTATGACCTTTCATTTGTACTAACTCTTAAACCTATCAAAATATTTTAATAACACATATTTTTTCCCCTTAAAAATAAAATTAAAATTGATTCGAAAAAAGATTTTTTTTTTTGGAATTTACACACTAAATTTATTTAATGTTTTATAAAGATTACTTACTTGAAAATTATTTGGATATTTTCAGATGTTCTAGCTTTATAATACCTACAAGTGTCTTATCCGCCCCAAGCAAGGATTTCTTCCGGTGCATTGTCTTTACTCTTTGGCTCGGATATACAAAATATTACGTAAAAGGGACTTGTTGCGTAATGTTATTGAAGTTGCTGTAGAATATATTTGATAAAACGATAATCGTTACGAACGCTTGCGTCTACAAATCAAATTAATAGATTTATAATTGTGCACTAAATACATTTGTATTCATCCCATTTCTAATTACTATTAAGTATCGATGAAAATATCAACAGTAAAATAATACTTTAAGAACATTTAACTTTACAACTTGTTTATCAACGTAATTACTTGTATTAACAAAGTTTATACCAACACCAATATTTACAAGTACTTACGCTCATTTCTCGACGGCTCCCTCACATCCACACATTAATTATAACCACAAACTATCATAAATCAACAACTATTGCCTGCAATTGTACGTACCACATCACTGTGTACGAGATATGAGTGACGAAAATCCGTAATCCAAAACGAATGCCGCCCGAAACTCGACACACGCTCGTACACTCGTCACTTAACGATAATAACACAATATCCACTATAAGCTACCTCTAAATTAACATATTATACAGCTTAAAACGTCAGAGAAACATTTAAGACTCAATAACATGATCTGTACAGGTCAAAAACTCACAATTTTGAGGTTATCTCGCAGATCGGTAAATGTAGGACACATTGAGAAACGCAGCGTAGCTTTAGGGTTGAATATCCCGCATATTTTTCATATCTGTGTGCAATGTTCAACCGTGTAGGGACTTGTCCCTGGTGTAACCCAGATAGGGTGTGACTATGTGCGTGTAATGAATGATTTGTATGTGGGGGTGTTACTGAAATACATGAGATTAAAATTTCTATTATTAATCTCGAGATATGTAAGTAAAATAAAGATTGTTTTATGTGTTAAATTAGAATATATATGCAAAATTTAATTGAAATCATTTCTGACATTTAAATGAATTAGAGTAACGAACATTTAAATTAACGATGATAAAAATTAAATTGACATAATTCCTAAAATATAACCAATTTAATTATTTGACACTAACAACGTTAAAGAATGTTTTTGTAAACTTCACGGTTACTGAACAAAGACCTCAATATTCCATATAACTTCATCCAATTGAAGAGTCATGAAACTCATGATTCCCTCGATCCAATTTGATAAAACGTAGTTACATCAGTTTTTAAATTTGGTTTAATTTTATTTTTCACATTCTGTTAAAAAAATATATATACATTTATAGAAGTATAAAAATCTAAATAGTCTAATATTAATTGAGAAAAACTTAAAAATGGTTCTAAATTACTTCTTTATATTTAATTATTAATTGTAAGTCAATATACAATAGATAGGTACGTCTGTAAGTATATACCCACAACGATTTTCAATACTCTTCACCGCATAATTACATTTCCATTTTTCCAAGGATTGACTTGGACAGAATGCTATATAGCATTAAGTCTACCTTTTTTTATCAAACATTTTTGTAAAGTGTTCAATAAATATATAAATAAAAATTATAAGCTGTACGTTAAGAAATCATACGAGACTTTGATCTTGTACAATCCTTTATCAATGTGTGATAATTACATGATTAAATTAATTTTCCACTAATCATTCATGATCATCAAAATATTGATAGTTATAATATCCTGAAGTAATATATTTAACTAACTGAAGTAATATATTGAAGTAACTGTCAAAAAGAACCCGGTACAATAATTATTTTCATAGTCAACGCCGCCGCTTTTTCTCTAGGTAGATTAATACATTTTGGGCAATGATACATCATCATCATCGTATCAGCCTTTAAATGTCCACTGTTAAACAGAAGCCCCCTTGGGGGGTTTTACCAGTAGTTGCTTCGCTTGGCAGGCATATCGGCAACCGCAGTTAAGATTTGGAGATGTTTTAACAGGAATGGTGCTGCCCATCTCTCGCCGTCCCTTACTCGCCTCTTACAACACTTACAGAAAAGGAAGAGGTGGCCTATTCTATGCCGGGAGCATACGGCATCAATGATACATATAAATAAATAATTAACAGAACTTAATTTACAAGCAAAGAGTATTTGCGGATATTTAATAACATGTATATCCTACTACGGAGATCGATCGAATTTTCTCAAGCATGGGGTTGATGGCGTAGTAACGGTACTACGGAAACTCACCAGTATCAAAACCAAGTGCGATTTTCTAAACTCTTCTCACTTGGGTGACAAATATTGCAATAGAGTAGGACGGTGTTGAGAGAGTTTTCACGATGTGACTTTGTACCATGGTAGAGGCTGGAAATGTGCACTTGTGTTCGTCAATTAAACACACACACATTGAAAAATCTACAAATTTGTGTGCCATTTCCCGACTTAATAACAACCTAAAATCAACTTTAAAGCTAGCTAATGAAATTTGAAATTTGTACAGCAGTAGTAAATTTTTGTCATAGTGTGAGTGGAAAATGTAGAAAAGAGACAATTTCATGGAAACATAGGTGTGTAAAAAAGAGACACACTGTGAGGAAGAGCATATCAACAGCAGGATTCAAATGTGTTTGTGTAAAGCCGTGAACACAATGTTCGACGAATTTGACCTAACTGTAGACTGTGTTATCGGGCGTGTCTGGACAATTAATTGGAATCTGCGACGCTTTGGGAGCCAATATTCAGTAACTGTATACGTATCTAATAATTAATTGACGTACAGTATAAAAGCTTTCAGCGGGAGACTCACGGAGGATTTCTATTATACATTGTTCAATATATGAAGTAACCACTTCCTTTGCTTCGTAATTCTTGGTTATAGTTAGTAGGTATTAAAATTTGGACTAATTGCGGTGAAGAAGAATAATTTATAGTAGACATATATTTTTTTAATACACGATAATGTCATGATAACCTCGCCTTCGCAATCGGTATATACTGGCGGGGAACCAATGAGGGTTTTTTTAATGTGTAATAATTAAATCGTAACCCTGCCTGTGCTAACGGTATACCCCGGCAGGACACCAAATAAGAATGATAGGTGAGAATGAAAGGGCAGATCAGTTAGCCCATCGTGATAAATATATCTGGAATTCAGTACGATGGTTTCCAGGGGTGACCACGTGAAGGTCAACCTGACACCTGATAGGGTGTGTGATAGGTAGTGTTGCTAGGAATGAGAATGATAGTCTGCATTATTGACAATTCCTTCTACCCCTAATGCACCAGTGAAGGATGTTAAGTGAGGATGAAACAGGTCAGGTATATCGTTTATGTCACCTATGTGATTATCTTTTTATTTAGTATTTCCTGCACGATTATATACCTACCTATAAGTATGTATTGGAAATGCACCAGAATTTTTAATCTCAAGCTTCAATTAGTAAGTACTAACTACTAACTCAGTAACTCTTGTAAATAATGGTGTTATGAATTCCGATTTTTTTGACATGGTTTGTATTACTTTAGATTATAATTATTATGGAAGTTATTTAGAATTTGAATAAAATAGATTATGCACTGTTCGATGGAAGATTGTGTCTACAAATCCTTACGTCTGAATAAAAATAACTATAATAGAGATAAAGCCACAATTAGATAGGTCGACAAACAATAATGTGAGTTTTTTTTTCACAAAAGAAAAACGACTTTAGTTGTGGCCAGTTATTTTTAAATTAAAAACTATTGAAAAGTAAACTATTGAACCTATTTTGATAAAATTTCTATGATATTAAACTGTAAGTGTTATTCTTTTAGATAAAAAAGAATTTTGCAAATGGGTTTGTAACTTAAAGAGTTATGAGGTAACAAACATAAAAAATGCAAACGAATTGAGAAGCTTCTTTTTTTAATTCGATTGAAAATACATAAGTTGTTACCTAACATAATATTAGTTTATATTGCTGTCAATGGCGACCTTCATCTATAAGAAGTGATACCAATATAATATAGATGGGTAAGGTCAGTACTTTACCTATCTATACCTGTATTGTTTTTTTTAATGGATTATAATAGAATGGTAACTCTATCTGTATTATCGGTATGTACTGGCCTGGCACCAGTAAGAAATTAGGTGAGGATGAAGTTAGACTGATAGCCCATTGTGACGAATTCAGCAATAAATTAATCATAATTGTTTGCAAGGGGTACAGCGAGGAAATCGACCTAATAGGTTATATTGCTAGCAATGGAGTTATTAATCCTCATTACTAAGAATCTCTTCTCCTCCCACCTATATTGTTTTTTATAATGGATGATATTGGAATGGCATCCCTGCCTGTGCTAGTGTGCGGGGTGATAAGTGAGAATGAAAAGCCAAGTCGGTTAGACTATTTGGTAGTCCGCATTACTAGCAATCCCTTTCCTCCCTTCACCCATATTGGTTAATATCACTTTTTACAATTTTACACAGATCTTGTAAACATAAATCCATCTTGCTTTTTTTTTATACAACTTAGAATGGCAAGCAACGGAATGGACGTAGCCTAAAGGTTAGGCTTTTTCTGGTGTTAGAGATAGGGTTGTCAATTTCAAATATCTATCCAAATCCAATTGATTATATCAATACCATTAAAATATTATCCTCCTTACTAATACTTCATACATCCTTACTAATAGTATCAATGTGAAAGTGGATTTGTTTGTTTGTTACCTCTTAATTTTTTAACAAATCTCTATGAAACTTGTCATACAAGTACTTTATGGGATAGAAAAGGACATAGGCTACTTTTTATCCTGATCAATGAATATGTACCGGTCAAGCGGATGAAGCCGCGGATAAAAACTAGTTAATACTATAAATATGAAAGTAATTTCGGTAATTTTATATTATCAAATTTCTGTAACTTCCTTCAATTTTTTTCTTTATATAACAGAATAACAGACAAGTTGACGGCCCATTTAATGGAAAGTAGTAACCACCGTCTGTAGACTAGAATCATAGTAACAAAGTATTCTGTGTTACCCATAAGATCCTCCTTGCGTTGTCATTCCTAATGATTAAGGTTTTATGCCTGTTTACCCTGTAATTTATTTGCTATATCCCACCATTCAAACCGAAACACTGCCATGCAAACAACTGCTTCTCGACAGAAACACGAATGGGATAGAGGTACCCAAGCAGACGACTTTGATACAAAGTTTCCCTTTGGTACATCTTAGTGCCTATAAAGCATAAACATACGTAATGCAATTCGATATACGCGTAATTTTTGGAATAGAAAAGGGCGTAACCTACTTTTTAACCCGGTCAAATCATTATGTCCAGGTCAAAGAAGTCGCAGGTAAAGCTAATATTGGATAACTATAAGTTGAATATTAATTAAGTATACAGAGGATAAATAGAGTTGAAACAGAATCAATATTTACAGTCAAGTTAAATTAAACACCTATTTGAAAGTAATAAAGTGCGTTCAGCGTCGCGTTTGTCTCAATTTATTTTTATCGGAGTGCACTTGACATGCGCGCTGGCTGACCTCCGAATCGATGGAAACGTAGTTTGTTGTTGTTCTCTCCCATTCGCTCTCATAGACCTTTCTCTATATCTATCTCAACTTTCAAGGTGACGGCAACGTCATCGTCCACCAATCATAGATGTTTCGCGTTAAATAGTTCGCATACATTCTGATAGATGGCGTTGCAATGCCGAAAAATTAAACGACACCAATACAATGATAGACATGTAAAAGTGTACCAAATTAAACCATTCGACAGCCCTAATCAAGGGGTTATCAGAAAACTACTGATATAAATTGTCTTGAGTAAAAACACTATTTGTGTATTGACAAAGGCTTTCACTGGATCATCGTCATTATCATACCAGCCGCTAACTTCACTGCTGAACATAGGCCTTCCTTCACTGCGAGTTTTGCCAGTAGTTACCACGCTTGGCAAGTGGATCTGGTGAAGAGACGCTGCTGCCCATCCTTGAAATTCCCTTAGTCACCTCTTACGACACTAGTCCTAATTTAAGTTTGTACCTAGTATATATATTTATTTGTTGTTAGAGAGGCAAACGAGCAGACGGTCCACCTGATTGGAAACGGCTTCCAACGCCTGTGAACTCATATTTATTTATTACTACCTTTTTGCCCTTTACGTGTGACATTCAGAAAGTTTTGCGACACTAAAAAAATTTTCTATAGGTAAATATATTTTTATTACATCTTTTCAAAGTACTCTCCACCAGCCTCTATACAAAAAACAGTTTTCGAAACACTTTCCAGTCCGCCGCAGACACCTCATTTACAGCCTGCTCGAACGCTGAGAGCGCATCATCCGACGACGAAAATTGTGTCCCTTTGAGCTGATTTTTTAATTTTGGGACTAAGAAGAAGTTACACGGTGTTAGGTCAGGGCTGTAAAGAGGGTGACCTAGAAGTTTGAGGGGTGTGCTGTCTAAAAAGTCCCTCGTTTTGATTGCGGTGTGGGCGGGTGCATTATCGTGGTGGAGCAGTAGCCCGTAGAGCCCTGTGTTTTGTCGCTTGTTGCTCACGACAGAGAAGACTTCTGCCAAGCATTTGGTAGTATACCATTCGGCGTTAATGCTTCTTTAGTTTTGTAAAGGAATTTACACCAAGTAGCAAGTCAAATTGAAAAAGCTCGCGATTAAAATCTTCGCCTCGCTTCTAGGTCGCTTTACTTTGGTAGGCGTTGATTCATTTTGAAACACCCAAACCGTCGACTGGCGCTTTGTTTCTGGATCGTATTGATAAATCCAGGATTCATCACCTATAACGATGTCGTAAACACGCCGAGACGAGCCTGCTTCAAATTTGTCTATCATATCATGGCACCATTCCACCCTTGCCTGCTTCTGAACATTGGTGACGTTGATCACGCTGGGTGCCAGCGTGAAACTTTCCTCTGCACCCGTAGATGCACGTGTAGAATCTCGTGAATCAAGCTTCCTGATCCAATCTACAGTATATGCTGAATCTCTTGGTATGTAACTCGTCTATTGTCTTGGATCAAATTTTTCAGTGCTAGCACGTTTTCTTCCAAAGCAGCCGTCAAAGGGCGACCGCTTTTTTCTTCGTCCCTCAATGTTAGTCGACCGCGCTTAAATTCATTATACCAACGATAGACGGTTGCCTTAGAAGGCCAGATTGACCAGATTGGCAAAAAGAACAGAATGCTAAAAACTGGAAAAATAATAAAAATAGAAGTACTGAGAGATCTATGTAAAGGTAGTAAGTAGATAATTCATACATCACTTTTACCGTCCACTTCTACCCATTCCAATATCGCACGGGTAGGTGAGTAGATGTTTATTTTTTTTTTTTAATAAAATACAGCCCTTTCTATTCGCTGACAATGTAACGTAGCTTTCAGGGTATAAGTGAAAGAATTTTAAAAAATCAATGAAACAACTTTTTTAGTCTATGCATTACAAACAAAGAAATCAGCGGCATTGCAGCACACCTGTAATGCCGCTGGTGTTGTGGGTGATCATGGGCGGCGGTAGTCGCTTACCATCAGGCCCCCTGTTTTAAAAAAAATAAATCATTTTTCCCCTCAGATTTTTTTAACTGATTATAACCCCGTCTGAGCTACTGATATACGCTGATGGAGCACCATTGAGATAAAATGGGTGAGGATAACAGCAGATTAGTTGGCTGATCGTGACTAATAAAAAAATATAGTTTCCAGAAAGAAACGCGTGGAGATCGACCTATCAGGTTATGTTGCTAACAACGGGGCCGCTTGTCTCCATTAATAACAGTCCCTTCCCCCCCTATAAGGAGGGTTATAATATTAATTTAGATTTCATATATACACATCAGTTAGTAGCACGGTTCATCACTATCAGGCTAATTTATAGAGCTGAGGGAAAGGGATTGTTTAGTAATAGAATTTTACAGACCCATTGTGAGCAATATATCCATCTTTTTTTTTTTACAACACAGGGGGCAAACGAGCATGCGGCTCACCATCTAGTCGACCTCTACGCGGTTTCCCCTGAAAACCATCATAGTTAATTCTTGTAGAATTAGCTACCATAATCTAACTGACCTGCTTTCATCTTCAGTTATCATCTCTCACTGCTACCTCACAAGCGTATACTGATAGCACAGACAGGGTTACCATTTCATTTTCACCCATTAAAAAAAAATCTATAGAACTTGGTACTTAAATCTTCCCACTTCTACATTAAAAATCTATTCTGTCATTTTTTCTTTAGGTATTTTTAGGCATTTTTCTCGTTTTTATATCGATACATTTAAAGCAATTTGTTCGCCCTCTATTTTTAACAGATATTTGCATAATTACTATGAATGAGGTCTACCAGCCGTACCACTCCGAAATTCTGCGAAATGTAATAAAACCAATAAATTATCTACTTTATAAAAAGAGCTAGCTACTTCACGCGATTTTACCCTCGTAAATCAGTATACAAAATATCCTATAAGTTAACCCTTTGAGTGCTTACCTATACTTACCGGAGTACGAGATTCTGCTGTATCAAATCACAGCTCAAGTTTCTAACAGCAAATAAGTAAACACAAATATGCGCCATAAGAACATAAAAGCCGGTCAAGTGTGAGTCGGACTCGCACAACGAGGGTGCCGTACAAAATCATCAAGTTCTTTTTTTTGTGAAATAACTACAAATTTACGGTTTTCGGATTTTTCCTAGTTGTGTATTAGTCAACGGGAAGTAAATAATAACGAAGTGATCCTATAACGGAACCCTAAAAAGTAAGAAAATCGGCAAAATAAGAGAGAAAAAAATATCGGGTTATAAGAAAAAAGTTGATCAAAATATACCGCAATTTGGCGCAAATTTAAATTCTTTATTCCCTTGCTTCCCTTATAGTCTTGTAAACAGTAGTTCATAAACTTCGTCTTAATATTTATATTTTTTTTTTTAATGGATGATAATGGAATGGTAACCCCACCCGCGCTATCGGTATACACCGGCAGGGCACCAGTGAAGGATGATAAGTGAGGATGAAGTAGGTCAGTTAGCCCATCGTGACGAATTCAACGAGAATTGTTCACGATGGTTTCCAGGGGGAACCACGTGGAGGTCGACCTAATAAGGCATATTGCTAGCAATGAGGCTGTCAAACCCCATTGCTAACAATCCCTTTCTCCCCTCTTAATATTTATGTTAAGATTATAGATTGGTGGCAGGAAATATTTGTAATTCATTACAATAAATGTAATGCATCGAGAGCTTATGATCTAGATGGTATTTAAAGGATTAAGTTGTTATATAACCTACCCATGTTCCAAATTTCAACAAATCTGTTCAGTTATTTAAGTGTAATAAAGTACAAACATCCAAACATGCAAACTTTACATTAATGTACTAGTAGGATAATATCTAATAAGTATTTATAAATAATGTCAAAGTAAAAATCAATAGCATAAATCAGCAACTTATCTTCCGTAACAATAAAAAAACTATAAAGTGCTATTTTTTTTAAATATTTCTAATAAAAGCTTTTTTTCTTATTTAAATTACAGTGTTTTTGATTTGTAATCATTTGATATAAGGTTCTATAAAATAAAAGGTATTTGTTGGGCGTTCCGTTATCTTGAAATTTTAAGAACCCCTGTTCTAGAAACGACCGAAAAAAAAACACCGACAGGTAACCAAGATACGTTTTTAGTATTATGCAAGATGAGAAGAATATTTCTTTCTTAGTACTCCAACGTCGCTTATAAACCTAAAACTTGCAGAAGATTTTATTTGTTAACAATATTACAGTTGATAATTTATATATGTCACTATACACATGTATTGAAGACGTCCTTTACTTAGTAAGGGAGCAAAAAATATATTGTCCGTTTTTTTGCCGAATCTAAGATATAAGAACATTCTAACCATGATTCTAATCAGGTCGACGTTCATCGGTTCCCTCTGGAAACTATCGTGATTGATTTATTGTTGAATTCGTCATAATGGGCCAACTGACCTACTTCATCATCATCATCATCATCCCTCATTGGTACCCACCCAGTGTATATCGATAGCGCAAGCGTACTCCGCTTGCGCTATCCATACCATTATCATCCATTAAAAAAAAACTAGTTAGTAATAGTAAAAATGTATTATTATCAACTTAATAGTATTATCATTCACATATGAAATAAAATCCACAGCTAAGAATACGACATTATAGTATTTCATTCGAAAAACTTAATTGAAAATTTATTCTGGCACAATAGCCGGAAACACGGGCTAAATCCAGACATAGCCTCGAGTAACAAAGAGGCCCTTAAAAACGATATAAAAAATCACGGTGCATTCGAGCGACCGCCTACCGCAGCCAAAAATAGACGACCAACAAACATTATACTCGCAACGCAACAGAACATGAAGATAGAACTATAAATGATATTCGACTTAGAGACAAAATTACAGAAGATAACATTTCCTTTGCTCCCAAATGGTCGCATAATATTTGTGAATAGTGCATCTTGAACGTCCGTGTTTACATGTTGGCAGAAGAAATTATTTCTTGGACGTTCCCGGTTGAGCCGTCGGTTTTAAATAACACAGAATACGTGAGCTTTTTGGGGCTCTGATAATAATAACATACCCAGGAACTGCTTGTTGCATTGTCTTATCTTTATTATAGTTGGATCCAGTATAAGACAATTTACTGAATATTATTCTAAAATTTTTAATATTATTTAAAAAATAGAAAAAAAAAACGTTGAAAATTATGATGATATCAACCATTAATTTATTTTCTACACCACTGAGGTAGCAAATAAGCACATGGCCCACCTGATGGTAAGCGATTACCCCTGGTATTGCAGACGTTCATAGTAGAAGAAACCTTTTTACCCCCCTTTTGAAGAACCCCATACTATAGTCTCTTGGGAAAACCTCAGCATAACCTAAATGTTCATGAGAGAAAACACAGTCGACTGCTGAACACAATGCTGCTTCTTGGAGGGTATTGCCAGTTGCAAGTAGTTGCCATATTTGGCAGGCGGATTGGCAACTGCAGTTACATTTAGTAGTGTTTTATAAAGGATGTTGTTGCTCATCCCTTGAGTATTAAGTTTTCATATAACATTGCCTTTCTCATTACAATAAATACCTTCACATAATGATGGTATCCCATTAATACCAACGTACTAGATCAATTTGGGAGTAAAATAAATACAAAATGACTATAGGTCCTTTGGACCTACTAATGACTGACATATAAGTATATATTACAAGAACATTATAACCAGAGAGAATTCTTTTAATATATAATTGATTCTTTAATGATAAGGAATATTGTCCAACAATAAAAGAAGATAGACTATTTTGTTCTATTAATTAATTTTAATAGAAGAGACAGTAGGTATAAATTCCATTAGAGATGGAGAGCTTTTGAAAAAGTATATGCTTTGTAATCGTAATATGCGTATTAAATACTTCGTTATCATCATTACAAGTAACTTCACTCACTGTTGAACGTAGATTTCCTTTAGTTAGTTTAGGTATAGTCCGTATCTTTTCCCGGTTATCTTTTATATATACATATATACAACTTAGAATGGCAAACAAGCTGACGGCCCACCTGATGGAAAGTGGTAACCGTCGCCTATAGACATGAGCACTACCATGGACATAACAGAGTATACTGTTTCGCTCATGATACCCCCCATGCGTTGCCATTCCTGAGGACTCAGGTGTTATTCCTCTGTACCCAGTAAATTCACGCCATATCCCACCCTTCAAACCGAAACACAGCCATGCAAACACAACTTCACGGTTGAAACACGAATAAAGAATTATATTATTTAATGTCCTTATACATGATAAATACTGAACTATGCTTATACAAGTAGTTAATAAGCTATAGCAAGTCTATCTACACGAATACTTATTAAGCGTTTCCATATTTACATATTAACTTTTATACTTTTGTGTTGTATGGTTTATGGTTTATAGGAGATGTTGAAATGAAACCAATAAATACGTGGTCACGACCACGGCCGGTCTTACCCGGTTAAAACGAGATAAGTCAAGTAAATTATCATCGTTTACCTAAATGATCCCGTTAAGTCCCTGTCTTATAAACCATAAATATTTACATATTTTTTTATAGTATTATGGGTGAATATAGTTTTCCAATTTTCAATCTTATTGCTATAGCGTTAAGTCTCTTTGTTATACAAAGGGGTGCAGACAGTATGCAGGTGAGTACGAGCGAGCATACTCTTCAGGTACTTAAATTATATTGTACTGGAAAATAAAACTGGCAATTTTTGTTAAATATATAATTTTACATAATTGTTATCGTAACAAAGATGACAAACGTATAATTATACTTATTTCAAAGGCTAATGAAGACGACGAGGAAAGATATTTAATCAAACGTCGAGATAATTCAGGTAAATTATTATACTTTACCGAAATGATAGCGTTATTTTCCGTCTTTTATAAACTATAAACCGCGCAATGCAAAAGTATAAAAGTTAATATCAAATCAACTATTCAAAACAAAACAATATACTAGTATATTTATTTTACAAAAATATATTTTATAATACTGTTTTTAAAACGTCTGTTTAAAACTTCATTACGTATTTATTCTGTGGCTCAGCTCACGTTTATCTTTTGTTTATGTGAATTCTGTGGTAATTATTATTAAGATTTTTTTTTTAAAGTTATGTACGACGGAAAATTAAAGAACTCACCGTGTTCGCCGTTCCCGACAATCGTTTCGACTTCATTCGGAAGTCTTCTTCAGGGGGCCAACGGCGCTTTGCATCACAGCGTCTCGCCTAGCACAAATTCCTAATCCTTTCTTACTGAATGTATATGTTATAAAAAATCATTGCTTTAAATATATCAATTGCATACCATTGAATGACAGTTACTGATTTTCATCAAGCGTGATTTTTTTAAAGACATTTATCGCAACAACTAGCTCGTTAATTTTTGCTTTTCGATTGACTTCAAAAAAGTAGGAGGTTCTTAATTCGATTACATTTTATGTTTGTCACCTTAGAACTCCAACAATTATAAATCGATTTAGAAAAATCTCTTTTTATTTAAAAAAAAATACTTTAATCACATAGAAATTTTATCATAATCAGTTCAATAATTTAGTTTTTAAATCAAAATGGCACAATAACAGTCCGTTTTTTAACACAATCTTAAATTAAATTGATGGCCGACCTGCTTTCGTTTTAAATTATTTCAACGTAACAAGCAAACTGTCACAAAATATGCAATGACAAAAGACCTTATCGCTAAAAACAAACTCATATACTATTTTTAATTTATTGCAATTTCTTGCAGACAACTTGACATTAAAAATATATTACCACTAATAACTGTAAGAAAAAAGTATATATTAAAAACTTTATAGCTAATCAATAAATTTTTCATATGACATATACACATATCGTTTAAGGATTTAAATTAATGTAATTAATAATTTATCTATTGACTTATTAAATTATTCATTTTTGGTATTTATTTAATTTACTATTTATATTAATCTGGATTCAAAGTAGTTGCTTTTAAGTCCAGTTATGGTTGAAAATCGGCGCACAATAATTGCAAGTAATATATTTATATGTAAGCTTAAGTATAACCTTTAAGCATGGTTGATAAAAAATACAACATGAGGTTTCTCAAAAGGTGTAAGGAGGTTTCTTCAGGGTTGGCAATGGGCGCGTGATGCCCCTGGTACTATAGAAGTTCATAGGCTACGAAAACCGCTTATCAGGTTTATATATGCTTATATGCTTGTTTGCCACCTCAATTGTATAAAAAAAAACCTTTGGTAATGATCCAGCTATCGTCAAGTGTCAGTCAGGCGTGAAAGCATGTATGTTAATGAAGTATTTGTATAAAAATTGTTTGTATGGATACCTCTGTACCTGTTCTGGTGTACTTAAATAGTTGAGTTACGATTTGTAGATCTACTAATTATTATTCCTCTTTTTCAAAATTCACATCTCCCCTCTAATGAAGATGGCAAACTAATCACCGGCGGGTACATATTTGGCCGGAGTTCAGAGCACCAGGAAGAGGAACCAGCGTACTATGCGAGCAGCATCCAAGAACATTGTTTTCTACATCTTTCCCGGAAGAGACCTACCTGGAAATCTCAACCGTCTGAGATGTTGTTATTATTATTTTTATGTCAGTGAAAAAATGAGGTATGGAAGCATTACATATACTTATTTCTTAGGAGTTTCAATTTACCAGATATAACTGTTTGTTCTGTTATGATCATATCTATAGGTACTCGTACCTAATGTTTATGACTTTCCATCAGATGGACCGAGAACTTCGTTGCCATTGACTATATTCTTGTTACTTCAATTTACTATAGTAAAAGATCTTACAATCTTAAGATCTTAAAAGCGTGGCAGAAAACAGACTTAATCAAAAAAAATATTATTGTTTAATTTTTTTTTCTTTTTTTTTACAACATAGGGGGCAAACGAGCATACGGCTCACCTGGTGGTAAGTGATTACCGCCGCCCACGATCACCCACAACACTAACGGCATTGCAGGTGCGCTGCCGGCCTTTTAAAAAGGAATATGCTCTTTTCTTGAAGGTTATGTTGTCGTGTCGGTTCGGAAATACTGCTGCTGGAAATTGATTCCAAAGAGTGGTTGTGCGTGGAAGAAAGTGCCGTGAAAAACGCACGGTGGAGGACCGCCACTCGTCCAGATGGTTGGGAGGAAATTTTAGTTTATGGCGGGTTGTACAATGGTGAAAATCCGCAGCAGGCATCAATCCGAACAATTCCTCAGAGCACTCCCCATGTTAAATTCGATAGAAGATGCACAGAGATGCAACATCTCTACGCAGTTTTAGTGAGTCGAGTCGGACAGTAAGGCGCTAATATTAATCCTTAAGTCTTACTCTTCGAAGAGATGTTTGTTTTTTTTAAAACAGACAATTAAGGGGTTTTCACCAACACCACATACACTAGTTTTAGCTTTGAAATATGTAATATTAAATAAATACTAATATTAAACTAACCGTAACTAATAGAATGTATTAGACTATGTAAATATGTGTTATAATTATTACAAACTGGCTGTATCTCGTGGCTCCACCCACGTGAATCAGCACATTAAGTATTCTATGTACTAAGTTAGGATATAACTTAGCTGTGTGGGGGAAGGGATTGTTAATAAAGCGGTCTACCAGTCCTCTTGCTAGCAATAAATATAGGGTCGACCTCCAAGTGAAAACCATCGTGTTGAATTCCAGATGTATTCGTCATGATGGGCTAACTGACCTGCCTTTTCATTCTTATCTATCTTCTCTCACTGGTGCCCCGCCAGCATAATCTATATATCTATATAATCTATAAAAATCTATCGTCCACCCAACCATCATTACCCATTCATGGTTACAAACTTACATATTTATACCATTAATATGATAGGATTTTTACAAATTTACATTTTAGAAAATCGATCGACTTCTAACCTTACTTATTACATTATAAGACAAGTTTCTAACTCTCGAATGGACGATTCACACAATTTTGTGAAGGTAGGATCAAAAATAAAAAAAAATATAATGGTAAAGTCAAGATTAAGGAATTCTATAATAGATACAGAAAGTTTGAGTCACAAACGAATTTTAGAGTTATAAATGCACAGATAAAGAATCCTATAATACAAGTATAATACATAATATATATCGCCCTTGTACTATTATGTTTGTTTTTACAATATATAATAAAGAATAAAGAAAGAAAGCTAATAAATATAAATTATAATTATAATTTTAGGAAAATTATCCAACATTTAACATTAATTTTTCTAAGTTCTAACTCTGTGATCGACATACAAACTCGCGTACAAATGTAAACATACACATACATATTATACTACTAAATCATATCAGCTATTAATTGTCCACTGCTGGACATAAGCCTTCCCCATAAGGGGGGTTTTGCCAGTAGTTGTCACAGGCGGGTTGGCAACCGCAGTTAGGCTTTGGTGATGTTGAAGGGGTAGCCCATTCTATGCCAGGGCACACACGGCGACAGTATGTATATGTATTACTATATAGAGATAGGTAAAATCCCATATGGGTATATATATATATATATATATATATATATATATATATATATATATATATATATATATATATATATATATATATATATATATATATATATATATATATATATATATACCCATTATATATAGATTATATATATATATAGATATTTTAACTACAATATATAGATATTGCCAGATATTACCCACTCGTACAAAACCCAATGGTGGTTAAACTATAAATAAAAGAAATTTATAACAAAGTCATAAAGGTACACTTATTGATTAAGCGATTCGATAGTTTCAGACATAAATAAATAAATGAGTTTGTTTCCTTTTAGCGTAAATTAACCAATCACTTATAAAATTTAATTTATAAAATTTACGTAGAAACGTACGTAAAATGTACGAAGAAGGATATAGACTACTTTTTATTCCGTTTAATGAACACACAGCCGTTGACGCGAAGAAAGTCGCAAGTAAAACCTAGTAATCAATAATAATATAGGCTATATTTATAGTAATTTATCTCTACATAGTGTAGATACCATAATCAATTCTTACTAAACTAACCATAGTGTTCATAGTAATAACATCCAAGATAACTTTTAATAAATTACTGCACTAATTAACGTTATCAGTAGAATCTATATATAAATATACCGTCATAAAATAATCCTTAAATCTTGAGTAATTATTTATACCTAGTTTTACAGCAAAGGTAGCAGAGCGCGACTACAAGGTCACAGCGCGCGCCGCCAGCCGTACACAATTGATAATGTTGCGTGATTGTGCGACAGAGATGAACATATACGAGTTAAATAGGAATAAAAGAGACGACTACATTCCCATTGTGCATTCAGAAGAGAACGGATGTGGAGTATGCAACGTGACCCCGCGAGAAAGCGTCGAGACACGCCGAATTTGTTAAGAGAATAAATTAGAAAGGAAACTAGCTGCCACAAGAGGAGTACACTCAAGGTTTCTTTAGAGATATCCGATGTTAATGACGGCAGAATACCATATTACCTATTACTGGTGCAAATAAGACGTAATTACAGATTATTTTTATAGACAAATATTTAATTTACATAAATTACTTAATTAAATAGAGGAATCAGATGTAATGTTAACAAATAGTCGAATAATAGACTTACCTCCTAGTAAATCTATCCTCTAAATCTATATTTAAAAAAACAATATTGGGAGTAGAACTATGACTTTCCTAATACGATGACAATATTCAATCATCATTATCGTCATTTCAGCCATTAACTGTCCACTGCTGAACATAGGCCTCTCTCATAAAGAGGGCGTTTTGCCAATAGTTGCCACGCTTGACAAGCGAGTTGGCAATCGCAGTTAGCTTTTGGTAACAATTTAAAATGGACGCTTCTGCTCATTCCTCGACCATTAAAGAAAGACCAAGAAAAGAAAGGAATGACCCATTCTATGCGGGAACCATATGACAATATCCGATATATTATGACAAATAAATTAATTTAAAAAAAAATGTTCTCTAGGATTACAATAAGTACAAGACTTTATAATCTACCTTAATATGTCAACAGTTCAATGACATTACTAAAAACGCGTTATTGCGAGAAGAAAAATTGACCAGAATTTCTTAGCGGCATGTTGCTTAAACTCTATTGTTGAAACAAACAATACTGTCGTTAAAACGTTTCCAAGGTTCATTATTAGTCGATTGACTAATTACAATGTAATTTCTGATAGTAGTTAAACTATAATTACGGTAATTAATACCAGGCGTGTAGCGAACGAGCCGCGTTCCACGGCCTATTTAGGCCTAAATGTTGTCGAACTACGGACCGGAGCTTGCGCTCCGCGGGAGCGAATTCTTTTTAATTTGTTAATCTTATATACATTTTCCTTCTTAAAAAATAACAACATCAAAATCGTGATAAAATTTATCTATAAACGATAAGATATCTATAAATATATTTGTTTTAAATAGTTTTACTTTAAAACGCGTAATCGCATTTTCAAGCAGATTTTACTTAGCAACAACCAGTTTTTTGTTCCGCGATAAAAAAGTAGCTTCAATCGGTACACAATTAATATACGACAAAACATGAGTAAACTGTATTGATTAAAAAATAATTATCAAAATCGACTCAGGTTGACGACGCAATCGTGTAACATAGCGACTAAAATAAGGCACTTATATACTACTAAATATTAAGAATCTAGAAGTAACAATACTTTCCATTAATAATTGTATTTTTTTTTTTAAGTCTTACTTCATCGTCATTATAACAGCCGTTAACTGTTCACTGCGGAACATAGGCATCCCCTTAGGGGGGTTGCCAGTAGTTGCCACGCTTGGCAAGCGGATTGGCAACCACAGTTAAGCTTTGGTTATGTTTTAAGAGGGACACTGCCGCCCATCGCTCATGTATGTATGTAAGTACTTATACTAAAATCAAAGCTGGCAATGACAAGGTGCAATACTACTGTCGTCTCTTTAAATATTTTTGGTTGTAATAACAATTTTTTTTTATTATATTTTTTTTCATCTAGGAATTGAAAATAGAAGGAGCGGAGGTCGATTTGATACACAGGTTATATGAAAGGATGCTCCAAAAAATATGAGTGTTTACGTGAAAAAAAAATTATGTTATAGACGTGTTAATAACAGGTATAAAAAATAAATTAAAAGCAAAATGGAAGTTACCTGAAGAACTGTGTTAACTCCAAACGGAAAGATTTTGAAAGGATGATATTGATGTAGGTGATCAATGTACTTCTGAATTCTTAGCAAATTATGATGCATATTTCACCTCATGGTTCTGACCTTGCAATTGTTTTAATTATTCATTTTTTAGATTCTTCAATACTGGCTGGAAAAGGGGGAAAAAATAAAAATAATAGAAGAATTGTAATTTCATAAATAAATATTTATTATGCAACTTAGAAAGGCAAAACTGACAGCCCACCTGATGGAAAGTGGTAACCGTCTTCAATAGACTAAAACAATACCATGGACTTAATAAAGTATACTGTGTCGTCCATGACAGCCTTCACCCTTTGCCATTCCTAAGGACTAAGGCGATTTTTTCAATGAATGAAAATGAAATAGTAACCCCGCCTGCGCTATCGGTTTACGCTGGCAGGACACCAATGACGAAAAGCAGGTCAGTTAGCCTGTCGTAATTAATTCATTAGAAATTTGCCACGACCATTTCTAGAAAGACCTGTATGGAGGTCGATCTGTACCTAACATAGTAATACATAACATAGTAATCAGCCTGTTAGATCTCATTACTAATAATCCCTTTTCTCCCAGGACTAAAGTATTATGACTCTATATACTGTAATTTCATTGCCATATCCTACCTTATAAATATAAATACAGCCATCCAAATACAACTGCAGAAATACAGATGGGACAGAGGTACCCAAAGCGGAAGACTTTTGTAAAATGTCTCCCTCTGGTTACTATATATTTAACTGTTATTTATATCAGCTTATGACGCAAACAAAATTTAAACGTCATATAATAATCTCTAGTTCCCGTCACTGTATTCCCTGGGCTGTCAATAATGATTATAATATCTAACTACTACGGGCTGTCCGCAACACCCGCGTTCACCCTAAAAAAAAGAAAATTTAACGTTAGGGTTGCCACTCTCTCTCTCTATCGACGTCGTATTTTTTAAGTTGCATTAACTAATTGGATTTTTCTTTTATTTATTTATTTATTTGATCAACTAGATGAGCTTTAGTCTCCCAATACGCTCACCCAGGAAAGCATAATAATAAGATGTGTAAAAATATCTAGTTAAGTACATATCTAGTTTTATAGAAGTCATGTAGGTACTAGGTTTTTATAATTTGGGTAGAATATTACAAAATCTTAATTATAATGCAATTTAAGAATTTTTATTTAGCAATCTAGGATATAATTGTCTATAATGACAATAAATGACCAATTACACAGTTGAATGAAGCTAGAGATCGATGTAAGGATACTTTAACACTTTTTGCAAAATTTGGTTTGTAGATAGAAAATAGGCATATTTAAAAAAAATAATGTAAAATTACTGCTTTGTAATGTGCAAGTCATTATTACTGTATTAAAACAAATCGTAAATTATTAATATTGATATAGGAATATGTTCAAGTGTATTAAGTATCTATTATAAGTGGCAACCCTAAACTTCTGGAGAGTGGGTCGGAGTGATGTGACGCATTCATAATTTGTTGTTATGAATGGGGAGTTCTGATGTATAGGAATGACATACTAACGTTTACTCCGGGTGGTTCCATTTCACAAATTATTATACTATATTTTATTTTATTTTAATAATATTCCCTATCTATACTGATATAATTATAAATACTAACATTTTCAAATTTCCTTTTTGTGTTCTTAAGAAAACAGCCTACCTATTTTTTTTTTTTTTTATTAAAAATAGGTAATACTATTTGAAATAAAAAAATTGATGACGATTATACTTTGACACCAGTGACGACTCATGGAACTGAAATATGATCATACATGGTTGTCTGTATGCAAAAGCTTCAAATTAGCTCAGCGAACTATGGAGAGGGCTATGCTCAGAGTTTATTTGCATGACAGAATCTGAATTGAGGATATCCGTAAAAGAACCAAAGTTACCGACACATACCGAATAATAAACAAGCTAAAGTGGCAATAGATTGGTCACATAGCTCGAAGAATCGACAACCGACGGAGAAGAAAGGTTTTTCAGCGGCGATTCCCACTAAATGAAATGACGACCTTAAATGCATTCCAAGGAGCCAATAGATGCTCAGGACTCAGATAGCTCAGGACCGTTTCTCATGACAATCTATGGGGTAGCTTATGTTCAGTAGTGGACAGATAACGGCTGATATGATATTATAGGTATACCTTTTTCATCAGATGGGCAGTCAGTTTGTTTGGTATTCTAATTCTTTAGTGCAGTTTACTAGGCTTATTAATAATATGGATTATTAGTAATTAGGTCTCTTCTAATTGTTTAATTGTTACTTAGTATACATTG
The DNA here is from genome assembly GCF_026898425.1 of Galleria mellonella. Lineage (NCBI taxonomy): Eukaryota > Metazoa > Arthropoda > Insecta > Lepidoptera > Pyralidae > Galleria > Galleria mellonella. The sequence continues at coordinate 3,391,360 of NW_026442042.1, read as the reverse complement.
GCGCTTATCTGTGAGAGCTGTATACACCTTTAGTTGATGTGTCCATATGGCCTCAAGCTTGGTAGTGAGGAGTGAGATGTTTTTCACTTTTACTTACTTATAACATTGTACATTGTCTGCTTAATTGTTGTGAGCATATTATTGGTGTGTCTTTTATAAATAAATAGATAAATAATTGTAATAAATACCATCTACTCGTAACATATTATACAGCACTAAACCCAAGCTAAAGCAAGGCTTGTACTGTGGACTCTAGAAAAAATATGGAAATATTAATAATAAAATGTCTATTTATTTTTTTAAAGATGTCTTATATATGTATGTATAACGGGAATTTTATGAACTTACTATGTTTGTCGTTTACAACAATTGTTTCGACATCATCCGTAAGTCTTATCCGCAGTGAGAAACGAAACGCTGTAATGCAAAGCGCCCTACGCCCACTACGTAGTAGAAAAACAAATGTCGGAAACGAGAAACATTGTAAGTTCATATAATTCCCGTTGTACTTATATTATACATACACATTATAGAAATAGTTACTTTTTTTTCCTATAAATGTAAAAAAAAGTTGTAACAAAAATTTTGAACCAAACTTAAAATATGTAACATCTCATGAATAAAAATGATCCGGGTACGATTTCACTCCGAGCTCAAGTCAGCCGGGCCGCGCTCTGCCCCGGTAATCCCCGGTCGATACCGACCGCCACCCCATCCCCGCGGCACAGGACGATTGCATCCCGTTTGGTTGCGACATATAAATTATTTATTTTGAATTCACTTCGTGTTTATACGTGGGTATCGAATAGATAGCCCTAAGAGTGGGTAATATTATATACAGCAATATTTATATATTATAGTTACAATATACATATATTAGCCTAATAACATATATCGGTTATCCAATATATAATATCGAAAAAAAAAACCGCTCGTAATGAATATAGATATCTAACTGGTATGGACGGCATTGCAATTTTTTTTATACAACTTAGAATGGCAAACGAGCTGACGGCCCACCTGATGGAAAGTGGTAACCGTCGCCTATAGACATGAGCAGTACCATGGACATAACAGAGTATACTGTTTCACCCATGATACCCCCATGCGTTGCCATTCCTAAAGACTCAGGTGTTATTCCTCTGTACCCAGTAAATTCACGCCAATGGGTGGCCGTCACTGTCCAGAAGAGCTCAATATATAGATATCAGATATTACCCATCTTTATTAGCCCGTAAAGTAGTTTCATAATTATATATTATAGAGAACATGACGGATTATGAAACTAAAATCAGGAATAAAAATAATTAGCATCCAATACTCCCTGTACTGTGTCAGTGAGTAAAACATTTTTTTATTAAAAAAAAAATGGGTTTAACAACGATCTAATTTAGGCAATATTGAGTACCTAATCTATACAAAATAATTCACAACTTACTTATCTACACACCACAGAAAATACCAATTGTGATTTAAGACAGTATTGCATAACAACTCCTAATTTATCGTTAAAAGATTAACATGAGACCAGAGGGCCTACCATGAAATATTTTCAGAAATTTCGGGCACGAACGAAACAGAAATTTGATGTTAAAATTACATAATACATGCCGTTTAAAATTATTAAAAATGTTAAAATATCATTCCTCTGGACTATTAGGATAAGATTTATAATAAACGAAATGTTAAGCTCCATTTACTGGGTCGATTTTGGTACTAACAAAAACACGAAATTGAGCCCAAAAATTTAGAATTTCGTTTCATGGTAGACCACCTGGTTATTTGAATTGAATTATTTTGTTTAATTCCGCTACCATTAGTATGTGTATGACTGCCAACACACGAAGATTGATCACCACTATTACTACCAGAAATTCCACAACCTTCCATTTTAGCCATTGATATCTAGAACTGGTATAATACTACATAATAAAATAAAAAATACTATTCAGAACCCCCTTCTTTTTTACTATCTTATTATAGTTAACTAGCGACCCGCCCCAGTTTCGCACGGGTGCGATACAGTACCGCCGCACCGCTATGTCCCTGCATTTTAAATCTGTAATATCTTCAGAAATATTCATTTAAATTACGTGCTGTAAAGGACCATATTGATCTATATTAAATGGACGATGTATTTAAGGTACTTAATGGGATAAAAATGTATGCTGTATTGCTTAAAATTGCTTCGTAAATAAGCCATTTTTTCCCGTAAAACGTAAAGGATAAAAAATGGTTATTGTGGGTTATCTTTAAAAGACAGACATATACCATCGCGGACTTCTTTGTTGACCTATTTAAGGTGTACAATACTGTAGTACATTATTTTGATTTATCTCGTGGGGTTCAGCCAGCGTTTGCAATGTAAGCGCAAAAAAATGTGTTTATTTACATTAGAAACCTAATAAATTGCTTCAATCAAATACGACGTTTGGTTGATTCAATTTTGATATATATTTTTTTAAACAAGCAAAAAGCTCTATTTTAAAAGTGTTGTAAATATATGATGCACGTCTGCCTTACAACAGCTGTTTGAATTTCGAATGATATTTTTTTTTAAATATTATTAGTTATTAGTTATTTGAAAAAAATACTGGCGCAAAAAGGAGACATTATTTTTTATCATAAGACATATTTCATCGTACAAAGTCGTAGAATGAAATGAAAATGGAATTAACATGAAAAGATTTTAGAGCAATATTTTTTTATAATTTTGATTGAAAAGCGATCTTTTGCCTCAAGATAGTACCGTTTAGCTTTAAAATACTTTTAAGAGGAAAACAACATATGTACGATGATGGCACACCGAAATACAATATCAGGTTGTGGAATGCCGAGGTTTTCCCAAAAGACTACAGCATGGGGTTCTTCAAAAGGAGGGTAAAGAGGTTTCTTCGGGGTCAGCAACGCACGCGTAATACCTCTGGTATTGCAGGTGTTCATAGGCTACGGTAACCACTTACCATCAGGTGGGCCGTATGTTTGTTTGCCACATCAGTGGTATAAAAAAATACAACGTGGAGGGATTTATATATATATATATATATGATGTCCTATATATAGACTAATATATATATATATATATATACGGTTAATATATATATATATATATATATATATATATATATATATATATATATATATATATATAAAATATATATATACTCTGAAACTTTGTTGTCACTGGATCTCTCATGAACTGATGCCGAAACAAAAACAGCTAGTGTTGAATGGTGCTCAAAGACAGAGGTTAAGACTCCGTGGGTGCTTGGGTGCTCCAACATCCAAGAGAGGTAAATGTGGATGCGGAGCATCCATGATGCTAGACATCATAATATAACTAAAGTAATCCTCATCCCACTATCTGTTGTTTAGGTTGGGTTTGCTTGTCCAGCAAGCAGTGTCCGTCTTTCAGTTAAAACAATAATGATGTACCTAGTCATCAAACGAGCATGAGCACCCACGAAGTTATTTAGAAGCCGGCGCCCCTGATCCAACATGTTTTTATACCACTGAGGTGGCAATCAAGCACCTGATGGTAAGCGGTTACCGTAGCTTATGAACGTTATTTAAATATGACGACAGATATTCAAATGCAATTAATGAGATAGTTACAGAAGACGAAACGTGGATTTATTATTTGGATCCTGAAAAAATAGCATTCTAAATGCATGTTAAATGACCTAGAAAAGTGAGGAAGGCATGGAACGTGGGAAAGAAATAATTGCCTTTCTTTCTTCGATGATTTAATTGGAATTATTTTGTTTCATTCCGCTACCATTAGTTTGTGTGTGACTGCCAACACTCGAAGATTGACCACCAATATCATTACCAGAAGTTCCATAATCTTCCATATTAGCCATTAATCTCCAACTGCCGTTTTGTTCCCGTACGTTTTGCAATAGGTATTTCACCTTTAAACGAGGCATATTCAGACAAATTTAAGATCGTTGCTCAGAGTTAACCGTTGGGGGTCCCCAACGGGTTTAGGTGGGGGGAAAGGGATTGTTAGCAGTGGAGTTTGATACCCTATTGTTAGCAATATGCCTTATTAGGTCCACCTCCACGTGGTTCACCCTGGAAACCATCGTGAACAATTCTTGTCGAATTCATCACGATGGGCTAACTGACCTACTTCATCCTCACCTATCATCCTTCAATGGTGCCCCGCCGGTGTATACCGATAGCGCGGGTGGGGTGACCATTCCATTATCATTCATTAAAAAAAAACGGGTTTAGGTGCAAACTACGAATGAAAATGCTGGACGGTAATATTGATGGTCAATCTTCCTGTATTAATAGTCACTCGCATACCAATGGTAGGGGAACTAAACAAAATAATTGTAATCAAATAACCAATGATATAGACTTCCGCAAGATAACACCTAGTACAGTGACATTTTCTTCCTTTTCGTACCGTCTGCACAAAATCAACTAAAAATCAAAGAAATATTAAGTTAAATAGTTGAGTGATACACTATTATTTGTTTACCAACTGTTCTAAAAAAAGTCAGAGAAACACGACCAAGAAGCCGCGTTTTCTTGCACTAGTTAGCTAGTTAGTTGTTCACGACAACGCTTATTCATACACGGCTAATAAAACAATAAATAGTTATTTTTAACATCCGAAACAAATAATATCGTCGGTTTTTTTTATGCCTCCTGAAGAAGACTTTTTTTATACAACTTAGGATGGCAAACAAGCTGACGGCCCACCTGATGGAAAGTGGTAACCGTCGCCTATAGATATGAGCAGTACCATGGACATAACAGAGTACTACTGTTTCGCCCATGATACCCCCCATGCGTTGCCATTATCCCACCCTTCACCGAAACACAGCCATACAAACATAACTGTTTCACGGTTGAAATACGAATGGGACAGAGGTACCCAAGCAATTGACTTTTGTACAAAGTCTCCCTCTGGTAAAGACTCCCGGATGAAGTCAAAATAACTATCGGAAACGGTAAGTTCGTAAAATTCCCGTGGTGCATGTATACAGACATCATTAAAAAAATCTAAAATGGAGGTTTCACTTTAGTATATTAATTTAAAATAGATGGAGATGGCTTTTCATCAGCAGTTCAGCACGACAAAATATATCCTCAGATGAACGATCCTCGTGTTTTGAAAAATGGCTTGATCAAATGATAAGTTTAAAATATAAAGGAAAGGTCTTAGAAAAACAATAAATAAAATATTTTCATTTTAACTTGTTTTCATTCATTCATAAAGTTTACTCTAAATAAAGTTTTAGTTTTTTTTTTATACCACTAAGGTGGCAAACAAGCATACAGCCTACCTGATGGTAAGCGGTTACCGTAGCCTATGAACACCTACAATACCAGGAGCATTACGCGTGCTTTATCGACCCTGAAAAACCTCTTTTACCTTTTTTTGAAGATCCCTATGCTGTAGTCTCTTGGAAAAACCTTAACAGGGAGCTTATACCATTTCGTACTTTGTCTCATTATTTCAAATTAGTTTAAAAAATTTCCAGATCTGATCGATTTTTTTTTATTTTTAAATTATGAACTATTTTTTACTTTTTCTAATAGGTAATATAAATCTAATATACCTATATATGTACATATTTCTTACCTATATTTAATAAATTTGACTTCCTGTCTCAAGAAAAATTAAATACTTACATTAATAATACCACAGCTAGAAATTTAGCACAAAAAGTGTTGCAATAAGAGAATAATCCATGTCGATACCTACATTATATTAATATTTATTGTAAACGAACATTCATAATGATTTCTTATAGATATTAAAAGACCACTGCGCTCATAAAATTCAAAAGGAAGTCGTGAGTGACGTAAACAAAAAACATTTCCGAACGCAAGGTCCGAATGCGGGGCGTGCGCGCAGACGCAGGGCCACTCCCGGGGGCGGCGCGTGGTGTCTCGCCCCGCCCCCGCCCCGCCCTTCGCGGCCCTTCGAGACGCGGCGTCTTACACGGGTTCTACATTTGAAGTTATAGCATATTTTGACATATTTTGGATTTATTTATATGTACATAATAAAACTTCACTTCTTAGGTTTGTGTAGACTTTATTTAATTACATAATTTAGGTGAAGGTTAGTATTTATTAATGGGATAATAATGGAATGGTTATGCCACGTCGCTCTTGCTATCTGTCTATGCTGGTGGTGCACCAGTAATAGGATGATAGGTGAGGATGAAAGCAGATCAATTGGTCCATTGAGATGAATTCCACAAGAACTAAATACGATGGCTTGCGGAGAAAACCGCGTGGAGGTCGACCTGACATATACAATGTCTATATATTTTATAATACACTGGGCATTGGACCGAAAAAAATACCCATTACGACATCGCCCATACCAGTCGGATGTCTATGTTCAGGTCAATCAGGTGCCTCGTCGTTATTATAGGCATATTGAATAACTGTATAGATACACATATACAATATATATATAACTGTACAATATATAGATATTGTAACTACAATATGTTGATATTACCTACTACTCGTATATATTACCAACCCCTAATTTGCAGAGCATAATGTAATTTTTTTATGCTTAGTATCAACTCGAAGCTAAGAAATGTTCATTTTTTCCCATGGACAAGAAAAAATATATATCTATATTGTCAGATCAGTTACTTAAATAGGATGGATGAAAAAATTATGAAAGAAATTTATCGAGCACGAGTAAGTGGGGCGTCAGGATATAGCGATCTCTTTGAACCTATGTCGGCCAAATAGTCGATGTGCTGAAGAAGGGCCAAATTAAAAGTACCCGTAACCGGGGAATTTGAATGAAAAGATTGATGAATGTGATAGAAGCAAAATGGCTAAAAAATACTTAACCTAAATAATTGGATGGGAGCGTTTGTCGTTCTATTGTTTCTGCCTACCCCAATGGGAGACAGACGTGACTTGTATATAGGTACTCTATATATATTTATATATACCTATGATGAGTGTCGTACTCAATAAATGACCGGTTTATTTAGTTCAAAATTCTTGCACATTGACGACTTGACTTTCAGCGATTGGACATTAGGTATCATTATATAGAATCCATTAATTGTTTTTCCACATATCTGACTGTTTACGGCGTTGATTCCTGTGCAAAAATTTCATTTCTTAACCGCTAAATAATTTAATGAAAATAATTTAAGATTGTCTTCCACAATGATGAACCAAAAACAAAAAACCACTTTAATAAATTGTGGCAAAAACGGTAACTTTGATTTTCAAATTTTTTTTTTTACAATACAGGGGGCAAACGAGCATGCAGCTTACCTGGTAGTAAGTGACTACCGCCGCCCATGATCACGCACAACACTAACGGCATTGCAAGTATGCTGCTGGCCTTTTAAAAAGGAATATGCTCTTTTCTTGCAGGTTATGTTGTCGTATCGGTTCGGAAATACTGCTGCTGGAACTTGATTCCAAAGAGTGGTTGTGCGTGGAAGAATGTGCCTTGAAAAACGCACGGTGGAGGACCGCCGCTCGTCCAGATGGTTGGGATGAAATTTTAGTTTATGACGGGTTGTACTAAATTTTTGCATCGATTTTGATAAAATTTCTACTAGACTAGTCTGAAAATACCCACATCTTTTTAGATAAAAAAAAGAATCTTCCAAATCCGTTTATATCTAACTGACGGAATTCCAAAGTAACAAACACAACAAAAACAAAATACAACGGAATTAAGAACCTTTACTGAAGTTGATTGAAAAGATGTTTACTTACTAGTAAATAAATCCACATACCTAGAGATAACTCTCGTATATGATTGATGCTTTCATCTAATAGATGAAACTTTCTCTCTTTGATAAGCAGTTTCTAGGTCGCCTACATTGCAGTTGTTACAACAATTACAATAACAACTAAAGTTACTTACATAGGGGTAAAATGGTATCTGCCACTTTAAAGGCCGTAGGTAAGTAAGCTGTTTAGCTTATATCATTATTTATTTACCTATATATCTATTATTATATATATCATGTGGTCCCGGATATAGAACGAACCACCCCTTCCTTTCCCATGGATGTCGTAAAAGGTGACTATAGGAACTTAATGGTTGAAAGATGAGCGACAGCGTCCCTCTTAAAATGTCACCAATGCCTACCTGCGGTTGCCGGGGGAAAAGGGATTGTTAGTAATGGAGACTGAGAATCCCATTGCTAGCAATATACCCAACCAGGTCGACCTCTTCGCGGTTCTCCCTGGAAACTATCATGGTTAATTCCTGATGAATTCATCATGATGGGCTAACTAGCCTGTTTTCGTTCTCATCTATCACCCTTCACTGGTGCTCCGCCAGCGTATCCCGTTAGCGCAGGTGGGGTTACCATACCATTTTCACTCATAAAAAAAAACTGCGGTTGCCAACCCGCCTGCCAAGCGTGACAACTACTGGCAAAAGCCTCCTTATTAGAAAGGCTTATGTTTAGCAGTGGACAGTTTGCGCCTGATGTGTACGTGTGCTTACAGTTAAAGATTTTTTGCTAAGTAAAATATACTTTTATGTAATATAATACACGATAAATAGATATTGAAAGAGGCTGCAAGTTATCTTTAAGAGGTTGCGATTTTGATTACTGTACATTACATACATTTGTATCTATATCTAAGTCAACTCCATTTTCTACGAGTAAGTCTTTTAGCATTTGTCTAGGTATTTTTTTTAAACCACGAATATGGTAAACAAGCATACAGCCCATCTGATGATAAACGATCACTATAGCCTGCAACACTATTATGTTTATTTATAAAAGTACATATATTTAGAACGTTTCATACCATAGCTTATCTAAGCGTACCAACATCAAGATTTTTAAATTTTCAAAGACAAATTTACAATTTTCTGATTAATTTTATAAAAGTGCTGTAATAAAAAAGAAAATTAATCATAGAGTAAGTTGCACTTAATTCTACTACCGACTTTTTAAAAGTATTGCACATAGGTAGGTACGTCATATTTGTCTTTGCAAATTTTCTAATTTAAACCCTGATTACATGACTAATAACATTTTAGATATCTTTTGGAGCGCTTTTAAAAATAAATAGTAACTTATAATAAGGCTGTATAGGTCAAATGTTAATTATTTTTTTTTTAAATCGGTTACACTTTGTTAAATTTCTATATGAAGCTCGTATTATTTAAGTAAATTATTTTAATTGTCTAGTTGGTACGTACTCATAGTATAAGATCTAAGTGCCTCTTTGGGAAGTAGTATTTATTTATTTCTTATTTTTACGTCATATAAACAACAACTAATTAAACTGTCTGCTTGTAGAATAAATAAAAAAAATGCAAACTAGATACCTAATCTTTTTAGAAAGGGGGAAAGAGATTGTTAGTAGTATCCCTACTCCCGTAATAACCCCATTGCTAGCAATGCACCCTATCAGGTAATAATTCCTGTTGAATACGTCACAATGAGCTAACGGACCTGCTTTCATCCACACTTGTCATTTCTCACTGGTGCCCCGCCGGCGTATGCCGTTAGCGCAGACGGGATTTTTATTCCATTATCATCCATTTAAAAAAATACTTTTTAGACAAATAAAACATTAAAAATTCAACAAAATTAAGTCCTTGTGTATATTACTAATTATTTCATTTTCAGTCCCATCACTACACTCGTTTTAATTACCTACCTGTTTTCCGCAAATTTTACCGGTCTGAATTTGTTTAATAATCTATGTTAATCTATCCGTGTACCAAATTTAATTTAAATTACTCTTTTAGTGTCACTATCTGAACACAAACATCTACATTTATAATATTAGTAACATTATATTGTGAATATCAAAACATCGATCCGTGGCCCTACGAATAGAGGGGCGAGTGGGCGTGCCATGCCCATCCATTAGCTAGCTCAGTAGTCGACCGCTTTTTGTACCACCTTCACTTTATGGGTCCTTGGTAGTTTGGTGTCATTGTTACCTGTACTTGATCTGTGTTGTTTTGTATTTTATTTTGTTTTGGTTTGTGTGTGCGCATGTATGTTGTGTTGTACACATCGTGTTGTTGTATTTATTTTTAACTTATTTTTGTTTAATTTAATTTTCCAAAAAAAAAAAATGTAAGTGTAAAGGTATGTTTTAATAATGAGTCATTATCATTGTTTGTTATATAATATATAAAACAATAGGCTTTGTTGTCTATTGTTTGATAAGTAACTTGTAAATAATAAAAGAGTTCGTATAACAAATGGACATTGCAAATTATATATTATTTTTAAAAATAAGTAGGAATATTACTCATTGTTAGAATTTGAGAAAATCATTGTTTATTATAACAAGACTATCTATCTCATAAATAGATACAAGTGACGAAAAGGATTAAAAAAAGATAGATGAAGAAAATAATGAAATTAAGTAGGTATATTAATTTTTAGTGTGAAAACTAATATAAATAACTAGTAAGTGTGAAAAAAGTTAAACAACATTGTTACTGATCTTAAATATTGGGAAAAAGTCTAAAGGCAGATATTGATTGACCGAATTTCTATCAATAAATACTACGTACAGTAATGATTAATGAATTCTCTATAGAATAATTATGTAATGAAATAAACAATTAAAAATACAAATCATTTAATATAATTTAAGAGATTGGTGTAACGTTAAAATTTTTAGTACCTGTACCATTTACTAGCTTTTACCCATGTCATTTTCTGCTTGACCGGGATATGTTTACTGACTGGGATAAAAAACCTATATAATATATTCTTCTTTTTCCCATGCAGTATGTATATACCAAATTTTATAGTGATTAGTTTAACCATTAAGACGCTATAAAGTAATAAATAAACGAACAAACTCACTTTCACGTTTAAAGTAATATTGGTAAGGATTAGGTAATATCTCACTCACATTAGCATATCTGGGTATATTGGAAATAAAGGTTTTTAAATCGATTATCTTTTGTTTTAGAGTCCATAATTAAGTACACTATTCTATGCTTGATAAAAAGAAATGAACACACAAATTATTTTCTATCAATATATGTACGCAGTATATATAATTATATATCATATTCTCAAATAGAACAAATAATGTACTATTCTTTGTTTACAAACGCCATTTCAATGTATGATTATTTTTAAGATCCGATCTATACACGATTGCATACCTATATATTGGGATGGTGATACATCGCGTGTATCTACATTAAATCTAACTAGTTGGGTACATAAACTTAGTATTCAAAACTTCATTTTATGAACGAAACGTGCCAACGTCCGTGTATATGAATTTATTAACCAGTCAAGGTGACGAGATCGATGAATTCGCGACTGCGCTGCTCACGTGTAACCACGTGGCTGTCAACAGATGGCGGTGCTTGTCATTGCGCATGCGTCATTTTATTGAACGCTCACACCTAAACAGCTCTACGGTAATAGCACACAAACATACCCTGACATAAATCATATGTTTGCCGCTCTTACCATACGGCTTCAAATTACCTCGAGGCGCGTAATGACGCAAGTATCTTGTAGCATTGCATTTTGATACGTAATGTGTAGCGGACAAAGCTGAATTTGGATTATTATTGTAAAGTAAAATTACAGAAGTGGTTGTGTGAACTAAATGGCTTGCTGCGAACAGCCGCGGACGTCAATTATCATCTACTTTATCTGGCCTCTGTCCGGAGATTCGCGTCGTTTACTATTTGAGTAGTAGACGATACCATGTGGCTATCAACACGCTTAATTAGAAAAAGAAAACGAAGTTTAAGCCATTTATAAGCGTTTATTCAAAGATAATCTAAAAACTTCAGACTACCCGGCACGTCAGATAAAATAGGTGCATCAGCTGTAATCGATAGTTTTGAGGGTAAATAATTAATTATGGTAAGCAATTAATTATCATAGAAGATACCTGTTTCATTCTTGTTTCACAGTTATGGACGATAGCAATTGTGTTTCACAAACAGTTTAAATAAAAAAAAAACAATTATTACACAAGACAGTTCCCGAAAGAGGGAACATTTTCTAAAGCTATAACATATTATACCTAATATGTTATAGCGCCAAGGATTTCAAAATATGATAAGTATCTTCATTACTCATATCTATGGTAAACTATTATTAGTTGCTCCTTTACTTTGCTATTTGTTAACTCCGTAATAATAAAATGCTTATACCTAACTCACTATAGACTTGGGTAATATGGATACTGGTCCGATATCTATATATAGACTTCCGATGGACATTGATGGCGGAAAAAAGGTCATCCACCCATTTTGATATCGCTCATATCGGTCGGATATCTATTTTCGAATATGTTAAAGTCTGTTATCCGAAAAATAATATTGGATAACAGACTTTTAACATATCACACACATAAATATTGTAACTAGAATATATAGATATTGCTAGGTATATATTACCCATCCCTAATTTTATAGCAACATAAGTATATTATTTCTTATTGAAATACAATGAAATTCCTTGCTAAAGTACATACTAGAGACTTGAAATTCTACATTTTGATTACATACGTATATGTGCCGTTAAAATTATAGATAGAACATTATCATAGAGAGACTTATGTAGTGCCGATACAGCAACATAGCTTGAAGTAAAAGGAAAAAATAAGTTCTCATTATTTAAACGTAAAATGAAAGAAAGATATCTTAATAATGAAGTACCTAATTTATGATTCATCGTTCATATCAAAAGTTGATTGGTAGAGAATGTTACTAGCTTTAAGTCTTCCTTTTGCACCATATTTTCATACGGTCAATAAAATTATTTAAATAAATAAAATGTTATCTCAAATACTCTTGGACGAAGTACATTCGAGTAATACACAGTTTAGATTTTGGTCATATTATAACAAAGGTTCCAAAAGATTAACAGGATATTAAAAGAAAGTGCTGAGCATTGTCGATTCGTAGTGATATCTAATCTACGAGCCAACTCGTAGATTCGTATTCGCGGTTCTCTCTGGAAACTACCGTGGTTAATTCTTATTGAATTTGTCACGATGAACTAACAGATCTGACCCTCTAGACAAGTGGCGAGCGAATCCATCTTGACATTGGACGTCGCTATCTTATTCTATCTCATATACTGGCTAGTGATAACGATTCCGTCAATAGCTTCGCTTGCTACTTCTGTAGAGGGTCTGCTGTTATTTTCACCTCTCATTCCTCATTGGTGCACTACCAACATGTGCTGATAGCACAGGCGAGGTTACCATTCCATTATCATCCACTAAAAATCACTTTAGGATCTTATTTACACTCTCCCATTCCTGTATCGTATTTGGTATGTTCGCAGATGCTAGTGTGGTCGATTTTTATACAATTGTACGCAAAAATCTTCGTTATTAGTACGAAGGGTGAGAGAGAATGAAAATAAGCTCATGGAAATGATAGCAGACAGGATGGATGCGGCAGTCTTTTGGAGGTTAAATGATTTGCACGTTCTGTGCGAAATAAGTACATGCTAAATGGCTGCATTATACGGCCTTTACTAACATAGATAGTCTCTAACGTTTTTTTAGTACTAATTAGTAAATTAAATTGAGAAATAAAAAAAATCGTATTTTTTAAAAATTTTATAAATACATTTTACAATCAAAATCCAAAATGTGTCAGTCTGATAGTTTAATCTTAATGCATGGTCAACGTTTTAATTTAATGTAACAACACTTTAAAAAATAATTTTAAATATTTTCAATTTACCAATAACCAATTGCCCATCCTAGATTTTTAACCAGGTTTTTACTTTTCCGCGCGATTTTTCAAACATTTTCTTTTATACAAACCTTACTCTGTTAATTAAGAACACAACAAAAAAGAATTAGCCTAATGGATAATTATTTTATGCATTTGATTTTTGATTTTGGCAATTGATTTTTATTTATCTAGATAGATGAATATTGAAATTGTTACCTGACTGCGGTATAAATGTTCTTAAAAAATATTTGCATAAATTTTTATTATTTGATAGAAATACACTCTAATTATGTATAAATCCCCAGTTGCCGCTGTAAATCCAGCATTAAAAAGACAGTAATAGGAATTTTTAATAGTCTCAACAGACAGGAATACAAATCATAATGTTTACATGTGACATAAACAACGGCAGCTTTTTTGAAGTACCGAGTGACAAATAGAAAGGAAACAGAAGTTGATGGTAATTAGTAAAACAGACGAGAGCTTTGATCTTCTCACACTTAGAAATGTTGCAACGTATTGTGTCAATGGCTTTTAAAATATAATGGTCATTAGATATATCATAGTTACATCAAATATAAATTGTCAACTCATTGACCTATATATCTAACTAATATAACATAATTGAAACTAGACGATAAAAATAATTAATAAAAATTGATATAAGAACAAGCTTAATGAAAGCAATGGAAGTAAAAAGAAAAGAATTGTAAGCACTCTGGTATGTCTACTTGTTTATATGTTTGTTCCAGCACCATGCAAAAATTGTTATATCAAATTGGGATGCGATTTTCACAGTTCTATTCATTATCATCCTTTTTCCGTCTACTGATTAACGTAGGTCTCCCCTATAGACTGCCATATAGAACGATCCCTGAGCCATCTGCATTCACTGACAGTTCTATCCCTGGAGGTCTAATTAAAATCTAGTATATGTTTTATCTGGATACTCTATCTAAACTAGAAGTAGTTTATTAATCTTCCTACTTCTGAAATTGACGCGTTCGAAGTAACGGACAAAAAGCTAGTTAGCTATATATTTTAAATACACTATCGGGACTTAACGCGATGAAATATTTTTACAGGTAAATAATACTAACATGCCTACTTCTATATTGCCGATATTTCGACGTGGATTGCACCACGTCGTGGTCACGACAGGACTGAAGTGATAAAAATTTTTTACCATTTAACACTCCCGATAGTGTATTTAAAATATGTGTAAACAACGCGAAAATTTTAAAATTAACTAGTTAGCTACTTTTTTTTTTTTGGATGAAAATAGAATCACTACCCCACCGTATCATCGGTATATGCTGGTGAGGCACTAGTGAGGAGTAATTAATGAGGATGAAGGCAAGTCAATCAATCCATCGTGGTTAATTCACCAGGAATTAACCACAATTATTTCCAACGCATGAGATGTATTACACAGAGTATTCACACAGGTATCACAGTATTTCTGTATTGTCACGATACTCTATTAGGGATGGTTAACAGTTTCTATCAGATAGACTATCAGTTTTTTTGCTATTCTAAGTTTCATAAAAATTACTACCGCATTGATCTTTTTGACCGATTTCCAAAACATTTTTTTCTTATAATAAATCGCACAAAAATACTTATCAAAAGAGTATTAATTATCAAAAGATGTTATGCAAGAACACATACAAACACATGCATACAGTCCTCATACATGTGCATGTAATGGTGAATAAACTTTCCATCTATCAATACATTTTACTATTGCATAATTCTGAAATAAACAATTCTAATGGTAAACAAAACTAAGTAAAAAAAGACGTTACATACAACTTTCTTCAACGTATGCCTTAAGTATTGTGGTGTTTGGCTACGTGTTTCGCCTTTAAAAGAACCATCAATGAGCAATAAATTGATCAAAGCTTAGAATTGCATTCGATACTCGGCGTCCTGACTACGAATCTGCCGAATTAAACAAATTACGTACTTAAACACTTTACGGCTGGGAAGTTAGCTCCAAGGAGAATATTATCGGAAAACCAAAAAAAAGACTGGTTTATAAGAGTGATACTACTTAGATAGGCTTTAATTTTTTTTTTATAAACTTAAGAATGGTGAAAAAACGATCTACCTAATAGAAAGTAATAATCATCGCCAATAAGCATGAACAGCACCATGGACTTGACGGAATGTGCTTTAACGCTCGTGCTTTGTCTTAAGAACTAGATTTTTTTTATGGACAATAATAACTAATTTATCGTCCTAATTGCATGTAAATGAAACCGGTAGTTACAATTTAATAATTAATATAATATTTACAATTATCGTGCATAAAAATTGATATATGTTACACCGGTTATGTTCCTAATGTCAGATATAAGGGGGAAAGGGATTGTTAGTAATGGGGAGGTTAGTCACCATTGCTATCAATTTGCCCTATCAGGTCGACCAGGTACGTGGTTAATTCTAGATATATATATATATATATATATATATATATATATATATATATATATATATATATATATATATATATATATATATATACAGATATAGATTTACGATACTATCGTAAAAGTATTCTAATTCGAGCATGAACGACTAATAAATGTTTACAAATTTGTGATAATAGGTCTTATTTCATCCACAAATTCACAAACAGTTCACCTATTTGACAGTCGAAACTCAAAAGACACTAGTGCAATATTTCATAAAGAAGTTTTCACGGGCAATATTTGTCGCAAACAATATCTACATAGTAGCGTAGGCATAAGAAACTTTCATGGACTCACAAAGCGTTCCGCTGCTACCAAGTTCGCGTCTGCGAAGTTTGGAGTGGTCGCAATTTATGTTATTACTCTTCGAAATAACGGGTACGGACTCTAGAGCGTTGAGTTTTGTGGATATTGCCATAAATGTCGTTTTATAGTCATTATTTGTACTAGTGTTAGCTTGGCCAGGAGTTTTATTTTTTTATTTTTTTTGACAATTTTATGTAGGCACTTTTGGTATTGTTTTTCCTTATTTATATTTTAGCCATAGGTAATTATTATTCTTTATTAATATAAAGCGACTACTTTGAGGTTACATTGATGCTACCGTGAACAAACAATGTCATTAGAAGACACATTAAATGTTGTCACATTGAATTAAAACTGTTGCAGCCACCGCAAATACTTATTTTAATTATTATTTCGGCCGTTAACTGTCCACTGCTGGACATAAGCTTTCCCCATTAGAGGAGTTTTGCCAGTAGTTGCCACACTTGGCAGGCGAGTTGGCAACCGCAATTAGGCTTTCAGAAATGTTTTAAGAGTGACGCTGCTGCCCATCCCTCGGCCTCTCTTAATCTCCTCTTACAACACCCACGGGAAAGGAAGGAGTGGACCGTTCTAGGCAGGGGCACACACGGCGATAAATATACGGCGGCAAATAGTTATAATGAACGTAAAAACGTAAATAGACATTGATTACGTTTTTACGTTCATTTACCTTAAAGAAAAATTTGGTTTTGTGGAAAATTAAAACATTTAAATAATAATTGAAATTTAAGAAAATTGAAGCTGTGTGTGATGACAGATATAATTTAAGATTTTGTTCTACAAAAAAAAATTTATTCAGTCGTGACTAAACCAGTTACTATGATTTATAACCTAAACTACAGAACCGATTAAGTTAACATTTCTATCGGACTAGTCTAAAAGGTCTTTTTAGGTAAAAAAAACCTATTCTGTTTATAAATAATGGAATTTGGAAGTAACAAATACAAAAAAAAAGATACACATTCGAACTGAGAACATTCTCGTTTTTCCGACGACCGCTGAAAACAGTAAACGACCAAGAATAAGCTAGGTAAAATTTAAAATGGGAAAATCGTGGAATAGACTACCCACAAATAAACGAGAATTGAATGAGAAGAAAACGATCTGTTCAACATCGAGATCCTCTATGAAATCAAAAATATGTACCAAATTAAATTCGTATCTCTGACTTAACTCTTTCCTATCTGACGGTACAAATTTGTATCGGGTGATTCCCCAACCATTATTTCGATAATACGATCGCGCATTCCATATTTGACATTAAGGATCCTTTCAAGTACTACTACGCTAGCCAATCACAGTGATTTATTTCAATTTTGCCTATTTACCGCTAGCAAGTGACACTTTCAAGTTTCGACCTGTTTCGGATTTGAGAACTGCAGATTGCTTTTGTTTTAGAAAATATTTAAAAATAGAATAAACGAGGTAAGTCTTATTGTTTTATATTAATATATTACATTGTAGTTTTAACTATAAAATTAATATTGTTTTAGTTATAAATTTAAATTTCAGAGCTAAAATAACGATAAATATGTACCAGGACTTATGAGTACCGTCAGTGACTATGGTTTGTTTTTTGTAAATTAGATCGAATATATTATGATATTTGTTTATCTTATATTACAGATTTTTATAATGAATATTTCAAAGAATACAGCTTTGATAGAAGATCTTTTTATGGAAGATCTTCCAGACTGTGCCGACACTTCAGATGTGGAATTTTCTGACGAAGAAACCATTCGCGAAGAACGACTACCCTCAACTAGCAATTTTGATGAAAATTTTGAGGCAGCATTAGAAGAATATATGCTGAGCCAAACTAAACCTACTACAGGATATGAGACAGAAGATCCCAGTAGGGAAATAGACCAAGAGCTAATTGTATATTCTAAAGATAATTTACCGGCTCAGGAAACTGTTACGTCAACAGATGCACAATCCAAAAAAACAAAACATGAGCCTAATCGTAAATGGAAGAAACGTGATGTGGAAACGTATTTACCAGAATATTCTGCAAACACGGGGGTCGTTGACGAATATTTTATAATGCACTACGCCGACTGACATTTTTTTAGTCCTGATTAGTGATGTACTGGATAATATTGTGTATCAAAGTAATTTATATGCAACACAAAGAAATAAATTTCTCAACTTGAAAAAAGAAGAACTACTGGCTTTTATCGGAATGAACTTCTATATGGGGTACAACACTGGCCTTCATACAGACCATTATTCATCGGCACCTGATTTGAATAACCCCTTGATTTGTAAAACTATGCCTAGAGATAGGTTTGCAGCAATTTTGAGCCATTTTCATTGCAATGACAACACGCAAATGCCTTCCAATTGCAAAGATAAATTATATAAAATCAGACCTTTCATATCAAAAGACCCTGTGCTTAGTCCTGGGCCATCTAAAAGGCGCAAAACTGGCTTCTCAACGTTGAAAGACGTTCGATTAGGAAACCGCGGTGTACATTGGCCTACGTTTGTGCCAAATAGAGGGCGATGTGAAGTATGCAGCATGAAGAAAGTGCAGTCAGAACCTCACTCAAAATGTTCTCACTGCAATACATTTTTGTGCATAAATGAAAAAAAGAATTGTTTTACAGAATATCACGATGTTAATGTATAATTGCTTTTTAATTTTATTATTAATTCGAGCCAAAAATAAATATCTAATGTTTCTATTTTATCAGTCCTTTTTTTATCTAAAGTTTCTGATGGTACTTATAAGTCTAGGTTACGAAAATAGTATCTAGATATAATAAATAAATCTGAAAAAAAATTATTAGTTTTCTTTACTACCCCTTATCCATACAGAATCATAAAAACTTTGTTTTTCATTATTTTTGGTATATTCGCTAGGAAAGGGTTAATAATAAGTAAGAGTAGAATTTTGCATCAGCCATAAATATAGTTTTCATTAAATTCTTTTAAATTAAAGATTGCTCTTAGCAATAAGACTGCCTTA
This sequence comes from Galleria mellonella, assembly GCF_026898425.1. Taxonomy (NCBI): domain Eukaryota; kingdom Metazoa; phylum Arthropoda; class Insecta; order Lepidoptera; family Pyralidae; genus Galleria; species Galleria mellonella. The sequence continues at coordinate 3,371,895 of NW_026442042.1, read as the reverse complement.
CTGTACTTATACAATTGCATTGTTGTGTTTGTAAATTGTCTTGCTTATTTCCTATATTGTATAATGCAAACAAAGTATACTCATTAATTTATTCATTTTTATTGTTAGACAATTAAACAAGTAGACGGTCCACCTGATGGAAAACGGCTACCGTCGCCCATCAACGCATACAATACGAGAGTAATTCCTTTTACATTGCCGGCTTTTTAAATGTTAATAGGCATATTTTTTTTTTATTTTTAAATATTATATTGTATTCTCCGTATTTATTTATTTTTAGCCTCTAATGATATCTAACTAAAACGAAACTATTTTTGAACGTATCAAAAATAGTTTCGTAAATCTACCCTCAATTATCCTCAATTACATGAGGTTTCTATATTTAATTTACGAAGTGCAGTATTGTGTTCAGAAACGAATAAATTATTAACGAAAAAATAGCCAACACATTAATTCTAATGTAGCTTATTATTAGTACCGTAGCTTCGTCCCATTACTTTTCTTTTATTTATCAACTTTATTAAATGATATGCTGTTATTTTTAACTCAAGATACATTACAATATTTATATAATCAAATAATATTATAATTTTATTTTATGTGTAATTTTATTAATATTTTGTTTACATCTGATAAACAATTTATTGTATAAAATATTTAAACAGATTTACTTCCTTATTCATAAAAACGTCAAAACTGCCATAAGTCCTATTGACGTTTTTTGGTCCTTTTCATTTGCGCAAAATTCTCAATTTCAAAGAAAGTAACAAAACACTTCAATAGCTAAAATAGGTTCTAGCCAAACACAAAAATAAAAGAACTAACTTTACTAATTAGTCTGGTGACAAATGCTCAATCGGAACTGGTGACAAATACCAGGGCAACATAACGCTGGAACAGTTCTATCGTCGCCCAAAGTATTGAGCCGAGTCCGACAATATTAGTTTTGGAATGTTGGTACTACTTTTTTTTCGTTTTTATTTATCCTTTTTTTTTTGTAGAGCTACAGTCAATAAAATTATATTTTTCAACCTTGAGGTGAGTTCTTTAGTTATGCTATTATAATATATTTTATAATATTTTCAACTATATCAAAATATTGTTTGATTTTATTAAATATAAATATTTTTGTAGTTCATTAAAATAATACTCACTTATTATTTACTTACTGTAATCCCATAAAATTGTAAGTACCTAAAAGGGGATTCACTGCGGGTGGGCGTTATACTACGAACATCGCTCTCAATGGGAGGCGTTAATTTATTGTTGTAGTTACTTTTATTTATGTTATAAATTTTATTTTATAAGCCGTTTGACTAATGTATTAGATACCTAATATAATTCAGTATTACAATGTCAGGTTTTTATTTATAACTTAGGTAACTTTGAGGTGTGAATAATCAATTAAATTATTTTTTTATTTGAATTCTGAACTGATCTGTATCTACAGAATTTTCTATAGAATAAGTATATATAATATCATCATTAATATTTAACATACAAAGTAAATGATGTAAAATTTGGCGTGTGATGCTGACATAGTATCGGCTACCCCTTCCTTTCCATTTAGTGTCACAGGAGGCGACTAAAGGAACTTAATAGTCAAGAGATTGCAGCAGCGCAGGGTCTCTCTTAAAACATCACTAAAACTTGACTGCGATTGCCAACCCGCTTGTCAATCGTGGCAACTACTGGTAAAACTCCCCTTATGGGGGAGGCAATCGACAATTAATAACTTATATAGTACATAAAGTTACAATTCAGATCCTTATTAAAATTCCATTTTTTTATTTATTTAATATTAGATAAGTTCCATATTAGTGGTAAAAATGATCTGTATACGTCACCTATATAGAAGATACTGCAGTGATAAAAAGATTTTTTTTGTTTCATTTATATTAAATTATCAGATTAAGCAATGTAAAAACTTTTTGAATGTAATTATTGTGTAGAATCTTTACTTTGATTTTAAAATGCTTCAATAAGCATTTGAAAGTCCACTAATCCCTGCAAGACTTCGATTGATAATATTATCAAAAGTTTTAGAGCCAGAGCAAACAACAGCCGAAAACTTCTAAACATCTGCCGTTTCTCAGGAACGTGCCAAGTCCCCCTAATCGCCTACGAAAGCACAAAGGAACCATGCGGTGTTGAGAAAGAGATGACATATACAAATCAAACAACAACGAGCAGGACGCATAAAAGACCGGAACATTACACAAGCCCGTCTCGGTTGACGGGTCCCGAACAAAATGAATGGCCCAGGAGCCGATTAAAATGCGCCGTAACATTGAAGTGAATGAAAATAACAAAAAAAAAGCGATAATTTCGTAACACGAGACTAGCGAGGGACCGAAAGTCGTCGAGCACAGCAGTTTCCGAAGAAACTTCCAACATTTTTAATAACAAAGTGTAAAGTCATGTTACGTCTAATTAAACGCATAATGTGTTCTAATGGCATATCGTAACACTTTGTTTTTTTTTTCTTATTTTAGCAATAATAAATGTACATACTTTACTTTACTATACATTAAAGTTTAAATAAATAAATAAATATATTAATATAGTTTAATTCAAAAAGTCACGGTAAAAAAAATATAAGAACATACTAGTGATATAAATTTCCTACGTACATATACTTTATCATTATTTGTTTATTATAACAGATATCGTCGACAAATTAATTAATTCTAAAATAAGATCTGGTCGAAACTTATATTTTTAAAACAAGCAAAAAACGGCCATTTTTTGTAATTTTACTTTTCAAAAAAAGTTATTTTAAAAATGTAAAAACTTGTAACATCGTTTTTATTGGTTTATTTTTGGCATTTAATAACATATTTTATATAAACTAGGTTTTTCGTCTTCGCGTTTTGTAGTACATAGTAAAATCAATAAAATTTACCACCAGAGGGAGACTTTGCACAAAGTCGATTGCTTAGGTACCTCTGACCCATTCGTGTTTCAACCATGAAGCAGTTGTGTTTTCATGGCTGTATTTGGGTTTGAAGGGTGGGCGTATGTGGCGTGAATGTACAGGGTACAGAGGAATAACACCTGAGTCTTCAGGAATGGCAACGCATAGAGGGTATCATGAGCGAAACAAATGCCTATAAATAGACATAAGCAGTACCATGGACATACATGGCGAAACAGTATACTCTGTTATGTCCATGGTACTGCTCATGTCTATAGGCGACGGTTACCACTTTCCATCAGGTGGGCTGACGGCTTGTTTGCCATTCTAAGTTGTATAAAAAAAATCTTCCTCTTTCTTTTAATTGTGGTATCAAGATAAAACATACACTACGTTTTAAGTTAGAACTTCAGAAACACAACTGTAAAAACCACATCCTATTTGGTATAGTAGTTTTTACGCGAAGCCGAAACATACGTCGTTTAATTACAGTTTTATTGTATAAGTATGAAATATATCATTGAAACATTTACACACACACCTGCAATAAGATAAATTAATTTTAAAATGATATCTGTTACGGAATATCAGATGTGTTTGTAATCTTGTTTATGATCCTGTATAATGTCTACAGACGTAGATTACTAAGTACTTTGGATCTTTCTACTCGTTTGTCATTGTAAGATATATTATTATTTCAGCCGTTAACTATCCACTGCTGGACATAAGCCTTCCCAGCAAATTGCAAGATGTATAAGAAAGGATAATTTCACGTCAATAGAAGTTTGCATTTGCGTTTTGCGTTGTTAAAGACAAATCTTTTACTTCTACTATTTATTAACTTTGTGTATTATTCTTCATTAATTTTATAAGGTTTTTCTTTCCTTTTTTTTTTAATCAAACCTACTTTATTTAAATTGACTATTTCTTCTAAATATGCAGTATTGGACAATTCTGTCTATAATCTGTTCTAAATATGTAAACTATTATAATTTATGAGGTAAAGTGTATATTTTATGTTAAAGCCCCAATGATAATGATATCTGTAGTCCAAGACATGCGTATAGGCAAAAGTGCATTATTTATCAAGTCAAAAACGTTCACAATACTTCTTCTTAATTAACGAATTACTAAACTTGTTATAGGTAGTTGAAAAGTCTAATAAAACCACATCCAGTATTATAAGGGCTTGTTTTCTCGAGTCTTTATAGTTTTATTTATTACCAAAGATCCCGGTAGACAAAGTATCTGTCAGAACGTGACACGAGTCGCGACCCCTTTTCCTCCCCATTGCAATGTGTCGTGTTACAAGAACACAGTGAACTTTGAAAAGTTGACGACTTTTTATATTTTTAAAGTGAAACGTAATATACTACAACCTACTTTACAATTTAAGTACTTAATTCTTTAAGAAGTCTATTACGGAGTGGAATTATAAGGCTCCTGATACGATCGACTGCTTTAATTATAATACGGATTTGAGAGAGAAATGTTACAAGATTGAATATTAATGATGAATAACCAATTGTTGTATTGTTTAATATTGTTTGTATTTTTTTTTTTTTGTGTATATTACGCGATTATCTACTGCTTATTTTGATCTTGTTTTAATACTTTCTTTTGCAAAAGATTTTAATTTAGTATTAATGGTATAGCATCTAACAGATATCTAATAAATTAAAAACCATAGACAAGTGGAGTGTGCAGTAGTGAGGGTGCTATGATTATCTTTCAATTCACGCACTCTCTGCCTAGATGCTTACCTAGTAAACAGTAGACGTTTCTATCCAAATACTCGATATTTAATTTTGTGACGAATAAAATTGCGATATTTCATTATAATCTCCGATTCTGTTTTCAAATCATCTAATCAATCAAATATATCACAACGGCTGATAGAATCTTCTAGCGACTAGAAAGCTGGCCTATAATGTTGACCAACACATTTCTGTTACTAGTCAGTCGACGAACCATAACGAATTTTTTTAGTTTTAGAAAAAAAAGAAAATCTGTTACTTGTGTTTGACATATTTTTTTCACATCCACTTATTTAATTTGGCTCTTTAAGCAAAACATATTTATTTTTATTTTAGTATACAAAAAGGAGTTCTCTTGTTAATTCTGTTAATTAATTAAAGCTAATATGTAACATACGTGTATAGTACCTATATTTCCGAACCGAGACAATTTATTACCGTGTTGTGTACATAATTAGTATCTACAAAATTCTTAATAATTACTAATTACAAGATAATATAAATATCAGTACCGTTATCAATTTCTAATCTTTAAACATATATGTATCACACGTATTTATATTGCGATAAATGTCAAGCAGTAGCCGTCGCCCTATCCGCTATCTGCGTCGCTGAATATTTATAGCAACATTGACAGCAGGGAGCTATTAGCATTTCTATCTATCATCGCCAGTCTACACAGGAAGAGACGATGTTTACAGCGACGTGGCTTCGAAGTCACTCTATTGAATTATGCAGCCTTGGTGTTTACATTACTAGATTTACATACCGGGAGGGCACAAGAAATTTTACACTGTAGGTGATACCAATTATGATCTACTTGGTTATGCCATCCTGGTATTCATGTTACAGTACATACTGGCGAATAGGAAGTTAATGTTGATAAAGGACTACTTTGTTAGTTTTCTGTTTTGTGTGTAAAAATGTAACGCATTCTGCATTAAATTTAATAAGAAGTAATATGTTCACAAATAAACCATTTTTCTTTTTTGATAATTGTTTTCGCGAGACAAGGTTTCTTAACGTATTGGTCTGATGAAAGAAATTATTGAATAAAATTTTATACTAAAATATATGTAAGTTTAACTTTTTGCTTATTCCGACTCGACTGTCCGCGCCTTCGCCCTTGATAAACCGCCATAAAGCGTAGCATTTTTCCATACCAAGTAGCGTTGTTACTGCTCTGATATCTATATATTGAGTTACTCTGGATACTGACAGTGTAATCAGTCCGATATTTATATTCATTTCGATCGGGTACTTCATTTTGATATTATATATTAATAACCGACATTTACTGTGTGAATATATAAATATTGTATATATATATATATATATATATATATATATATATATATATATATATATATATATATATATATATATATATATATATATATATATATATATATATATATATATATATATAATTAATGAATATTATCTTTAGTAAGAATTATTATTTTTTACCAATCTATCTCTAAGTATGATGGAGTGATATTGCAGCCTCTTCTTCAGTAAATGTTGGTATATTATATTTTATTTCGTATAAATAGTAGGTGTCGTACAAAAGCAACATAAGCCGGTAATTCTGTTCCCCTTGTATTTCAGCCACCAAGAAGCTATGTTTTAATTTTGGTAAGTCTTCCTCCGCGCTATTGAATGCAATATACGAGTGCATTGAGAAAACGAAGGAATCTTTGTTAACGGACAATTTCTTCTTATTTGCTTAAGTCCGACTAAAGGCAAACTTCGGTCTATATTTTAGTTCGGTCATAATATAATGTCAGTACAAACTGCAACGAACATGCAGGGTTTGCAACCCCGTCTGCGCCATCATGCGCAGGGCACCAGTGAAAGATGAAAGCAGCTGAGTTGGCCCATCGTGCCGAATTCAACAATAGTTTCCAGAGGGAACTGCGTGGAGGTAGACTTGTTAGGGTATACAAACTACATAATAATAATCCCTTTAACTAATTATCCCTTTTCCCCCGTGATGCAGCAATCCCCAGCAACCCCCAACAACCCCATCGTGCGTGACACATTTACCAGATGGAGGCACGTGCCAACTATTGTAAGTGGGGGAAAAGGAATAGTTAGTAGTGAGATTTAACAACCCTATTGCAAGGGTAACGCATTACTACTTTATAGCCCCATTGCTAGCAATTTACGCTATAAGTTCCACGTTCCCCCTTGTAAACTATAGCGAATAATTCTTGTTAAATTCATCACAAAGGGTCAACTAACCTGCATTTTTCTCACCTATTGTCAGTCACTGATACCCCACCAGTGTATATCAGTAACGAAGGCAGGGCTACCATTCCACTATCACCCATTAAACAACAAACAGCCCCATTGCTAAAAAACATTAAATTAACTCTTGTTGAATTCATCACGATGGACCGACTGATCTGCTTCATCTTCATCTATCATATCTCTTGGTACCTCACCAGCGCATATTAAGAGAGCAGACAGGATTACCATTTCACTATAGTCTACACTTCTTGATCTATTAGTCTACACTTCTATATGTAGAATATAGATCATTATGTATACTGGACTACACGGGTGACAATTTATGACAGTTTCGCGCCATTTTTGTTTATCAATTTTTATATTTGTCTTGTTTATGGATTAACTACCGTCTTATACATTGTCACATATCTACAGCTAAGAAAGAAAACTACCTGACAGTTTTATTTATTCAATTTTATTTTTTATATTGGTCCTAAATTTATCAATTATTACCTATTAAACAAATTTGACTGGGTTTACCTATTTTTAAAATTGTTAGCCTCTTATTCACAAAAACGTCACACTTCTTAAAATTAACTATTAAACTGTTTTGTCCCTTTCTTTTGTGTTAAATTCTTGATTTAAAAAAAAAGTGAGAAAAGTAATTTATGAGTAAAGAATAATATATATCTTTAGGTGTGCATCATTATTTAGAGCAGAACTATGTACGTATTTTGCTGTGTTTAATAAAAACTATTTTTCTTACTCTATTACAAGCATTGCTTTTACAAGCTATCTATTCAGTATTAAAATCCAATCTGTGTATGAATGTATGGATATCGTTGCGCGTATTAATGGTGCCGAGATCGGGTCGACGGCCGTGCGAGAGAGAGGGAAATACAGAAAGACATGTGCTAAAGCAGGACGTAGATATCAGAGGTGCTAGCTAATACGGTCATAAAGTAAAACTCGGTTTGCGCTTTTTGTTTGGATTTCTGTTGGAGGAAATTTGTTACTTTGGTCTTTTATACAATTCCTGTACAATTTAATAGTTGTTGGTGATAGTTATAAACCTATTATTTTAGTATGAGGGAAAATACTGTATGAGACTGGTAATCAAATTTAAAAACGATTTTTATAGAAGATATATAAGTAGATATAAGAAAAATAACATAGAAGACAAAGATATATAGGTTGTGTGAAAAAATAATATTTAAATATAAAAAAACCGGCCGCACCGAATTTACTTATTAATTTAAAAATTTTTTTAGCAAAATAATTGTCATTAAATTACAAATTTACAGTTTTCGGATTTTTCCCCCTTTACTTGTATCCCATCAGTTTTAATTGCATTGCAAATGGCAATATATACGCTATAAGCAATCGTATCTTTAATTGTGTTCATTTAAAAGTTTAATATTTTCACAGTTAAAAGAGATTACATTAATATCAAATAATGAAGTCATTATTTGATATCAATTTCAGTTTGATACCTCCACATTTTCCTGCGAAAAGGATTTTTGATAGATAGACAGCCAGACAGCAAAGTGAGGATAAGGGTTTCTTTTTCCTTTTAAGATACCAAGATAAGAGAAAAGTAAATTGGACCAAAAAGGTGTATCGTGCATAATTTGATAATAATGATATACCTATAATTGTTATCGTCAAATTTCAAATCTTTACTTATAATAAATCTGTAAAGAGGTCAATTCTGTACATGAAATACATTTCCAAAATAATTATCAGGGGGTGATTAGTGATCGATACTGATCCCAAAAATGCAATCAGTAAAATTTTTGTCTGTCTGTCTGTGTGTCTGCATGTTCGTTATAGAAACAAAAACTATTCGACGGATTTTCACGAAACTTGGTACAATTATTCTTCATACTTCTGGGCAGGTTATAGTATACTTTTCATCATGCTACAATCAATAGGAGCAGAGCAGTGAAGGGAAATGTTAAAAATGACCACCCGTGCGACGCCGGGACGAGCCGCTAGTTCTAAATAAGTATATTAAGGAAATTAGCGTTTTGTTCTACTAATAGAACAGAACGAATTTTTCAGTTCGTTCGGTTCTACTAGTACTTAGTACTAAATCGTAAAACAATACGGATATGATTCATATTTATGCACTTGTTTCTACTCATGAAATATCTATCATATTTCGTTGTATTTGCCATGCCTACTACTAAATTTCCTGGTGTCCACCTGAGGGATCCGAGACCTTCATAAAGACATGTTTAAAAATACATATACATCGTTTTAAGGGGCTAAGCGCGCCCTGGAAAATAATTTTAAATACTCCAATGAGGAAGAGAAGCGAATGGATTTAGTACCGACGGCGTTATTATTACGATATACGAATACAATAAAACACCGTGAACATTTAACACAATGCAAACATTCTATGCCGTGACCACACGGCATAAGAACCACCAATATACCACTCTTTGTTTCCTGTGGGTATCGTAAAAGGTGACTAAAGGAGCTTAATAGTCGAGGAATAGGCAGCAGCATTCCTCTTAAAACATCACTAAAGCCTTACTGCAATTTCCAACCCACCTGCCAAGCGTGGCAACCATTAGCAGACCCCTCCAATAAGGGGAGGTCTATATCAGTGGACAATTAATGACTGATGTCATCATCATCATCAAACATCGCTCATAATATGCAAGGACTAACAATTAGACATCAAATCATAAAACAGCTAGAGAACAATAATCATTAATCGGTAAATTGAATTTTAAAGGTACAGTTTATAGATCCGCAAAAAACATCCAGTCATCTGACAGCATTTTGCGCGGTAACACATCACTCCTGTCAAAACGTCAGGGTTGCCACAAGCATAACCTACAAAAGTTAATTAGCGTACCGACCTGCCCCAAGCTTTGAACGGGGGCGGATTTGATCGTATCGCACGTGCCTTGCGACATTTACACGTGCTATCCCCATATCCACCCCTTTTCAACCTGCTATCTATACAATTACTCTTATAGATATAGATGATAGTAATTAAGTGTAGTAGACCTATACAGGATAAGGAGATTGTATGAGAATAGCTGTCCAATTGCTAGCAATATACACCGCTAGCTCGATGTTCTCCATGTGGCCCTCCACGTGATTAATTCCAAGTGAATTCATCGCATTAGTTCTACTGACCTGGTTTTATCCTCGCCTGGGTACTGATACTAGTACTCCATCAGCGTATATCAATAGTGCAGACGTGGGCACCATTTAATTCCATAAAAAAATCTCTAGAGTTGAAATAGAAGTTTATCCGAAAATCAATTTCTTTTTTTCATTGATTATCAAGAACATCTTTCATTTAAGTTGACGATATCTATACAAAGAGGTATAATTTGTGAGTTTGGATGTTCGGGGTAATCTCCGGTACTACTGATCCGATTTTGAAAATTCCACACAGAAAGGAATATATTTTTTTTTTATACAACGTAGAATGGCAAACAAGCTGATGGCCCACCTGATGGAAAGTGGTAACCGTCGCCTATAGACATGAGCAGTACCATGGACATAACAGAGTATACTGTTTCGCACATGTTACCCCCCATGCGTTGCCATTCCTGAGGACTAAGGTGTTATTCCTCTGTAGCCAGTAAATTCACGCCATATCCCAGCCTTCAAACCGAAACACAGCCATGCAAACACAACTGCTTCACGGTTGAAACACGAATGGGACAGAGGTACCCAAGCAATCGACTTTTGTACAAAGTCTCCCTCTGGTATCTATATTATCCCTGAGTACTATAAACTACTTTTTATTATATATATTACCAATAATTATTCATAATAAATGAAATCAGCAAAAATTATATAATGTGGCATGACCTGCCTAAACGATTTGAAATAAAGGAATAAAATCTATAGCAAAAATATTCATTAGTTTTAGTTTTACAAAAATGTCCGCGATACCATATACATATCTAAGTTCAATATCTCAGTCAAAAAAAATGAATTTTATGTTAAAATTAAAATAAACTTTACAAGCCGGTCATTTTAAAATATTAGTACAATACTTTTACGCACGCCAAAATACCAGGTTTACTAAAATGTTATGAGCAATTTAAAAGTTGCACAAATAAATATTGCACCCGTGCGACGCCGTGGTGGTTCGCTAGTCGTATATAAATATATTAAATAGGTCTGTTTCAACAAAACATAACGAAAAGATAACGAAATTTATTATTAGTTTATTGCTTGTTTTCATTAATATTTATTGAAATAAACTATAGGTATCTATTTCCCAGAAATTTCTTACAATAAAGCAATATTCATTGATCAAATTTATTATTATATATATATCTAAATTTATTACTATAGGATAAACGAGCCCAAATACGAGCGCTACTTCTTACTCCTTCTACGCCTGTACTTGTTTGCCGTAGGTAACTATGATCACAGATTTAAATTTAAATAGATTTAAAAAGAATTTTGTTTTTTTTTTGGCACAGTTGGTGGGATCAATGGTGAAATTTAACTTACTAAGTAAATAATTAGAAAACTAACATGATGATCGATCGAGCCAAATTAGGAAGGCAAACGATCAGATGGTCCACCAGATGGAAAGCGGCTACCATCGCCCATGAATACCTGCAACACGAGAGGAGTTGCCTATGCATAGCCGATCTTATAAATGTTTGTACCTAATTTTTTTTTTAAATTTCCCATATTATGTTATAAAGGGAAAACTGAAGACGAGACTTCATTCCATAATCTAGATGTACGTGATGTGCAGTGGCGTAACTATACCATTTGGAGCCTGTGGCAAATTCTTTTATGGGGCCCTATCAGTAAAAAAAAAAAATACTTTTCAAGTAAAATAAAGTACTCAGGTACAATGAAAAAAAATTTTGAGCTCGCGGCCTATTCAGCCGGGGCCATCTTGGGTCGGGGGCCCGTGGCATTTTGCCAGCCCTGCCACCCTATTGTTACGCCATTGATGATGTGAACTCCAGCTCTATGATAAGAGATACGATGGTAAAAGGATGACGATAGCATCAAGACATTTAATTCTCTGGAATATTTCCCATTGTACAGCCGATACAAAATGGATAAAGACGCAACATGCCGCCTTAAACTCAGAGAATCCAAACCCATCCCGCTTTAAAGTCAGGGAATCCAAACCGTCATTTGCATGAAATCGTCGAGAACTAAAACCACTCGACGTTGTAGAGAATTAAATGGAAAGAGCTGATATAGAGGTGCTCCTGCCCAAAGATGTGAGCAGTACTCCATATGTGAGCGAATTTGGGCTTTGTAAAGTAATAGTCTATGTTAAGGAGTGAAATACTCTTTTGCCTTGTTTAAAACCCCAAGTTAGAGGCCAGTTAGGCTTTCTCTTCAAAGTTACCATGAATTGAACGTATTGTTATTATTAGATTAAAACTCTGTTATATTAGTAAGCATTCTAGATAGCTGATGAGTGACTGGTTGACTGCGATATTGTAAAAACGCATTACCATAATGTTAGCAAGTACAATAGGTACCTACATTGAACAGTCGTTAAAAATAAGGGCAGCACAGAGCGAGTACCTCTAATTATCTACGCTATTTGAACACAGATAATTGTTTGAATTACCGATTGATATAATATTTCGCTTTGATAGTGGTTTCTCATTCGTAAAAACAATTTACTCCTCTTTATAATTTTTCTAAATAAAATATTTTCGTTGAAAGACCGAGTCTGTGCATTATTTTTATTATAGAATTTTTTTAGCAGTGAAGAACACTAATACATTATGTACTCATACATTACGTACGAAATGTATTATTTTTAAAATGAATACTAACTTACCGATTTTGATGATGTTTCACAGGTATCTGTGATCTAAATATACTTTTAAATACATCAAGTGAGCAAAGGAGTAAGAATTAAATATATAGATTCCCTTGGAAATTAAGAGTTTCTTCTTATACTGTTTTTTTCTTTTATTTTAATATATTTAAGTAAATAAATTCACCAAAACGTAACTTTTTGGAGCTATTTAAAACGAGTATTTACACTAGCTAATAAAATTAAAGGAAACTAACTTGTATAGAAAACTAATCATTTTTAGATAATAGTGTTTAGAAAGAAAGAAGAAAACATTTATTGCCAACAACAAAAAGAGTTACATTAATTATCAATAGAAAACAAAAAAAAACTTTACATTTGTTATTGCCAACGTGGCCGCCACTCAGCATGTGCTGCAGCAATTTAATTGGTACAGCACTTACTATTTCTATAGTTCACTATTAATTATATAAATAATGTATGGTACAGGAAAACATAATGAAGGATAAATAATCATACAAACAATTTTATTTGTTAGTAACAGGAAATGTACACGTACCTACATTTTGTTTGTTTTTCTTCTTATACTGCTATTTTTATATATGTAATATACGGACGTTTACGTAGTACTTGTACTAAACAACTGTCAAAATCTAAAATTTATTCATATTTTCAAATCTTCATACTGAATCGTTCACGTGACCAGGTGGATAGTATGGAGATTTAAAAAAATATATTGAGATTTCGAATTTGTTCCTTGGGAAAATTTAATCAGTTTTATGATTCAGTATTATAGTTGATTCACTAGGTTTTGGCTTGACTCTTTATAACTAACTTTGTATAAATAATATCTAATAGAAAAGGACAAAAAGAAAATAGTAATAATAAAACTTTTTTATTAAGTATCATTTATTAAATATTTTGATAATCAATTTTATATGCCAAAAAATTTATAAATTGTACACAAGTTACTTAACCTTATCACGTAATATCACATAGATCTTAAAAATATTAAATTATATGTATAATTATAATAGACAACTTTATAATTTTATACTCAATTTATGCGGCATGTCATGGCATGCCACAATTTTATCGTCACGATTCTCACGATATTACTACAAAGTATTGTTGTTGATTATTATTGACGTGTTCTATTTTTATTTTGTTTTTATTAATAATTTCCAATCTATAAAGATAAATTTATTATATTAGTTGTAATTGTCGGCAATTAGTGCAACTTTAAACACATATTAATATAAAAATACGATATTTTTTTTAATAAAATCAAAATAGGCTAAATTTATTTTCTGTTAAACGATGACGTGATTTTATCATATACAGAATATTAAAATTATCTTTATACAATTGCATTTATTGTGCTCATCTGTATCGTGACGATAAAATCAAGCCATGCCATGCTATGATAAATTATAACGACGCCGAGTATAAATCCTTAAATATAATAGTGAACCCTTATGAAGTTTTCTAAAAAAAATTATATTTAGACAATTTCATTGAAAAATTGTGTAAGCTATAACAAAAAAAATATTTGTTATACTTAGGTATATTATATCAAAAATTTGTTGTGACCGATGTGTTATTTATGGAACTGACAAACTTACACAAGTACAAACGAGTTTTTCAACCGACTTCAAAAAAAGAAGATTCTCAATTCGGTCACATTTTTTATCATGTTTGTTAACTCATAACTCCATTCGTTCTAAACCGATTTTATAACTTCTTTTTTTATCTATAAGGATATACACAATACATCTGTACTTACAGTTGGGTCCCATAGAAATTTTTATCAAAATTGGTAGTTTTTAAATCAAAATCCCTTGTTTTGTCGCAATTGAACTTTGCTATTTTATTTTATGAGACACAATCTTTAATTACTATTAAATTCAAAAAGGAGGAAGTATAAATTATATTCTATTTAAACATAAATTCCTAATTCTCATTTCTAATTCCTTCAGGTAGTTTCATTAATGTAATTATTTAAGTATTTGTTTTTAACAAAACAAATAAAAATAATAAAATATAGTAACTTTCTAATAAAAAACTTATTGTTTTATAAATAGACTTAGTACTTCATATACTAATTAAAATGTTAAAAATAAAAGAAAATAACAGACTGTGAAGGATAGCTAACGATTATTAGAAACATAATTACCTCTAACTGCATATAAAAAAAAAACAAATTTGCCCAAAACTTGTTAAAAGTTTGTTATTTAAAAATACATAAATATGAGAAGATACCTATTTTATATTAAACAATATTCTCATGCATAATCACCTACTTAAGTGACTTCACATCATCAGTTTACTATAAACATCATCATTATGGGCATGTGACAGATAAGGCATTAAAATTATAAAAAAAAAATACTAAGACAACTTATGGAATGAACAAAATATTTGATAATCAGAAGGTGTAAATTAAAAATATGTTTGAAATCGATGCCAATTTAACATGATTATTACATAAACTAGTTATATCCCGTGACTTTACCCACATGAATCAGTAATACATAAAGTATCCTATATTATCATTTATCCGTCGTTAGAAATTTTTAAATTCAGAACTATTATTGAAGTTTAAGGGATAGTATCTGCGGTCCTCATTATTATGTTGGATTCGACTTCAAATATTTCACTGAATAATGTTATTTTATAGTACCTACAAACTGCCAAACTCTCAACTGTCATTTACAATATCATACAGCAATAGCACCATGCTACAATGCATTGAATGTGATACCTGTTATAGTATTATAAAATTTTAATGAATTTCTATCGTTCTGTTATTATTTTCATCATTAAAACACAGTACTCATACATTGAACAATGTCTAACCTGTTTCATCGACACTTTACTAACAAAACCTTTTTAATCCTCAGATCGTGGGAATTAGAGAAGACATCTCCTCATCATCATCCGTCCATAGTGTTGACGTCCTCCTCTTCTCCGATCTGCAAAATCGCCTTCTGGATCATCCTCTTGAGTTTCTTTCTGGACTCGTCGGAGCGAAGAGTACGCAACTCCGATGCTACAAAGTCTCCAAATATCTAAGAAATAAAACGGAGTTGTAGGAATATGGAATATTGTCCAAATACACTCTCCTTACGATGGTAATGGATTTTATGGCACAAACGAAGATAAGACAACAATAATGATAACTTTTTATTAAATGATGTTAACTAATGATATTTTATATACTTAAAGAAAATAAATTAAAAAAAAAGAATTAATTAAATAATATGACAGACACCACAATCAAAATTATAATTTGATTAAAAATACATATATAATAAACTAACCTGACATTCATCCGCATTGACTCCAGGCCGAATCCTTGGAACGGGCTCCTCTGGCCACATCATGGGATGAGCGCTGGGCGGGAGCGGCGGAGGTGCCGATGCAGCTACCCTGGACTGCTTACCGACTGACCCGATCTTCAACAACGTGGGATTGGAGTCAGACCTGTTTAACGCCCTCGCTGCAGCACCAAATTCCTCTTCCTCGTCCGCTTGAAACTCCGCCAGCTGAATTGGGATATTGATATTAAAATTTCCAAAATTAAAAAAAAAAACTATTTTCCTAATTAAATTAATTAAAATTAGGTTTCTATTTTTTACTATAATGCAATTTTATTCTTAAAAGTTTCTAAATACACATTATAATTTAACTGTAAACTATTCTCAATTAAAAAACACATAAGCTAATCAAGTTATTCTTACAGTTAAGTTACAATGCAATTATTTATTTTTATATATTTATTAAATCGTTGATATAAATAATAAATCACTTATATCAATTGAAAAATTTTAATGCTATGATGAAATGTATCAAATCTTTTTATATATAAAATATAAGAAAAAAACGCAATATCTTCCGTTAACGCGTCATTTGTTTTCTCATTATCAAATGAACATGTGATGTAAAATCATCACATGTTCGTATCTCCATGATATTATGATTATTTCGTGGTGTTTGTTTTTTATACACGCAAATAAAACAAATGCCAAATTTGAAATAGCTTTAACAATATCTTTATAAGTAAGAACATAAGACTTACAACCGATATTTATAAGTAAAATATTGTATATAATAAGTAACAGTTTATAGGCTTTTATACCAAATTCTCAGATCCGGCAGTTGTTAATGAATCGCTTATAGTATCTTCTTCGAACTTCATTATAAGTGAATTCAGAACCGCACCACCGGAACTCTCCGGTATTTCGATTTCGCATTCTGATGGTATTTCTTCGTCTGACAACTCCGAATTCACCTCTTCATTGGCTGCTTTTTTTGCCGCCCTACGCTTTCGTTCATATTCCCTCCACTTTTTCCTTTGTATTCTCTTCTGTGCTGGTGTCATCTCGTTTATTAATAATTTTTTCTTTTCCGCTCTCTGCTTTAAATATTTTTGTCTGTCCTTTATTTTTTGTAGTTCATATCTGTGCGGATCGCTCTTTATTAATGCATATCTTTTCCGTTCGGCTAATCGTTTTTTAAGTAATCTCTCTTCATCTCTTTGTTTTATTTTTCGATACATTCTTGAATGTCTGAATAATGTAAATCATTCTTTTATTAAATGACAAATATTTGTATTAATTAATTATAATAAATATGTGGCATACATTGAAATTGCTAGCTTTAATTTTAACTTGATTCAATGTAAAGTAAAATGGCAGTATCATTACATCATTTCAGCCGTTACCACGTCATATGTCCACTGCTGTATCTCCCCCATAAGTTGCCAGTAGTTGCTACACTTGGCAAGCGAGTTGGTAACCGCAATTAAGCTTTGGTTGATGTTTAAAATGGCAGTATATATTTTAGAAATTAATAATTTGCTATCAATTAGTTTTTCGAAGTTTCTTACGAGGTTTATTTATTTTCATAGATATTATCGACAAAAAGAATTAATAAAATTAATTCTTAACAAAGAAAATTCAAAACACTTTTTATATGCATACCAAAATTATTATTATTATGAAATCTGATGTTGATGTCACAAAACCTCAAATTACTACTTGCTAACAGGTTTTTTTTAATGGATCATAATGAAATGGTAACCCCACCTGCGTCAACGGTATACGCTGGTGCCCACCAGTGAAAGATGATAGGTGAGGATAAAAGGGTAAGTCAGTTAGCCCACCATGGTGAATACACCTGGAATTCAGCACGATGGTTTCCATGAGGAACCACGTGGAGATTACCTTGATAGGGTATATTGCTATCAATGAAACTGATAGTCTCTTTTTTTTAATGAATGATAATGGAATAGAATGGAAATAACCCCGCCTGCGTCAACGGTATACGCTGACGGAGCACCAGTGCGGGATAATAGGTGAGAATGAAGCAGGCCAGTTAGCCCACCGTGAAAAATTTACTAATGAATCAATCACCATGATTTCCGGGGGGAACCGCGAGGAGGTCAACCTGTGAGGGTGTATTGCTATTGGTAATTGCTAATAGGGTTGCTAATCCCCATTACTAATAACCCCTTTTCGCCCCTGAAACTAATAGTCCGCATTACTAACAATCCCCCCCCCCCCACTTGCACCACTATAGATTAAGAATAATACCTCATAACATTAGTCGTATTGAGGCGTTCTTAGGTTGTGACGTTATACCAGTGGCATTTCGGTCTTATAGAACTTTTAGTTATCTGAATAAAAGATTAATTTAGAATACCTAAATAAATACAGGCCTATAGACGCAATGTGCATTATAAAAAAATTAAATGCACCTACGTACATTTTGCCTTAACAAAATTTGAATTAGGTACGTCAGGGAACGAATGATAATCATATATAAACAAGAGCGTTGATTAAGATGGTAGCTGTCATAAAGCAGAGCATAAACTACACACAGATGTGCCAGGAACACGCTACGCACACACAAACAACGTGCGGTAGATAATAAATATTCAAGGTCATTACATTAGTGTAACTACATATCAACACATACCAATAAATACTATCGTATAGATATTTAAGAAAACATAAAACTCACATACCTGTGTTTATTTCAGTCCACTGTTATGAAATTTTTAGTTGTAAAACACGTCACTCCACTCGCCTGGCATTCACGTGACTGACATTACCTTGGCTGACACTTTAAACGGACAAACGCGCAAGAATTTTTTCTCTGGCTCACCTGGCCGCGTTTAATAAAGTGGTGGTTTATTTAAAAAAATCTTCGTTTAAAAATAAAAACTTATTATTACATAAAATACCAATCTTCATGTTTCATATCGTTAATTGAAAATAATTACACAAAACAATAAACGTACCGCTAAATTAACTCCATCGACTTGATCGAAGGGATCGCTAGAGGGCGTTCGCATAAGGAACGAGAGAGCGTCGAAATACTCCCAGCCGCTCCCCCCCTGCAAACTTCCTTCCCCTGTGAATGACGTCGTTTGCCGCCGTTTTATTTTTCTTATTTCATTGTTCAATTGCGTTCTCAAATTGTGGATTTTTCTAGTTATCTCCTCGACAGTGGTATTAAACATTTTAGCCAAATATTCATGCTTAGCATATCTCGCATTCCGATCTTTATTTTGTGGGTGTTTAGGATCCCACAGCTCTTTGCAATCATTCTCTAATGTTTCTATAAGTTTCATCGTATTTTCTGTATTCCATAACATTTTAAAATTAGCTTCCTTCCTCGTTTCAATTTCGGGCTCCTCTTCTTTTATTTTTGGCCAGTACATTTCGCAAGAGTTTGAATTATTTGAATTTGTATCCATTTTGTCAAAAAAAAAATTACGTTATACTGTCGAAACCGCTCTAGCGAGACTGCGGGGCAGGGGCCGAGAGCTGCGAAACCGGTGTCTGGTGGAGCGGCAACAGTGTACCGTGTCACAATACAAGCGTGGGGCGCGACGTTGCCACACCGAACGTTATGATAGCGCGTGTACTGCGTCGCAATACGCTAACTTCAAGGCGTTAAAAAGACGTAAATAAGCGAACCATATAATCACATTAAGTCTCATTAGCAAGAGGTTGCATTAACAAAGGAAGCTTTGTGTGGCTATAGAGAGGGTATACTTACCATGACTACCAACGACTGCATAAGTAGGACGATTAATTCATTAGTTTATAAATTTTTACAGACATGTTATTTAGGAAAGTGACTCGGTAGTGTAGTAAAATTTTAATCATAAAACAAAAATATTCCTAAAATAAATAGGAATTTAGTACAGTCGACGTCAAAACTCATGCATTTTAAATTAAAACAGAACATTTAATTAGATATTTAGATAGTTTCTAGTTTATTCAAGTAATATTGCCCTTTAACATTATGGAATTATCTAATTATATTATATTTAGTTATCGACAATTTATTATCTATATTAATAATAATATTATCCATTCCATACACGTGGTTAGAATTTTTTAATGAATGAAAATGAAATGTAAATAAATATCCTCGCCTGTACTATCGGTACAAGTTGGCGAGACACCAGTAGGAGGTGATGGGTGATTCATCCTCACCCATCAGATCAGTTGGCCCATCGTGATAAATTTAAGAAGACTAACCACGAAAACCACGTTGAGGTCATCCTAATAGGGTGCATTTAGACCTCCATTACTAACGATCCATTTCCCCACGTGGTAATATTTGTATACTTCGACGCTATATTATTGTGAAATTTTAAAGCCAATTTTCGGCATTTTTTCTTTATTTTTATAGTAATTTAATTGTAGGTCAACTTTTCAACGGACTTAAAAAATGGAGGAAATTCTTTATTCGGGTTTATTTTTGTATGTTTGTTCCCGCATAACTCCATCATTTATAAACCGAATGGAGATTTTTCTTTTTATCCTATTCAGATTGGGTCCATAAAAATTTTATAGGAGTCAGTTCTTTAGTAATAGTTTTTAAAACAAAATTGCGGTTCTTGATATTTTATTCTATTTAATTATAGTATTGAGTTAAATATGGGTCAAAATATATACATATATATCTCCCAAAAATTATTTTCTTCTAAATCGATTATTGTATATAAAATTTACTCGACTAAACTTTATATTATCGCGTAAAATAATATAATTTAAGATTGTGTTCAACTAAACACCGACTATAATTATAGCAAAACAAGTTAAATTAAATTACTAAACCGATTATGATAAAATTTCTATGAAACCGATCTATAAGTCAATCCTTTCAGTTAAAAAATAGAATTTTTCAATTCTGTTTATAACTGACGGAGTTATGAGAAAACAATAAAAAAAAATACAACCGAACTGAGAACCTCTTTCTTTTTGAAAAGTGCTAACATTATTGATAAACATGGATTTTTTTATTAGTAAATGACAATAAAATTATTAAAATCAGGGGTAGATGGATAACTTTTTTATGAATTTGTCGTTGATGCTTGTCGAAACGTTAAGATCTATAAATTTTGTTTTTATAAAGAAAAAAATTTAATCATCATAAAAATCATTCAATAAAGTTATAATTTATCGTTAAATAAACACTGGACACTAATTCTCAAAATATATGTAATGATATACCTAATCGAATCCAGAATCATTTACCTTGAGCTTAAATCATTTGTCTACATTTTGAAAACCCCTGACTAAAAACTGGAAGTTTACATACATACATATATAGATATCTGTCACGCCTGTTTCCCATTAGGGTAGGCAGAAACAATGGAACGCCAAATGCTTCGATTCAAACAGATTTCTTTCGCTTCCTATACATTCATCAATCATTTTAATTTGACCTTTCTTCAGCACGTCGCATATTTGGTCAACATAGATCCGTCTCGAGCGACCCCTACCCACTTTTCCATTCATTCATGAACGATAAATCTCTTTCGTAATCTTTCATTCATCCATTCTTTACAAATAGCCAAACCAATACGACATCTCCATCCAAAGGTTGCCTGGAAGAGATCGCTTTTGGCGATAGGGTCGCCCATTGTTTTCTTGTTGTGATTATTTCTTGTAATTGTTTATATCTATAATAACTATTGTAATATTTTGGAGGAAACAATAAAGTGTATCTATCTATCTATCGTTCCTTTTTATTTTTTTCACTACATCATCTTTCAGTCCACACTTCGTACTATCCACATAGTGTTAGCATCTTTACATTTAATATACCAATATTTTATTATATTTGTATCATAATATAACTGTTGTCAAGTGCCACCGTTGCTGATTTGACCTAACTTTAAAATGGTGAATTGTCATTTCCGGAATAATTAATTACCCGCCAAAAATAGTCAACATAAAAACTAGAAGTAACGACCAACAGTTGACAGTTGTTGATTGAGTATTGACCAGTAAAGACGTATTATATAATTTAATAAGTCGCTTTAATACAAATGTATTTTAATTGCAAAGTTGTTGAACTGTTGATACATGAGTTGGATTCCCCTATAATGACACGAGTTTTATTTCATACACCCACGACCTTTTAAAATATAAGAGACAATATTTATATTGCAGTAGTGAAACTATGAATGAGTTATTATATTCTTAGATGCTTTAGACTACCTCATTTGCAAATTATTTACAACACCCACCCGCCGTCAACGAAAGAGAAAAATATATCTTGGCGTATCTAGTACACTGGAAATTTAATATTTAACATAAAAATATACTATAATATTATCAGTTAAATATTAAATAATAATCTATCATCACATCACATATACATAATGCAGGCGGGATTAATTTTCATTGTTTTTTTTTCTCTTTAGGTCAGTACAGATTTTATTAATGGATGGGAATAGTAGCCTCCGCCTGCGCTAACGGGATACGCTGGCGGAGCACCAGTGAAGGATAGATAGATGAGAATGAAAACAGGTCAGTTAGCCCATCATGATGAATGACACAAGAATTAACCATGATAGTTTCCAGGGAAACCGCGTGGAGGTCGACCTAATAGAGTATATTGTTAGCAATAGAATTATCAAACCTCTATTACAAACAATCCCTTGCCCCCGCGCACATTCCATTGTCACTTTTCCTATCTCTCCTTGAATATAAGAGACAATTTATTATTTATTTATTTTTTTTTTTTCAATTAAGAGTTTTCTCTTGTCGGTGCAACTATTTCATGCACCTTCCAACAATTCATCTTCATCAACTCTTTATTGCACCATAAATAAAAATATACAATGACAAGTGAATAATTCTGATACCCCATAAATACAAATTGAAATATACACATAAAGGTACAAAAAGCGGTCTTATCGCTAGGGCAATCTCTTCGACGATTAAAGAGAACAGATAAAATATTGGCGCAAGAGTAATCTAATGATTTTTCGTACATAAAATACAAAAACCTGTAATGCAGTGAGTTATAGTGATATATGGTATTTAGTAATAATATTTTTGTTCAAAACAACAACACAGAATTGTCTTCTAGATATTAGACAAATACCTAGTCAATTATATAAATAATATCATAATAGTCTCTAAGAAATTGAACAATCTTACATCTAATTTCACGTAGGTACTTATTTCAAAATATATTCATAATTATTTGTTCATTACTATCTAGGGAATTGCCTATAGCTTACAAGTGAGCAATTAGGTGACAAATAAATACACGCCCTTTGTGAGACCGCTGTTGTTTACGACCTCTCTGTTAGGGTTGACACTATGTTAGTTCTTAATAAATTTTCTTCATATTTTTTTTATGTAAAATCCATAGGCCTGTCTATTTATTTTTCTAAAAACGACTAATGTTGTTTTTTTTTTTGTATTAGTCACTAAGTATATGCCTTATTTCCGCACCGATACATAGATAAAAAGATAAATTAATATATTATCTTTAATTATCAAAATTTTTGATATTTTTTTACATTATTTTAAATTTCGTAGAGCATTCTATTTTTTCTTGAAAATAATATATAGTTTGTGTTATTCACTGATAATGTAGCATTCTATAAGTAGATTTTTTTTATAATCGGTTATAATTTAGGAACTTGTCCATTACAAACATTCATACAAAAACTCATCTTTTCCTCTTTATAATATTAGTACAGATACAAATAATATTTATTCTTTTTTTAATTTAAATATATAAATTTTAAAGAGACTTTAAATTGAGCACAATTTCTATAATTTTAACAACTTTTAAAATAGTAATCTATATGCGCCCTCGGCAACCCTATGAACAGGTTTTACGTTGACGTATATTATCAAAATGAGACCTCACGCATGCGCGATGACGGCGCTTTGATCATCTCGAATTCCAACGTTTATAATGTGAGTTCCTCGCAATAAATCTAGTGTTGATGTTACGAGAATTGTAAACATGATCGCCGTCGTCTCGCCTGTGATCTCCGATGACGTAACAGGAATGCATTTCAACAAATGTAATAATAAAATTCGCAACATTTTTAATATGGAATTTGGTATAATTCATTCTGTCTTTTGTATATTATTATACTATATCCTGTATGAAACTATATATAAAGTGTATATAAAAATATCCATTGTGCCTATCGGTACCCATACCTATCGGTTTATCAAATTTTATTCAAATCAATTCAGTAGTTTTTGCGTGAAAGTGTTACAAAGAACTATCCATCCACCATTACAAACTTTCGCATTTATTATATTAATAATTTTTTAGAAAGGCAAACAAACTGATGGCCCAGATGAAAAGTGGCAATCGTCGTCTATAAACATGAATAATATTTCAAACATTACAGATTATACTGTGACGCCTATAGTATGGTATCGATCGTGCGTTGCAATTCCCATTGATGAACAATATTACAGATATCACAGTTTATACTGTGACGCACGATCATTGCCATTCCTAATGACTAAAGGAGTATATTTTTGTACCCTGTTATTGTTATTTTATTATTGTGCGTAGATATTACGACATTATGGCTTTATTATAGTTCGCTAAATTAACTAACAAAAACTTAAAATCTACTATGGACATTAGGAAGGTATAATTAAGAACATTATATTGCCGACCAAATTTTATACTCTATATCTGTTATTATAACGCCGTGTGTTCCCGGCATAGAACAAGCCACCCCTTCCTTTCCTGTGGGTGGCATAAGAATCGACTAAGGGAGGGCGAGGAATGGGCAGCAGCGTCCCTCTTAAAACATCACCAAAGCCTGACTGCGGTTACCAACTCGACTGCCAATTACTACTGGCTAAACCCACCAAAATAGGAAAGGCCTATGTTCAGCAGGAACAGTTAACAGATGATATGCAGATGACGATCTATTATGATGTATTGATTTATTGCACAATTTTATGCTTTGAACGACAATTAGACGATAATTTGTGTACCTTTTTTACTTAAACACTTTGCTGCCAGTATATACAATTTCGCCATAAAACTTTGTCTCGGGACTTTATATTATTTATTTAGAATGACGAACTAAAAATATAAACTGGTTCAGTAGTTTAACCGTGATAGACACACAGTTAGGTACGTATTATTCTCATTTTAGAATTCCGTATCGAAATGGTGCAAAGGAACCTTTATGGTACGATTTTATCCGCCTTTCGTGCATCACAGTGTAATTTGACATTACTAATGCCATCAGTTTTAAATTTGGAATACTTTCATAAATTATATTCTAAAATTTCATAATAGGTTGTCTAGTGGTGTGAATGATGCATTTTAAAACCGTTGTTTCTGTTTATGCTGCCTATTTTTCGAGTTAATAAAGAAAATATAAAACTATCCAACAGTGAACTGTTCTTGAACATAAGAGTATGAACAAAACAGGGAATGTTAAAGATTATCAGCATGTTGATTGAGTGTGAATGAATGAATGAATATTTATTTACAAGAAACATGATAAGTATATAGATGTTAACAATAAATATAGGTCCACATATTTCGCCATAATTAGGCATGAAAAAATTAAAATCTATATTATTAAAATTTGCAAAATTAAGCATTAAATAACTAGTAATGTAAAAAAATAAAAAATAAAACTATACAATTATTAATAGCATTAGGTATTATAAATTAGTGTTATGTTCATCACGTCATGTTATGTTCATCATAACTTCCGAAAAATCCCTCTGACTACCCTATTTGGAATTTTAATCATGAGCATATTTTTTTTTATTTATATATTATTCTAATACGGAACCCTAAAAACTCTCAATAGTGTTGTGAAAAGCCGCAAACGTCGTATATTAATTAAAACGAGCTAACGTGAGCCTGGAGCTGCACAAAGGACGAGGGAGAGTGCCGGATTAATATCTAAATAATGAGGCCGACGCGTCGCCCCGCCCTGTTTGTACAGACAACAAATAAAATAACACATTTGGATTTTTTTTTATACCATTGAGCTGGCTAACAAGCATAAGCAAATGAATATAACCAGATGGTAAGCGCGCGTTACCGACCCCGAAAAAACCTCTTTAGCTCTTTTAAAGAACCTTATGCTGTAATATCTTTGCATTTTAAAGATATCTTGGGAAAATCTCAGTTTACTGAGAGAGAAAATCTCAACCTTTACTGAGAGAGGGATTGTTAGTAATGGGCGAAATAAGCACCATTATTAGCAATGTGTATTGTCAGGAAACCATTGTGTAATTCAAGTTGACAAAAGGCTAACTAACCTGCTTTCATCCTCATCAGTCATCTATCACTGGTGCTCCGCCAGCGTATCCCCATAGGGCGGGCGGTGTTACCATTCCATTATCATCCATTAAAAAAAATTAAAAAAAAAAAACCTCCACTTGGTCTCCCATGGAAACTATGGAGCTGACTTCCAGGTGTATTCGTCACAAAAGGCTAACTGGTCTACCTTTTTATTCTCATCTATCATCCCTCACTGGGGCTCCACTCCGCCAGTATATACTGTTAGTAAAGACGAGGTAACTATACCATTATCATTCATTAAAAAAACGCCTCAATTTACGTATATTTTTAAACGACTTTCAGTAGGAGAGCTCTTTTTCATGATACTCAGAATGGCAAACAAGCTGATGACTCACCTAATGGAAAGTGGTAACCATCACCTATAAACATAAACTGCACCATGGACATTATAGAACACACTACAACTCTCACAGAGCTACTCATGCGTTGACATTTTTAAGGACTACAATGGTTTTCAATTTATTTATATTTTTGAAGGTACGTTAGGTGATTAGTTCACCAATAATTAATAATTCATTTCGTAATCACTACAATATGAGGTTCTTCTAAAAGGATTTTTAAGGCTTCTTCAGAGTCGGCAATGCGCACGTGACACCCCTAGTATTGCAGGCATCCATAGGCTACAGTGACCATTTACTATCAAACACGCTGTATAGTAGCGTGCCACCCTCGTGGTATAAAAAAAGTAGGGTTAATTCTTTTTAAACCAAAATTGTAAATCCAGTGAAATAGTACTATGCTGATGACATTATTACTTATTTATAAGTATTATATTTATTATATATTTTAATAGTAATTTAATGGGGGAAAGGGATTGTTAGTAATGGAGACAGAATCCCATTGCTAGCAATATACCCAACCAGGTCGACCTCCTCACGGTTCTCCCTGGAAACTATCATGGTTAATTCCTGATGAATTCATCATGATGGGCTAACTGGCCTGTTTTCATTCTCATCTATCACCTTTCACTGGTGCTTCGCAAGCGTATACCGTTAGCGCAGGCGGGGTTACCATATCATTTTCACCCATCAAAAAAAAAATAGTAATTTAATAGAATCTTAACCGCAGTTTATAGCGATAACGTCATAACTACACACATACATCATGTTTTTCTCTATCAAAAAACAAAAAGGATAATTTTTATACTTCAAATTCATACTTAACATTTTATCTGCCAACGGTACTTACAAATGCTATCTCTCGAGACAGGCCGAGTGCTGTCGTCGAGGGCGAAAACCGGAAAAAATGTCGTTTGCCCCTGTGATTTACCTCCACCAGCTCAACACTATATTCCAGTAATGTATATTCGATACTCAGAGATATTTACGGTTCAATTGGCGATAGGGTTGTAATCGATACTGTTGATATACAACATCGATATACATTTATGTCGATATGTTTAGTTAAAAATAAAAATTGAAAAAAAAAACCATAACGTGACGCGTTTTGCTATTGTTTACCAAATCACGTTAATTATATACTGTTGACATAGGCTTCTTCCTTATGGTTTTGCCAGTAGTTGCCACGCTTGACAGGCGGGTTGACAACTGCAGTTAGGCCTTAGAGATGTGTTAAGAGAGAGGCTGCTGCCCATCTCTCGACCTTTTAGTTCTGATAGACGCTTCTTACAACACCAACGAGAAAGGAAGGGGTGACCTATTGTAGACCAGGACCACACGGTATATATATGTATATTGTTATTGTTTACCTATAATTAGACATATAACTTTACTTAGTCCATTTCACTGGTTAAAATTTTTCAGAGTGAATGTTTTGACATTAATAAACAATTTTAAAATTTAATTTTACACAGCCATTAGATATACATAATTCTGTTTCACGGTTGAATGCAGCATCTGAACATGTTTACAATTTTTTTTTATTTAAATGTATACCTACCTACAAAATTACACTTGTTAAAATGTCTCCCAGTTAGATATAGTTCTGCTTTTTTTTTTTGATCCAAAATATTCTAGTCTGCGTAACTGTGTACGCTGGCGGAGCAACAGTGAAGGGTGATAAATGAGAATGAACATGTTTACATTTTTTTAACATGATATTTAGAATGTATCGACCTATATTGCTAAAGGGATTCTCAGTCTCCATTGTTAAAATGCTAACATCGTTAGATCTCTACAGAATCTGCGAGACTTACATACCGCGTCTGTGATAGATAAATATTCGAATAATAACATGAAAGCAAGTTAAAATGATAGTCAGAAAAGGAAAATTATTATAAAATTACAACTCTATTAAAATAAATAATATATAGTTAAATAATTATTATTACTATGTGCCATAGAATGGGCCATCCCTTCCTTTCCCGTGCGTGTCGAAAGAGGCGACTAAGGGAACTTAAGGGTCGAGGGATGGGCAGCAGCATCCCTCTTAAAACATCATCATAGCCTAACTGCGATTGCCAATCCGTCTGCTAAGTGTGGCAACAACTGGCAAAAACCCCCTTCTGGGGGAGACCTATGTTCAGCAATGGGCAGTGAACCGCTGATATGATAAATATAATTATTAACATTGTGGAATTGGAAGCAAACAATTACAGGGGGAAGTTTACATTAACCTATAAATTTAGTTGTTTCTATTTATTTGTTCATAACGTTGCATCGTTAATTATATTTTCTATTATTCCTATCCACAGTCGACTGATAGATAACTCTATATGGTGTTAAGTTTTTAAACTGTCCAAGTGAACAGCTTATATTTTATTCAAATAAATAAATTAAGTTCGATCAAGTATCTACCAGTAGTAATTCTAAGAAAAGGTCAAGTATTGATGGCCATAATGACAAATGATGATAGAAATAATAAAGTACATATGTAATATACTTATATTGGGGGGAAAGAGATTGTTAGTAATGGGGTCTAACTGACCCATTCCCAGCAATAGGTACAACCTATCAGGTCGACCTCCACGTGGTTTCCCCTGGAATCCATCGTGGTTTATTCTAACGGAAATCATCACGATGGGCTAACTGTCCTGCTTTCATCATCACCTATCATCCCTCACTGGTGCTCCGCCAGCGTATACCGATAACGCAGGTGGGATTACCATTCCATTATCACCCATTAATAAAATATACCTATATTACAGTAGATAAGTAGATAGATAGATGAATCACCCTAAGTTTTTTCACCAAAGAACAATTTAGAATACCAGTACGAATACTGTTAAGAGATATACCTTAGTGATGAACCTACAATACACGCTCAGAAAATATCTATAAAAAATATTCTAAACACAACAATTGCACAGAAATGCATTTATTTATTTATTTTACGCATTTACATCTTTCGTTTAATACATTTTACAACATTGTAAAGTTGTTTAAAATGGATGAAGTGACTAAAATTATGTATATCTAATAATAACAATTTATCATTTATACGGAAATTGCTATGCTCCCGTATCACAATGAGAGGGGTTAATTTAGCGTCTTCTTATCCAAGTTAAAATTTTGGCGCGCTTGGAAATTATAAATTTTTCCTTTTATAAGATTATCATTACAGATTGTTATCTATTTCTTTTCTATCTTTTCTAAAATTTGCTTAATGGTTTTTAGCTTACCCTGTAAGGAATTTTATACATATACAGTTACGACAACAGATGGCGTTACTTGTACCTTCAGAACCAAATTAATAAAAGTAAACTAAAATATGGGTATCTATTGCAGACATGGAAAATACTTATTAAATATTTCCTAACATATATAACAATAACATACTAAGAAGTTGACTGTTATTGTTAATAACATAGATACAGAAGTATTACTTTTTCATAATTATATCTTAAGATCTATTCTGAAACAGTATTTTCTATCTCTAAAACTATCATTATTGAATGGAAAATTATTGAATGAAATTTGAATGGCCAATATGAAATACAGATTTGAGATACTAAATTAAGTATAGTTTGTAGTCGTCCGTAACGGACGACTATGATCTATATAGCTATAATATTTTAATAAGAGATAAGATTAGGCAAGAACACATCAGAATCGATCCTATACATACAAAAATGTATTAACGTTAATTTCTAAAATGAAAATTGATATAGAATGTTTTATTCAATATGCTATGCCAAATTACCAAATACTAATAGGAAAATTCGAATTAAAACCCTATGCCAAGCCATATGGCCAACGTGATATTAGTACTTACTTTATTGGGAAGATAATCGTACCCGGTAGTGGTATGTTAATAGGTTTGTATAGAATAAACCGAATATTGACAAAAGGCAGAAAGTTGTCAATGATTTCCAAAGAAAGGGAAGATTCTTAATTCGCCAGTATTTTTTTTTGTTTCAGTTACTTTATATGTCCATAAATTAAAAAACGATTTTCATGTTTCATTTGTCATTCAACAGAATTTATTCCATAACAATTTAGTAGCAGCTGCTTTTACAAACAAAATCCTACTTGTTAACGTAGCAATTCTCTCTAATCTTCGATATTCAAACCGCATACTCGACGATCCCGCGTTGCTAACCGGGAACTCGGCCAAGTCCCGGAGCAAAAAACACGAACAATCTCAGAATATATTTTAATAGCCGAGCGGTGACGGCTCAAAGGCGGATATTTATCGCACGCCCTCTCTCATTGCTTCACCAATATCCACGTTAAAACAACCTATATTCATTTACAATTCACAAAAACTTACCTTATTACCTTGGCTCTTACAGTGGGTTTTTAATTAACACTGCTAACGAATACGACGTTCGAAATTCAAACACGCGAGACTAGTAATCATTCGATGTCGGATTCCAGTTTGTCTTATCGGTTTTGTTCCATCTATCGATTATGAACCTAATAAACGCTATGTTAGAGTTAAAAGTTTCTTTGTGTTAGAGCAGTGGAATAATATTCATGTTTCGTCTGGAAGTCCGATAATGAATTGGCGTCTGTGGAAAACAAGTTCGGGGCAATTCGCGTCCAGTCCATATAGGTCGTAATAGCTGTAGTGAAGTAAACGACAGACAGATTTATCGATTAAATTATATTTTTGTACAAATAATACGTGTATTTACCATAATCACTTTCAGTTTTTATATAAAAATTCTATAATTAATATAGAAAAAATAGTCATAATTAGAATAAAGCTAGAGATTTAAAATGACTCCTACAGGAACTTAATCATATTTTTTTTTATGGGTGAAAATGGTATGGTAATACCTACCGCCTGCGCTAACGTAATACGCTGGCGGAGCACCAGTGTAGGATGATAGATGAGAATGAAAACAGGCCAGTTAGCCTATCATGATGAATTCATCAGGAATTAACCATGATAGTTTCCAGGGAGAACCGCGAGGAGGTCGACCTGGTTGGGTATATTGCTAGCAATGGGATTCTCAGTCGCCATTACTAAAAATCCCTTTCCCCCCACTTAATCGTATTATTACATCCACAAGAGACACAAAAACTAATTCCAACAAATATCAAAGGTACAAGTAATAAAACGTCGAAAGTCTGTATGAGCATAATAACTAATACTGTTTTTTTTTCTTAGAACTAAAGCAAAATATTATAGAATAAACACTAAAAATTGAGACAAAAGCTAAAACTACTATTAACAAGATCATAAAATTAATGAACTATCTAAGATATTGAAAGATATCGTCGTGTGGACCCAGCATAGAATGAGCAAACCCTTTCTTTCGTAAGAAGTTGTCGTAAAAGGGGACTAAGGGAACTTAATGCTCGAAGAATAAGCAGCAGCGTCCCTCCTAAAACGTCACCAAAGTCTATCTGATGTTGCCATCCTGCCTGCCAAGCCTGGCAACTATTGGCAAAACCCCTCAAGGAGTAGGCTTATGTTTAGCAGTGGACAAATAACGGCTGAAATGACGATTTGAGATACTGTTGTCTCCGAATGTATTAAAACAAAAGGTGCTAATAAATTTCGAGAAATTTCAATCCAACACCATGATGTTATTAGGTACTTTATTTTGAAATAATAAAAAAAACCTAACATCGATATCGATACCAACTAAGTAAAGTGTAAACTTAGCTCTAAATTAATTCAATACGTAATCACCTCACATTTTGCTGTTACACTCAACCCAGTACAAATATAGACACGGAATAAATTAACGTAGTGCTCCATACTTGTTACTCAGGTTAATAACAAGGCATCGATATCGAACAGGATTATACAAAAGTCAAGCCCTAAATTTGAAAATAAATGCACCTCATGAGGCATTTTGCTGTTTCCAGTTACACCAGAAGTACGAAAATAAACACGGTACAGTGAATAAAATTAAGATCACTTATCTTAATATTCTTAATAAAGTGTTACATAACATTTTAAAGAAATAATTGTTTTAGGAAAAATAATAACTAAGAATAGTTACACCAGTTAGTTAGAGGAATTATTGTCTGAATTATTAGAAATTTAACAAATTTATTGATTATTTAAAAAGTGTTCTGCTAGCGAAAAAAAGTTAAGTTAATACGTTGCATATACTCGTAATTGTCGTGCAGTCCCGGCATAGAATGCCTTTCTTTCCCGTGTGTATCGTAAAAGGCGTCTAAGGAGACTTAACAGATGAGGAATGAACAGTAGCGTCTCTCTTATAACACCACCAAAAGTCAAACTGCGGTTGCAAACCCGACTGTCACGCGTGGCAACTAATGGCAAAAGCCCCTCAATGATAAAGTGCTATTAGGTACAGCCCCGTTCCCTATGACAGTCTATGAGGATTTATGGAACATCTAACGGCTGATATGAAGATGATAATGATATACATGATCATAGCACATATATTTTACTCTACAAACAAGTATATTATTTCAATGCATAAAATTAAACGCCTTCGTAGTTCTAAGTGTCGATAGGAAATATTTAAATTTTTAACGCTAAAAAGTCGAATTTTTATTCTACAACAAAAAAAAAAATTTGCCCCACAAAAAAAACAGCAGCTTCAATCTTCACATAATTAATATGGGATTAACATGGGATTCTATCTATTGCAGAAATAATTATAAGATTTGCTTTAGAATTGAAGATGTGATTTCGTAACAAAGGCACAGAGACCCAACGATTTTAATAATCGATGTGGGAACATTTGCTGTCAATCTTTATTAGGGTTCCATACCAAAAAGTTACAAAGAAACCCCTTAAGTGCGACTTTGACGGTCAGTCTATGCATCTGTCACAGCGCTGTCTCAGCAATTACTAATGCTATTAATTTAAAGTTTGGAATAGTTTAACATATTATTAGCTCACACATATTACAATGGACATAATAAAAAAATTGCTAGGGTTCCAAAAAGGTCACTAAAAATTTCAAAAGGGCTTCTTTTGTACATTTTAAAACTGATTTTTATTTATTTTTACGTTGCGATATTTTTTTTTATTTCTGATCGAAAATGTAAGAAAAATATCATCCTCTCCCCCTTCCCGCCTTATCTTCAAAGTTTGTGAAGAAATAAATCTGAAATAATCACAGTCTATCAAGATATTCGCGGTGTGGTCCCGGCATAGAGTAGGCCACCCCTTCCTTCCCCATGGGTGTCGTAAGAGCCGACTAAGGGAGGGCGAGACATAGGAAGCAGTGTCCCTCTTAAAATATTTCTAAAGTCCTGACAGCGGTTGCCAATCCGCCTGCCAAGCGTGGCAACTACTGGTAAAACCCCCCAAGGGGAAGTCTTATATTCAGCAGAGGACGGTTAAAGGCTGATATGATGATGATGATGAAGGTATTCACCGTGTGGTCCCGGCATAGAATACGCCACCTGATCCTTCCCCGTGGGTGTCGTAAGAGGCGATTAACTGCAACTACTACAACGACGGCAACTACTGGCAAAACCCCCCAATGGAGGAAAGCCTATATTGGACAATTAACGATTAATATGATTTGGTAAAGTATATATAAATATTATAGGAAAAATATAGCAATCTTTCTTTTTTTTTATACAACATAGAATGGAAAACAAGCTGACAGCCCACCTGATGGAAAGTGGTAACCGTCGTCTATAGACATGAGCAGTACCATGGACATAACAGTGTATACTGTTTCGCCCATGATACCCCCCATGTGTTGCCATTTCTGAGGACTCAGGTGTTATTCTTTTGTGTGTGTACTCTGTAAATTCACTGCCATATCCCACCCTTCAAACCGAAACACAGACATGCAAACACAACTGCTTTACGGGTGAAACACGAATAGGACAGAGGTGCCCAAGCAATCGACTTTTGTACAAAGTCTCCCTCTGGTACACGAATGGGACAGAGGTCTATTTCTATATCTTTTCTAACTTAAAAGTAACTAAAAAAATGTTTATCTTGATATATCATCTAGAAGTGTTTTATTTAATTGGTTTTTTATTTCTGAAATTACGCATACGAAGTACTGGACAAAAAATAGTTTGCCATAATATTCTATATATAAATAATTCATAAAACTACTTCTCACGTAATGTATCGAAAAATTACATGTCACTCTTAGTAGAAATAAATAAAACATTCACATTACATAGTCAACGTATGTAAATTGAACGCCTTCGGGGATTTGACACATTACTAAGAAAATATTTACACCCCAGAGTTCCCGTAACTATTTATTCATTTTGAAACATACATTAGCCTGCGAGGAGTGCAATATTGAAATGAATTGTATGCTAGAGTATCAATTTATCTAAGGATTAATCTCAACTACATTATGTTATGCGTAATAATCGAAATAAATATGTTTTTTTTCTATTATGTGGTATACTTTATTTAATCTTTACTAATATTATAAATAGGAAAAAAATTTGTTTATATATTTGTTTGTTTATAATAAATAATCTTAAAAACTACTCAACCAACTTTAATAATTCTTTTACCCATAGAAAACTATTTAACAGCAAATAACATAAACTATAACAAAAAATATTATTAGATAGATGGATAATTTATTTGCATTACTTGCAGCATATAAATAACAACAGACGTAGATAGACATGCACAGTGAAAAAGATAAAAGAATACATATACAAAAAAAATAAAATAAAAAATGCATAAAAGAAATAACAACTTTGCCCTTCATGCGTATGCCATAGTAACACAAAATGGTCACAACTCAATTTATTGCTTTGCCCTCAAAAGAGCAAAACACAGATATTCTGTTGTGGTCAAAAGCCTACCTTACTTATTTATATAAATAAAAATTAATTGCCGAATATTTGTAAGTGCATCACTTCTGAACGGCTATATATATATTTGTTTGTTTCTTTTTTTCTTTAGTTTGTAATCGTTAGGACAAAGATTGTATGAAAGAAAGTTGAAAATCGCATGGAAAAATTAAAATTATCGTTTAAAAATAGTATTCCATATAAATGAGTGAATGAATGAGACAGAAGACAGTCGACAGATTTTTCTTTACTAGTACCTTTATTAGTATTTTTCTTTATTAGTAACATTCGTGGGAAGCTGAGGCGGACGACTAGTGTTTTAATAAATTTCAAGACCTACGTCACTATAACTTATAAATAAACGGCAAACATATCAATATGAATAAATATGTATAACTGTGTATTGGTCTGCCTTTTCATTAATTCTATATTCAAGCCTGTTACATACTTTTTACTGAAACAGTATTTTGTATGCAACTTAAAATGGCAAGCAAGCTGATGGCCCACCGTCGAAAAGTGGTAACCGTCACTTATAGACATGAGCAGTATCATAAACATGACAGAGTATACTTTTTCCCCCATGCATTGCCAGTCCTGAGGACTCAGGTATTATTCCTTTGTACCCTGTAAACTCACTGGCATATCCCACCCTTCAAACCTAAACACAGCCATACAAACATAACTGTTTCACGGTAGAAACACGAATGAGACAGAGGTGTCCAGCAAACGACTTTTGTACAAAGTCTCCCTCTGGTAATGTCAGTATGCATGAAGATCAACTGAAAAATATCTAGTCTAAAAAAAAAAGATCTCTGTAATATAAATTGTATTATTATATTTCTTTTTTTTTTTTAATTATTATAATACGACATGTAACCACCACATCTTGAGTGAACACAGAGACAATATGGACCATAAATACGATCAACTGAAAAGAGAATGACTTATCTTGGCTCACTAAATGCTTTTTCACGTTAAGTTTTAAGGATCCGAGATTATAGGAAGAAGAAAACATGTCTCGGAAAAGGTACACCACATTGTTACAGTACAGTTCACATAAGAGTTGGCAAACTTATTTGTACGTGAGCACGGGCTGTCTACCGTGTATGGTTAGTCCATCGTCGTGAGGCGATATCAGAAAGGAAAAGGTAAAATAAACGTTAATATTTAAATACAAAGTTATATATTTTAATAATATTATAACTAAGATAAAACTGTACATTATTTAAAATTCCTTATTGTTTATTATTCTTTATTAAAATATACAGTAATAATAACAATTGGAAATAATGTAAACATAGGTGAATTTATCTCTAAAATATATTTCTTCCAGTCAACCTAACACAGTGGCGTAGAAAGTAGTGAGCGGGCAGCAATAGTGCAAAACAGAAATCTGCATAAAATAGTATATATGTACAAAATTTACATGCCATTTTATCTATATATATAATCTAATACATATATACAATATAATTATATATAAAAATAAAAACCTACATAAATAAATAAACATAGATTAAATATACAATATATCCATATTAAATAGATAGGAACACAATAATCACAATTTTACTCGAGCGACAGTAGAAAGAATATGATTATAAACTTTTCTTGAAGGAACCAATAGAGAGACTTTTTTTTTATACCACTAAGGTGGCAAACAACCATATGTAAACTGTACCTGCAATACCAAAGGCATTACGCGCGTTTTGCCGATCCTGAAGAAACTTCTTTACACATTTTTTGAAGAACCCCATACTGTAGACTCTTGAAAAAACATCGTCAGGGAGTTCACTCCATAACCTGAGCGTTCGTGAGAGAAAATATGAAACCACACTGTATGCAACTAGACTAAGGAATGGAGGTGAATTCTCCTCGATTGCAAGCTGTTCAATGGTAGAAAGTATGACATTGAATGTGCAACGTAAGTTTATTCCACAGTGATGTAGCACGAAATATAATTTTAGATATGTCTAAGAATATAGTTATTACTAAACCACCTATTATTTTTTTGCATCAAGCTCAAACGGACAACATATGTAACTTCATCAGTAATTCATGAGACTGGAGTCAGATGTGACGTATATTAAATAATAAAACATCTTCCTACACTCCCGTCTCAAACCATAAACAAATCTTTTTCACCCTCAAAAAGCATTAAACTTACAAAATAAGAAGCACGCACTCGAGTTTTCGAGGTGCTAACATAATTTATTCAGTAGACGAAAAGTCGGGGCCAAGTGAAGCCGGCGTGAAATTGAAAGGATGTGAAAATAAATAAAAGCCAGAACAACCGCCTGTCGGGGATGCTCAGAAAAGGAAACAAAATATTGTAAGATAGCAGACATTGTGACTAGATAACAATAATAATAATAATTTAAGATATTATTTCAAACAAGATTTGAATTGAATTGAATTTTGGAATTGGAACACAATTGAAAACTGTGTTCCACAAAAAAATTTACTTCAATTTTCTTAAAATTTCTATGGGACCAAAGTGTTAATATCGTTTCAGATAAATTTCCAAAAGTCGATCTCCACGCAGTTCCTCCTAGAAATCATCGTAGTTAATTCTTATTGAATTCGTCACGATGAGCTAACTGATCTGCTTTCATTCTCACCTGTCATCTCACTAGTGCACTACCAGCGTATGCCAATAGCTCAGGCGGGGTTACCATTCCATTATGACTCATTGTGACCTTGTTTTTAAAAACGCAGAAAAAATAGAGGAAAACTTTTTTTATAAAATTATACTAAATAGTATTTAAATTAAAAATATTATTATGAAAAGTTATCTAAATGCGCGTAATCTAACCCTGGCCACGAAAATAATGGGTAAAGTGCAAACATCCAATAAACAATGACCCCTAGTTATTCAAGGTTTCCGAAGAACAAACATAAAGAGATAGGATCAACGTAGTTTGGAGAAAATTTTAAAGGGTTGAGGGTGTTTTTCCCTGGGGCGTCATTTCTTCGGACCGCGATAGAAATTTATGAATGTACATACATAGGACGCAAATATTTTCATACAAATAAAATTTGGTGCAGTAATAAAATTTCTTTGCTGAGTGGATCGTAAAATATAATAGTACTCTGATGATGGAGAGCTGTTTTATGGGTTGGTTTATTTCTGAAACTAAATTTATGGAATAACTTAATAGTGCTATATAGTAAATTGTGATGTAACAATTTAGAAAAATCATATTATAATTTTTTTAAATATAAAGATTTCTTTACCGATTTTAAAAATTCTTTCACCTATACATTATTAGGGAATAAAGTCGAGTGCATTTTATTTAAAAAAAATTAGTGGTCTTTACACTATCCGTTTATTCAAAGCTGAGACAGGTCACTAGTATTATTTTTTTATAGATTTTATTACAACTATCTTCCTTCTCTAGTCCCATTTAGGGTCAGTAAATATATTTGTCTCTCTCATTCTTATCTTATTTACTCTAATCTCCATATTACCCGCTTTCTGTCCATATAATATTTCATACTTATGAACTTCCATGATTATATTTAACAAAACCTTGACCATTTTCTTTGATTCCTGCATATAATATGTCCACACCTAGATCAACTATTAAGACTTCTCATCTTTTCCATTAGTGACACTACTTTTTGCTAATAATAATATTCCTCTAATAATTTCTTGTGGCTTTCAACATTTTTATTCTATTATGAACTTCCTACTTAGCTGTATCTCGTTTGAAGCTTCGTCTTTGGCAAAATTGTAATAAATAATCTATATATATAAAAATTAATGCCACTTTTCGTTGTAATTTTATAACTCAAGAACGGGCTCACCTATCCAAACCAAATGTTTAGGCTTTGTTCGGACTATTTAGTAGATGGTTCATGTGAAGTTTGCACAAAATCGGTCGAGCGGTTCTTTGTTTATCACATTTTTTGTAACAAATGAATTCAATAAATGGCGGATCATTTTGTTAATGGGAATTTTTGTTTCAAATTCAAACTTTTTTAAGATGGGGATTGTGCTGTCAAATTGAAACTTTTTTCAGTGTTGACAGTACAAGCATTCATTCATGCGGTCATTTCATTTTGGACGTGCTTCGATTAAAGCAAATTGTCAGCGATAATTATTGCTTTATGTTTGTACCCCCAGCCGTTTGTTTATTCATGCTCAAAATGGAAAAACAAAAAATATTGTTTATTCATATATTCATTATATATTAATGTTATTTTTTTTTTGTATTATTTCACTTTACACGTAGCGAAGCACGTACCGGGCCGCTAGTATATTATAAATTAATAATAATTAATATTTTTATAAATGACAAAGGTATGATAATCTCACATGTGATATCGCTTTACACTGACAAAGTACCAATAAAAGATGATAGATGATACACTTCCAATCCATAATTTGTTTTACAACAAACGTGCTTAGACAACTGTCCTGACCAATCTTCTACGTTGTTTCTGACTGAACCTACCCACTGTATATTCTAAATATTTCTGTTATATTTTCTGTTCTATTTATTTCTTTTTATTTTAAATCCAACTGCACCCACGATTATGATTAATTCTTCATTCGTCATTCTTAACAATAGCACACCATTACCAGGTCGCCATAATCGCATAGCATTATTGCAGGCTTTTAATATTATACGGTTTAATTAATCGATTTCTAAATAAAGATTCTCTATTTGTATTTTTTATGGCTTTGTTACGCAATTCCGTCGCCAATTCTAAACAGATTTCAATAATAATTTTTACAGTCCCATATTAATTGATTGATTGATTGAAACTGCTATATTTCTTTGCAAACCAAATAACTACTTGTTACTAAGCAAAATCTATGTGTGAAACGTGTGATTCGGTATATTGAATTAAAATTATTTCTTCTCTAATTCGTCTACGAAACCAAAATAAACTTCAGTTAGAAATGTCGAGACATTCCGAATCGAAACTATATTTCAAAACACAATGTATTTTAGTTTAACATATATTGTATAAAAACATGGTTTAACCATGCAAGTATATGATATAATATTAACTTTAACGGCATTCAACAAACCACAATAGAAATTTAAATGAGCCGTAATAACTCTGTTAAGAATCCGTGAATGTGTTAATGTAAGTACCCCAATAAATATAAGGATTCTAAAACAAATGTAAACAACCTAAGTTGCTGGTCATAAAAAACGGCCATCTAAAGCAACCGGATTTCCTTAATGCAAACTAAATTGCAAGATTGAATTTTAAAAATAGAACGCATTGAAGGCTCATCAGTAAGCAGCGCGCGCGCAACACGTTGCAAACCTTCGCGCTTCGAGAGAACAATAACTACTTGTTTGCCGAGCAGTGTCGAAACACGAGGTCGTATGAAGGTGAGCCGAGTGCTAACACGTCGCTCACGGATACGCACACATACAAAATACATCTATTTACCGACCAATTTATTAAGGCCGCTTCGAATTTTACAATTTACTTCTATTACATCTAAATTACAAACGGTAAAGGGGACGCTATAGATCTCACATGTCAGTTATGTATATGATTTTTACATGCACATATTAGTAGTTGAATACGTTTAAACAACGGCCATGCACACACTGGCACGGGCTGGCACGCAGAAGCAAAACGTGTTGTCGAAAATTTATGTACGGTCAGCAAAGAATTTTATTGCTTGTAATTTTTTTTACGACATGTGACTACACTTTCCGGAGTATACCTACACAGAAACAACACGATGAATGCGATCAACTGACACTAGAATATTCTACTCTCAACGGTTGCTTTTTCATGCT
The DNA here is from genome assembly GCF_026898425.1 of Galleria mellonella. NCBI lineage: Eukaryota > Metazoa > Arthropoda > Insecta > Lepidoptera > Pyralidae > Galleria > Galleria mellonella. Next base: position 3,330,652 of record NW_026442042.1, on the reverse strand, counting down.
ACGTTTGAAAGATCCGAAGTTAAAAAGAAGATAGCACCAGGGAAACACATCACGGGAAAGGCCAGTATAGTTTTATGTCCCCGTTTTCCTCTTTAAATATTGAACGTTAAAAACATTGACATAGTTAAAATGGTACTCAATCTTGCGTAAATAAATAGAATATAATTAAAAACTCGTTGTTTGTTAGTAAGATGTAGCCGTAAGCTATGACATTTTAATTAATGTACATTACCATTTTTAATAATTTTACTTTTATTAACCACGACGACAAGCATTTTTATAATTAAATATGAATTCTAAATAAAGGTCTAATAACACAGTAAAATTTAAAAAATGTTATAATAATTATGTACCTACACTCATTTAAAGTATATGTTAAGAACCAAACAAACTTTTTATATCCAGTGGCTTTGCTAAGCAATATACCATTTTTCCTTATTTCATTGTAATAATACGATATAAAAACGTGATATTACGGTTTTTAGGTCGATCTTTCAAAAGATACATGATGTTTTTATGGTGACTATTTATTATCCAAATTTATAAACAAGAAAATAGTATATATTTAGATATATAAAATAAAAAAATAAAGTATTTCTGCCTCAGATCACAAATTACTAATGTGACTTAAAAGACTAGCTACATTTGGTGAATGCTAGATAATTATTTGACTAAAATATTTTCTGCTTTACTCCAATTTACAACAAAAGTAATTTATATAGAATAGCATAATCTCAGTGAATATATTATAGAGGTGATCAAAGTCTGATAATCTTAAGCTCCATTGAGCACGAAAGTGAACAAGGATAAATTACTCGTAGCGAGGGATTCTCAGCTACTTTCACTCATTCAATCGATAAGTAGTTATTAATGAAAATTTATATACTGTATTTTTTATTTGGATAATAAAATATAATATTAAGTTAAAAATGTAAAAAAATATAAAATGTATCTGCTAACGCTGCAACCACCGCACTCAATAGGGCGTCATTTGCATTGGTAATAGCTGGCGCGCGGCGTATTGGTAAACAGAGTGATTTACCTCGCTCGGCTCCGGTGATCGGAGTACGAACACGACACGACCCAGACAGACCGACAACGCTGTGATTTACAAATGAATATACAATACCTACCTAACGATGATATCCGTGTCATTATGCGAATTTATGTTCAAATGCTACTAGCTTATATTATATAGATGGAGCATCGAGCTTTAAAAACGGGTCAACTTTTGTCAGTTAATTGTCAAATTAGCTAACTCTTTTTTTTTATGAATGTTCTATATACTTACGCACACAATTTATCTTAACGTGTCTATATTTAATTATTTAATAAATAAAATGTGTTTTTACGCATTAAAAAGATGTAAAAATTATAAAACAAAATAAATATAGAAGTTATAAAGGGAACACTCGTAACTATTCATCACGCAAAATTTTATGAAAAAGTTGACCCATATTTCTAGAAGCATTTGTATGGAGAAACTCTATCTATACACTTCAAGGCTACTATTTTTTTTTTATAAAACTTTGAATGGCAAACAAGCTGACGGCCCACCTGATGGAAAGTGGTAACCGTCGCCTATAGACATGAGCAGTACCATGGACATAACAGAGTATACTGTTTCGCCCATGATACCCCCATGCGTTGCCATTCCTGAGGACTCAAGTGTTATTCCTCCGTACCCAGTAAATTCACGCCATATCCCACCTTTCAAACCGAAACACAGCCATGCAAACACAACTGCTTTACGGTTGAAACACGAATGGGAACACACACAGAGGTACCCAAGCAATCGACTTTTGTACAAAGTCTCCCTCTGGTGAAGCTAGCTAGCTATATCCCATAACTATGATTCGCATGCGTAAATCAGTATATAAAGTATCTTATATGTTAAGAATATAAGCTATCCCTGTACTAAATTTCCATTACACTAAATAGCCATAGAATAAGACATAGAATGGGCCACCCCTTCCTTTCCCGTGAATGTCGTAAGAGACGACTAAGGGAACTTAAGGTCGAGGGATGGGCACCAACAACCCTTTTGAAACATTATCATATACCTAACTGCGATTGACAATTCGCCTGCAAGCGTGGCACCTACTGGCTAAACACCCTCCAACTATGGAGGAGGGCTATATCCAGCAGTGGATGAATAAAAGCTGAGATGATGATGCTGAGGTAGATTACTTATATTTATTTATATACGAATTTATTTACAAAATTTGTTACATAGGTATGTGTATCAAATTTTGCACAAATACGTTCAATAGATTTTGCGATATACACGTATAGTAAAATATAGTAACTCTATTTCAATTTTCATGTGGAAATAAAGTCAGTTAACATAAGAACTCGTATTTACATTGGCAAAGTAGATGCCAGTGTAGGAGAAGAATAATCTATGATGATCAGCGGGTCTACCATGAAATGAAATTCCGAAATTTCGGACTCTATTTTGGTGTTTTTGTTTATACCAAAATCGGATCAATAAATGGAGTTTAACATTTCGTTCGTTATACATGCTATCATAAAAGTCCAAAGGAACAATATTTTAACATTTTTAATATTTCCAAACGGCATGTATTATGTAATTTTAACATCAAAATTTGTGTTTCGTTTGGCTCCGAAATTTCGGAAAACAATTCATGGTAGGCCCTCAGATATAGCTACCTGAGGAAGGAGTCTCTGTATCTAATATGTATCTATAATATGATTTTCATGTGCCAAATAATATATGTATCTTAACCGCTTTGTTCTCTTTAGTGGCAGGGGTGGATATATGTATATATACAGTAGTTATAATATATATACTTTATTTATACGTTATTGGACCAATACATTGATCCAGTAACGATAATATTAAAAGTCAGTTATCCAAAAAATAATAATGGATAACAGACTTTTAACATATTCGAAAATAGATATCCGACCTATATGACCTATATTTAAATGGATGACCTTTTTTCTGACATCAATGTCCAGATGAATCCAATATATATATATCGGGTATTTAGTAGAAAATTACAATACAATTTATATTGCATTACATTATATAGTCCCTGAGCAGATCTCTATAGCTGCATGAGTCCCGATGGGTGGAAAAATATATGCAAGTAATTGGAGAGTGTCGCGAGCGGGCGATGACATGATGACTCGGATGCGTTTAAAAAGTACTAATTCAAAGTGGTGTACAGCAACACTATTGGGAAGAGGGGGAAATAATTGTTGGTAATGGAGTCTAACACTCCCATCCATGCGATTCGCCCTGGAAACCATCGTGGTTAATTATTGTTGAACTCGTCACGATGGGCTAAGTGTCCTGCTCCATCCTTGCTTATCATCTCTCACTGATGCTCCATCAGTATTTACCGATAGTGCAGGCGGCGAGATCACTTTCATATTCACTCATTGAAAAAAAAACAGAACTATTGGAAGGAAATATTGGAGACCTGTTCCCAGCATTAGGATGGCTATAATAATAAATAGATTATAATTTATTATGTACACAAAAAAAAAAAACTTTAATCAGAAAATTTTATTGAGTTTCTACACGGAAATAAACTTTATTGGTTACGAAGAAATTCGTTAAAGTAAACAGTTAAAAATTAACAATACTAATTTTGTATGCACCTTTTGAAAGCGGTTTGTTAAATAAATAGGTGCTTCGAAATATTTTTTAGTCTATTATTCAATAAACAAGCCAGCAACTTCTCGCATACTCACAACTATTTCCTTACCTTTTTTGAACCCCAGTGCTAATTAGAGTGAAGGACTCACTGTTGCCCCTGTCTGTGCCCTCTCTCGTAAATATGAAGTATTTTTTTTATATTTCCATTGAAACAGTTAAGTTATGACTTACACGAATCGAGTGCATTCTTCGATTTGTTGTGGCCTTTGATAGATAGATAGATAGATATATCGTTTATTTGTTTGTTACTAATCACACACAACATGTTCATAAGAATAGATAATACATAAAACAACATAAGTCGACTTACTTCTGACTATTCCTTGTAAAATAATAATCTCATAACTATCATAGTTCATTTTTTCTTTATATTTTAATTTAGAAACAGATTAACTTGCACGTTATAACATTAAACTTAAAATTCTTAGACAAGACATCCATAATAGCTAAGAAGTCCGCGTGTGGCCTATATACTCGTATACGTTGATGAATGATGGCCACATAAAACTTTTACAAGCATTAAAACCAAACATGATATCCACTTCCTTATTAATTTTTTCATAGACATTTATTGCTATTGATATTATTTACTGCAAATTAACATTTGCATCATTTCATGTATTAAACCCTTTCAAACCCTCTCTCCTCTTTCCCTTCTTCAAGATAGAACGACTATTTCGAATATTTTAAATTGTTACTAATAAATACAGAGGGCTCATAATTGTACCTTGCGGTAGTCCATATTAATAATACCTGTGGTAATTCTATACCCACATACACAACAATATTCAATGAATGGTAGAAATACCTTCAGCTTGTTTGTCATTCTAAGCTGCATATAAAAAAATATGATGATATTTTGTAAACTGGATCCAATAAATAATATAAATATCACAGTAATTATTAAATATAAATATGAAAGAGTATTTGTTTGGAACCATTTGGCACGTTAATAATTCAACCATAACACAAAAAAGAGCATAAACAACATAGAATATTTTTATTCTTGATCATAGATCACACAGAGAATACTTGTAAATATGCACTTCTTTAACATAGGAATTCTTAAAAAAATAATAAGTAAAGATTTTCCATTTGTTTCACTTCTTTCCAACCTCCCACTTTACATACTAATTCTGCCGTAATTCGTAGTCGAGCCACACCAATTTGTTGTTTATGTTCAATAAAAAATATAGCATTACAAAACGTACAATTTAAATTTAATATATAATTTCAACTATATTATTGTAGTATTATTCCATACAATAGAGTTATGGAGAAATTGAGAGGGCGACAAAAGGGCAGCAGCGTCTCTCTTACAACATCTCTAAAAGTCTAACTGCGATTGTCAACCCGCCTGCCGAGTGTGGCAACTACTGGCAAAACTCCCCTTATGTGGAAGGCTTATGTTCAGCAGTGGGCAATTACCGACTGAAATAATAATAATAAAAAAAGGAGAATACATACATAGTATTAGAAATCTTTTAGACAACTATTGCCATCAAGGTATACGTAATAGACACATGTATCGTGCGTCGTGATAGCTGCGCTCTATGTCTGTCGTGATTTGCGTCGTGATTAATAGAAACGCGACTGGCGAATCGTGCGCTTCACTGTAGAAAGCGACGTTTCACTTCGTGGCCCAACCACGTGATCTCCCGTGATATATGACTACGGTGTCACATCGTGACAATGACATGCTCGTGAAATTATGGAATAGGTACTAGCTTTTGTTTGCAGTTCAGTCAATCTGAATTTTAACGTGGAACTTTGTTTTTTAATATTATCCTTCATAATATTAATATTAACCCATATCCCTGTAATGTAACTAACTACCTTTGTATAAAGAAATAAATTTATTATTGTTATTATTATATATCAAAAAATCAACATCATTTTATCGATACATAGTCCTCCACTTCTTAACAAAGGCCTCTTTCTTATAGAATGTTCCTCGTCTTTTGCTCCTTCATACTAGATTCGTTTTTGCGCGTATTTTGCGCCATTTTGTCACAATCGAGCATCTTCCTTCAGAGGGAACATGCGGTCTTCTCCTTTCCTCTTATTCATTATTATCATTATATCGTTAACTGTCCACTGCTGAACATAGGCCTCCCCCATAAGGGGGGTTTTATTTGTATTTGGACTTTAAAACAAAAAACAGTAATAGATAATAAGTGAGAATGAAGCAGGTTAGTTGGCCCATCGTAACGAATTCAAGAGTAAATCAATTACAATGGTTTCTAGGGGAAACAGCAAAGAGGGCGACCTGATAGGGTATATTGGTAGCAATGGAGTTGCTAATCCCCATTACGAATAATCCTGTTTCTCCCTAATCTTCTAGATTAGTCTAGGTTCGAAGAGTTAATTGAGCCATATGGTCATCGAGTATGGTTATCATCATATCAGTAAATAACTGTCCATTACTGTACATAAGCCTCCCCCTAGGGGGGTTTTGAATCAAAACCCCCTGCCAAGTTTGACAACTGCTAGTAGTTGCCACACTTGGAATTCGGACTGGTAACTGCAGTTAGGCTTTGGAAATGTTTTAAGAGGGACGCTGCTGCCCATCCTTCGCCCTCCCTTAGTCGCCTCTTACGACACCTATAGGAAAAGAAGAAGTAGTCTATTCTATACCGGGACTACACGGCAAAGTATAGTTACACTCTCATGTAATATAACCCAATTACGAGGCTAAAAGCAGAAATGGCTGCACTTAGATATGTTCTCTAGTATCAGCTTCGAAGTTCCACCAAATTTTTCATGACGAATCCATAATTAGTCCATTACGATCACGGCTTATCCAATAGAAATTAATGAGCGCGACAAAAACCGACAAAGGTGTTATGAATAAATAAGCAGTTAACAATGGAACAAAAAAAGTAACAAGAAAAAACAATATTAATGGTGCGCCAGCGTCGTCTCGCTTCTTCCTGACGTTACTTTGATGCTATCTTATTCTCAGAAGGCCACTCACCTGTCTTTGTCTGTCGTATTAAGGACGCAATGAGAGCGTCCCTTTCTGCCGTCAATCGATACCCCTAGACACCCACGACAACCAGTCGTGAACATGGTGTGGAATGACGGGATCGGGGAATCGGTGCTGCTGTAAAAATATTGATGTTCTTATTTTAAATTATGCATGTTAGATAACAATTCTTTACCTTAAACCTCTAATAATACAACAATGTAGTATGTAAATTTAGCAGTATCGCCGATTCTGAGGCACTATTTCTCTAAACCTAACCTAATATTTTAATTTAATAATTTCGTGAAATTACTATTTTATGGACTATCATAAATTATAATAATTTTGACGTAAATCTATTATAAAATAATTAAATATTGGTCCTTATAATAAAGATTTAACTGTGACGTCCAATCAAAATTTTAATTATGACGATAGATTTAGAAAAATGGCGTTGCAAAATCAACACAAATAAATTATTAATAATAACAACGAACTATAAATTTATTTATAAAATAAAAAATAAGCTATTAATCAGTAAAGTTTTAACATCATCTCAACTGAATCTATTATCAAACCATAATTCATAAGAAGACTTTTTTATGAAAAAACTACGGAAACTACGAGATCTAAAAATAAAACTGAACCACAACGCCGCCCGAGTCGCACCATGGAATTCCTATTGATGGGCTCAATGAAATAAATGCATGGCAGCGCGCCCGGCCGCTTTGTACTCTCTCCGCCTGAGAGCCAATTTATTTATTTTTTATTATTCGCTCTTAACCCATTTCCCATACACAGGCGGCCCGTTATGCGGCCACCGCTTTGTCAATTTTTTATGTGAATTTCGAATGTTGTAACTAGAGCTATTTGCGGAGATATGTCTCAATAATAACAGATACCGAAGTATTGCAATATTTTTTTTTATTGAGTGATAATATAATGGTATCCTCTCCTGCGCTATCGGTATACCCTGGCGGGGCATCAGTGAGAGATGATAGGTGATGATGAAAGCAGGTTAGTTAACCCATCGTAACGAATTCCACTTAAATTAATCACGATAGTTTCCAGGGGGAACCGCGTTGAGGTCCACCTGATAAGGTGTATTGTTAGCAATGGGTTCATTAGACCCCATTACTAACAATCCCTTTTCCCCCAAAAGCATTGTAATTGCATACTACATCAAAAGTACAGTAAGAGTATACAACAAATTGACTAAAATAAAGACAACTAAGGAAACTTAATGGTGAGGGATGGGCAGTAACGTCCCTCTTAAAACCTCTCTAAATGCCTAACTGTGGTTGCCAACCCGCCTGTCAAGCGTGGCATTTACTGGCGAAACTCCCCTTATGGGAAAGGCTTATGTTCAGCAGGAAATTACTGAACAACTGAAATGATGAAAGATTTAACAAAATATTACAAATTTGTTAGCAAACCTTTGTTTATTTATTTTTTGTATCTGCATGCCAGTAATATTGTGAGAAGTATATAAACAAGTGTTGATCCAAATTCGCACGATTTTTTTAAATTTTAAACATTTACTGATAATTAGTTTATATATATATATATATATATATATATATATATATATATATATATATATATATATATATATATATATAAAAGAATTTTTAAAAACGGTTAAGTATTTTTTTTATTTATCTATATATAAATATTAAGTTAATATTTTTCTTTTTATAAAATATTAGATCAGATAAACAATTCATATTCCTCATCTCAACAATCCACTGAAGTCGCGCCAGAGGGCTACAGATTCATTCAATAATAATTAACTATTATTACTTACCATCAATGTGATAAAAACAATAATCGGAGTTTACTTTATTGTAGCTGAATTACCTAATCTAACAGACCTTCTCTCAAAATTTTAATACGTTTGTGTCTAACAACAAATATATCGTCATAGTCGTAGAATACTGACGGGTCTATATATGTAATATTTGTCAGATCCGTCAGTATTCTACGACTATGACGATGTGTGAATATTCAATTTGCAGTAGAGTTTATTAAAAATGTATATTAAAATGGTAACCGACTGTCTATATAGTAAATAACCTCTTTAAATATTTTACTGAAGTAGGTGTTATTTTACGGAAGTTCATATCGCTGGTTATTTGACTAGAATTATTTTGTTTAATTCCGCTACCATTAGTATGTGTGTGACTGCCGACACTCGAAGACTGACCACCACTGTTACTACCAGACGATTCACAACATTCCATTTTAGCCGTTAGACCAGCGATCTAAAAATTTACTTGAAGATGTCTCGTTTAGAAGTGGAATACGTGTTACAAAACGTATGTAAACAAAATGGCAGTCAGAGATTGATGGCTAATATGGAAGGTTGTGGAACTTCTGGTAGTATATTGGCAATCACACACATATTAACGGTAACGAAATTAAACAAAATAATACTAATTAAATCGCCAGTAACCTCATTAAAGCATTATGCGACCTCCCTTGTGCACTTTGATGTCATAGTAAAAAATAAACTTGAAAAATATAAAAATAATAAAAAAAGAATCAACCAAATATTATGACGTACATATTATCTGTAATGGTCGAGAGAGCCTACAATTTTTTTTCAATATATAATATGACAATAGTAAAGAAAAGGGTAATAGTTAAAATACGAATACATTTGTAGAAGGTTTAAGTTTTTATGAATAAGAGAATTAATGTACACGCATATAATTCCAAAGAAATCATTTTATCATCTGGAACTATAGAGAGCCCTTTAATTGACAGCCAATTGGACTGTGAAATATTTTATTTACTGCAATAAATTTTATAACGCGCTTTAATTAATTAACACTTGTCGGCAGCTTGTCCGTGTCATTAAATTGTTCTGATTGGAGGTATGAGAACACAATCCTGTTTAACAAGATTATAAATTCAATAAGAATTATTGGCCTCTTCTTTAATTTAAAATAATAAAGATAGGAGAGAAAAATACGACATTATAAAAATCCCTTTAAGGGATAAGTCCTGCTGTGTAGATTATTGTGTATACATATGTGTATATATATATATATATATATATATATATATATATATATATATATATATATATATATACACTATAATTGAATGTACAAAGGCATATAAATAAACTAACCCAGCCCGACTTCGTACGGGCAGAATTTTTAACAATAATATATAGCCTATAGTTTAAATCATTTAAAAAGGAATAATTCTTTCAAATATTATTTTTGGGCAACTTGAACCGTTTATGCAGCGTACGCAACGGAATCCCTTAAATATGAATAATTTTCTCCGTTTTTGCAACACTGATGCTTTGCTCTTATTGGTCGCAGCGTGATGTTATACAAAAGAATTTTTCAATTCGAATCAGTAGTTCCTAAGATTAGCGCGTTCAAACAAACAAACTCTTCAGCTTTATAATATCAGTATAGAAAAACAAAGATAGTGTCCCCCAAAACGACCTACTTCAGTTGTGGCAAAAACAGTTAATTAAATTTAAAAACTAAACCACTGACCCGATTTTGATAAAATTTCTATGAGACTAATCTGTAAGTGTACATAGTATCCATTCATATAAAAAAAAAGAATTTTCCGTAATAAACAGAAAAAAATAAAAAAACCCCTTTTTAAAGTCGGTTGAAAAATAGAATATTTTAATTACTCGTATTTATTAAATTATTTTATGTTTTATTTTATTCATTTATTTTTAGTAGTTATGTTCTAATCCGAACTTATTTGTCATTCCTTAATTCTTAAGTCAAAAGTTAAGCTTATTATAGGGTTTTTCTTAAGTCCAAGTTCACTTATTCTTAAGTATAAACTCAAGTAGAGTATAGCTCCTTCAGACGAGCTGATCCGTCACCATACGAATACAAAGCCAAATCTTACTCATTATTTTGTTGATATTGTCGCCCCAGCCTTATAGTATGTCTTCCAACTTTCCTTCGGCCAGTCCTTGGTCTTCACTCTTTAGGAAAAACGTCATCACCCATTTCATCATCGCCAATATTGGTCGAACGTCTATTTTCGAATATATAGTAAGTCTGTTATTCAATATTATTTTCTTGGATAACAGACTTTTTTCATGTTGTTTATTGGACTAAATATATATATTGTAACTAAAATATATTGTAAACAAATATAAATTATACTTTTCATTTTGTTTAATAACGAATTTATTTACATTTAGTCCAATTAGTTTAGTCATCTAATTAAACAAGTAACTTGTATGTTATTCCGCATTCGAAAGAATACATTCCTAACAATAGCAAAACAAAATGAACAACAATAAGCGCAACCCTCTGAGTGGAAGTAACAAAGTATAATTGATTCCACCCCAGTTCATGTTCACTGGCATTTCAGGAGTTCGACGTCAGTCAGGTAACTTTCTCCAACAACTTCGTCTGACACCACCTTCACCCCAAACTTCCTCGGACCAAGTTTAGACAGGATGGAGTGCTAAACCTTGTATGCGTATTAATATAGGGTGGTGAGTTTATTTCAATGTCATCAAATACTGCTTTGATCTTCGTTCTTGATATTAGAACTGTATTCATAAAAGAATTTTGTATTTATACTGTTATACTGACAACTTGCTTCGACTCCGCACTAGTAGATATAAAATCTCTATTTTGATAATAAAAAGATTGTCCCATAAAAAAGGCGACTTCAATTGCAACAAAACCAGTTATTTTGGTCTAAAAATAAAACTACTAGACCGATTTTCATAAAATTTCTACGAGATCATACTTATATCCTTTCGGATAAAAAAATAAATCCAAATCGGTTTAAAACTGATGGAGTTATGTACTAACAAACAAATAGTAAATTGAATTGAAAACCTCCTTTCTTGAAGTCGGTTGAAAATCAAATACAACCCATGTTATATACCCACGATAATATTGTATCTTTCCATAGATGTAAGAATTTGGTTGTATTAGTCACGATTCACACGTACAAGGGCCTTAATGAGAGGGTCAGTGCGAAAATGGAAGTCCAATTTGCATTTACAAGGTTTAAGATTTTTTTTCGAAATCAGTCAAGTACAAACAACCAAATCTTTCCTCTTTATATTACTAGTTTAAATTTAATCATATATTATCATCAACCGATGATCTTTTGATGGAAACAATATTATCATCATATTGATGTTAAAGTCTAACTGTTCAAATAACAATACTTACCTGCTGAACTATATTAGAGTACAGTCCAGAAGCCTTACGTTATGTCTTAACTTTATCTCTTATTTATTTATAGCAAGTATTATACATGCCGTGTGGTTTCGGCATAGAATAGGCCACCCCTTTCTTTTCTGTGGGTGTCGTAATAGTCGACTAAGGGAGTTGGTTGAGGGATGGTCAGCAGCGTCCCTGCCAATCATGGCAACTACTAACAAAACCACTCCTTAAGGGGGAGATTTATGTCTAGCAGTGGACAGTAACGGGTTATATAATATCTCTAATAAAGTATCATATACATATACAGAAAAAAGCTTTAATAAAAAATAGATCTGGCGACACTGGGTATTTAAATCTCAAAGATAATTTTTCCTCTCAAAAATAAAATTCAGTACTTTTATTCCTATAGACTACGAGTATAGTTGATTTGACCGATTTTCAACCGACTTCAAAAAGCAGGAGGTTCTTAATTCGGTTATATTTTTTCTTTTTTCATGTTTGTTACCTCGTATCTCGGTTAATCCGAAACCGATTTGAAAAATTCTTTTTTTATCTAAATGGATATACTTGTAAATTGGACCCATAAAAATAAAAAAATAAAAAATTATATCAATTTCGGTTTGGTAGTTTAATTTTTAGACCAAAATAAATAATTTTCTCACAATTGAAGTCGATTATTTTTCTGGAACACATCTTTGGTTACATTTTACCTAGTCCAGACACATTAACAAAAAATAATGTAATAATTACCAGAGGGAGGGAGACTTTGTACAAAAGTCGATTGCTTGGGTACATCTGTCTCATTCGTGTTTCAACCGTGAAGCAGTTGTATTTGCATGGCTGTATTTCGATTTGAAGGGTGGGATATGGCGTGAATTTACAGGGTACAGAGGAATAACATCTGAGTCCTCAGGAATGGCAACGCATGGGTGGTATCATGGGCGAAACAGTATACTCTGTTATGCCCATGGTGCTGCTCATGTCTATAGGCGATGTTTACCACTTTCCATCAGGTGGGCCGTCAGCTTGTTTGCCATTCTAAGTTGTATAAAAAATAATTTAGGTCGTAAATTCATATAAATGTAATTATTTTGTAACATTATTCCTTCGCTGCTTCTCAAGAAGTAATCAAAAACTTATACGGTAATACTTTAAAAACATTCCCAATTTTAGACCAAGTCCGGAACGAGTCAAGGGCGAAATCCCCGGGGATTATCCCGGGATGGCACTGTAATTGTTGCGGGGTTCGTAAATTAAACGGCGTGACAACGACACTCGGGGTTTGGTATGGCTAGAACTGGCCGAGATTCTCGGTAATTGGCAGTTTTGCTTTAAGCACCTAATTAACGCCTTACAATAGTAGGCAAGTGTCCAGTTTAAAACGTTTGTAAGCTGATTACTACACTGTGAATAGCATTTACAGATATTGATTTAAAAAATTAATTTATACTGCCTGTTAACCTGTATCAACATAAGAATTAAAGATTGCGTTCCACAAAAAATAATCTACTTCTGTTGTGGTAACACACGTTGTTTTGATTTAAAAACTAAACTACTGAACCGATTTTAATGAAGTTTGTATGAGACTGATCTATAAATATATCAATTCCGACAAAAAGAAGAATTTTCCAAATCGGTCTATATTTCTATTAGCAACATCAAATGTAAATTAAAACAAATTAAATAGTTTTAATGTATTTAGTATTGATATAAACCTACGTCATTTCTGAATGCTAATGTAACATGATTTCTGTAACTCTGTATTTTTGTGATAATAAATAAAACTGACGAAATTATGAAGTAACAAACACAAAAAACATATAACTGAACTGAGGAACTCCTTTTTTTTTAAGTAGGCCGAATACTTTTGTTGCAGGGAAAACTTAAGATTGTTATCTTACAAATGAAAACAAAAATCGTGCTTATTTGAAAAGAGAAAACCCTAAGCTGTTCGATTTTTTTTCTTTTTTACAAAGTAAAGCTAGTGCGTCATTGCTTATTTTACACAGGGGTAAGCGAATCCCGTGGTTACCTAGTAGGTATGTAGCGATTAACGAAGAGGGGAGTTTATGACTAAATGTGCGGTCTACTTAGGTCGAATTATGTAAATGTAAATAATGAATACTTTGAAGTGATATTTGTCCGTTTATTAGAAATGACTTTTACTATCAAACTTAATGTATTTAAATATATTAATCGATCAGAACAAAATAAATAAGAAATATAAATTGTCTTTTTTTTAATGGACTAGACTGAAAATTCATTCAAATATCTTATTTACAGTCAAATACCTTATCGTTTCTACAAAAAAGTAATCTAGAAATTTGATGGCAAAAGTAATAAGCTGTTCATGGGCTAGTGAGCTACGTCTTCCACTTTATTATTTCTCATCAGATGAGATCAAGAGCAATAATGAAACTATTTAATAGTAAAAATAAATAAAAATAAATATAAATCATTTCGCCTTGTCCATATTTCTCTGATCGCTTCTCTCGTTTTTTCTTAGCTCTTTTCTGCATACAACCGTCAGTAAAAAAAGAACTAAATACATAATAGTACTGAATAGCAGAAAATATATTCCTAATATCATATCTCTGGCAGTGATATTTTACAGGTATTTCTTTTATTTACATTAATTATTATTTGAACAAAATAATTCTGTAAATTCTTTTTATTTAAAAATTTATGTATTTATTTATTAATTCATATTCGACACAACAATCTGGCATAATACAATGTAAATGGGCACAACCTACGAATAACATCCCCTTACCCCTCACAATGTTTCGGAGGGAGAGACCGTAATCAGATTTAGTGGTAGTTAGCGACAGGTAAAGTGCTTTTAGTACGCGGATTTGAACTTGTTGATATGATAGCTTGTATCATGTACAATTTCTATACTTTGATAATTCTTTAGAAGTTGAAAGGGGAGGAGAAGACTTTTTTATTATGCAACTTAGAATGGTAAACATACTGACGGCCCACCTGATGGAAAGTGGTAACCGTCGCCTATAGACATGATCAGTACCATGGACATAACAGAGTATACTGTTTCACCCATGATACCCCCCATACATCGCCATTCCTTAGGACTCGTGTGTTATTCCTCTGTACTATATAAATTCAATGCCATATTTCACCCTTCAAACCGAAACAAAGCCGTGCAAACACAACTGCTTCACGGTAAAAATACGATAGGGACAGAGGTGCCTAAGCAAACGACTTTTGTACAAAGTCTTCCTTTCCTGTCCTGTCGTGAAGAATGGTTAGTAAAAGGTCTAGCAGGCTAATTGGATAGTCCCTGTCAGGCTAACCTTTCCCCTTGGAAACCATTATGATTAATTTTTGTTGCATAGTACATCGGTAGTCGGCATCTACCGATAGCATTGGCTGGATTAGTATTTCATTTTCATTTTAAAAAAATACTAAAGATGTTGTTACCTCTAATGATTGTTTTAAAATAAAAGTGCATTAAGACTACAAGATCTTTGAAGGGGTCTACGTCTAGACCCCAACTACGTCTTCAGGCAATGGACAAAAAGAAATTGTTCAGCTATTCTTTTGATTATCTTTTATAGGTAATGGTTATGTGAATTAAATTATTAACCATCAAGTATGCGTCCGTTTCAACATCTTTAAATTTTTAATCAATCACTTCAATATTTTGGATTCTTTTCTAATTATTTGAACTTACATTTTGATTAAATGATTGGATAAAATTTTACCATTGAAAAATTACCATTATTTAAAGATATTTATAATCTGTGACTGTGAAAATTATATTATAGCACTTGTAAATTACATAGGTAATACAGTCATAAATATTGTGAGTAAGAGTGGACTTATCTCTAAACGAGATCTCTTCCAGCCAACTCAATACAATGAGAAAGCATGTAGTTAGCGGGCAACCAAAGTGCACAAGTGCTATACGAACGACATCAATAATACATGGTACAAATAAATAACAAAATGAAATATTAATATGTATTATAATACTACATAATTATACCACCTACCAAATATAATAATAATAATATAAATGTTAAAATAAATAATTATACTACCTACATTAGAAGTTTAGTTTAATTATTTTAAGATATGACAGTTAAATTTAAAAATAGAGACGAAATAAAAAATAAATTTGAAGATAAAAAATAAATCGAGGGAAAGAAAATTTAATTACAACTTTTTCTTGAAAAATGTAATAAAAGGACTCTCTTATATATTGGAAGGAACTTTGTTCCGTGATTAGGCAGGTCGAATAGATAGAGATAGAATTTCCCATAAAAATATATGACAAAATATAGAATACAAGTAAACAGTCCACAATCTTCAATCAGTGCAACTATTACACCAGCATATTGCGAGCATTATCACACTTTTCGCTCGCAAAATCTTCACAGTCGACGTCCAAATACTCTGTAACGAATCACATCGGCAGCTCTCAATACGCAGTTTTATTTTCGACCTTAATTCATCTCACTAAGAGCTATAAATAATTATTTGTTGTATGAAAGCTGGCGCAGCATGACTGCGCATGTAAGAGTAATGATGTGTGAAATTGGCCGCCATTTGCCAATATACTAACATTTAACAATTTTTTTTTTAATTCAACACTAGAAACGAAATGCTGTTCCTTTGAAAGTTACATTTGAATTCAAAACCGTAAATGCATGCTAATTTAGAAAATACGCAACAATACAAGTTCTGCGCAATATGTACGGAATAGGTAGTGCTAAGAGAAAGTGTTGCCACTTTTTTTTAATGGGTGAAAATGGAATGGTAATCCTACCCGCGCTATCGGTATACATCGACGAGGTACCAGTGGAAGATGATAGGTGAGAATGAATGCAGGTCAGTTGGCCCACCATGATGAATTCGACAAGAATTAACCATGATGGTTTCCAGGGAGAACCGCGTGGAGGTCGACTTGAGAGAGTATATTGCTAGCAATGGGGCTATTAGACCACATTACTAATAATGCCTTTACTCCCAAGTGTTGCCATTAGGTACCTACCTGAAATAAAAAATATGCACGCGAAGAATGTTGGATATAAAAATAAAATAGATATTATGTGCATAACTATAAGGTTCATTTATGATAATATAAAGACAAATAATAATAGGTTGTTTGTTATCTAAGACAGGATTCAAATCTTCAACCCGACACACATAAGACTAGTAATGTATGTAGAAATCTAGAATGTATCTAAGGATACCATTTGTAACTTGTACGTAACCTACGGTTTGCAACCTACGCCATAAGGAGCATGGCAAAATATATTTAAATAATTAAAATAATAATATATTATTATATATAATTTAATATATTTAAATATATTAAAATAATGGATTGGCACTGTCTAATACACATTTTTGAATTGGTTGTAAATCGTTGTTTAAAATTATGTTAACCGTAGTGTATTTCTGTTAAAAAAAAATTATTCTCATAATTATTTACGATAAAAAATGTTAATTGTAAATTGTAAGGCGCTGTAATAGATACAAAAATAAATTATATGTACCGATGCAACGATTAACAAACTTATTCATAAAAATCTTACTGTAGATTTAGAGCTCTTTAGCTAAAATGTCGAATGTCATTATTGAATGTTTATAATAGAGCATTATTCATAAACACTCAATATCCGTCAATAACTAAAATAAGTTTATTGAATAATTTACGTTATTATGTTGCAAACTTGTCGAGTTCTACAGACCATACATAGTCAGCTGTCAAAAATATAAGGCGATTTTAATAAAAATCTTGATAAATGCACTACTGCTACTGCTATATTTTTATAGTAACAATTATATATATATATATATATATATATATATATATATATATATATATATATATATATATATATGTGTGTATATATATATATATACCAAGTTATATATATAGACCAAGTTAAGCAAATATAATGTTAATTGATCACGTCTTTAGGATGGGTGTGCATATCATATTATAATAATATAATTCTTCATAATTAATCGCAGATTTTTAATTGATTAATATTTTTGAACATAAAAATGAAGAATATTTATTTATACGCATAAAACAATATTATTTTATATTTATATTATTTTAATTTAATGCTACTAATTTGGAGGTTAAAATGTTCGTATAGTAGGCATTAGTCCATTATAATTTTGAAGTACCACTATTTGACGTTTTCGCCTTATTGGCTTGCTATAATATGCTTATAAATAAAACTTTTTGCTATTACAGATTTATTATAGGTTTATAGGTCCTTTATCATTTTCAGACCCAAGATTTTTTTCTTTCAGATTAAATATATTTTCGTGTTTTGGAGTCAAGCCATCTTGCCGGCACGCACGAGACTACTGCACCACCAAACTGCTAAAATGATTTCTTATTGGTTGATTTAGAATCTCACTATCATGTTATTTCAGCTTCGTGCGTAAAAATGAATTGCGCGAGGTTTTAGAATTTTTGAAAGTTACAATTTACGCCCGTATCGTTCAGGTCTGAAAGGGTTATATGTGACGTCCCTATAGAACAGTTATTGCAGAGTTATAACATAGTGCATTTATGAATAAAAAATTTTATAATCACGTTATTTCCTTGTTTATATAAAAGCTAAAATTGTTTATATAAAGGCTTATTTTAATGAATAAGTCAGAATATGTATTGAGAACTAATGTTTACTGCGTGGCAATACGGATATATATAACCAAATACCAGAGGGAGACTTTGTACAAAAATCGATTGCTTGGGTACCTCTGTCCCATTCGTGTTTCTACCGTGAAGCAGTTGTGTTTGCATAGCTGTGTTTCGGTTTGAAGGGTGGGATATGGCGTGAATTTACTGGGTACAGAGGAATAACACCTGTGTCCTCAGGAATGGCAACGCATGGGGGGTATCATGGGCGAAACAGTATACTCTGTTATGCCCATGGTACTGCTCATATTTATAGGCGACGGTTACCACTTTCCATCAGGTGGGCCGTCAGCTTGTTTGCCATTCTAAGTTGTATAAAAAAAAAATTAAAAAAAATGCTTTTGATAAAAAAAAATTAAGTAGATAAATAGGTATTGTGTTCATTATGTTACAATTTCTTATAATTATTTGTATTTTTATTTCTGAATTTATATGTATTATTAATAAATTGATAACCATGACTAGATACTTATAAGGATATAAAAAGTGGCATAAAATATTATTGCTATATATATGCGTTAAAGTTTTAATTTTCAAGTTTCAATATTTGTACGCCTACATTGTGACATAATAACTTTAAATTGACATTTAAGTTATGTATATAGATACTGTCTTCATAGAAATGCGTTGCGAAAAACGTGTCAACTTTTTCATACAATTTTGCGTGATATATAGTTATGAGTGATTCTTTTATAATTTCTATATTCATTTATTCTTATAAATTCTGCATCTTTTTAATGCGTAAACACTCATTTTATTTATTAAATAATACGTTAAGATACATTTTATGCCTAAATATATAAAATACTGATAAAAAAACGAGCCAACTAATTTGACAATTAGCTGACAAAAAGTTGACCTGTTTTTGAGGCTCGATGCTCTATCTATATAATCTAAGATTGGACTATAATTTTCTTCAGATGTACCATTTCTAAATTATATCTTATTCTAGCAAATAAATGGATTCTAATTCTAAATCGTTGACATCTTTCTATTAAAGAGATTATTTTACCAGTAAAACTCAACGATTTTTTCACAGATTCATTAGCTTAAAAATTACAAGATTAATTGCGCCTCGTTCACGTGTCCACGTCTATATTCATTTATTAGAAAAAAAAATTGATAGGATTTCTTAGAAAAATATCATGTTTACCTTGTATATAAGGTTGTATATCAGAGTTGTCTAATTCAGTTACGATCTCTGGCCAATATAAAACACAAAATACATTGGAGGGTCGTATAAACAAATACTTTAAATTTTTTAAGACAAAATATAAAAAATGTTCTTCAAAATAAATTTCTTAAAAGAACAAACTTTCAAATTTGTAGTAGATCAAGATCACGCCGCGGGCCGAACAAATTAGACCACGGGTCGCAAGTGACCCGCGGGCCGTACTTTGGACAGCTCTGTTGTATATTATAGGTCGTATATAATACCTATTTTAGTCGTACTCAAAATAAAACGAAGTAACATTTCTGTATAAAATACAATCTCATATCTTAACTGCTAAAATATAAAACGTGACAATTCGTTTCCAATATTTTAATACCTACAGGAAACCACATGTTAAATACATGTTATTATCCTCAATGTAGCTATATTTACAAACCACCACCACTGTTTATGATTGGAACGAGTAATGTTATTAATTTGAGCAAGAGCCGAGCATTCCGTCTCAAAACACGTAACAGCCATGACTAAATGAAAATATTTCTTCCTCACTTGTACAAACAACGGTTAATAAACAGGCGACCAGTTATATAAGAGCTGTTGTTGATGTTACTATAGGAGTTTGTGGCTTTAAATATAACGTGGGTTATTTCGTAGCATCTTTAGTTATGTTTATAGCGCCATTGCAGAGAACTAGTTTAAATCAGATTTTAAAATTTAACCCATATATGACATTACGACGGAAAGTAATGGATAATACCAGGTTATTATTTACAATAATAATAATACTTTTATTTCAGACTTTTGGAACATTCATATTTATTAGTAAAAATGTCCTTATAATTAATGTTAGTAAATTTACATATCTATACTTATAATTAAATCTGTAGAGTGGTCAATTCTGTACATGAAATATATTTCCATAATAACTATCAGGGGGTGATTAGTGATCGACACTGATGCCAAAAATGCAATCAGTAAAATTTTTGTCTGTCTGTCTGTCTGTCTGTATGTTCGTTATACAAATAAAAACTACTAGACAGATTTTAACGAAACTTGGTACAATTCTTCTTCATACTCTTGAGCAGGTTATAGTTTACTTTTCATCATGCTACGATCAAAAGCAGAGCAGTGAAGGGAAATGTTAAAAATATCTACCCGTGCGACGTCGGGACGGGCCGCTAGTTTATAGTAATGCTTCAAATTATATTGATTATAGTCCGATCTAAATTCTATTTAATGCACAAAGATTACCAAATCTAATTAAGAATTTATCAAAGTACACAAAAAATTCAAACAAATTGAATAGTAACATAGTACTAGTAGAGTAGTAGAGTAGTAGTTGAGTACTCCTCCTGCCTTTTTGAAATTTAAATTCAGTAATAAAAACTCAAAGTATATCGTAATCAACCTATCTATTTAATCAGCCCATTCACATAAGCTGATTAGATATTTCTGACTGGCAAACAAAGTACGAGCATGACAGTAGTGTTACGTTCCAGTAGTTTTTAAGAGTTTATGGCTAATAAAAGAGAATAAATATCACTCTGCTGATGTAGGTAAGAAACTTTGGTAAATAATTATAATGCCCCCTTCCTTCCCATGGGTGACATAAGAGGCGACTTAAGCAACTTAATGGTCGAGGGATGGGCAGCAGCGTCCCTTTTAAAACATCACAAAAGCCTAACTGCAGTTATCAACCCGCATGCCAAATGTGACAACTAATGACAAAACAAAGAGGGTTTTGTTTTGGGCAAGGGCTATGTTTAGCAGTGGCTGATATGATGGTGAATTATAATACCAATTTACAAGTTTTTTTTTTTTACTTTGGATGGATGGCTGATGCGTTCCTTGGCCGTGTCAGCGCATGTATTGGTTTTAGTACCCTTATATATCTTATTCTTTTATAAATGTATATATTTATGTCCTTTTAGAATACATAAAAATAGCTATATATATATATATATATATATATATATATATATATATATATATATATATGTGTGTATAAGTATTATGTATATAGGCAGCCAATGGTGTTGAAGACACAATAATTATAATTACAATTAGATAGCACTAAGTAATTTTTGTACTACCTTTTGTATCTACTATTTATTGACTAAAACAAATTTAACAAAGTATTTCTAATGTACAAGGTATTTTTTAACAGATGTTAATTTATTTTAAATTTTTTATGTTACATATTTGAGAACATTTTTAATACTGTTTCGTAGAACTTATTGATATGTATTTTATTTACTATCGTCTTGTCTTTGTCATATTTATTTTGAGTTAATAGACTATATCTTACTTTTCTATAATCCCCGTCAGTGTTCATATTACAAAGTATTTTATTATCAATAGAAAAATGTAACTGAGTAACAGTATCTACAGTTATATTATTAGCTAATAACACAACTTTAAATCAACGTGACAGGACCCCTTGATTCTTTGTCTCCAACAATGCATTTCCAGCAATTGAATTCAATATTTAATAATAAAAAAATGCAAAAAAAAAGTAGCGACTTAACGCTATTGTGTTGGTGCGACGAAGCGGCTCAATATAAGTGGTCTGGCTGCACTAACTACGTCAGTAGTCGCGGTAAACATGATAAGAGCGAGTTCTATAACGACTGATAAGATATAAAACACCAATTATAAACCACGTACGCCGCGCATGACCGGGTCTTTACCTAGTACGAATTATTATTATGTGTGACGGTATAATTATGGATTACAAGATCTGACGACTATTTATAAGGTACCAAAACTTTTGTGTACCGCCCTTTGTGCCCCGACATAGAATGGGACACCCCTTCCTTTCCCGTGGGTTTCGTAAAAGTCGACTAAGAGAGGGCGAGGGATGGGCAGCAGCGTCTCTCTTAAAACATCACTAAAAGCCTTACTGCGGTTGTCAACCTGCCAGTCAAGCGTGACAACTACTTTGCCAATAGTACTCCCCTTATGAAGAAGTCTTATGTCCAGCAGTGGACATTTAATGGCTAAAATAATAATAATAAAGACTATTGTATGATATTAAATCATTCCTTTCAATATTAAAATACGAGATTCAGAATATGCTACTTTCATGGCAAAAAAAAAACATAATAGTATGGCAGCGTGAATAATAATAGTACTCTACTCCATATACAAGAAAGAAATTGCTATAATCCGCCTCTTAGAGAGAGCTCATTATGTAGAGTTTTTTTTTTTTTTTTATAATACCATGTCATGTGAGATACTTAGATAATATAGTTCATGAATGCAATCAACCGAAAAGAGAATATTTTGCTCTTAAAGGCTATCCGTGGAGTCGCACGGGTATATACTTTTGCCAAAAAAACAAATGACAAAAAATTAAATGGTAATTTGGCTTCTAAACAAGGCATTTTAATTTGGGAATATGCTATAAACGCTTGTATCACTAGAAAACCACTTCCTCAGACAAAAAAAAACACTTTTCAAAAATACATCTGAAGTGTTTGTGGTAAACTGGACTTCAGAGATGTTATTGAAAGACAAATGTCCTAGTCATCTGCTTTGTTGCTGTTTCATCATAACTATCTGCAGGTCTGCTTGTATATGAGCTATAGATATACGAGTATGAAGTATGCAAAATGTGCTTATGGATATACGGGTATTAAAATACAATTGTAGGCAGGCGAATCGTCTCAAATTCTATCAGCAGTAATGCACATAATAATTACAAATATAATTATTATTATTTATTTAATTACATTGATTGCATTCAATGATTATTAACATTGCTATTTGACTAATGGTTAATATGTACTACAGGACCTACAGATAAATACTATATTGAGTTTTAATTTTCACTAGAAATTACATATATGTTCCGCTAATCTTAACAATTACTCCAAGTAGGTATATCAATTTATTATAATACAACTTTCATCTGCATTCAAATAATCTTCATTTATGTACAAACCAATGTCATATATAATCTTTTACGTTAATTACTTGTAGTATTAAAATCAACTCATGTGTGTAAATAAGGCATAATTAAACATTGATAAACCTTAATTACACTTAATAACAAGTGTATACAAAATTTGATGGTAATGTACATAGCTGAGGTGTCCGAGTGGTTAAGGAGTTGGACTTGAAATCCAATGGGCTATGCCCGCGCAGGTTCGAATCCTGTCCTCAGCGTTGTAACGTTTTGCCTTTTTTCTTCGTAATTAATTAATTATTTGAGCATTATATATACATGCCTATTAACCCTATAATGTAAAGTAAGATGTGCAGAGCAGTTTAAAAAGAGCAGTTTCCTTAAAAAAAAAAGAAAGGTATTAAAAACCCATATTGAACTAATTATAATAGAAATCGCTTTATATGTCATAACTAATCAATGTAAGTTGCTAGTCCGTTGATACAATGCCCTTTGCATGAAAGACCTATTAAACTTGACAGATTATTCAAAGAAAATTCTATATGATTTATGCAATGTAAATGACTCTCCTGTCGAGATATATCTAAAGGTAAATACTACATATATTAAACAGTTACTATAGCAGCTTTACAAAGAGGATGTGAAATGGATTTTTTTATACCACAGTGGGAAACAAGCTTACAGCTCGTCTGATAGTAAACGGTCACTGCAGCTTATGGACGCCTGCAACACTAAGGGTGTCACGTGCGCGTTGCTGACTCTGAAGAAAACTTAAACCCTTTTTGAAGAACCCCTTTACTTTTGGAAATTTAACTTATGCATATACCATATTCACTATCAAACCTTGACTGGCAGACAATACAAAACTGAACTCAGAACCCAAAATTAGTTCTAATAATATTAAATTTTGGTTTGGAATATATATGGAATGTTCCCAATATCCTAACTGAAAAGACCTTATTCTAAAAATAACACAGAAATCCTAGTGTTCTATCGGTTGCTCTTGTATCATATTCATCACTTAAAACTTTCTAAGAGACAACGTATAGCTTAAAACAATATATCTACTCGTAGTTCAGAGGCGCAGAAATGTTGCATCTCTGTGCACATTTTTCCGAATTTATCATGGAGAGTGTTCTAAGAAAATGTTCAGAATGATACCTGCTGCTGATTTTCACGACCGTACAACCCGCCACAAACTAAAGATTCATCCCGATCATCTGGACGAGTGGCGGTCTTCCACTGTGCGTTTTTGAAGGCACTTTCTTCCACGCATAACCATTCTGTGGAATCAACTTCCAGCAGCAGTATTTCCGAACCAATAAGACAACATAACCTTCAAGAAAAGAGTATATTCCTTTTTAAAAGGCCGGCAGCATACCTGTAATGCCACTGATGTTGTAGGTGATCATGGGTGGCGGTAGTCACTTACCATCAGATGAGCATGCTCGTTTGCCCCCTGTGTTTTAAAAAAAAAGCGTCCAATTTGGCAATGAATTTATTCGCAGAAAGTATGGTACTATTAGAAGAAACCTGAAATTGCAACAAGAACAAGAAATAATAGATCTCCCCACAAATTGAGTAAGTGCTTTTTTGCTAAAATGGGAGTCAGATGGATTGATATTGTGAATATTTCCAATATCAGTACCAAATGCTGTAATAATACCATCTGTGCAAAGAATTTTATGTGAAGAACGATAAAATACATATATTGTTACTAAGTGAATATAAAATTCTGCTGGTATACATATAGCTGAGGTGTCCGAGTGGTTAAGGAGTTGGACTTGAAATCCAATGGGCTATGCCCGCGCAGGTTCGAATCCTGTCCTCAGCGTCGTAATATTTTACATTTTTCTTTTAATTAACACATTAGCTTTACATAAGATATATGCTTGTTAGCCCTATAATGTAAAAGAAGATGTGCAGAGCGTTTTAAAAGTAGCATTTTCTTACGGAAGGCCAGGGTTGGTTAAATTTTGGATGAAATATGGGGTATTTCCAAATATTCTATCCAAAAAAAAAAAACCTGAAATTAACACAAGAACGATTAGAATTACAAGTTTCTATAAGTTACGGTTGTACCATCTTCATAATCTAAAGCTGAATGACAAACAACGCACAGCTTGAATCAGTAGGTCTAGAAAAATCACCATTTCTGATGAAGTTCCTTATAAGATGCACGGGAACACTAGCAAAGAATTTCCTGAAATTCCCATAAGAAAAGAAGTAATGGACAAATTTAGTAAACACATTTCTACGGCAATGGTAGTTTGATGAAATAATATCGTGGACGTCTTTAATATCCAGCAGCAAATGATATAAAATGTAGCAACTGTGTAAATAAAATCGTTTGATGAGCTCTATAGTTACTGCCTTGTAGCCAAGTGAATATAAAATTCAGGTGGTATATGCATGGCTGAGGTGTCCGAGTGGTTAAGGAGTTGGACTTGAAATCCAATGGGCTATGCCCGCGCAGGTTCGAATCCTGTCCTCAGCGGAATTTGTATATTTTGCATCTTGTGTAATTTTTATTTCTTCAAATATGTTTTAACTATCATTACGAATATATAGTCAGTTTTGAATTATGACAATTTTCAGAAAGAAAATATAACAATGTTTTATTGTGTTCATTGTATTCGGATCAAATTCAAAATTAATAGAGTTCAATATTTTTTTATGGCAACATATTAACTTTGTATATATCAACTCAATAACAATAAAACACATATTGTTTGATCAATATCTTCACAAATAGTCTTTGAGAATCTTAGATTTAGACTCGAAATAAGCAAAAAATACATAGAAAGAGGTTGTTCAACAGAGCATAGCAGTTCCTCACTCTGAGGAAAAGATCTAATTAATAGTTCATGTCGTAACTTTGGCTCGATTCTCATAATTGGACAAGAGATTTCAAGTGTCAGGTAACCAAGCTAGCCAGATATAATTATTGAAGATGATATTGAGAGAACGATAATGAGGGATAATTGAGACGTCTCAAAAGAGTGCGATTATAATGATTTACTATCTACCGATGTATGCAGTCGTGGGTAATTATATTTATTTATTCTTGAAATATATGTACACGGTTAGGAAGACTCTCCACCTAATAAGTGTTAAAATGCTAGAATGTGAAAAAAATTGATATACATACCTAAATATACAAATAAACATTTTTATTTTTTTAATATTTTTTTTAAACTTTTTAACAATGCTGCCGGCCTTTAAATAAATTTTTATGAACTGGGATGAATGGAACAATGAGGCCAATGGCTAGCTAGCGTTGAAATTGTATCACGCGATTTTTAGACGTCCCAATTGGCTGATCCATTTGACGTAAAAATGAAGCCGCAACAAGTTTTATTTTTTCATTTAATTGCAAAAATGTTTGGAATGGATTAAAATATATAGGTATCATTCAAGAACAACCGGAATAACGAAATATGCAAAATATAATTAACTAGCTTATTTGCTCGTGGCTTCGTCTGCGTGACCGGGATATGTTTACTGACCGGGATGAAAAATAGCCTATATCCTTCTCCGTTTCATATAGTACATGTATACCATATTTCATACCGATTGGTAAAGCCGTTACGACGCTATAATATGATAAACAAACAAGCTCACTTTCACGTTTTATAATATTAGTAAGGATGTTCTCGTGCAAGGTACTGTTACAATTAAAATCTTACAGGTACATTGCGATAACTAGGACAGTAAATCATTGGTAGGTATCCTATTCTGACAAAATATGTATTTCGTTTACAAACAAACAATCAACAGATTCCCATCATCGCATCCCCATCTGTACAAACCATTTTCAATAGCAATTAACTTGTATCAATAAAATAATTATCCAATCATGAGGCAATTTACTCGGTTTGTCCCTTCATTTGTCGTGCTGGTCACTCTTATGTATACAAGCATTTGCTATCTCTTTTTGTGCAGAGCGGCAACTATCGAGGACGGTGACACGACTCGCTCTTGGCGTCTGGCGGTCGGCGACCAGATTTGCCTGATCTCCCGTCCAGTTTAACTAGTTTCAAGGTCTAGCCTGGATCTTGCGTCTGTCTGTCCACCTATGGTCATGTAGCATTAATTATTTTAACAGCGAGCGAATATTCTGTACAGAAGGTTATTATTGGATTAAAGTAGTACGCGTTGCAAACATAGGAAATAATTTATCATTACCTACATGAATTATTTGAATTTCTAACTTAATTGAATAAGTTTTATATAACTACTAGCTGACTCGGCAAACGTTGTTTTACCATATACGTTATTTCGAGAATTATACATGAAAATTTATCGTACTACAATTATTATATTCGATTGCCATCTTGCAAGTCTATTGCGGCATATAAAAATCGCGATTAAAAAAAACAGGAGTTGATCGTATAAGCGTGAAAATTTGAATTTGTATGTATTTTTTAATGCTAAATCATAATAAAATAAAATAGTCAAAGAAATAAAAAAAAAATTGGGTGTGAGTCACCCTTATCATTGAGGGATATGAAAAATAGATGTTGGCCGATTCTCAGACCTACCCGATATGCACACAAAATTTAATGAAAATCGGTAAAGCCGTTTCGGAGGAGTTTGGTAACAAACATCGCGACACGAGAATTTTATATATTAGATTTTAATGTTTTTTTTAAGTCATTTAAGTTTAACGGTTACGGGTTGTTGTCTGAGATATGAACATTTATTCGTTTTAACAAATTATGTTATAGCAACAGTATCAGGCATAATTTTAATTATTATTAGATTCCTATAAAAAATAGTTATAAAATTAAATAATATAACTACGAAATAACAATACATTAAACTGGTGAATTTTTTACATTCGATCTATGTATCTAATTGCCGTTTAGTCTCGGCATAAATTAGGCCACACCTTTTTTTCCCTTGGGTATCGTAAGAGGCGATTATCGTAACCTAATAGTCGAGGAATGGGCAGCAGCGTCCCTCTTAAAACGTCACCAAAACCTAACTGCGGTCGCCAACCCCTCTGCCAAGCGTAGCAACTATTGACACTACTTATGCGAGAGGAGAGTCCAGCAGTGAACAATTAACGACCAATATAATGATGATATGTATATAGTGGAAAGCCTTATCTGTCATCTATGTAGGTAATCATTTCATAGACAATATAGAGTCCCATCTTTTGACCGCTAACCTTACAAGTTAAGGAACCCCAATGAACACAATGCACGCATTGTTGCTGCATGATAGAACTAAATCCATTCACGGTTGCAAGCTGAATCTACACAGCCGATTCACATTAAACTTTACCATAATCTAAAGGAAAAACAATTGAAACAAGTAATTACGAAGATTAATGCCTATTTCTTTACGAGTATTTTTAAAATATACAATGTTCTTTACAAATTTCAATTTAATATTTGAAAATTTATGTTAATTTTTAATCCTCGACCCAAAAAGAGGGATGTTGTATGATTGACGTGTTTGTGGCATTTTGTATCTACCGTTAACTGTCCGCTACTGAATATAGCCTCCCTCATAAGGGGAGTTTTACCAGTATTTGCCATACTTGGCAGACAGGTCGGCAACCGCATTTAGGCTCTTGGTGAAGTTTTAAGAGAAATATTGCTGCCCATCCTTCCTCTATAAACTCCCTTAATCGCCTATTACGACACCCACGGGAATGGAAATAGTAGCCTACTCTATGCCGAAACCTATACGGCAGTTTGTGGCATGGTACCTCCTAAACGAATGGACCAATTATGATGCGGTATGCAGTTTTCTGTTTAAAAACTGACGTGATAGAAATGGTACTTAGCTACAATTTATGAAGATCGGTTCAGATATTCCGGGAATTACTTAAATTTTTTTAAATTTTGTTTATTTATTAACAATATCTACATATATGTGTAAAGAGAGGATGCGACGTAAGCAATATACTAACCCTGAAGAAGAGTTCCGGATAAAGCCGAAACAATTGTCGAAAAGGACAAATATGCTTAGTAAGTGTATAAAAAGACCCATTGTACAAACATAAAAATATCTTTTAATGCAGATTTATCGTTAATTTTATAAATCCAATTATTTGATTTTTTTTCATAACATCATTGAAGTGAAAAAGCATAATAAATGTAAGAGGTAAACACCACACAAACAGAACAAAACAAAACCTAATGACGTGACTTCAAATTAACCAGCTCGCGCAATGGGTGGTCTATTAGTACGCGGTGATAATTTATTCTGTCGAAATTAACATCTTTTACGGCCAAGCAATAAAGTCTAAAGTCGGGGAAAATAACTTTTGAAAGTATATTATTGCAGTGGGAGGTGTAAGCCATAAGTAATTATGATTAAAAAATCCATCTTCACGGAGATAAAATAAATTTGTAATTAAGGATTGGTCGTTCTAAACAAATCTTATTGGTAAATAACATATTGCAGATTTAAAAGTGGTTATTTCGTATGAAGTATCTTCGACTTTATTTGATTAATCATACCTACTTGTACAACAATTAGTCCATTACCTTAAGGTTGTCTTGAAAAGATTGCTCTCAGCAATAAGACCACTTTACTGTACTTATACAATTGTATCGTTGTGTATGTAAATTGAATATAATGCAAATAAAGTATACTCATTCATTAATTGTTACTTTAGTTACATAATATTGTATATTTAAAATACTTATTTCCATTATGTATTTTTATTGTTTACATATGAGACCAGATTCGAAGCATACTATACCATACTATATCAGTCGCTAATCGCCCACTGCCAAACATAGACCTCCCTCTATTAGGGAGTTTTGCCAATAGTTGCCACGCTTAGCAGGCGGGTTGACAACCGCAGTTAAACATTGGAGGTGTTTTAAAAGGGACGCTGCTGCCCATCTCTCGACCATTATGTTCCCTTAGTCGATTCTTACGACACCCACGGGAAAGGAAGGGGTGGCCTATTATATGCCGGGACCACACGGCAATTCGAATTCGAAGCATAATTCTCATAATTTATCATTTTCACTTTTTTTATATTTTATTTGTATATCTAATTAAAAATTATCTTTAAAAACAAATAATCAATTATAATTAATAGAATTTATATTGATTTCTAAAGCAAAAACATGCTGTGCCTGTGTTTTTATTTAATTTACGCAATAAGGAAAGCAGACTGCTATTCAAACCATAATGTGATGTTAATATCATCGACCAATGATATCTGATACATCAATTGCAAATATCTTGATCATTTTAAATGGTGCATAGCAATTCTTTTTCAATTTAATTGGTTGGAGACTAAAAAAAGGATTGGAAAAAGAAAATTATACTCGTGTCCAAAATATAAATAGCTAGGAATATAATGGAACATCACAGATAGGATGTTCTAATTATATAAAATGACGGAGATATAAGAATAACATAAACACAGCGACATGTTTCACAATTTGATTTTAATTTTGCAACTTTGACGCTGAGAATTTAAGAGAAATTGCAACATTTAATTGTTCAGTTTTTCTGAAATCTTTATGAATATTGAACGTACTAATAGAAATAATTTCATTAATAGAAAACCAATCTCTGAATAGTTTATACTGTAAGTATTTTACCTTTCCATAAAAATAGGATCTGTCGAGCTCGTGCAAGCAGTACCACGAGGAATAGCTTGAAACTAAAACTCTAATTGGAAGTAATAGCGTTTTACGCATATTAAAGAACTTTTACTACGTGGATATCTAACCTAGCGGACAACTGTACATAGCCTGCAATTTAACGGTTTTACACACATTAGAAAAAACATTATTGTACTGTTAGATTCACAACTTTGCGGTGATGGAGTAAAAATATATGTTGAAAGTATAAACAAAATTATTGCAATGCTTCTATAGCTGACACACTATCAACGTGTAGTTGTCGAGATAATGATCTAGCCTTGAGAGATTGTAATGCATGAACGAAAATAAAACACGACGCAATTCACTTTGGTACTCTCTAATACACATGCTAGCACGAAGGCAAAATTAATATCGGTAATTGATCAAGTTTGTGATATTTCTGGGCGTTTAAAATAGACTATTATTAGAGACATACAACGAAACTTAAAATTATTGGTATGAGCAATTATAGTTATCTTTAAAAATTAGTGACTAGTCACGAAACCTCAACCAAATTCGTTAATTCTAATTCTTTTAATAATTCCTTTGTCCCGACTTAAGACGTAACTGACAGAATTACACGGGAATAAATAAAATAGGTTTTACACGAATAATATTGACATTTCTTTTAAGTTTATAATTATTATAGCGGTAACATATAAAAAAAATTTAAGCAATAATTTAAATATAATTGATTTGCAAATGCTATTTATTTTTTGAAACCACAGAATTATTTAATCTGTGCCATTATTCCAGTTTTATTTCTTATTTCACGATTTTTCATTATGACGTTATCAAGTAATAGATAGGTATAGTTTGCTTCAATGGAGTTTAATGAAATGAGAACCCACTTTAATTCAAATTATCACCAAAATCATCATATCAGCCGTTAACTGTTCACTGCTGAACATAAGCCTCCTCCTATTGAGGGGTTTTGCCAAAAGTTGCCACGCTTGGCAAGCGGAGTGCCCATCCCTCACCATTAAGTAAACAATTGTATATTAATACTTAATTCTAATATACTTAATGATCAAGAGATAGACAGCAACAGCTTAACTGCCAATCGGCCTCCCAAGCGTGGCAACTACTGGAAAAAAAAACCCAATTAATGGAAGTCCTATATTCAACAGTGGAGAGTTAAAGGTTGATATAATGATACGAATATATATCGTGGTTATTTTTATAATTAATTAACTCACATAAATCAATTTAAAAAAGGATCAGTATGCAAGTAAACATTTCAAATCTAATGTAATTTTAAACTAATTAATTAATAACACAGTGATAAGTGTGTATATTATACACAGTCGTAAATATAAATTAGATTCATCCATTATTTATCATTCATTATATGTATGGCATTATTCCATATTAAGTAATAATATTGTCTGTAAATCACATTAATGTGTTTTTATAACAATTCTTAGAGATTAATGAGGTGATGTCTCGGCATGCATAATTCTTTACGGTCATTTAATTTAGTGTTATAACCTTTTGATGAATGTTAAATGTAGTGTATACTTAAATGGAAATTGTACTTTATATTTAATATCATAATTAAATCTGAATTTCTTTACGCGGCTACTCAAAATCTTTTAAGTAGGCGAGATAACAATGACAGATTTTAAGGATTCTTTCGATTTATCCAAAACAAGATTCTATGTAATAACTACTTAACACCATTCAAATACGTTCAGACATTTTTATGATTGAATATTATAGACAAGAAACTCAAAATCTGAGTTTCTCGTAACACTGGCTGCGTTATAAAAAACTTACTTCTATTTGGAGGATTAAACAGTTGGTGCCTTTGTGAAGCACGTATTATTTATAGAAATAAAATGTTCAGTTTATATATAGTTTACGGCATTAAAAGCCTTGTATAATTTAGTTCCTTGTAGAATTATTATGTTTGAACTTTACTTATCAGCTCAATCACTTTTATAATCGATACTCAATCTTGAATAATTTTTTTAGTCCTATTCTCTTTAAATTATCATTCACACAGCTCCGAATCAGAGTAACCAAACTTCAAACTTCCATGTTAAAAAAGCACGTCACGTCAAAATTAGGAATAAATAGAAAAGTCAGAATATTCCTTCATTTGGTAAGCGCGTTTGGCTGTCTTTGTTTATGATGAATTGGAACCTATTGCAAATGACAAATGTATTTCTGTAAATATTTTATATACAAAATCACAGATTACATCATAACATTGATTTTAGCTATTAATTATTCTGCTGTACAGACGGTTATAACAAATGGTCCTAAACCACTTAATCCAGTAACTCTGCGCAACAGATTCTTGGCTGTCGCTCCATCTAGTAATTATAGTCTTAGACTCCCTACGTTTACTTTTCGTCATCATCATCATCTCAGCCATTATCTGTCCACTGCTGAACATAATCCTTCCCAAAGACTGCTATAAAGAACAATCCTGAGCCACCTGCATCCACAGACTCCCTTCAATGCATTTGAGGTCGTCACTCCATCTAATGGACTGTCAAACTACACTGCGTTTGCCCGAACGAGATTGCCACTCAAGAACCTTTCTTTCCCATCGGTTGTCGGTTATTAGAGCTTGCTGTGTACGTTTACCTTTACAACTTGCTTATTCTGGGGGAAAAGGATTGATCGTAATGAGATTTAACAACCTTATTGCTAACAATACACCCTATCAGGTCGAACTCCATACGATTTCCCCTGGAAACTATAGTGGTTATTTCTTGTTCAATTGGTCACTATGGGCCACTGACCTGCCTTCATCCTCGCCTATCGCCCTTCACTGGTGCCCCACCAGCGTATACCAATACCGCAGGCGGGGTTACCATTATATTTTCATCTATTAAAAAAAACATGCTTATTCTTCATTGGTCGTTATAGTTCTCCGAGCAGAAAATACCCGGAATTTTCAAAGTAGATGCTTCTATACTTATACCTTGTATATTTGTAGTATACGGCCACATGTCGTCACGCGCAACTTGCCTTAAAATTGTTTTTTGGATGATGATGAAAGATGAAGCACAATATGATAAAAAGTTGTCCCGATGCGTGATAAATATCTTGTGGCACGTGCTTGCATTAACAAGCTCCTGTCACGGAAATAAGTGAACAGTTTAAAAAAATAAACACTAATGGAATTTGGATGGGAACGGTAT
This sequence comes from Galleria mellonella, assembly GCF_026898425.1. Lineage (NCBI taxonomy): Eukaryota > Metazoa > Arthropoda > Insecta > Lepidoptera > Pyralidae > Galleria > Galleria mellonella. The sequence continues at coordinate 3,296,249 of NW_026442042.1, read as the reverse complement.
GAATGGCGCTTAAAGTCAAGCTACTCGCTTCGCTCATTAGCCTAATGGCAATTGGGTCATCAAAACGACTCAAACTGCACGTCCGCAGCACCGTTATCGCCGAGTTTGCATCCGCGACAGTCGTTGCCCCCAGATTGGCGGAGTGAGAGCGGACAAATCACTTCCCAGATTTTGTGTACTCACTGCCTAATGGATAGGGTTGCCGATGACACCTAAATAGGGTTATCACTATTTGGAAATGTATTTTTTTATCGATACACAATTTCTAATTAAGTTCGCAAATCCATAATATTATATAATATATTTAAAATGTTACTTTCTGTACATGATAGTATAGTAAAAAATAACAAATCGTAAACTAACTCTTCGTGATATTTAATAACTTTCCTCTAACAATATGATGGTTTCCTGCCATTCTTTCGAGTTGAACAAGTAGGACGGATGATGCAAAAAGATTGAAGCAGTCTTCAAATGTCCTCGTTCTATTATAATAGGTAAACACTTATTAAGATATAAAAACAGATGAGTATATGTTTTGAAAGTTTCCGGATTCACATTTCTATACATATTTAGTTTGAAACGATAAAAATTTAAATTTAGTATCAAAAAATGATCGGAACTCCTACATTTCTATTATATAAACGTTTCTGACGTTGATGATATCTCTATACTCTCCAAAGCGCGAAACAAGAATCTCTTGACAAAATGTATTGAATAAATTCCTTATTAATATCATAAATATGAAAGTGAGTTTAATTGTTTGTTCTCTTATAGCGCCTTAACGGCTTGACCAATCACTATACAATTTGATATACACATACTATATAGAATGGAGAAAGATATACACTACTTTTTTACGCGGTCTGTAAACATATTCCGGTTACACGGACAAAATCGCAAGTAAAAGCTAGTAAACAATAAATATATAGATTTTATTGTCACGTAATCATCATTATACCAAGTCTATTCCATCCCATCGTTGGAGTCAGGTTTCTCGTCATAAAAAATTTATACTCCTCTTCCTATTTATAAAATTCTTTTATGAAACTTAAAATAGCAAACGAGCGGACGTGGAAAGTTGTAACAATCATATATAGACATAAGCAACATCATTCCTGTGAATTAATTACCAATATTTTAACTTCATAGTTAACTACGTCTTGTTTTTATCACTGAACGCTTACGTAAATCCTTACTAATGTTAGCAATAGAAATGTGAAAGTGAATTCTTTATTTATTACCTCTTAGCTTAATAGCTCAACCAATTATAACAAAATTTAACATATAGGTATGGAATTGGAATGGAGGAAAGGAATTGATAGTAATTGGAATCAGCGGCTCCATTGCTAGCAATATTCTCTGTCAAATCCACACGGTCCCCCTCTTGAAACCATCCTTGTTTAATTCCAGGTGAACATGATTACTCACTATGATACGATATACGATGAGCTAACTGATAAATCTTCATCTTCGCCTACCATCACTCACTGGTATCCCACCAGTATATCGTCATAGTCGTAGAATACTGACGGATATATATATGTAATCTTTGTCAGATCCGTCAGTATTCTACGACTATGACGATATGTCTATAACGCAGATGGGGTTTTCATTTAATTTTATCAAAATTAAAAACGATGGATGGAGACAGGCATACGCTATTTTTATCCTCATAACAAATTCGGTCATAATACAGGAACAAAATCGTGGACGAAAATTTATAGTCAAATAAACATAAAACCATGCTCCACAAACGTTACGAGCCTATAACGTAATAAACGAGAAACACAGCTCTCAAGACTCAATTCTACCGAATTAAAGTTTCACTCGCAACAATTTCTTAATTCACCCGAACATCTGACAATGATGAATCCTCAAGAATCATCAAATACACATTCGTAGTAACCCTATTAGTGTAGCAATAGCTCAGCAAGCGATGCGGTCAATGTACCGAGCGTCACGCGACGGCGAACACTCTAATGCGCTTAGATTGCTACCTACTTCAACATCCAGTTTATCTAGACCTGACTAATCTGGGCACTTTACTTCTAAATGTCCTGCATTAGTGGCAATAGAGAGACGCGGGAGAGCTCTTCTTGCGATGGCTTCGTGCGTGTTGCATTGGCAAGTATTGCGCGAACACAGCTATTTGCTGTACTGTCTTACATACCCTTTGTATGTATTTTAAATGGAAAATAATGCCTAATGGCAAGATCTTCTGTTTTTCTGAGTTTCTTTCCTAACGTCTTTGTTTTTTTATTCGTTTCTTCATTCTATCTATCCAAACTTTTTAATAATTGTTTGTGTGCTAATACAAAATTTATCTACCTTTGATCATATACCTAAGATCATACCTATGATCAGCAATATTAGCAGTAGTGCATAGTATCTTAAAAAAGTCTGGCATAATTACGTACGCGACTTTTTCTGTACTTCAATTATCAATAATATTTTGTCTAAAATTGTATCGTTTTTTAAAAACCTATTATTACACAACTAAGCACGGGATTCTCCTCAGATAAAGAGGATTTGTTTATTATTATGAACCAGAAGAAGTCAACTCAGTTTAATATAGAGTTTTATTTATGCCCTTAGTTACTTACGACATTATAAGAATGGAACGATAGAAAACACTGACAATGATATACAGTCACCGTCTTCCAATATTGTATTTGTATAAAAAAATTCACCACATTTGATGGATTATATTAATTTATTATTTATTATGAATTTATGATATTAATAATTGTTGTATTGTGTAATATTTTTAGAACTTGCATTAATAATGATTTCGACACAATGTGTATTGTTATGAAATAAATGAAATGAAAAATTAATACATACACGTAATTTAGTTAAAGGTGCTATATTTTCAGTATCGTTCTTATATTTCTGATCTTCGGATTTTGTACATGTTAATGACATTTTCTTTAAAATTATATGTTTCAAACAAATACTTGACCGCAATTCTTATTCTCGCCAACAGTAAGGGCAGTCGCTAGAGGCGAGGTCGTATCCAATTGAACTATTGCTGTAAAGTAATCATCTTGTGAAGCATCATAGCTTATTTAACCATTTTATATTTATAGTCATCATTATCTTCTTCCTACCCTTATCCCAATTATTATATGAGATCGGCGTAATAAGTTTTTTATCCATATTACAAAAAGATATGGCTTATAGTTTTACGACCGGCCACCTGCCTAACGTCAACCCTCTTTGAGAATACTTATAATTATGTGGAAATTACTTATAAGTATCTATAACATATTGTTTTCTTTGGACTACTACTATATGCGTCGCCGTTCATAACTAAGGATCCCAGATGGTTTTAATTCTAGTCGAGCTTCGTCGACTAAAATACTACATGTACTTTGAGTGTAGAAAATCCGGTCGTTAATAAATTAAAATACTATTGTATTCATAAATAAATAAATAATTTATTTCTCTCCAGTTACTTACCTAATATCTAGGGCTGGGGGAAAATTTTTCATTGTAGGCCCTTTGGACATTGGAGTAAAATATTTAAAATTAACAGTCAGGTCATTAGAACATTTTGGAAAATTATTTTTTATCTGAATCTTACAGTTGGATCCCGTAGAAATTTTATCAAAATCGGTATAGTAGTTCAGTTTTTAAATCAAAATAACTGGTTTTGTTACAACTGAAGCGGGTTTTTGTGGAACACACTCTTTAATTATTAGATATATGAAGCAAAATCTTTACCTTTTAAATATTTATATAAGGTCAAATCTCAGATGGCAATTCCACATTACTTTGACAATGTTTTGACAAGACAATGGAAAGGTATTATATTTTAATTACTTATAACTGTAATTATCTAGTAACATAGTCATCTAATTAATATTCATTTCTGTACGTGAACAAAATGTAATTCGAATATAATACATATAAATAATAATTATCGCTAAATGTGTTACTAGGCAATAAATTTGAGAACGACTGGATCAATTCAGCTATTTTCAACCGACTTTAAAAACAAGGAGGTTCGCAATTCAGTTGTATTTTTTTATGTTTGCTACCTACATTTGCAACATAGTCGTAAACTGATTGGTGACATTTTTTTTTATCAGAAAGGATATACCTAAGCATAATCCTCTCAAAACTCAAGTCTTACTAGCAGGTAGTACTAAACTTATCTAAAACGTAAACCAATCAATGTTAGCACCAATAATAGTTAGTTTTAATTGTGTAGTTATACCTTTCAGTGAATCAGTGAAAGACCTGGGTGTGATCATTGACAGTTGTCTAACTTGGCAACCACAAATAGAAACGGTCAGTAGGAAAGTTTTCGGATCCATTAGCTCATTTCGAATACTGCGTAATTTCTTGCCTATAGCTACCAAAATTGCACTCCTTACTTCATATCTCAATCCTTACTTCTCTCAATTCTTGATTATTTCAACACTTGTTATCTGGATTTTACGGAAGACCAAGACGTCTTCAAAACGTTTTCATCAGGTTTACTTTCGGTCTTAGAAAATATGATCATATTTTCCCGTTTCCTGCTAAGCTAAAGTGGCTTTCCATTCATTTTCGACGGTATACTGACAATCTTTCACTGCTTCATAATGTCCTTTTTAACCCGTCCTCTCCTTGCTATCTAAGGGAGCGGTTAGACTTCCTCAATACGGTTCATTCTCTTAATCTGAGATTGTCTTCGGCTGGAGGCCAGCTCCTCCTCCAGGTGAAGACACCAGTACCTTTCAGAAGTTTTAATGATGATTATGGAATAGTCTACCAACTTTTATACAGACTATACAGTACCTATCAAGTTTAAAGCAAAAATTAAAGACTTCTGAACAAGTTGTCATATTCGTAATTTATGACTAACAAACATACTTACTTAAATATTTTCATTTTTGATATTACATGTGTATGTATATATATTTGTGTATTTGTATATATGGATATATGTGTACTTTTATGTATTTATATATTTGTATATTTATATGTAGGTATATATGGATTTATTTGGGTATATATTAGTAACTTAAAGTATACATTTATATTATTGTACGTATCCTATATATCTATATGTATTTAAAAAACGAACAGAGTTTATGGTCTCAGTCAAACTGTTTAAATTGCTCTTCTCCATCCGAAAGATGCCTGGAAGAGATCGCTCTTAGCAATAAGGCCGTCCATTGTTTTCTTAGTGTAATGTTTTCATGTAATTGTTTGTATTTATAGTAAGTTTGCTATTATAATCTTATGGATGAAACAATAAACATTTAAAATAAGAAATAAATCTATCTATCTACTTAATGATTGATCGCATAGAAATTTTATCAAATTCGGTTCAGTAGTTTAATTTTTAAATTGAAATAACTGCTTTTATCACACTGGAAGTCGGTTTTTTGTTAAAGATTATCTTATTATCTTTCAAATAATGGATGAATATCGAGAAAGGTTCTTACGACAGGAAAAATTTCCCAGAAAAATGTATTGTTATTGTAATTTTTTAACCACACAAACTGTTCCTAACTCCCAATTTCCAAGATTTTATTCAAATAATGACTTAGCATTTTTTTTTCTTAGCTTTTGACAAAACGACGTCTGCCAAGTCAGCTAGTAACCTATAACAATACCTAGTCAACGCTAAAAAATATATTTACACAATGTAATTTAAAACAATTTATAATAAACACTGGAAAGCCTGTATATATAAATTCTTCATACTACACATGTAAGTGCTTATTTATTTATTTATGCATTGTATAAGCTGTCTTGTATATTAATATTTGTAACCAAAAACAGACTATAAAGAGAAAAAGAGTGACAAAGTACACCCCGAGATTTATCCACTTAAGTTTTCTTTCAGTCTACATTGAGAACCGAAAATGGAAAAATATAATATGAATGTCCTTTTAATATAATAACAATAATTAAGAAAGACTCTAATTTTTATGTTTTTTTGTTGTTATTAACGGGTAAACTCTAAAACTTAGATTATATAGATAGAGTGTCTCCATACAAATGCTTCGAGAAAAACAGGTCAACTTTTTCATACAATTTTGCGTGATAAATAGTTATGTGTGATTCCTTCATAACTTCTATATTTATTTTGTCTTATAATTTCTGTATCTTTTTAAAAACATAAATACTCTTTTTATTTATTAAATAATACGTCAAGATACGTAAATATATACAACACTGATAAAACAAACGACAATTAGCTGAAAAAAGTTGACCAGTTTTTAAAGCTGTAGTCTCTATCCTTATAATCTAAGCTCTACTAATCTAAGTACTACTAAACTAATTTTAAAAATTCTCTCATATAATAATAATGTTTATTTATTTATCTCGCAACTTTTTTGAGTAATGAAACATTTAAAGTAATACCATAGTACATAATACAATATAAAACTACATTGTCAATGAATAACATGGGTTGTACATTATTTTTAAAATATAATGAAGGGATAAAATTGTTATGAATGTAGTATTGTTTGCAGTGTTTGTGTAAAGGATCCAACTATGTAGGTATTCTCTTCCAACAAACCCAAAGTGAAAAGGAGCATAAATTACCAGCGATATTAACAGCATACAAAAAAAAAAGAACCAGTACGGTAACATCTAAAGGGAAACTTTGTATAAAAGTCGTTTGCTTGGGTACCTCTGTCCCATTTGTCACAACTGCTTTACGGTTGAAACACAAATGATTTGTGTTTCAACCGTAAAGCAGTTGTGTTTGCATGGCTGTGTTTCGGTTTGAAGGATGGAATATGGTGTGAATTTACAGGGTACAGAGGAATAACACCGAAGTCCTCAGGAATGGCAACGCATGGGGTATCATGGGCGAAATAGTATACTCTGTTATGTCCATGGTACTGCTCATGTCTATAGGCGACGGTTACCAGTTTCCATCAGGTGGGCGGCCAGCTTGTTTGCCATTCTAAGTTGTATAAAAAAAATAGAAACAAAAATCTATCAAAACTTTTTTAGCAGCTTGTAAAACCGAATCGCAAATAACACAAAATAAACTATATAAATAAATACTGCATCTCTGTCCCCAATAATATCCACCCCAATTCACTTTCGTCCATTGATCACTCCCATTTGGTCGGAACACCTCTGTTGTGTTGCGGTAAATTTCACCATTCAATAGGTAATAGGATTCCGGGTTCCCTCGTTTGACAAAAGACGATAATTTGCCGAATTCCTTATCGACCCTCACTCCATAACCATATATTGCTAATTAATTTTAAAAGTAATAAAGAATAAAAAAATATTAATTAATGCGCATGCCAATAACAATTACAACAGAAACATATACAATTATAAACTTAAATCAAAAAAAAAAACACACACACCCACACACACAAATAAACTTATAATTACGAATGTATACGACTCAAAAAATGGTCATTCTCAGCTAAGTGTATAAACCATTCATACCTAATGCCTAAACGCTGATATTCTTTGAAACCGAAAAATTTTTGAACACTTATAATTACATACATTAGTTTATGATCAAGATAGATTTAGATATATTTAAGTTTTTAATACCATATGTATGATCTTTAAAAGTACAAATGTTTTATCAATATTGTGACCAGATTAGAAAGATCTGGAAAATTCAAACAGATTCTAAGAAATTAATTTAACTTAATATTAATATGACTTTAGTTGTGATTTAAATAATGAATAATAATAACAAATAAAAAAAAATAACTATAGAAATATTAGCTTAAGTATTACCTCCTCTTAATGTTTGTAAAATACAACAAATAAAAAGTTGGATAGGAAATAAATAAGTAAATAGTGAAGGTACATGTAAAATTGGCTAATGACATTAACATATGACGACAATGATTCTAATTAAATATAACTGAACACACGCACGCGCACATACACTCACACAAGCACGCACACATGCGCGCACACACAAATGCGCGCACGCACACTCATACACACACACTCTAACAATATTACTTTATTGCCTTTTAATGTATCTGTCGATCTGTAATTATTTATTTTATATTTAATGCATTATAGAACTAGTGTCTGTTAAAAAAATACAAGATTCCTGCGATACACGGCAATAGCTTAGTACAGAAAATGTTGTTAAAGTGTGTTTGTTACCTTATCCAAATATGCAAAAATTAATAAATAAAAATCAAAAATACATTTGCAAACAATTATGTATGCAATTCTTCCTACCCACCTGGTTCTATGTTTTGAAACTTGCTTTCTATAAATTGTTCTTTAAATTTAGTAATAATGACAGTATTTCATACACATACACTATCGGAACTTAATAACAAATAACAAGTAAATAGTACCTATGTAAATAATTTATATACCGACACGTCGGAAACGTCACGACGTTTCGACGTAAATACTGTTTACCTGTAATCGAATCGCGTTAAGTTCAATTTATTTATTTAATCTATTTAATTTAAAACAAATATTGTGACAACAACACGAAAGTTTAATAAACTATAATAACAATGTTATGTAATAATGCTGCCGTCTGGTCCCGGCGTAGAATGGGCCACACCTTCCATTCCTGTGGGTGTAGTGAGAGGCGACTAAAAGAACTTAATGGTCGAAGGATAAGCAGTAGCAAAGCCTAACTGCGGTTGCCATCCCACCTGCCAAACGTAGCAACTACAGGCAAAATCCCTCAATAAGGGGAGGCCTAAGGTGGACAGTTAACCATTGATATTATGATGACGATGTATGACAGGTTTTTTTTTATACAACTTAGAATGGCAAACAAGCTCAGACAAGCTCAAGTCCACCTGATGGAAAGTGGTAACCGTCGCCTATGGACATGAGCAGTACCATGGACATAACAGAGTATACTGTTTCGCCCATGATACCCCCCCATGCGTTGCCATTCCTGAGGACTCAGGTGTTATTCCTCTGTACCCAGTAAATTCACGCCAATGGGTGGTCGTCACTGTCCTTCAAACCGAAACACAGCCATGCAAACACAACTGCTTCACGGTTGAAACACGAATGGGACAGAGGTACCCAAGCAATCGACTTTTGTACAAAGTGTTTACACTACGGCAGCTTGTGAAGTTTTTGTTGTCACCACTTTAGCAGGATATTTTTTTAATGGACGACAATTAAATAGTAATCCCGCCGCGCAGGGGGGACCACGTGGAGGTCGACCTAACGAAGTATATTGCTAGCAATGGGACTGTCAGTCCGCATTACTAACAACCCCCCCCCCCCTTACCGTATTACTCATGCCTATACTTTGTACCTGTGAATTTCACAATTATGAAACCACTTGCAGACACCTAATATTATTTTTTCTAAATATCTCTTATGTACTTACATATATCGTCTAGTTACAATTATGTTGTCTCCTTCTATACTTATAATAAATCTGTAGAGAGGTCAATTCTGTACATGAAATATATTTCCAAAATAACTATCAGGGGGTGATTAGTGATCGATACTGATGCCAAAAATGCAATCAATAAAATTTTTGTCTGTCTGTCTGTATGTTCGTTATAGAAACAAAAACTACTCAACGGATTATAACGAAACTTGGTACAATTATTCTTCATACTCCTCGGCAGGTTATAGTATACTTTTCATCACGCTACGATCAATAGGAGCAAAGCAGTGAAGGAAATGTGTCTGTTACATCAAAACCACTGAGCCGTGAGGAAGGATATAGGCTACTTATTTTACGAAAAACGACTGAAACGCAGACGAAGTCGCGGGCAACAACTAGTAATAAATAAATATAAAATAGATGTTGTTATATCTTACCCACAGCTAACAAAGTCATAAGCAAAGTTTAGTAAATAATAAGAATGAATAAAAAATTGTAAGACATCTTTATACCTATCAACTAATAATCAAACGGCAACTTTTTTCCAACTCGATAACAAATCGATAATCGATTAAATCGAAAAGTAGCAAGGTAACGAAGCGTCTCGTTACTCGTCCGCGATATGTCCCAACTGTCGAGATCCAATCGATGTTATTTTACGATTCGATACTGATCTCAACTCAATTTTAACTGCGACTTAAAACGTCAGTCAAGACTGTTTGTGTAAAGCAATTAAATGTGCTGCATCTGATTGCAACTTTTAGATAAAGAGGAACGATGATTTTACTTTTTATAACTTCGGTGTAGTTAGACCTAACTTAATATTATAAAATGTGATAGTTTGAAAAGATATAAGACACTTTGTACAAAAGTCATTTGCTTGGGCACCTCTGTCCTATTCGTGTTTCTACAGTGAAACAGTTGTGTTTGCATGACTGTGTTTCGGTTTGAAAGGTGGGATATGGCAGTGAATTTACAGGGTACAGAGTAATAACACCTGAGTCCTCAGGAATAGCACCGCATGGAGGGTATCATGGGTGAAATAGTATACTCTGTTATGTCCATAATGCTGTTCATGTCTATAGGCGACGGTTACCACTTTCAGTGGACCGTCAGCTTATTTGCCATTCTAAATTGCATAAACAAAATAAAAAAAAAAAAAGAAATTTGTATTTTTATTACTCCAACAAGGAAAATTCGGAATTTCGTACCATGGTAGTTACTCAGGTTAATAAATGATGATTACTATTTTTCAACAAGTGAACCATCAGTTTGTTTGTCATTCTAAAAAATAATAATACTAATAACAGTATGTTAGCCGTTTAACCAATCGCTATCGAAATGGGAACCCCATAAATATTTATTTTCTCATTTACTTTGTAGCTTACCACTAGATGGCGTTATAACACATCAGCTTCTATATTCAATCAATTACCATGAAAAATTTAAATATACAGAGGCAGCACAAGGTCATACAGAGTTCGTTAATTTTAAATAAAATAACATTTGAATTATCTATAAGTTTATTAACTAAACATTTTAAACCTGAGTAATTCATCTGATTCAATTCTATAGGTTCCTATTATGTTTTTCATTTTGATCTTTCTCGTTATTTACTAAAATAATGCTGTGAGAAGTATAAATCCACCTTTACAAGCAAATGCTGACACTGTGTATTTACAAAGAAGTAAACCTAACTATTTACACAAGTAATACAGATGTTACCAGTCATTATAGATGTTCTTAATGTCGCCGCCTTATTGTTTCATATATAAAGTTGACGCAACTGTATCAGTAGACTTACATAGTAACAGCGCGTTCGAATTAAATTAAGCCAATTAAGTTGTTTATACGATAATATCTATCAATAAACAAAGCCATTCCCACGAGCAAACTTCAGAGACACTCGACTCTACAATCGAGATATAAAAGCTGTGTTAATGAAATACATTTCTCATCACCCGTCACAAATCATCTCGGAGCCACTAAAGTCGCTGTCAAAACACAAATAAAGGCGCCTACAGACAAGCGGAGGAAATCAAATAAAGGGGCTTACAGACAGGAAGAGCTCGCCGCCAACCTCGGGTCTTAATGGATTTATTTAGATGTCATTTTTTATGTGGGCGGGGGCTCGCGCTGTGAGACGCCGCGCCTGGCCCTCGATAGTGTGGATATGCCTCACAAAATATATTTTATTAATTGCAGTATAATTTTATTTTTAAATTTTAAAAATATAAATTAATATGTTCACCGTCTGTAATCTCTGATAAGGCAGTGAAACATATTTGTCGACTATTAGTGATGTCTCTAATGTAGAAACACATTAGAGTCCAACGTGAAAGTCATCATCATCATCATGGGGATGACCACGAATGCTGAAATATAAAAGTTTTAATTCTCTTAGATCTGCTTCTTGTCCAAATATTTTTTCATCTAAATTAAATAAAAATAAAATGAAATTAACGATTGCTTTTTTACTGATATACCATACAGACTAAAAAGATAGTTCCTGTAACCTCCAGTAAACTCATACGTAGCCTACTTAAACTAAACAAAATTGATATCAGTTAACTGATAGGTATCCCGACTTGGCACTATTCACAAAAGTGATGTTTCTTTTATCTAGGTATGATGAACAACCTACACAAATAATAGATGGAAATATAAAAAAGAAGTATGGAAGTTGAAAAACACTGCTCGTAAACGATGTAAGTACTTATGTATCGTATGTCCCAGAACGAGGTCGACGAATATAAACCTGTATTAATCTAAGCTACCTTCTGGAATAATCTAGATTGATTTACTAACCATAATCTCAGTACAAGTAGGTATAGGTAATATTCTGTTTAACTTATTATGTGCACTTAGCGCCGTTATCAACTAGACTAAGTGCTACTTGAACAAACTAGCAACAATCTATTATAGTGTATTTATAATTGCATTTTCAGGTCTGTATATCTTTTGTGTAAAGTTTCAAAAATATTTTGTGATCAAGCGATAAAAGATCAAGCACACGGTTGGTGCTTATAAAAAATTGTAATGAATTAAAAATATTATAAAATATTACCTTTAAAAAATATGATGTCGTATCCATACCTTGACCTCCTTGATGTTGTAAGCCCTCCGTTATCCCTTGAACGCGTGTTCCATCTCAGTGAGCACGCTCTATGTGTGAGTAACCCCACGCTGCACACAACTACATTATAATGCATTTCTGGCTCGCACACATTGAGATGCCACATCTAGATAGGCTCGGTTTTTACTTTACACACTAAGTAGTGTGGGTGACCCGACATTGGTATTTTGATTGGTCATGCATTTTACGTGTTTATGACCGAGCGGCTGGCTTCTCCAGTGCGGGCGAGCAATAACAGTGATAATTTATCGCGATCCGCCGCCGCGCCGCCGTCTTGGTACCTAAGGACCTCGTGGAGGCTGTATTTTACAAGGATTGCGAGACGATAAGTGATCAGCTGCTAAGAATAAACCGATTTTTAACATCGTTCCACTGCTGATTCGAAATTCAAATGAGGTTATTTTTTATATATCCTTCCACAGTTATCAAAGGGTGAAATTAATGATTAAAATTTATCATTATTTATGAACACAAACTTATAAGAATGTTTTACTGTTTGCTAGAGATGGGTAATATGCGATATCTATATATTTAGTTCTTCTGGACATCGATATATTGATATCGATCTACATCTATTGCGATATCGCCCATATCAGTCAGATATCTACATTCATTATGAGTGGGTTTTTCTTTTCGATAATATATACTAGATAATCGATACCTAATATATCTGTCATTTAGCCAACATATGTATAGATAATATAGCTACAATATATAGATATTACTAAATATTACCCACTCGTACTGTTTGGACATTTGTATTAAAATGTGTGTGTCCATGCGCGTATTACTTTAATGACCAGATTTTGATAACATACATCAAAAATCAAGCAGACGTAAGTAGCCAGCTTTTCAAATAAGATAAACATGATTTAAAAAATTAACGGATTACCCCAAATTCCAATGCGCTTCTTATAGTAAGGCAACTAGCGTTATCAGATAATTTGGATTTCTTCTTGATTTTATGCTTACTAGTATCAGTTTCATTACAATTACAAGAAACAAATAAGTACTATAAAATGAACATAATTATTTGACAATGAATATACAAAGGTTTTTTCCAAGAAACTACAGCATGTGGACTTAGCGCGATGAAAATAATAAATAAAAAAGCAAGTATGTAGGTACTATTTACCAGCAAAAATTTTTCGGAGCGCTAAATCCCAATAGTATATTCAAATATGTGTAAACAACGTGAAAATTTAAAATTAACTATAGCATAGAGTTCTTCAAAAAAGGGGTAAAAAGGTTTTGTCAGAGTCGGTAACGCGCGCGTAATGCCCCCGGTATTGCTGTCGTTCATAGGTTGTGCCCACTTAATTTACTTGATTATCTTAGAAATAATATACAGCGTGTAACGAAACGGATATAAATAGATAACAAGCTGAAATCCAGCGATAATATTCGTCAAATGAAACCACTTTCCGCAAAGAAAATACTTCCTGAACCTTCCATAAAACCACACGGTCACAATCGATTCGATATATGTAGATCAGAACATAGCTAAGTTTTTATAGTTCATATAAAAATATTCGGAACTGAAAATCAACATAGACTCAGAAGTGTATCTGCTAGTCGATATAAATAGAAAATAGCGACGCAGCGCAATAATCTCAAATTCTTTTTGAAGATATAGAAGTTTGGGAGTGTGAAACGTCTCAATTCCAATCTTAAATGTCGATCTATTGAAATGTATTTCAAGAGTAACCCCACTGATATTGTTAACAATGGCGTCACAAGACCTCATTATGTACTAATAATCCCCTCCCCCCTATAAACTCAGTGTTACACCATACGCAAAACAACTGAAGTGGTACCACGTAATGATAATGTGGATCGCCAATGACTTGATTATATAATGCAAAAAAGGGTAAATGAGTGGTTTTAATAAGACGAAAAGAAAGTATTTTTAGAACTCTTATCTGTATGTCTGTCTGTATGTTTGTTTCGACGCAAAAACTACTACACGAAATTGGATGCGATTACACAGTTGTGTTCCTGAAGGCCTAACTTAAAGTCTGGTGTACGTTTTAACTTAATACGCCATCTACAATTGGTCTATTTCAAAATGCACAAAAAGTACAAAAAGCAGTCAAAAAGCTGACAGAGAATAGAAATACTGGCATAGGCATTGGTTGATGTACCGTTACATACCACCTAATGTCCCTATACAATGTCTACTAACCACAAAGTCACGCGGCGTGCCCGCATCTTTTGCCTGCCATTCCGTACTTTCATTGTCTCATTGCCAACACAATCACTATCGTTATTCTTCTAAAACACATAAAACTGTCCTCTAATAAATACTTTTTCTACTACTTAAAATAGCTAACAAACTGTCTGTCTACCTGACGGAATGTGGCACCTAACCTAACCGTATTATGGACATAGACAAATTGAACACCATTGTCCAATTCGTTGGCATTCCCCGATTTCTATTTACTGAAGCTTACCTGTTAGACAATATAGAAGATTAGATATTGCAATGAGTACCTATCTACTTTTGAAGGTATCTTATGTTAAAACTTACTCCTTTCAAGCTACTGTTTTACAGTAGAAGTTAGAAATAAGTAATAGATACCTCTTAGATGACGAATCGGAAAAAACTCTATCATTTTATTACGGCTCGAGTTGAATTTACCCATACAACTGTTATTATAATGCATAAATACGATCCTAGGTTATTTGTGGTTTTATTATTAACCTGCCTCGGCTTCGTACTGATGCAATATTTATTTGTGTAACTTTTAAATTGTTCAACACATTTTAGTAAAGATGATATTTGCTCTAAGATTTTAAAATGAAAGGCATATACTCGTAAATTTTACCTTTAACAATTACAAACTTTTAACTTAAACCCCATTTTTTTAGCTGAGATATTACCTTAAACATATTGTGTGAATGTTTTATAATGCCAAAATTAATTAAAATTTTTGTTATAGATTATATTCCTTTATTTCAAACTGTTCAGGAAGCGCACGACTTTACCGACTTCAATTACATTTATTGTGATTATTTATTAAAAATATATATTTCCCACAATAAAAAGTAAAGCCTATAGCACTTAGGGTTAATAAACCTTTCTAACAGTAAAATAATTTTTTAAATCAGATCAGTAGTACCGGAGATGACCCCGAAACATCCAAACTCACAATCTTTATCTCTTTATAATATATATCTATATAATGTACCTATAACATAGATTAGCTTTTGCCCGCAGCTCCGCTCGCGTGTGAAAGCGTAACACTCACCGTATATACAAGTCGCGCTTGGTGATGATCCATTCTGCAAACAGAATTATTACTGAACTACTTGATATATTTTTTGTGCCAATTGTGATCACTCATCCTAGTTGGAACCACAACGGGGCATGCTTAACTGGCATTAGTGCTACAACCTCTAAGCAATCACTCGTTCCTCATTGTATTATATACTAAAATGATAATCAAGTACCTAATACCTTCATAATATTTCAGCCAATCAACTGATCGATTATTTTATAGCATGTCATTCTTTAGATTGATATAACTTTTTATTTATAAACCGATTGAAATAAAACAAACACTAAATGTTAAATGGAAAAACATTAGTTAAAATCGTTTTCAAATCGATTAAGCCGTTTCAGAGATTAGCGTGCACAAACGTACAGACAAACAAACAAAAATTCTAAAAATCATTGTTTTGGGTTCTACTACGTTAATAGAGCTCTCCTATAATAGTTTTTCTTATACATATATTTTCCATGTACAGACAGCGACCAGTTATGATTTTATTAGTGTGAGTATTGCGTCTGAGCATCTTCTGCTTGATTAGCAAAATATTATATTGTTTGCCTTGCCACGATCGACTGGACTAATAGTCGCGATCGACTATATATCATATACATACATACATATATATATGTATTAAGCCTATCTACCTGTCAATATTTTTTCATTACTACCTACAGTATATTTTTGTCCACCTCAGAGAGACGATTTATAACTCATTACGTTGCTATTGCTTATAGATTAAAATTATTGTGAAACTTGATTAAATCATCTTATATAACTAAAAATTGGGTTTCAATAGAAGCTCCATTGTGCTATATTAAACATAAATTGGTGGCCCATGAAAAGAATCTATATGTAACGTCGCAATATCAAAGTGGAATATTCGGAGTGGATATCAAGACAAGTTCAAGATCTATCAAGTAAAGTTCAAATGGAAGTTTAATACAAATAATACCGGGCAGTGAGGCAGCTAAAGTTTCACACCGCAGTATAGTTCAACGAAAAGATAAGTACCATTCCTTTGTTCCTTCCTAAATACATAATTACTACAAACCACAACTAAATACATCCTACACAATCTCATAATTCCTTACGAATATTAAGTAATAGCGTACCCACTTGCATAATTAGGAACTTATATAATTACTTCTTTAAATAGTTACTTAAATACCAACTAAAAACAAGTCACAATTTACCCACCTATGTAATATATTTAATTGCAAAACAATCATTTATATATACGTGTATATATTCTTTATTGCACTAAAACATACATTAACAACAATAAGTTAATAACAATGTTAGCAAAGGCGAACTTATCTATAACAGATAATTTGAAAGATACAATATTAATACATACTACATATAAATATAAACCTACATAAATATAATTTGTAATCTAGTGTTATTTAATTCATTATAATTGTTACTGCATTTTCTCGCACTGTATAACTACGTTAAAGTAAATGCTGTGAATACCTATAATAGGCATGTGCATAAATATTGTATTATATTTAATGTTTGTTATACCTATATGTTATAATGCAATATGCTGTTGGTGTTCCTTAAATAAATAAATAAATACCATACTCTTCATATGGCGTTATGTCACCTCCATGCTATATACACCTTACATATCTAGAATTGCTTTTACATAAGGATATCTAAATCAGTCCATATGAATAATAAATATTTTTTTTTGTTTTGCGGTTGTTGTCATTTTGATCTCGTATCAGTAAATAATAATAAAGGTCGGCAAAACACCTGTAATACATGTGCTTATAGGCAGCGGTAGTCACTTCATCATCACATCAGCCTTTAACTGTCCACTGCAGAATATAAGCCTCCCCTTAGGAAGGTTTTGCCAGTAGTTGCTACGCTCGGCAAGCGGAATGGCAACCGCAGTTAAGATTTAGAGATGTTTTAGGAGGGATGCTGCTGCCCATGCCTCGCCTTCCCTTAGGCTTACGACACCCACGCGAAAGGAAGGACATACTCTATTCCGAGACCACACATTAGTCATTTACCATCAAGTAATTAAGCCGCATACTCATTTACCTTCTGTGTTATATTTTTAAGAACAATAAATATATTATGCATACAGTTAATTAACGCTAAATTCTAACTGCATCCTAACCTTTGAATACTTTTTTCTTTCTTCTTATTCCGCCAATTAATTAAAAATAACAGCTTCAATGAATTGGTAGCTTACGGAATCTGTCCTCGTCGACTTGTCGTCTATGACATGATAATGACATGGTGTTACACTGTAAAAAATGCACTTTTTTTGTTGTTTTTCCGCAATTTATAAAATATACAAAATAAATCTTTTCTTTCGATAAATATACGATTAATTTCAAGATACTTCAGCTCTGCTAATACACCTATATCTACGTATTAACATACATCTTACCTACCGGATAGTAAGATCATAATCGGAAAAACACGTTTTTGTCCAAAACTTTACTTACTTCTCTCAACTGCACGGCTCTTACTCCTTAGCCTCATGTCTATTAGTTCTATTACCTTAATAGTTTATTCCCGTATGAGTTAAATGTCGATATTAAATTAATGTAAACAAAATTTTCATTAAACAGCGAAACCATTATCGTCTTCAATACATTTGGATAAACCTTGTTATTACTTACTATATATAGAAAAATCCAGAAAATTAGGTGTGAGTACTAAATCGTTTTCAATTTTGAATTTGGAATGATGAAATCAAACGTGCCAGTAACAATTTATTTCTTCATACGAGGTCTCGTTGTTGAATTAAAATATTGAAATAATATATATACATATAGTACCAGTACCAGTTACTGTTGATACGAGTATATTAGTCCAATTTCTATGCCATTTTTCTTTGACTATCTGAATAATATATCACTTAAGTACATGTGGAATAAAAATCAAATATTATGATATTCATCCAATTACAATACAGACAAAATCTAGTAATTTTTTTTATATGTACATAAAGTTTATCTAAGTAACTATGTTAAATCTATTTCTATTCCAGCCCGGGTTTACCTATTGTTGGGTAGGTATAGGCCTCTTTATGATGCCAGATAATCCGAATCTTCGCCATGCGCATCCAAATCTTCCCTACCCTTCTTCTTACATAATTATCTGCCCAGCGCATGGTATGTCTTCCATGTTTCTCCGGATAATTCTTGATCTCCACTCTACGATTTTACGGTTCTAACGTCCATCCTCACATCTGCTCATGTGGCCTGCCCATCTCCACTTTAACCTGGAAACTACTAAGTCTAGCTACTATCTTTGAAACCAGTGTGCTTTGGGATTTTTATGTTTAGAATGTGATCAATGAGCAAAATACCTAACATAGTTCATTCCATCGCTGTTTGCCGCAACTTGAAGCTTCCACACAAGTTTAATTGTAAGAGTCTATGTTATATATAATAACTATGTTTAATATATATTATTCCTAATTATTAATACATTGACAAACATTGTATTTTTCGGCTACTAAAGAGACGACACACATACATATATACACATGTATTGTTGTAACTAGAACATGTTCTGCAATTCAGATTGTTACGTGTTTAATGAAATTGTGAATAGGTAGTAAATAATCACGCTGTATTCTATATAAGTCATCATCATCTTCCTTCCCTTATCCCAAATATTATTGAGGGCCAGCGTAATATGATTTTTTATCCATATTACAAAAAGATTTAGCTTATAGTTTTATAACCGGCCGCATGCCTGATATCAACCCTCTTTGGGAATGCATTTGTTGGTGGTTTCCGCCTCTTACGGTATGGAGGAAAGAATTGAGGAAAAAAAAGGGAATGTTGGAAATGCGTAAAGGAAATTGATAAATAGGAGGAAGAAGGGACTTATGCGGAAAACGAAAGGGGGGAATACTGCAGTTGCGGAAAGGACTGTGACACTGCAGCAGCTCGGGAAGCCGGGGTCTCATACCCGTATGCTATTATTCTAGAATCGGAAAGATTTCTAGACATGGACACCCCTGACATATTCAATACTATATAAGTATACCTCTTAAAACATCACCGAAGCCACTACTAGAACCCCCCCACCTTCATTAAAGGGAGGCCTATGTTAAACAGTGGACAGTTAACGGCTAATATGATAATGATGAATACTTCCACATTAATTTAAATAAAATTAATTTCGAACTGAAGGGTTCCCTCTGAAAATCAGCGCTTTAGCTTCTCGGCTGCAGCACAATTTTGAGGGGAGACTATTTCGGCAACTATTAAGTACCTAACACCTTTAGTTGGGAGAAAAATAATTGTTAGGAATGGGGTCTAACACATTGCTAGCATGTATAGCATGTATAGGTATATTAGATCGACATC
Source organism: Galleria mellonella (assembly GCF_026898425.1). Lineage (NCBI taxonomy): Eukaryota > Metazoa > Arthropoda > Insecta > Lepidoptera > Pyralidae > Galleria > Galleria mellonella. Next base: position 3,276,164 of record NW_026442042.1, on the reverse strand, counting down.
CACGCGATTCCGCCTGGTAATCATCGTAATAAATACTTGTGCAATTCGTCGCAATAGGCTGACTAGCTTTCAACCTCATCTATCATCTCTCACTGCTGCTTCGCCAGTGTATACCGATAGCACAAGTGGAGTTAGCATTCCATTATTATCCATTAAAAAAATAGATGTTTACGTGTTATGTTCATCAACTTAATAATCGAGGGATGGGCAACAGCATCTCTCTTAAAACATCATCATAAACCAAACTGCAGTTGCCAATTTAAGCTTGGCAACTACTGGCAAAATCCCACCAATGGCAAATTATCATAAGGAACGCTCCATCTCTTTATGACAATCGATGGGAGAGGCCTATGTTCAGCAATGAACAGATAACGGCTAAAATGATGAATGACAATGTTATGTTCATAGAAGTATTTAAAGGGAGCCGGATGGGCCGTGCCCACACCAAAGTTTCCTGGTGCCCACCCCGTATTCAAGAGAACTCAGCTTTGAGTATTTGTAAAATGTTTAATATATTATAATACAATTGCGCCTTTAATAAGGATCGGATGCCCCTTAAAAATATTCTTAAATACCCAAATGATAATGAAACTTTGTATGAACATTCTCTATAAGTGTAAAATTGTTTGTTTATTAAATATTATTATTAATTCATTACCGACCTAAATATTATTCAATCTACTAGCGCTTTACTAGCTTCATTGAAACGAATTGAAAAAGGGCAACTAAAATTACAGCGATGTATCCGCTCGAGTCCACATTTCAACAACGACGGATGTGTGCGTCAGATTAAATTTGTTACTGAAGCGTTTCAATCGCTGGATACAAAGATATCGCCTTACCAAAGCCCAGTTTTAAGCGATGAAAGCGCTGTAGGAGGTATGCGACAGATCAATAGCGGTTGTGCGATGTTGCCGCACTGCTTACCCCTCAATCGAGCTGGGTCTTTGTACTCGAGTACTCTCTATGGGCCGAAAGGCGGTCTTAAACTGGAGTGAAGAAGATTTTTTCCCATAAAAAATTCAATTTTCACCTTTTCTCATTTAAATATAATATTTTTTTTAACATAATAAGAAAAAAATAAGTAGGACAATATTTAGAAAAGTTTAAGCGTTTCAATACAAAATCTATCTAAATATGCGCAGTGTTTCGACAAAGGCGGCCTTAATTTGGAGTGTCTACGGAATAATTCCAATTAGCTGATGATACATTACTGTTAAGATTCTATCTAACGGGTCTTGTCTTGCAATGGGTATAATGAAACAGCATACATTGGAGTAATAATTAAAGATTCTATCCCAAAAAACCCGACTTCAATTGTTGACATAACCAGTTATTTTGATTTAAAAACTAAATTACTGAACCGATTTTGATAAAAATTCTATGGAACTAATCTGTGAGTATAAAAGTAATAGATAAAAAAAGAATTTTCTAAATCGGTTTACAACTGACGGAGTTATGAAGGGACAAACATAAAAAAATACAACCGAATTGAGTACCTCCTTCTTTAAGAAGTCAATTGAAAATTAAAAAAAAAAACATAATTAACATCATTTACTTTATTAAGTTGAGTTAGACCGAACGTTGCCTTTACTTGTCCATTTATTATTTAATGCACATACCAAAAACATGTTACGAACATTCTAAAAACGTTCGTGTTGCTTGCTTGAATGCAGTCATTCGGGAACAATTTGGTACATACCTAGTAGTTCATAAGAAACGGAAATTAATACGATCAATTAGGTAAGTATGTACTTATTTACCTTATTGTTATTTCGACGCTTTGCCTAGATTTTTTATTTATATTTATTACTAGCTTTTTGCCCGCTATTTCGTACGCATAGATTTCAAGTAGAAGTAAAACAAGTAAATGCCGTAACAATAATTTTTAGAAAGTTTATCTCTCTGTCTGTGTACATGTTTGTTCTGGCTTTACGTAAAAACTATTATAAATTAGATGCGGTTTTCACAGTTGTGTTTTTGGATATTTTACTTAAAATCTGATGTATGTTTCATCTTGATAAGCTATCTACATGTAGTCTATTTCTATTTATATTATATTAGTTTTCTACTTTTGAAATCCACGCGTGCAAAGTAACAGGTAAAAAGCTAGTCCTAAATAATATAATAAACAGGTCAAAAATTAAGTAATATTACATATCAATATCTTTTTTTTTATACAACTTAGAATGGCAAACAAGCTGACGGCCCACCTGATGGAAAGTGGTATATAGACCACCCATAGACCTGAGCAGCATCATGGACATAAAATATCGATATAATGTATATATATCGATATCGTGAACAACTTATTATAGTAATTATGTTTATTACTTTTTATTAATGAACAAATAACATTTCGATTTAGACCTTTTTATTATTACAACACTATTAGGCATTGGTAATATGATACCTATAATACCCATGATACTGGGTTCTTAATTTCGATATTGTATAATGGATAACAGATATTTAACATATTCGTTATTCAGCCAATATATTTTTTATATCACTGAGATGATAAACATATGGCCCACCTGATGGTAAGCAATTACCGTAGCCTATAAACGATTCGCAGGCATTACGCGCGTATTGCCGAATCTGAAGAAACATTTTTACCCCTTTTCTGAATACCCTCCCACTGTAGATCACATGAAAAATATATAGACATTGTAACTAAAATATATAGGTCCCATATTTTACGTGACGCTTAATCAAACCGACAGAAAATCTTTTTTTTTTTACAACACAGGGGGCAAACGAGCATGCTGCTCACCTGATGGTAAGTGACTACCGCTGCCAATAATCACCTATAGCACCAAAGGCATTGCAGGTATGCTGTCGGCCTTTTAAAAAGGAATATGCTCTTTTCTTGAAGGTTATAATGTCGTATCGGTTCGGAAATACTGCTGCTGGAAGTTGATTCCAAAGAGTGGTTGTGCGTGGAATAAAGTGAATTGAAAAACGCAGAGGTTGGCGGTCTTCCATCGTACGTTTTTTCATGTCCCAATTTCTAAAGATTATTGTTTTGGCTTTTGCTCAGATCGGATATTAAGACCGTTCATATATTTTTTTGTTATATATCTCCTATGTATATAAGTTGCCTATTTATATTTTATTTATATAGGTAAAAATAAAAGAACAATTGGATAATATAATATAGTATAAATACTACATTTACTGCCTACATGACATCAGGTTTATTGTTCAGCATATAAATCCGATGCCATGCGGGCAAGACTACGTTTAACTAAATCTGCTTTCTATCCACAAAGTAATAAATAAATAAATTGTTATTTGAACAACTAATACACTTTTATTTATAATGGATCTCGCAGGTAAATAGTAGAAAGTTGATTTGAGAAGTTAATTCACGGAACAAAATAACTGTTGTATCTAAATAAGGCACAAACGCTAAACATCAAATATTAATAATATTACTTCGTTGACTTAAAACTACGATAACTGATTATCTTACGAAAAATATATAAAAGCTTGTATAGATGATTGAATGTTTGTATGTTTGTTACTCAATCACGCCTAAACTGCAGAACGGATTTGACTGATATTTCAGGTATTCAAACTAAGCGCATAGGTTAGTATCTAGTATTAGTAACTGCCTAAGCCGAAACTGTTTCTGTACTAACTGCGACTGGACGTAGGTATCGTTAGACGTATTAAATGTAATTAAAATATTCACTTTACGCTCTGCTACCATGTTGGAGAAAGCTTAATAAAATAATGTACAACAGGAAAAAGACATCGGTCTTCAAGTTTTATTAGTAGACTAGCAAACTTCAATAGACTGTCAATAATAAAAAGAATTAATATTTTTACCATTGAGGTTATCTACTCTAACATTAAAGAACTAAAATAATACTTTTTAGCTATACAATGTAAAATTTAAGTCGTTAAACATAGAACATATTGAAACAGAAATTTATTGAAAATTTTTGAGCCTCTTATATTAACTTATATACTATTTATATCTATAGACGAAAGTTACCACGTTCCATCAGGTGGGCCGTTAGCTTATTTTTTATTCTAAATTGCATAACAAAAAACTTAATAGGTAATATATAGCAATATCTATATATTTTATTTACAAGTGAATAAAGGCCTAATAATAGATATGTTAAGTACCCATTACATAATATTATATAAAGAAATCAATCGAAATTAATATAAATACCGGATTAATATGGGTGATAACGAAATGAGTGATGACCTTCTTTCCACCATCAATATCCAGAGAAATCCAATATATACATATTACATAATAAATAGATACAATATATATGTAGTTGTACAACAATTAGTCCTTTACCTTAAAGTTGTCTTGAAAAGATTGCTCTTAGCAATAAGACCGCCTTACTGTACTTATACAATTGTATTGTTGTTGTATTGTTGTGTTTGTAAATTGTCTTGCTTATTTCCTATATTGTATAATGCAAATAAAATATACTCATTCAATCATTCATTCATATATTAGAGATATAGGTAATATAGATATTATATTAACCATACCTCTAAATAAGTGGATGCGCTGTATAGTATTGGAGGTTTAAATATGTCTGTCATTTGTCAATCTGCGCTTTTCTTAAAAATAAATTCATTTCATTGTTAGATACATAGATACATAATTTATTTGCGTCACTTACAGCACACAAATAACATTAAATATTGGTACGTACTTAAAAAATAAATAAAACAAAACATATACAAAAAAAAAAACTATAAGAAAGCACATAAAAGAGGTTACATAATTTTTCATGAATGTGCCACAATAACACAAAATGGTCACAGCTCAATTTATTGCTTTGCCCTCAAAAGAGCAAAACACTGATATTCTGTTGTGGTCAAATAGAATACACTCTACAATTACTAGAATACACTATTAAATTAATGTTAACAATTCCGATTTCACTTGTATATTAACTTAATAATACTCGTTTTTAATAAACCAATTCATCACGCAAGCGGATTAAACCCGCGAACATGTTCCACGCATCATTATTTCATACAATATTTCAGTTTCGTGCACGATTCCCGGATGTATGAAGGCGTAATAAAACAGCATGCATAAATGAAGTGACCCTTAAGTTCTGACGCTTGCGAGATATCCCGTGTGCGTCATTATCACAGTAGATGTTCTAGGTGAGGACGTAATACTGGTTACGTCATGCGTAGCCCACGCATAACTGAAAATACCGCAAATACTAAAATTTAGAACACGTAATTTCATTTTATGCATAAAACCGAATAATATTACTAAGTTGAACAACTAATAGCCAACAGAAAATTTGATAACAATTTATTTGATCGTAAATCAAACTTCATATGAAAATATAGTTAAACTAAATATGTATAAAAAGACTTTATTAATTATACCTACACATTTTAATAAATTTTAATAGTTTAATTTGCCCTTTACAAACCCACAGCGGTCGCAGAGCCTCTAATTAGTAACTATCATACATCTGCGTACGATAATCCATCTATAGGTAGGTACCTATTATGTCGAGGACGAGAGGGGCCGTTGCCAAGGGACCCTCCCACGACGCGGCACCCGTATGACGTGTCTACTGCGGCAACAGCCACCGCTACCGTAATCTAGATGCGCGGTCGCAACCTGCCGCACTGTACGCAGCTTACTAGGCGAACAGAAAATACAAGTAGTTTACTCAACTGACGATATTGAGCTATCGCTCCTCCCGCGATTCGAGGCAATTTGACCAAGAATAGGGTGCTATGAGACAACTCAGGGTTCTATTTATTTTGGAAGATTATTGCTGCAGTTGACTGTTGATCAAGATCATTATTTTAAGCTGCGATTTTATACGAGTGACTTGGGTATGTCGATTGATCAGGATGAGTAGCCTGTCCTCTCTTTGGTAAATAATAAGTGTAAACCAATTTTCATAACAATTGATTACCATAATATATAGAATAGAATATATAAACCATTGGTTACGGCACCAAAACGTAATAAACAAACAAATATTTAAACAAACCCATTTTACCATTTTTTAATAAGGATTGTGGGATATTTATTTATGAGCCCGATTTCTCTAAATATTAAAGAATAAAATTTCCATTTGATATTACAGCGAAATCTTTGAGGACCAATATGAACAAAATTTATAATAAATTTAAATAAAAATATTATAAATTTAGTACATAAACAGTAATTTCCCTCAAATAAAATAAAAATATTAGGTTAAAAGATATTTAGAGTAATGGTGTCTCAGAATCGAAAACATATTGATTTACATATGAAATTTTAAACTGTATTTTACTTACCTATTATAGATATCTAGAATGTAACAGACACGAAAGGTATTATTATGTTTACAGGTCTTTGAAATAGTTGATAATTCTGTATCCTTGAACGTTTTTCATAATATTTTATTAATAATATTGTTTTCACAATCATCACTATCAGACCTGAAGGTCTACTCTTGAATTTAATATCGATATCAACTTAATCTATTGCCAAATACATTTTTTTACTGCACTCGTGACAACAATTAAGAATTAGGTTAGAATTAGGATTCGTTCGCAATCATTTGCATTGACAAGTTATACTAATATGTTCTGATAGATGCTATCAGAACAATATGAAACCATTCTGTCGCTAGTGTTGCAATTCGAGAGTGTGAAACGTCGCAATTCTAATACCAATCTATTGGAATTTATTTCAAAAGTAACCCCACATCAATAATCCATTACCTACTTATACAAGTAAAGTTCAAACGCCGGAATTTTTAAACAGTGGAAACTGAATATTTTTCCCAAAGTAATGGTAGATTTTTAATTTGCATTCAGCTAACGACTTAGATTTCATATAAATTTGCCACCTGTGTGTTCAGAGGCAATAATAAGTAAGTGAACAGCTCAAAGATAGCGACAAAAATCATGCATAATATAAAAAAATCCTCTTTTAAATCCTCTTCTTACTTTAACAGAAGAGACCCGTTACCAATGTTAATAAATGAGACAGCCGCTAAAGAATTTCTAAGATAAGAATAATATTACCTACTGTTATCCAAATTTAATAAAAAAATATTCGGCGTTTACCTAAAATTATTAATATAAAAATCAGCCAACTGACTACTCGTATGTATTGCTTAGTTGCTCAACCATGTTAACCACCCGAAAGAAGAGATTGGTCTTGTTGTGTGTGCCGTAGCGTGCGTGACGTCGTGTGTCTGGGGAGTTGCGCAGTGCGCGCTGCCCACCCGGCTATCATACAAGAGCAGCAGTTCCCAGAGACATTCTCCAAATGGCAATCACATATTCGAGTAATAAAAATTAAACCTTAGCGGTATACGAATAAAGTTAAAAATTTTATTAAGAGTATTAAGACTTTTCGTGTCTGATAACATTTACACATGTTGCGCATCGCATTGCGCGGCTTTTCCACCGCCGTTTCATTATGCTCTCCTAGTACAAATGCCCGCTGTGTCGTGGCACGCGCCATATTTCTCTGTTTGCCACTATTCTTTCTCATCATCATAATAACATTTATTATAATTATCTCCAACTAACGATATGATCTAATGTATCCATCCACTTTATAAGAATATTTGGTATAAGTTATTTTATACTATTTTGCAGAGACTTTGCTATTTAGGGTGGTTGTCATAATGTGTTAATTTAACGTCAACATTTTACAATTTAACATCTCGATCTACTTTTACAATCGCATAGAAAAAAACACCAAATTCGGCTTCTTCCGGCCCCTTGCGATGATATCATATATAAATAAACAAACACTAAAATTGAAATTTTGCGTGGTACTCTACCAATGTACTAAAATTGCTCAGTAAATATGGAATAAATTACCGTCGAAACCATTGTATCGATTTGGACTAAAGAAACTGTATTATGTAGATTATAATGGAGCCAATATGCGAAATTTTAAAAGTTATGCAAATCATAACCAAATTGTTTCCTCTGTAGATAAATACAATTTCTCTCTAAATCCAAAGTAATTTTTGTTAGTGTTTTTTCTAGCCTGCACAAGTGAGATAACAGTTGAGAATGATAGTTGAAAACAAAGAATATATCTTAATTAGCCACTATTGTTTCCAAAAGAAACCATGAAGACCTCCGCAAGATTAAACCTCATCCTTATAGGCTATATTGCTAGCAATGGTTACTTTGCTAACAATTGCTAGCGGTTAAAGTCTCTCATTTTCATTCTATATATTAAATGGTTGTTACGAAAAAAAAATTAATTTACAGTTTGTTCAGTATCTAAAAAAAGAGTAAAAGTCTTCTTAAACAAATTATCTTAGGTATCGAAATGAGACACAGAAGTAACCAAGAGAAAGGAGCCAGTGGGCCAAAACGAATCCCTGAGCGAACTACAAAATGTATGCAGAAGCTAATAAATAGAAAATACCTAGGTATTTCCTATTAGGAATATATATGGTATTATTTCATAGACATTAATGTAATTAACACGTATCGTTTACACCTTATAAGTATAGAAGATATGTATATTTTAATACCTACATAAATATATATACATACATTGCCGTTCAACACAATAGAATTTCATTGAACAATTCTCTGATGACTATAATCTAAAATAGAATAATATACACACACTTATTTTACGCATTATCTAGGTCTAATTTTCGTACGAAGTGCATTCCGGTAACACCTCATTTATATAACTGTTGAATTATGAAATTCAATTTTTAATTCAAAGTTGATGACACAAAAGGAGAGATAAGAAAGGAAGAATCCCGGAAAACGGAACCAGTTCTATCAAGTGAATACTGTGGACGAAGATTGATATTTTTAACCGTTTTAGTATTTAATTCAATGTAGATTACATGTAAATAATCTAGAAAAATGAAAGAATAATACAATTACATCAGGCAAATACTCTTACTAAGAACAGGAAAATACTCATGTTATGAACTTTGAAAATGACATTATATGCGATTATCTTACTGATTGATATTACTGATTAGCTTGGATCTTCTCTTTATACTTGGCAACAAGCTCAAAGTATAAAATCTAGTTTAAATATCTTTAAGTCAACTCTTTACGTGTGGGTAAAGAGCCTGTGTGTATGTTCGGGAGCTAAATACCATCAGATCTTCAAAAAAGGCACATCTCCCATCGTTCATGATTCATTAAAGATACTATAAATAATAATATTACATGGTAATGTTAACTAAAGATATCAACCATTTGTGTTTATACAATCATTAATACCTACTTTAGTGCACATGATAATAGTTTATATATAATTGAGATACCACAAGTATTTTGATAAAAGCAAAGAATTTCCGTCTAAAAAAACTATCAAAATACCGTTGTAACAAAATCTCTTACAATAATTTTCATTACTTTATTTTTTATCGTCAAGTCACGAGTAAACGCCGATAAATTGGTTTCCCACCAAGTCTTTTCAACCAACTTGTTCGTACAAAAAAGGAATGTCAACCACGCCAAAATGATCCTTAAGCATTGAGATTATCGGGAGAACATAAAATTACGAAATACATCAGAAATACTTCACATACTTGAGGAAATGCTTCCATTTTCGTATTTATAACGATGGAGGTTCCAACGATAGGGATCATTAAAACTCATCAGTTCAAAAGTTATGTTTGCAAAAAGAACCTTAGTTCTATACGACACGATATTATTTGGAATGTAGTTGGAGCTGACGAAGGCCATTTGCCTCATTCAGTCGAATGAGGGTCGCCGATAAAATGAGCGAGATAGAAATAATGGAATGGCACGCCGATAACTACAACCATTTATGCGTTCCTAGTAGCTGAGATCGTTCGCGTGTCGGTCGAGGTGGCGCGGTGCCTTTTTCTCGCACCACACGCAGCACCCGCCTGCCTCCAGCCAGTGATTGCTTTTCTTTCTCTTCTTACTTATTTAGTCTCTTAACCAACTGCTTAAGAGACTAAATAAGCAAAACACTGACAAAGTATCAAATATATTTATTGCATTGAAGAAACACAATTAGGTAAGTAATTAGAGGTAGTGAAGATTTTTTAATCTTTGTTTATTATACTGTACTGTTGGAACAAAAACATTATCATTATTGTCATGTATTTTAAATACTCTAATCACGCGCTGCTAATGAAAGGTTCCAGAACTGTTGGCGTATTTTGCCTTTTAAAAATAAATTTCAATGTATGTATTAATTAATCCATTTAAGTTTCAGTTTGTTTATATACCCATTGCATTGACCGTAACATCTAATTTTCTTTAAACTGTGTATAAGAGTATTAAATTAATACTTTACATGCTACTTAATCAAACATGTCTTTGAAGTCATATACAGCAACGGAAATGCATTATGTCCAAACATGGCACGTGATGCGTGCATGACATATTTTTATACGTTTTATTGTATCTAGTTGTATACCTATGCAGAGTGTATGTAGCGTTAATGAATTACAGTCACAAACATCAACATGGATTCATTGATATAATTAGACAAACAAGCTTGATATTTCATATTATCATTAATTTTATTATCATGCTATTCTCTCATCATCAATCTCCACGTGATTCTTCATGCTCGGGTTATGGAATAAGCTCCCTGTCGAGGTTTTTTCAAGAAACTACAGCATAGGGTTCTTCAGAAAAGGGGTAAAAATATTTCTTCAGGGTCGAAAACTGGCGCATAATGCCTTTGGTATTGCAGGCATTTACAGGCTACCGTAACTGCTTACCGTCAGGTGGGCCATATACTTGTTTGCCTCATCAGTGGTATTAAAAAATTCTCTCGAAATAACCGTGGTTACTTCCCGGTGAATTCATCATAATGAGCTGACTGAACTGAAGTCATCCTCACCTATCAGTTATTTCTGTAGTCTCTCTAGCAAAAAATAATAACGCAGACATGATCGTAAATGTATTTTCATTCTCATCCTTCAAAAAATCATACATGATCATAAAAATCTCGGTTACCATTGGGAACTCTCTAGTTTTTTTTTACTGGGTCAGAATTGAATTAACCTGCGCTATCGGTTACGTTACACATTAGCGGGGCACCAATGAAAGATAATAGGTAACTATGAAAGCAGGTCAATAAGTCCATGATGACGAACTGCAAAGAATTAATCATCATATATTCTAGGAGGAAACGCGTGGAGATCGAGCCAATAGGGCAGTTGCTAACAATGAAGCTTTTAGACCAGATTCTAATAATCCCGTTTTCCCCTGTACGAAAATGTAACTATAGTTTTTACCCACAACTTCGCACAACCGAGATATACTGGTATTAATCGTGATAAACCTTCTCCGTCCCAAATAAAATCCTTGTTCATCCCAAATAATACGTGTATACCAAATTTCCTTTCGATTGTTTATTCATTAAAGCGACAATCGAAAGGAAATGCGACAAAAGTTAAATAAACAAATTAATTTTAAGGCCTTCACATTTATGATATTATTAAGAAGGTAAGAATTAAGATACAAGTATATATAAGTAACAGGATCAATGAAAGAAATTTTATAGATTCGAAGCGAATACTTTCAAGATCACGACAACAAATTATGGATTTAAAAACAAAGGCGAAATTTTATTTTAAATGCAATTATATATACAGAATAATGATAGCAAAGTACAAAAAAGGATATGAGGATTCGGTAAAATATTTTAAACCAAAATAATTGTAGGAAACAAAATGGAACTTCTGATGAAACCTGGTAGCAATCCAACTGCATTCTCCAACAGGATAATCAATTTATAGGTATAATTGCTTGAAAAATCGACAGTAACTCCTAGATATTCACGCTGATCGCTTTTTAAAAGACAGAAATTAACACGATCAAATAGATAAACTATAATCATCATCACCATCATATCAGCCGTCCACTGTTGAAACTTCCTCTATAAAGGGGCGTTATGTCAGTCTTCAAAAAGAAGGAGGCTTCAATGCGATTTTTTTTATGTTTACCTCATAACTTTGTCAATTATAAACCGATTCGGAATTTTTTTTTTATCTCAAAGGAGTAACTTACAGATTTGTCTTATAAATTTTATTAAAATGTTGTTTAAATCGGTTCAATAATTTAGTTTTGATTAGTGGGATCTTAAATTAACAATCTTAAATTATTTTATTAAAATAGGCAAGTTGTTACGTATGTACTGGCAATAAAAATATGTCATTTATGTATTTATTTATCTGTAATTTTAAACCAGCAAGCATTAACTTAAAAATGCACGAACAAAACAAGATAAAAAAAGCTAATAAAGAGTACGATTTATAAAAAAAAAAACAAATGAAGCAATATAAATAAGTTACAAACTAAAATGTTAATGTCGAAAAATATTATACGAGTATGTTCCCATAGACTAAGGACAGTACTGTGATTGTGAGCCTCTTTATTATTATAATAAATATTAAAAAAAAACCATAAAGCCGAATTTTTAATTAAAATACTCTTTCGAATAAAATTATAATAAATAAAAATGGTCTTCAATTGACATAGAAATCGGCGACCATACAAAAAAATATACCGTAGAACGTAGAACCTTCTCCTTTTTTTAAATCGGTTAAATATGCAATTTCATTCTTCAATATCCCATGATGACAATCAACGAGATAATTTCCCTGTCGTCACTTTTCCGCAGAGTTTGGCGTCAATCATTGAAAATCCAGCTTATCGCTGTAGTCAATAATCACGTCACCTCCGAATAACATCCTTATTACGTGCATATAAAGTTTTATCTTATTTATCAACAGCAAACATATCGTTGTGGACAGTAAAATTCCTCTCCGTAATTCGCAACGTGACCCGCGGCATTGCTCGGATATTTCCGGATCGTTCCAGTCGTATATTAGAAGGGGACAATAGATCAACTAACACGAGTCAGAAAGAGACGGAGAATCGTACTAGAAGAGGGATCAATTGATCGTGGAGGGTGTCGCGCCCTTTTGTACGTGTCTATTGAAAGGAGCCCTGGGGCGGGTGGGGCGCTATTAATACGAAGCGTGCCATTCGTATTTTTTTTTGTTTCTCTCTATTTAATTTTGCAATGGTGGATAATTTGAATATACAATTTAGGTACTTATACGTCAGACATATTTAGATAACACATCGATATATCCTCGCTATAACATTTTATATATACAGTATAGTGCTTTTGAATTTTGTGATTTACTATTTTTCTACCGACTTCAAAAGAAGGAGGTTCACAATTTGGTTAAGCATTTTTTTACAAGTACAGGGAGAAAAGAGGTTTTGGTAATGTGATCTAACGACCCTATTGCTGGGAGAAAGATATTGTTATTGATGGGTTCTAACAGCCTCATCACTAACAATAATGGAAAGCATCGTGGTTAATTCTTGTAGAATTCTTCACGATTGGTCACTTGACCTGCTTTCACCTTCACCTATCATCGCTCACTTGTACTCCGCCAACGTATACCGATAGCGCAGGTGGGGTTACCATTTCAGGCTCATCCAATAAAAAACATGCAAGTACAGATGCTTTCAACATGGAAACTTGTTATAGTCATGAAACATTGCACAGTAAAGATTATACAGTACGGATATATGTATATATTTACCAATCCTAATATCTTTGTAAAGAATATATTATCTAAATGCTTTCAAATCATATTAATAAACATTAAAGTAATAGATAAAGGGTACTCATGTGAAGCACATACTATCGTATCGTATCGTACGAACATAGCTAATTATAAAACTAATTAAATACATAACTATATATGTATATATAAAAATATATTTCTTGAGTTCGGTTCAGGTTAACCTCTCTATACAAGTGGCAAACAAACCCTTTGATAGAATCAGAACAAGACACCGGACGACGCTTTCTCATTCTATCTTATCGATTCTCTAGAGATCACAACTCTATCGATCGATACATTTGCCACTTATCTAGAAAGAGAAGCAAGCATAGAACATCACAAATTCACACTACATGCTCTTTAAAATTCCAAAATCCGCGAACTTGTATACACAAGAAAACAAATCTAGAACTTCGCCGCAAAATTGCGCGACTCGCTGTGTTCTACAGAATACGAGCTTTCCATCAGTTTGTTTGCCATTCTAAGTTCTATAAAAAAAAAAAAAAAAAAAAAACAAGAAAACAAATTTTAGAGAGTATGCTCAAAAACTGCATGATCTTTTTTTTTACCTTCACCCTTTCGACGTTGGACGAGCAGACAGGGCAAGAGTGTCCATCCTTATGTAGTAGACATACCATTTATACGCACGAAGCGCTTTGCGTCTTCCTTCATCATGCGTAAGCTCAAAGAGTGGAACTCTCTCCCTGCTTGTGTTTTTCCATCCAAATATAATCTGCGCCTATTTAAATGTGATTAGGCTATTCGTGGACCCACAAAGTCCATCTTAGACCACATCATAGCTTTCCATCAGGTGAAGTCATGATCAATCGCGGAACACTTCAATAGAAAGAAAATAATATCCGCTTTAAGGTAAACAGTACTTATAGTGAAACCATAATTAAAGTCTTATTTATAGCAAAAGAATTATCAAAATCGGTTTATAACTTGGTGAACATATTGAATAACATACAGACTCAAAGAAACGTACAAAGTACCTAAGAATCTTCTCTTTTTTTAAAACCTTTAGAAAGATGAAGGAAGATATCAATAATTTGGTGAGCCAAAAATATTGTGCTAAAAAAAAAGAAATGGACGAGACCGGCATAAAGATAATGATGTACAATATTAATAATAGATTACTCATTACTATTTTCGGACTTCATAAATATTTAGACCATAATAAATCAATTCTTAAAGCAACAACTATAAACCTCTTAAAGAAGCTTGCTTTTGGAAGAGCAAAGTCAAGGATCATATTTACAAAGATTCTACTAATCAGTATTTAAATCAAATCCGATCAAAACAACATATGCAATATTATATATTTCATGACCTAATCAACCGGATCAAAAACAAGTACCTACATTTTGCAAAAACCAACAGCATTCCTAATCAAATACGCCAGTAGGAAAGAGATTGTCAACTAATGGGGTTTAACAACCAATGGAGCTGTTAAACTTAATGGGAATAGCAGTGGACCCTCTCAGGTCGACCTCCATATCATTCCTCTGGAAACTACCGTAATTTATTCTTGTTGAATTCGTCTCGATGGATCAAATGAACTGCTTTTCACCTCACCTGAAGTATTTCATTAATGCCCTGCCAGTGTATACCAATATCGCAAGCGGAACACATTTTATATTCTGAGGAGCTAAAAAACATCTTAAAATTACTATCATTGAGAAATTAACAGCGAACTTTAAAAAAGAGGGCGAACACAAAAGGCCATGGAAAGGTCGCAGTGTCACAAGTTTTTCTGCCTGAAAACCAGTCTTTCCATAATAAATAATAGCTCAAGCGGGGTTACTATTCTATTTTCATAAAAAAAAACACACACACCCAAATGTACAACGAGCTGACGTAGATACATTAGACGACATTTTAAATTTAGAACGAGAATCAGTCTGTCTATAAGTACATATTGTTTCGCAAAAAATACTCTATTACTCTTCAAATAAAAATAGCAGTTTAAATTAAACGGTTGCAAAATTAATAGGAACTCAATACGAAAGTAAATCTTATCGCCTGCGAATAAACAGTATTGTTACAATTTTATTGTGATTAAATTATAACACTAACTTTTGTCCACTACTTCTTCCGCCTGGTTTTCAGAAGTAAGAAAACCAATGAAATAAACCGCTTCTAGATGGCGTATCAAGATAAAACATACAGCAGTTTTAAAGTTAGACCTTCAAGAACACAACAATGAAAATCGCATTTATAGTGCAGTAATTTTTGTGTGAACAAACATACAACACAATATTATTATATTATATAATACAGACAGAAAAAAAATTATAAAAATTATTATTTTAGCTTTTGTTGCTCCTACTAAACAAAATCTTTCACATAACTTTTTCTTAAATATATTCCATGTAGGTTCAGATATTGTTCAATTGCAATTTTACTATATTATTTAGTAAAATAACCATAAAGTAAAAGTAGATTGAGATAGATCATTCAACACAAGTTAAAAAACCTACCTTGACCTCCTTCTTTTGTAAGCCGTTTTAAAAACTTTACATGCAAAAAATAAATATATTGTCTCCGCAAATTGAAAATAAATTCATCAATATATGGGAGTACTCATGTAGAAAGAAATGAGATCTATTGACATGGATACTTATCCATTTATCTGTCATCACGCTAAGTCCCTTATAGGGTAGGCAAGAAGAACATACTTTAAATCTCTTGCTTTATATACTATACATTCATCTCATGCATGCACGTCGGTTCCAGAGACTTTGACTGCTCCCTCAGATAGATAGAAGATGGTCTGTCTGAATAGGTTTATGGTAACAGGTTTTTGCATATCCCTCGGTTCCTATATCTATCAACTTTCGTATAGTATATACCTATACATTTCCATTTATTGTCTTTAACCGGTAATAATAAAATCATTATGATCCCAATGCGGACCTTGGGGAAATATCAGCAAGGTTCATAGGTTATCGCATATTGTTTTTATACTGAACACCTCTACGCTCTGAACAACTTGGCCTTTGTTAATTATCTTGAATATAATATAATTCCAAGGTTCAATACAAATAGATACTTAACATGCGCATAAAATAAACTAATAGATATTTATTTGAAATAGAAAAATATCGTGTTTCGTACACATCCGTTTTTCAAGGCCGACGTTGTTAGCCATGGCCAATATGTATATTTTGTATTGATGATATTTTCATTATCAAATCATTTAATTACGTATTTAATTTTGTTTTTAAAAATGAAATTCAAAGACTACATTATTGATTAGAGGACTAAACAAATGTCTCGGAAACATTACGGTTACTGCCGAAGTATCATAACCATTCTACGCTGCTATGGAAATCATGCTACCAACGTTGCCAGATTGAGCTTTTTTCCACAATTTTGGGTAAAAATTTTGCTATATGCTAAATTTTTTAAATTATGGATAACGGTTTTCGTACATGTAAACTCTTTAAAGGTAGGAAAAAATATTTGACGTTTAGGTAAAAATAAAAATTCGCATCTGGCAATCCTTTGTCACTCAACTTGCAGAGATGTCGGAGAATATAATTGTACCTAAAACACAAATGGATTGATAATAATGATGCATGCAAACAAAATCTACATTAGATTATATATATATATATATATATAGATTTATACAGCTAGTACTAAAAAATAACAGAAAAGGTGAATTATTTAGGTTCCTTAATGGTGAGAAAAAAATGAGAGAAATTATCACTGAATCCGCATTGGGGACCAGATTCTGAATTCAAGTAAATAGAGAAATTACCTGGCATGTCAACACAAAGGGGGTTAGAATATAAGTCAAAAACGGAGAGATCTAATGAATTTGAAGAGTTAGAATATAACAATTTATGCGTGCAAAGTGATCAAAAATATTTCCAATCACTTAGATACATTCGAGATATTTTGCGTCCATTATTAATATAGATATATAATAAATCATAAATGTGCGATAGTCTTCTTTGTTCACTTTGATTTTAGTTCCTCAAAATATTTGTTGAAATGCCAAAATCTTTGATTCGTGTTCATCAATTGCGTTTACATTTATAGATAAACACAAATAAAGATAAAAAAAAATACAAATAAGACTTACAACCTGACAATTACACTAATCATTCTATTTCCATGTAAATATATAAAAAATAATACATTAAATTGCACTTAATGCAAATTTATATATTTGCATGTGTTTTTCAACCATTACAACAATACCTATTTTTAATAAAAAAAAATCTTATTATTCCCTTTTTAAAATTGTAAGTACTATTGCTACACTGTATTTCCCTTTGAAAGATGGATATGGAAGTATAATTGCAGGGTTCATAGGCATAGTAACTTAGTCATGTAGGATTCTATAAGCATCGTAGTGTGTATTTTCTGAATCTAATTTCTTTATTATTGTTTATGTCTATTGGCAACACTTACCACATTAATCCGATAGGCCATCAGCTTATTGGCCATTCCAAGTTGCATAAGATAAAGTTAATAAATATCAAATTTCAATATCTACTTATCATAATATTATTCTGATACATGACCGAATTGACCAATCTTGCTATATGATTGATTATGTTATTCAATATTTTTATTTGAATACTTATTATAAACCTTGTAATGACATCAAAACATAAACGACATGAGTTGTTATCCATTTAGTTTTTAATAGCTATAAAAAACAACTACACACATGTTCTATCATCTCTAAATTCGGTTCACGTTGATGAGTGACTCAATATTAAATACCATCGTGGGAATGTAACTCTTGCTCGTACTGGCCTTTTTAAATGCTATATAATATTCAAATTAACTGTTTATTTATTTGAATATTCTTATAACGCTTTGTATTTGTTTATTTATTTATTTTTTGGATACGCTCCTTGCTTTACGAAATATTCAATCGTTAAATGTTTTAATGTGTTAGTATTTCTTATTTTTTTTTTGTTTTTTATAGCTTTCTCGTTTTTATTTTGTACTACAATTTGTAATCAATAAATTTCATAGTGTCTAATTATATATATGTATATATATTCTGTAAATTAATCCTATATAGAAACAACAATATTCGCCTTTTGATTTTTAAGAAATAAAATTCTGACTTTAAAATTACCAATGAGATAAAAGTAAATCCTAAACTCTCTCTTACTAAGGAATCCTAAGTATTAGCATAAGTATTTTAAAGCATTGAAACTGTAATAAAACTGATATTGTATAACATACCTATTTTTATATACTGCGACATCGCCCACATGGTATCCGAATGCTTCCGTGAATAGATATAAAAAAAAAAACCCTTTTCACATCAGATTTAGTTTTTTTTTACAATAACAAACGAGTTGCGGCTTACCTGATGGTATTAGCTCAAACTGATGGTAGACCTGATGTCGATGAATAATAACATATACCAGCGGCATTGCAGGTGGGCTGCCAGCCTTTTAAAAAGGATATACTCTTTCCTTGAAGGTTATGATGTCGTATCGATTCAGAAATAGTGCTGCTGGAAGTTGATTCCAAAGAGTGGTTGTGCGTGGAAGAAAGTGCTTTGAAAAACGCACGGTGGAAGACTGCCACTCGTTCAGATAGATGGGATGAAACTTTAGTTTATGGCGGGTTGTACGGTAGTGGTTTCCACTTGTTATAAAGTTCAATAAAGATTTTACAACAACAACAACAACCCAGTGCTATTACGCTTACTCCGATTGTAATTAGTAAAAGTAAGGTAGAAGTTGTCGATGAATAATAATTATATATCCCCATTACTAACACTTGCTTCCATGCTTTTATCCACATTTTGTCTCCATTAGTAGGCATTAGGGTGAGTATATATCTATAGTAATATCTATGTATTTTAGTTACAATATCTGCATATTGGCCCAATAACGATATGTTAAAATCTGTTATCCAAAAAGTAATATTGGTTACAAGACTTTTAACATATTCGAAAATAGATATCCGACGAATATGGGCGGTATCGAAATGGATGATGACCTTTTTTCTCTATCAATATCCATCCTAATATGTAGATATCGGATCGGTATCCATATTACCCATGCCTACTAATCGTATATTTGCCCTTTGTGGCCTTTACGCAGTATCTACCTTGCCAACTATTACAATTTACAATATACCTACCTACTACAAACAGACTTTAACCGTGTATGTGTATGTGTGCATGTTGCCAGTGATGACTTACAGAACTGGAACTTGATTTATTTTCCTAACCATATGAGGATGCTCTAAGTCATTTAGTGCAGATAGAAATCGCTATGCTTGGAGTTTCAATGTGTGATTAAATCTGGAACAAATAAATAGCCAAAAGAATTGTTGTATTGCCAAGAATATCTATTTAAGAACAAAATGCTTGCACTGAAATGATACCTAGTATAGAATGACGTAAGAAAATTTTGCTTTTCTCTTAAGAACGTTGTTTAAGATGTGGTAACTATATTTATTTATAGGCTGAAAAAATACTGTCTTTAAAAAATAGTTGGTTGGGATTTTAAATTGAATGAAAACAGCATTTTTAAATTTCACACAAAGCGGGGGTTTATAACAAAGCCTGGTAGTTTCGAAGTAAATAACCGTTAGACTATAGCTGTATAGGTCTATATCTCTAGAAGTCTAGATTATTAAAAAAGAACACTTCACTAGCAATGTCGTGAATCTTCACCAATAAACACTATAAAATATATGTCATCGCATACAACTCTAAATCAATCGAAATGCGACATCATGTCCAAGCCAAAGAATAAAGCAATAAATAAGTCAAAAGTTACAGACTATGCTGTTAAAGTTAATTAAACGAACATTAGATGTTACGTTTTACGACCTCGGAACTCATTTCCTATTACTTATGCTTTCATTGTTCAATAGCAATCGGCAACAGCCTTCGGGTGGTCATCTCGGGCCTTACCATGGATTCTCCCGAGATTGTAATCAAGAAAATTGATCTTTCAACTCAGTAGAACATAGTAAATGTCATAAGAAATATTTATAGTTACTATTTTGTTTAAAACCAGTCCGCAACGACTTTTTTTAGTCTATTTTTTTTTTATTTTAGTCATAAACATTAGGTCTTTAAGTGAATACCAATAAGAAAAATTGCGTTACCGAAAGATAATTTTCAAAAAGTCCTTTAATGCGTCATGGATTTTTACGTCATGTGAAAATTTCAAAAAAGTACAATAGTATCTACAACTAAATATTAATACGATATTTTAAACTAATTCCATGACAGAGTATTAAAACTAAAAGAACGAAGACTAATTCAAGACTTAAATTACTAATATACCATATATTAATACAGTAATAACCATCCCATAAACAATTTACATTAGAATCGAAAATCTAATTGTTTCATTTTTTATGCGATAAAATTTCATTATAATAATAATAATTTATTGCCTTTATATTTAATTTGCGAATAGTTTTTATCGTAATCAAAATCATTAAATCTTGCACAATGCCTTTTCACAATACAATTTCAATGTACACAAGTTTCCTTTCTAATTCCCATCCCAATACTAACTAGCTACTTATCTAATTGAACACACGACACGAATGTCCAGTCCCGTCCGGAAACATTTAACGACTTCCGTGGGCACGTTCAAGACTAATTTGTTCGTCGGCCTCCATTACCAAATAGGTACATCGTGTGATGCACAGTGAGTAAAGGTATTGTTATTGGTATATTATCTTTATACCAATACAATTTATTATTAATTTATACCAATTGTCCCCTTTTTACGAAAATTGCGTGGACGGAGAAATATGAAACTTCGCACACTTATGGTTTATATAGAGATGAAGTGCAGAATGCTAATATTTTTATAAAATTATACATAAAAATATTATATATAATATTAAAACATTAAAAAAAGCATTATACACACTACCATGTATTTGACACATACGCATATATAATCTTTGGTTTATTGTTAAAGTCTGTGGTCAATATGAAAATAGATTAATATTGTTTGTCTTTAATATTATTCGTCTATAGTCTTACTGAATGTCAAAGATAATTTTAATAAATTAATTTATTACAATATATGTTATGGTCAAATTTCGACCACTGGGACACCACTAATTATAAATATAATACTAATTCTTACTTTATCTACGTAACCAGGATATGTTATCTGACTGGGGTAAAAGTAACCTAGATAGCATATCTACTGGGGAGAAAAGTATTATCAGTAATGGGGATTAAGGGTCCTACTGTTAGTAATATTTCCTAACAGGTCGACCTCTATATATTTTCTTCTGGAAACCATCGTGGTTAATTCTAGATGAATTTGTCACGATGAGCTAACTGACCTCTTTTCATCCTCACCCATCATTGGCGCTCCGCCAGCGTATACCGATAGCGCAGGCGGGGTTACCATTCCATTTTCACCTATTAAAAAAATTAGATTATTATAATTCTAATAAATCCCTTTCTAAATTTCCAAAACTCATGACGATTGGTTTAGCTGTTGAACTACCAACCCATTTATTATTAGCAAAGATTACTGAGGACGGCAAACTATCTGACGTAATTACCTGAACAAAAATTGTTGAACTGGAGTTACGAACTATTCTATACGCTTATAGTACCGCATCATATGTTGCCGCTCTTTAATAGTTCTGTATTAGAGATATCATTAATTGCTTTCAGATCGAAATAAAACGGATGCTTTAAAATTACCAGCATATCGGCCATAGCGATAGATGCAAAAGACTCTCAGAAAATGGAATAAAAGGACTTAGAAGCGTCACCTTTCCAAAGAAATCATATACATAGATAACAAAATTATAAGCTTTTGAAGTAATGCAATAGGTTATCAAAATGTAAAAAATTACATGCATATCGTCAATTTTAATCATAACAATTGTTTATAATTGCAATAAATCTTTATATCCAAAATACCCGCTTTCTTGTTTAAATTTATTTTAATCTTTAGAAGAAATATTTAATTTATTTAATTGCACATGTTCGTCATGATTATTTGTATTCATAGTATATCCTGAAAACTCTTTATATATGTATATTTCTAAATTATTATCCATTTAAGCAAAATTTATAGAATTTTACTCTACATTTTATTTACTCGACAGCGTCAAATAATTTTCGACAATATCTTTCATAATATTTTATTTTTATCTTTCTTAGTTGTTTTTATAGTTAGGAAGACAACGGAGTCAACGAAACACCTGATGGAAAGCGGCTACAGTCGCCCACGAACATCTACAACACAAGTGGTTCGCGGGGCACCAGTGAGAGATGATAAGTAAGAATGAAAAAGCAGGTCAGTTAACCCATTGTGATGAATACACCTGGAATTCAACACGATGTTTTCCAGGGGGGACCACGTGAAGATCGACCTGAAATATATAGTATATTGCTAGCAATGTGACTAGATTACCAGTATTACTGACAAACCCTTAAATCTATAGATATTAAGTGTACTATAAGTAGGTTGCATGAATTGTGTTTGTAGTTAGATTTATTCAATCAAGACATCATCTGCTGAGACATCCTGTAACTATTATTTATTGTCATTATTGTTTGAATGATTGTGAAACCTGAAAACGATTTCTCATCTTGAACCCTTAGTAGTTTTTCTGAAGTCAACTCACGCAATAAAGCATTTTTACGATGCATTGTGAACAATTTACGACTTAGTCGGACCACGATTGACTTCTGCCCATAAAATGTGTTTTCTATGTCGCTATTTAGCGTGTTGTTTTCCCTTTATTTTGTATGCGGTGATGTGGTTATGCACTGTTATTGTCTTGTCTAGACCCTCTAATGTGTACCCCTATATTATTTTATTTATAATACTTTTTTATGACAGAATGACAAACAAGCTGACTTTCCACCTGATAGATAGTAGTGTGTCTAGATTTATGTCTAGGTGATGGACCTAGACACAAACATCGCCATGAGGGGCATATGCCCATGTGTTTATGCTGCCATGCATTACTATTCCTGTTGACTATGGTGTTACATCTCCATGTCTTTTTAGCTACCTGGTTTCGTAACTTTTGTAGCTATTTCACTGCCGTATCAAACCCTTCTGACAGAAACACAGCTACTTTACATCAGAAACACGGATACGATAGAGGTACTGCTAATTTAGCCTTTTTTCTTCCTTTTACTATTAATTATAAGACTATTATTATTTTTCTGTTACGCCTTGACCAGACATAATTTTAATTATTCCTCTTCATCCTAAGGTTGTCTGGAAGATATCACTATTTAGTGACAAGGCGGCTCATTGTTGCCTCTTTATCTTGCCTTATGTAATTAAGTATTTATTTTGTTTGTATACATATTATTAATTTTTATAATCTGTATCATTCTATGAAAGGAACAATAAAGAGTTTCCAAGTATACATTCATTCATTCATACATACTCCTGTGCCGACACATGCAAGCATTATTAAATGTACACGCAAACTTAACGGAATTTAACAAGAAATATGGAAACAAAAGACAAGATTGTATTATTTTCAAAACTTATGTTCATTTTTAACGATATCTATGTATGTAGGTATAACAGAAATTTTACGATTTTACTGTTTTTATCATTTTTGAAAATAACTTCAATTTTGTACGGAAGTTTTCTTTAGTACGAGGCGATACGCTGATAATATAGTAAGTTCATAAGATTTTATTAAACACCAAACAAAATGGTAGGTACTAAAGTAAATCGGTAAGTTTTTCTGGATCATGTCTATTCTGGAGGCAAAGAAACAAAATTATTAGCTAGATAATTAATAAATTGATAAAAAAATTCTTCTATGCAATTCCTTGCTTTTGGTTGCTGGTTTTGTTTCTTATTAATTCTAAGAAACCATTTTCTTTGCGTTAAATTGCATTTCATTTATTACTTCTTGATCCTACGATCAAAAAGTAATAAATGAAATACAGTTTAAAAACAAGCATTTTAATGTAAACAACTTATAATAGGAACTATTGTAATATATCCATCATTATATTGCATTATCATCATATAGTGATATTATCAAACGCTGTGTGGTCCCGACATAGCATGGGCCATCTCTTCCTTTCCCGTGAGTATCGTAAGAGGTAAGGGAACTTAATGGTCTAGAGATAGGCAGCAGCATCCCTTTTAAAACATCACCAAAGCCTGATGTTGCCAACCCACCTGCCAGACATAGCAACTCCCTTTATAAGGAAGGCCTATGTTCAGCTATAGACAGTTAATGACTGATAAATCATCATATGGGCTCACGAACTATCTTAGACCGCATCATCACTTACATCATCCTATGAGATCATGTTTAATCGCGGGACCTCTTTTAACAAGAACAACCGTTAAAAAGAAATTGTATAGTACTACACAACTGCATAACATAACTACAATCCATATCTTACGTTCCATAAACGGATTTCGCAAGTAACAACAAAGGAAGTATCAGTATGAAATGATTGACATGTTTTACTAACAAGTCTTACGCGTAACAGCAACAGTAGTGTATTTACCGGATTTCATGGAACCGATTCCACTGACTGATTCAGTGGAAGTCGAATAGACTGGTTTTGGTAAGAAATTACAAAGTTTATGTTTTTTAAAATCACTTTTTTTATGTTATACATTGTTTAAAATAACACCTGTTATATATTTTATTTCACAGATTGGCTCACTTCTACATAGCACGGGTGCCAGTTCTTTCCTAACCATGTAATAAAATGCACTGAATTGTAAATCAGAAAATAATAAATCAAATTACATAAATCAAGTTTTAATTCCCTGGTGGTCCTGGCATAGAATAGGATACCCCTTTCTTTCCCGTAGGTGTCGTAAGAGGATAGACCATCAGGTATGCAACTGTGAAAATCGCTTCCAATTTAGTATAGTAGTTTTAACATGTTAGTTAACATGATACTGAAACAAATTTACAATTAGATAATTTTTAAAGAATTGTTTGATGACAAATTAAAGCGAAAACATCGCTTCTATTAATCATCAAACACTTCTTCTTAAATGTCTCCCATGTACTCCCATGTACATACCCTCTAGTAACAATTTTATTATATTAGTAACCTAAAATAACATATATTTGCTTAATAATTGTAAAGTAAATATTAGATCATGAAAACAATAGAAAGAAATTATTTACAAAATCCGAATTTAGCCTTAATTCGAATGAAGTATGTATATGGAATCCATTCCCTTTATATAATGTATGTATGTGCAACTAGTTAATTTTATGACTCATAAACTGTATCGTTCGGTTACCACATTTCACAATAACGTAACTAAACACCTAATATTGGTAGTGCTTTATCGGCACTCGACGTTTTCCTTGAAACAATACAATGGGCGGAATAATAAAAGGAAGGAAATATCAGCATATTTGCGTTGATTGATTCATTCATTGCGGTCTATTGTTCTAAACTTATATATGGTTTTATTTACCTTTTGTAGTCGTTTCCCGCGGCTTTGTCTGCGTTCATCAGTATATAAAAAAACCTATATGTAAAAATATAACCAAATTCTATTCAAATCTTTTTAACCGTTGCGACGTGATTGAATAAAAATAACACGCGTACTCGTATAGACTTTACAAATTATCACATTTATAATATTAATAAATTTAAAGTAGCTAAAAGGCAGACATATCTTACATCTTGTTAACCATATTATGATCAATTTATATTAATTTATACAGTACCTCATACCACTGCTGATAATAGATTTAAGGAGTACCTACCAAAATATTGAAAATATTTTAAAATTTTAGAAATAATATTCGATCGAGATGTCAAACGGTATATTTTCTTCTGTTTTGTTTAATCATATATTTCTTATTTATCGAAATACTTGTATCTTTATTCAAAGAATCTTGCGGAGAGAACCCAATGTCAAAGATCTCTCCTTACATACTTTTCTTGCTTCATGCAGTTTCTGTAACACGTCTCATGTATACTCGCTGATTCCGAAGAGTCTTGACTCCTTCTTCGGAGAGATTATGATCTGTCCGATCGTAATAGTTTGGATCTCCCGCAAAACCTGTAGTCATCCACTTTCGCAATATACCTACCTAAATTTGTTTTGGAACCTTCCATCAGACATTTTTTACAAATGTCCAAACCAACTTAGTAAGCTGTTTATCATGTTTCAAACCAACTCACTTTCGCAATTTTAATACAAATGTACTTATTAGCTTTATTTCATAAATTCAGCGCAATACTATAATATTTCCTATATTATAACTATGGTATTTTAATGTTAAAAGTTTCGTAAGTACATATTATATTTTCATGTAATAGTTACCGATTTAACTACAGGATTTAATTATAGGAGTAATTAGATCGATTGACTAGTTTCAGAGCCAATTCAGGATCCTTAATCATGAACAGCTATGATGCGAGCGGTATCTGTAACTGGTAGTTATTATATTAAATCAATTTGATCATCTGATTCCGGCATAGAATAGATTACCCTTCCTTTCCTATGGGTGTCGTAAGAGGAAACTAAAGGAACTAAAATTATAGAGAAACGGGCAGCAGCGTCCCTCATAAAACCTCTCTAAAAGCCTAACTGTAGTTGTCAACCCGCCTGCCTAGCATGGCAACTACTGGCAAAACTTCCCTAATGGGGAAGGCTTACGTTCAGCAGTGGACAATTAACGACTGAAATAATGAAATGATTACATTAAAATTATAGTATTCTGTATGGTTAACTAGGCCTTTGGGCTTAAATTGTGGTTACTAAATAGTTTTTCTATCACGTTTTTCATTCTAGTTATTCTCAACATCCACTCTTTTTTCTATATCTGTATTTGTAACTATACAAAGACAGATATAGAAAGAAGAGTGGATGAAATTGTAAATAGTATACTAATACTATTTACAATTTCATTCACATTTTCTGAAAACTCTGTACCTACCATAATCCTTGCAATATATATTTAATTCAATAAGTCTCTAGGGCTCCCGTCTATAAGCGATGATTACCATATTTTATCTGCCATTTCAGTTTGCACAAAAAAATGCGTACAATAAAAATGCGATATCAGAGATTCTTAATGCAAATTAAATCCTTTTTGAAATTATATGCGAATAAATCTATGCGAATAAATCTGAATTACCTAGCCAATATTCTGATATAATAAAGAGTATTTTAGAATATTTACCTCTGTCCCATTTGTGTTTCTACCGTGAAGTAGTTGCATAGCAGCGAATTTACAGGGTACAGAGATTTAACACCTGAGTCTTCAGGAATGGCAACGCAGGGGGGATATCATGGGCGAAACAGTATACTCTGTTATGTCCATGGTACTGCTCATGTCTGTAGACGACGGCTACCACTTTCCATCAAGTGAGACGTCAGCTTGTTTGCCATACGTTCTAAGTTGTATAAAAAAAAAAAAGAATCTACACTCAAATGCAAGATTTTTGCTAGCGCGTTCAAATGTGTTGTCACATCAGCCGTTGACTGCCCACTGCTGAATGTAGGCTTCCTCCTTGAAAAGTTTTGCCAATGGTTGCCCTCGCTTGGCAGGCGGATTATAGCAACCGCAGTTAGGTTTTGGTGTTGATTTAAAAAAGACGTTGCTGACCATCCATCGACCATTAAGTTCTTTTAGTCACCTCTGACGACACCTACGGGAAAGGAAGGGGTGGCCCATTCCGTGCCAGGACCACACGGCTAATGTTTTATAAACACATTTATTTACTAATCCATCATAAAATATTTTACTCTTTTTTATTGTTCTACTGATCGTCTCTATCAAAATGGTAGGGAGGAAAAGAGATAGTGACACATTTTATTCTTCTACTAGTAGTGTAGTTACATGTAATTAACGTAATTAAGAAGTACCATGCGTACTTACTACCCTTATATCTGATTCTATCGAAAATCAGCGATGTATTTCTGTCGTAAGAGTAAAATAGCTCAGAATCTTTTAGCTAAGAGAAATAAATAACAAATTTAAAAACCGAAGCCGCACAAGGTGCATCTTGGGCAAAATGTATTCCATGGTATTTATGGTCCTATTTATATCCATATACCACGATGATTATGTTGCTTCAAAAAGGCCATCTTCGTCTTTGATGCTTCGGTGAAAAAATTGTAGAAGGTTATCTATTACTTCGTACTCGTGGATTTTAGAAGTAGGAAAAACAATGAAATAGATCAGTTCTAAATAGAGTATCAAAATAAAACATATACCAGATTTTAAGATGCACCTTCAGGAACACAACTGTGTGAACAAAATCCAATTTGACACTGTAATGTTTGCGTGATGCCGGAACAAATACAGAGACACAAAATTTTTAAAAAATATTGTTTTGACATCTACTGTTCTTAAGATCACACGTACAATTTTTTCTTTAATATCTTCTATGTACAGACATCATCTATACTTATAATAAATCTGTAGAGAGGTCAATTTTGTATATGAAATATATTTCCAAAATAACTATCAGGAGGTGATTAATGATCGATACTGATGCCAAAAATGCACTCAGTAAAATATTTGTCTGTCTGTCTGTATGTTCGTTATAGAAACAAAAACTACTCGACGAATTTTAACGAAACTTGGTACAATTATTCTTCATACTCCTGGGCAGGTTATAATATACTTTTCATCACGCTACGATCAATAGGAGCAGAGCAGTGAAGGGAAATGTTGGGAAAACGGGAGAAGTTACTCCATTTTTAAGCTTCCATCGCGTGTGCAGCCTTTATAGCTACTTTTTAAAATGTAAAAATGTCTACCCGTGCGACGCTGGGACGGGCCGCTAGTTTAGTAATAAATTTATTATATTATAATAGTATACTTTATTAGTATATTAGAGATACATTTACGCCAATTAAGAATATTCCGGATAGAAATGAAATTAAAAAGAGACGATTTTCTATCATAACAACTATAATCATCATATCAGCAGTTACCTGTCCACTGCTTAACATGGACCTCCCACGTAAGAGGGGTTTTTCCAGTGGTTGCCATAGTTGGCAGACGAGTTGCCAACCATAGTTAGCTTTGATATTTTAAGAAGGATGCTGTTGTCCACTCGTCGATGGATGAACAGTAGCATTAAGTTCCCTTAGTCGCCTATTTTGACACCCACGATAAGGAAGAGGTAGCGCATTCTATGCAAGGACCACACAGCGACATAACGAGTATACAGATATAGTATTTAATGAAATTAATTAATATCCGCAGATATAATGGAAAATATCTGCAAATTACCTAATATAATATCTTTTAATTTTATTCCTTCTCTATCTCTCTTCTCATTTAAGAGTTTTTTCTTTTCGTGGCAGTTATATCATGCATTCTCCTCCAGTCAACTCTACTCCAAGCCATATCTTTGACCTCCCTATAAGACACGACACCTAGTGTTTCCTTTATCTGTATCATATAGTTATTCCCATTTCTTCTGACATGAAAATAAAAATTAGCTCGAACCAAAACAGTCAGGACGAATATATTATGTATGAATCATGAGTAATATTATTCATTGTAAAGATTTCTTGTCAATAATAGCTCTTCTAATATCCTTTTATGTTGATCAAATAAAGCAAACTTGAATCTATATTCGTGCATGACACCTATCTGACGATTCACTCACATCTATATTACAATTTTACTGCGAACCGTTCCAAATTCAAACCAAAACAACTGTCATATCTAATGAATATTTGATGATGTTGTTTTCTATTGACATGCAAGCAAATTTTGTAACATCGCTTACATCAGAGTACTACGCAATAATATCAGATTATCTAATAAGCATGGTGACCTAACTAACGAATTGGCAGCGATCAGTGCTACAATCATTTGTAATGTCACTCGCTCTTTTTGTCTAGATCTATTACAACAGAAACAAGGCCAAAAAACGGTAAAATAAAAAATCTGCCAACTGACATCGATTCTATCGCGGCTCGTAAAAAAAAACACGAACAATGCGTCGACAACGCCACGCTTAGCGTCCCGCTACCCTCGGACACTGCTGTATATTTGTTTAGAACGACAAAGTAGTGTGTTTATAAAACACTGCAATTTTCAACTCTAACACTAACAAGTTAGAGCTCAACCTGTTTCAGTTGATGAAAATTGGAACTCCACTATACAGAACCCAACAAATTCAAGCCAGCCTGGAGTCTGTCGCTAAGCAAAGCGACGTTGCCGCTCTTAGCGAGCTACGACGTTGTTCTCCTATGTATATGTGTGTACTTCTGACACAACTGGCACCGAATATTTATTGTATACTAACAGAATGCTGACGAGTGTTTAGGGCGATAGAGTCGTATACGTAAGAAAGGAAAAAATGAAAATAGTATTTATGCGTTGTACATAAAGTTGGTTTTCCAATGTTTCTATTTGGAGTTGTGACTTTACAGCGGAATGACCTTTTTCTATGTGACCGTCCAGGTGGCTATGTATAGGTTGCTGGTCGCTCGATACGCGCTCTGAATATCGCGCGGCGGACTTAAGTTGGACATAATGATTATTTCGTAAGTTATAATTAATTAATCAACTTCAATTTTATTGAGGCTGCAAGAGAATTCATTAATGTAATTTGAATGCAAATTGATTAAACGATCGGCGAGCACGCTAATTTGGTGTTTACCGCCTGTAAAATGTATTCGGTGCCTCGTGAGCAATTAGTTTAATAATCTACTTCTGTTCTTAATGTATTAAGGTTAATTCAAGTTACTGCTGCTTAATTAGAGTAAGTAAACACTTAGGTAGAATGTTTATAGACGTATTTACATACAATTAAGATAATATCTGACTGTTAAGTTCATGAAAATTGTCTATGAGCAAGTTGTTTTTAAAGGTGTAGATAGTATTTGTGCAATTAAATTGGATATCTGGAGTTCTAAATTAACTACATGGTTTTATAATGATAAGAGATATTAAAAAATATAATAAAAACATTGAATTGAACCTATAATAAAGATATCTAAAGTGAAAATTAAACGGCTAAAAAAACATTGTGCAAAGTATGAAGATTTCCTAGATTTAAACATATTTATATATGTTTAAAAGGAAATATATACAAAACTACCTACATCCCATAATCTATCCTGCATGTTAAGTTGGAATATTACTTATTTATGTATGTACCAACTGTTATTCATATCCGTTCAGTAGATTTTCGTAGTAACAAACATCCAACCATCCACACAAAGTTTCATCTTTATAACTAATAGAACAAGAATGAAAGATTTATGAATTCAAATACCTAAATATATTATCCGTAAAACTAAATCAATTTAAACAAAGATACTTTATACGAGTTATAGTATAAAGAAATGAAGGAAAACATAGAAAAAAAAGAACTAAATAGACCGTGGAAAATATTACCAAACGAAAGAGACGAGTGAATTCATAAAACTCCCAAAGAAGATTAACAAGAACAGAGGAGCATTTGGAAATTTTTAGGAAATGAGATACTGTAGAATACTGGGTAAAAAGGGAAAATCTATCTCATTCAGATTTTTTTGTTTTTTAATAGCTCGACATGCAGTGGGACAACAAATGCATGCAGAAGCAAGATTCTGTGCGCAATGCATGTATAAGATCAACCTGTAAGCTAGATAAAACTTACTCATCGCTTGACCATATAATATCAGCTTTCTAGCTGCTGTTTCACTTTTCTTTTAAAGACCTCGAAATTATATGTTGAAGGAATTCGAGTTATTGCAGTCGAAGCTACATTTGCATGACTTTGTTTTAATTTGAAAGGTGGTTCAATGAAATTACAGGGTATATGGAACTATATATCGTGTTAGTCCTCAAGATTAGTAACGCATGAGAGAAGTCCATAATATTGCTATTTATATAGAAGAAGATGATGAGTGTAGGCAAGCGAAGTATGAGTTGACTCTCAGAATATTGCAGAGTCGCTGGATGCATACGACGCAGGACCGTACTTTATGGCGTAATATGAGACAAAGGTCTCTCTATATTCCACAATGAATAGATTGTCATACCTAATGATGATGACCATCATTATCATCATATCTGCTGTTATCTGTCCACTACTGAACATAAGCTTCCCCCATAGACTAGCACAAGAAACGGGGTCGAACTTTATATGAGTTTACTATTAGGGAGATTTTGCCAGTAACTTCCACGCTTGGCGGGCGAAATGGCAATCGCATTTTGAAGAATAAGAAGATGTTTTAAACGGGACACTGCTACCATTACATTCGCCTCGACCATTAAGTTCTCTTAGTCGCCTTTTACCCACGGGAAAGTAAAGGGTGTCTCAATGCCGGAACCAAACAGAGGAGCATTTGGAAATTTTTAGGAAATGAGATACTGTAGAGTACTGGGTAAAAAGGAACAATCTATCTCATTTAGGTTTTTTGTTTTTTAATAGCTCGACATGCTCGTCTCATTCTATGCCGGAACCAAACGGCAATATTTGCACAATATGAATTCGAAATTCAAATTCTGATTCATGATACCTAACGATTTCTTCATATAAACAAAATTGAAAAATTTCTGTGTCTTGTCAAATTTGATCAATTATTAATTACCAATAGTCACCAGTTAGATACTATACCTACTCGTAGCGTATATGAGCATGTAATAGTACTAAAAATGACGTATCAAAATATCATTTTTACGACATCTTCTCTCATTGTAAATACATATTCTTTTTTATTGGTCTTCTTTCATCCATTCTTATAATAAGTAACTCTTTTCAATCTTTACCACATGCCTAATCCTTCCTTTCACATTTCCCTCTTGCTTGATGAAGTAATATTTCAGTAAAAAGCATGTAAATAAGATTTTTTTTTAGATTTCTAAAAGCAGTCAATTTTCTTTATGTGAGAGGACGACAAACGAGCATAGAGTTCACCTGATGGTAAGTGATTACCGCAGTCCATGAACACTGACGACACCAAGGAAGTGAGTAATGTGTTGCCGGTCTTTCAAAAACATATCTATTAATTCTCTTCTTGAAAGTTTTCATCTTGTATGTATTAGGAAATCCGGAAATTTATTAATTTGGAAATAATCGCAAACACCTCTAATAAATAAAACTACCTCTCTTTTCCTTTTTTTTTTTTAACGTTATTTTTGGTTTAATGCTTGAGATAATCTCCATAGAATTGATAGTTTTTATGCTTTTCACATTTAAATTTCATTTCCAGAATCCAAATATTGATGTCAATGTATTTTAAATCCTAAGACATCTATGGCTTAACGAACTTTTCTCGATTATCTAATATAAAAATATAAGATAAAAATCAGAGCTAAGAGGCATTCAGGAAGTTCTTGCTTAGAAGATCTTTAAGTTATATAATATATTGAGTACATATTACCTAGATAACTACTTTAAAGAACTTGTTAAATATTATCCCATCCAATCCCATAACAAAGCGAATCTTACTTTTACTAACGAGAAATGGAATTTAAGAATATGAATTTCAAAGGTACTCATGCATCTTGATAAAGTTCGACAGAGTACAAAAATAATAAACATCAATCTTTAGTAACACAGAAAAATGTCATGTACAACTCAAAATATGTAAAGAATTAGGGAAAATGCAAATTGCATTTTCCCTAATTCTTGCAATGAGCAAATCAAAATGAGTAAATATAGAAAATGCCATGAGCAACTCAAAATAACTCAATAGTTAGGAAAAAGCCATTAACAACTCAATATAACTAAATAGATAGAGATCTAATCGTTATATTTAGTTATTCTTTTTCTATTAAATCGACATAATTTCGAAGGAATATCGAAATATTATAACAATGCAGCTAATTCATTAGCTTTTAGCATAGAAATGTAATAAAAGACAAAAAAATCCATTAAAAGATAAGTACATGCTCTTTAATATAATAATGTTAATTGCACAGAAAATTTACATATAGGTACAACGAGAAAAACACTACACAAATAAAGAATATTAATGTGTATACATTGGAAAAACAAAATGCTCACGGTGTGGCAACGGCGCATTAGCGTCACTCCAGTTTTGCGCCGCCTTCGGTAGAAAGTGCGTTTCTAATCTCGACTCGACCGCGCGCCAGTCATTGACTCCGCTCACTTGAACAGCAGTCTCTCACTCAGTCTTCAGTTATAAAACAAAACTTCATGTTTAAAATAACACTTCAACTGGTCCAACTATTTTGATTTAACCAACTTAAAAAAATTAGGAGGTTCTCAATTCATTTATATATTTTTATTTTATACTTGTTACCTCAAAACTCCGTCATTTTTGAACCGATTTCGAAAATTATTTTTTTATCTATAAGGATACACTTTCAGATTGGCTCCATAGAAATTTCATTAAAATAGGTTCAGTAGTATGGTTTTTAATTCGAAATAACTAATTTTGCCACAAGTGAAGTATCTTCTTTTGTAGAACATTTTATTTATTAAAGCTTCCATATAGCATTAAGGGACGTGTAAACTTTATTTTTACTACTTTTAAACATATAAGTTACTTGATAAGGCAATTAACTAATAAACATAAGCAAGAACCTAACGTAATTAGAAGTAGATAGAATGCCTGTCCTGGTGTAATCTTTATTTTTGCTAGTTTTAGAATATACAATAATGTATAAATAAAACAAATAACTAATGTAAATAGATAGGTCCCTAGAATAATTGGAAATAAAAGAAAAACACATAACTAAAAGTTAGGTGTCTGTCTCTTATGTAGTCTTTATATTTACTAATTTTAGAACGTATGGTTAGACGGTAAGTTAATTAATTAATAGGTTGGCCTCTAACGTAATTAAAACTACTTAGTAAGCAAGTAATTAGATGAATTATATCTGCTAAAGCTTTTATTTCGACTAGTTTTAGAAAGTACAGTTTGTAGATCCTTAGTTACCTCCATCGCCTTACCATTTGCGTCCTTACGCACGCAGATGGTAAGGTGATGAACTAATGCAATTCGGGAGACTCCTAAATACCTTTTTTTTATACAACTTAGAATGGCAAACAAGCTGACAGCCCACCTGATGGAAAGTGGTAACCGTCACCTATAGACAATGAGCAGTAGCATGGACATAACAGAGTAGGTATACTGTTTCGCCCATGATACCTCCCATGCGTTGCCATGCCTGAGGTCCCAGGTGTTATTCCTCTGTACCCTGTAAATTCATGCCATATTCCACCCTTTAAACCGAAACACAGCCATGCAAACAGGACTGCTTCACAGTAGGATCACGAATGGGACAGAGATATCCAAGCAGTCGACTTTTGTACAAAGTCTCCCTCTGGTAAATTAATAATACCTAATTAGAATGATACTTAATAAGCAATCTAAAAGATATCTGACTCCGTATAGTCTTTCTTTTTTTACTTCTTAAGGTTTAGTTACTCCTCTCCATCCAAAGGTTGCCTGGAAGAGATCGCTTTTAGCATTAAAATTAGTGTTTTGTTAATGTGAATATTTCTTGTAATTGTTTGTATCTATAATAAGTTTACTATTGTAATCTTATGGACGAAACAATAAAGAGTATAGCCGTGTGGTTCCGGTATAGAAAAGGCCACCCCTTCCTTTCGCATGTCGTAAGAGTCGACTAAGAGAGTGCGAGATATGGGCAGCAGCGTCACTCTTAAAACATCTCTAAAGCCTAACTGCGGCTGCCAACCCGCCGCCGCCGCCGCCTAGCGTGGCAACTGCTGGCAAAAAGGCTTATGTTCAGCAGTTACAGGACAATTAAAGGCTGATATGATGATGATGAATAAAAAGTATCTATCTATTTATTACAACTATGTCGTTACAGGGCTTTTCTAATGCCTAATGTTATTTCATTATTACGTCATAAATGGCAAATCTTAATTATTAATAAAATTATACTCGTAAGTCATAGACGATATCTGTATATGAGAAATATTTAAAAAAAAGGATCGTAATAAGAACAGTAGACGTCAAACAATAAATTATAGAATATTTTTCTATTAGTTTGTTTGTTCCGGCGTCAAGCACACACCACAAGCAGATGGATTCCTGAACTTAGAATCTGGTGCATGTTTCATCTTGATACTTGATATGATAGTCATAGCGCCAATTTCAATTGTTCCCTACTTTTAAAATTCGGGCGTACGAAGCAGCGGGCAAAAAACTGCTATAGAAATAAAACATAACACAACAGTTTAGTACGAAAGACGAAAAACTCGAAAAGACAGAAGTTTTCTTATAAGGAGATACTCGTGCATAGACGTGGAACATTTAATAAGTTATTAAAGGTAAGTATTCTTTTTATGTAAGGGTAAGTCTTTACTTGAGGGTAAATGGTCATCATAGCCTATGTATACTAACAAAACCAGAGACATCATCGATGTGTTATCGATCTTTTAAAAAGATATAGACTACAAGAAGATTGGTGCGTCCAAAAATTGAAGATAAATTATTATTACCTAATATAGGTACACATAAAATATAAGTGAATTGAAATAATCCTTTGAAGGAAACAATGAAGAGTATCTATTTATCTTTCTATCTATCCTTCTTAAAGCTTCAATGCCGTAGGTGTTGTGGGTGACCATGGGCGGCGGTAGTCACTTACCATCAAGTGAGCCACATGCTCGTTTGCCCCCTGTGTTGTAAAAGAAAAAAGCTTCTTGAAAAGTACAAAAAACTCTTTTTAAAATAATACCTAAACAGCGTTCTCAATAATCTTAACACTAGATACAAATTCAAACTTTTTTTTTTTTTACAACACAGGGGGCAAACGAGCATTCACCTGATGGTAGTGACTCGCAGGTTGCTGCCGGCCTTTTAAAAAAATATGCTCTTTTCTTGAAGGTTATGTTGTCGTATCGGTTCGGAAATACTGCTGCTGGAAGTTGATTCCAAAGAGTGGTTGTGCGTGGAAGAAAGTTCAATTTAAACTTGCTGTTCCGAAGTATCGTTTAAAAAAAGTTAATAGATCTTTTTTGGAAATGGGCATTAATTGTTATTATAAGATAACGAAGGATATTTTGGATCTGCCTTTTAATAAATTTAAAACTATTTATTCTATAACACTTATTGAATAAAGCCTATTATATACTAAACGATTACTTGGTAACCCTGCCTGCACTAACGGGATACGCTGGCAGAGCACCAGCAAAGGGTGATCGATGAGAATGAAAACAGGCCAGTTAACCCATCATGATGAATTCATCAGGAATTGACCATGATAGTTTCCAGGGGGAACCGCGAGGAGGTCGACCTGGTTGGGTATATTGCTAGCAATGGAATTCTCAGTCTCCATTACTAACAATCCCTTTCCACCCAATTTTATCTATATTAATTAATTATTTTTTATTGCTAGTCAATCTACTGGTATAAATGATTAAAAGATTAAAATATAACACGATTGATAACCGGGTTTGATAAATTATCAATATATGTACCGAATAAGGAAAAAAATGAAAAAAAAAAACAAATACAACGTACCTAATTAATGGTCGTATTCTGGAAACATACATATTAATAATATCACTCAGCAAGGTGAACGCTTGCGACATTTGTCTTTGGAATGGAACATGCCGCCTACGTGAGAGGTGACAGACAGATGTTCAATAATATGACGTTGCAATCAAAAGGAACTTTAACTTTCAAGGCATTCCATCACTCCGTTTCATTCTCAATACCTTTTTCGTAAAAGCGGCTAATGGAATAAAGTATAACACGGAGTACACGCCAATTTTTTTTAAGATACTTTTTATATACCAAACTAGTTGACGGCGCACAACAGAATGTAATAAATAAGAACAGTATTATGAACATCATCATTTATTTATTTATTTAAATAACTTTTTTGACCAAAAGAAAATATGGTACAAAAGGCGAACCTAATTCCAGTAGCATTCAGCAACGAACACGGTACTTCATTCTTAGACTAAGTAAAGAAAATACCAAGAGACCACAGCATGGAGTTCTTCAAAAGGGAGGTAAAAAGGTTTCTTCAGGGTCGGCAACGCACGCAATACACCTCTGGTATTGCAGGTGTTCATAGGCTACGGTAACCACTTACC
Source organism: Galleria mellonella (assembly GCF_026898425.1). NCBI lineage: Eukaryota > Metazoa > Arthropoda > Insecta > Lepidoptera > Pyralidae > Galleria > Galleria mellonella. The sequence goes on along the minus strand of NW_026442042.1, from coordinate 3,237,596 downwards.
ATCAGGTGGGCCGTATGCTTGTTTGCCGCCTTAGTGGTATAAAAAAAAGCTGGCTTCCATAAGGTAAGCCCTGACGATCCACATGACAACTTAAGCATTCTGTTTATCTATCTTCACGCATTCTACTCTTTTGGCATTCTAAGTTACATTAAAAAATGCCGGTTATTAAACAAAGAATCTACTAATTATACATATTGTCCGATAGCTTAGTAATTTCAAAAAAACAATGATGAGTCAACTGTAAAGTTTTAGCTATCTTTTTTAATATTGCAATACGGATATTAAATTGCAATACATTATTCTTCATATCGTTTTATTGATAAATATAATACTTATTCTAATCCTCTGAAGCATACATGATATGTGTATGATTTATAATCATACTGCTACCTAAGTAGGTAAAGTAAATTAATCACAAGTAGGTATCCACCTATCTGAAATTATATGACACATACATATTTGTAATTCATAATAATTTAATTACTTCACAAAGAATTTATATCTACGTATGTTTTATCTACAGATTGTGTTATAGAGATTATGATAGAATTCACCAAAAAAAAAAACTAATTAGGTAATTCGGCGAGATTTAGAGGATATCTAGGTACTATTCCAAACTTGCTTAATTATACAATACTAGCTGATGCCAGCGACTTTGTCCGCGTGGTATTTGTTATTCCTGTTTAATACCTATATATCGATGTATGTACCTACCTATTTATTATGTCTGAGAATACTGAACCAAAATTAACAAATGACGTGTGTCGTTCTCACTCTTTGCCTTAGGTGAAAATGACTTTACTTAAGTAAGTTGTGTACTAAGTTGTATAAGTTACTATAGTTTTTTAACTATCCCATGAGAACTCTTTAATTTTCTGTTATTAAAAGTATCTAAAATGTTGACCGGAGATGTAAAGTACCATCATACAAAATCTCATTTAAATCGGTCCAACAGTTTCGGAGATTAGCCCGTACAAACTGACAAACAGATAGACAGAGAAACAAAAAATTTTAAAGAAATCTGGATGTATTCTATCTTACTTCTAACATGAATCCCTGATTGGGTTTTTAGCGTTTTTTTTTTCTATATACCTACAGACATTCGACCTCTACAATTTTATTATATGTATAGATTATTATACCTACTTGTACAACAATTAGTCCGTTACCCTAAAGTTGTTTTGAAAAAATTGCTTTCAGATATTCTAAACAACCTTTGGATAGAATCTCGTAGATGATTCACTCAACCAATTCTGATAAAATAAAATACCTAAGTTTCTAATCAAATACGTAACTTTGATTAAATTTTATTGTATTATGTGATTATTTTAAAAACAAGGTTCTTTTAAACTCGAATAAAAATTACTGTTATGGTAGGTGGCAACACTAGGAGTTCTCATTGTTAGTAGTTGTTCGATAGAAATGTAAGATGCTGGTTGGTTTTCTGTTATTGTATCGACTAATTAAAGTACTCGTAATTGTCAATAGCCATACAGTCTTGTTTAACACTATAATGAATGACCTTTACGTCAATTATGACTTATCAATGACAAATTGTGACTTTTTTATAAATTTTCTAACGTCCTGAAAGTCAAATAGGGTTAATTGTATAATATACAGATACATTATGTATCTGTAAGCAGTTATCGAGAGATCTTTGCTAGGTACGAGTACTTAGTTACCTATTCTATCAGAGCAATCTTACACGATCCCTTGTAGCAAAATTGCCTGACATGACTTCATCCTCACCATCCCTCAAGGTTATTTTAACTACCCAAAGATTCAATTAAACTTAAAATTTATTTTTTCGACACCAACTTCATACGTGGCAAAACTGGCAAATCCACATTATACGTTATATTGACTTAAGAACCAAACTACCTACTGAAACGATTTTACTCGTACGGGACCAATCTGTAAGTATATCTGTTCAGTTTATAAAGGACGAAGTTCTGAAGTAACAAACAAAAAAATACAACAAAAGTAAAAACCTCCTTTCTTTGAAATCGATTTTAAAAAGGTCATTAAACTTACGAACCCACGAAATTTAAGTTTTGCAGGTTCAATGAACCTTTTTGTCAATTAACGATGTCATCTAAAACCAAACTCAAGGTATTTATTTGAACAAATTTATTTTACACCAGTTGATAACCCAGGTGGACTCACGAGTGTAACAAAGCAACCGCTATCATACCACTGATAAGCCGTTATCAACCGTTATCAGCTTCCGTCGCGTGCGCATGCACAGCTGCCCTTGCTACCTATTAGTAATAGTTTCATGAAATCGATTTGCATAATCAAATATTATCATAAAATTTGCAATACATAATTATCTAAAAACATAATAGTTTGTGTCCTATTTCTTAAGTGATTTTTTTACACGCTAAAAATATTTTAAAGCGTGTAAAAAAATCACTTACCAGCTGATTTCAAAAAGAAAGTTTTAAATTCGGTTGTATTTTTTTTTATGTAGTAAACCTATTTAGAAAATTCCTACTTTATCTGAAAGGATACGCTTTCAGATTGACATCATAGAATTTATTTCAATATCGGTTTAGTATCACGTGATACGTATATCACACAATTTAATTATTAAAATTTAAAATCAAATATATTTTGTAAGAATACTTCAAAAATCCATGCACAAATTTGTTCCGTTTCTAAAATACCTACTAGCATTGAATTTAGTCTTATTGTATTCAATCCATTAGACTTTATACATTAAAAACTCACACACTGCACAAATACCCAACCCCTATTTAACATCCTATTTCTCATCTATATATCCTTGTTGATATTATGAAGAGGTCCTGCTTAGGGTTAAGGAAAAGGGACAAATTATAAGAACTATTGAGATCAGAAGGGAAATAATGTTAGGACACTTGATACGACACGAGCTTATGAACATTATAATAGAAGGTAAGATAGAAGGAACGAGGGGTAAAGGGAGACCAGGGTATAGTTACATCAGGCAGATCAAGGAAAAAAGTTGGTCTCATGTCAAATCAAGAGGTGAAGGGACTCGCTGAAAATCGTAGTGAGTAGCAAGAGCGGCTCTTAAATAGGATAGATAGATATCCTTATTATTTTAACAGATTTGTTTTAATAATATGAACGTGTTGTTACGTCCGTTCTTTAGAGATTCACACTACTTGCATCGACCGAAACCGAACGTATTTCGTTCGGTTTCGGTAAGAAAAAAAATCATTTATATAATGAAATACATAAACATTATAACAGCTAACAATAAAAAACAAATTCTTGTCATTAAAAGGCTCTTACTCAGCATGTGTCGGGAGTCCTGGCTCACCGACGCTAATAGCCTATATAAAAAGTGCTGTGCGCAACAATGAAATTAAATAACAAACAATAAGACAAATATTTGTGTTAGGTTAGTATATAATATAAAACATATAAGACAAATGCAATGTATAAATAAATACATAATAAGTGATATGGTAAAAAGAAAATATGAATCTGAGATTTATCGGTGAAGTGTGGTACAAGTTAGCTAACATTGTAGCCAGTTATCTGGAAAGCAGAACCTTTTCTTGCAACTCAGAATGGCAAACAAGCTGACGGCCCACCTGATGGAAAGTGGTATCCGTCATCTATAGACATGAACAGTACCATGGATATAACAGACATGGATATAACATATATATTATATAGTATATAGCAGTATATATTAGTTATCACTACATAGTATAAAACAAAGTCGCTGTCGCTGTCTGTCCGTCCCTATGTATGCTTAAATCTTTAAAACTATGCAATGGATTTTGAAGCGGTTTTTTTTTTAATAAATAGAGTGATTTAAGAGGTAGGTTTATATGTATAATACATGCATTATATAGTAGAGAAACACTGATAATTTTAAAGGTTTCTAATGTGATGTGATGTAATGTGCACCCGTGCGAAGCCGGGGCGGGTCGCTAGTATTATAATAGTAGGTATATCAATCATTAAACATTGTTCTACTCTTAGGTTGTATTTTTAAAAACATAAAATGTATACAAGCGACCGGTTACCATTTATATATTATTATTTATTTATTATAGATACCTATAATTATTTTCCTTAATATTTTATAAATTGTTATTTCGAACTTCCTTAATTTACGCACCTACTTGTATATACAATTAATCCGTTACCATAAGGTGGTCTTGAAAGGATTGCTTTGAGCTGTATCTGAAATTGCCTTACTGTATTTAAACAAGTGCATCTGTTATATTTATTTCTTATGTTGTTATATTCCCTATATGTAGTATAATATTATGCAAATAAAGTATATTTATTCATTCGTGTTCCTTAACGTAGGCCATCACCTTATTAGTTATTCCAAGATAGGTATATACATACATATATTTAAAAAAATTATAAGAATTGTATTAATTTTCGTCATTCTCTCTCTACTCTCTTTGTCTCTTAGTCTTCTTTTTTCAAAAAATCCTTTTTCAAGTGACTTCCTGGAGATTTTTTTTAATTCGTGTATAGGTATTTTTATAGCTATATTATGCATTTATATTTCTTATACTAAACCGATTTTAATAATTAGGTATTTTTACAATGCTAAAAATTTGCATCCATATGGGCCAAATTTCAGATTTTTGAACCCGCTGTTTTATTTTACGGGGTAAAAAACTTATTCCTGCGAAGTAACATTTTCCATGTTCTAAATTAAAAAAAAAATCTGTCTAATGTATCTGCAATAAATCTTGTCGCTCGTCGGAGTGCTTTGTCACAATATTGAAGTCCCTATTTTTAACGGATATAAATATATTTTTAAACACTGTGATATAAGACATTTCTATTTATGATTCGCCACTTTGGCACTTAGCACTTGGCGGTAGTTCAACTTGTAAGAGCACTGTCCCCGACATAGCTAGAAGGTGCGGAATCAAGTCCCGCCCGCTTCGAAATTTTTCAAACACAGTAATTATTGGAATATAATTATCATATTATAATAATATTTTTGGGCATAATATTGTGTCCTGACATAGAATCGGTCATTCCTTCCTTTCCCGTGAGTGTCGTTAGAGGCGACTAAAGGAGGGCAAGGAATGGGCAACAGCGTCCCTTTTAAAACATCTTCGAAAGCCTAACTGCGGTTGCCAACCCGCCTGCCGAGCGTGGCAATATCTGGTAAAACTCCCCTTATGGGGAAGGCTTAGGTATGTTCAGTAGTGGACAGTTACCGGCTGAAATTATAAAATATAATAATACTTTTACTGTAATTTAAAATCATAGTCTAAATTTCAGTCAATGAAATTCTAATTTTAAGGCAATTAATAATAATATAAGTCAGTAAATATACAAGTCAATCAATATTTTTGTGTTTTATGTAAATCATTTTATACATATATACATCTTAATATATAAATTTCCTGTATCCCAATTATCATTCACTGTAATTTTCAAAACTGCTCATCCGATTTTAATAAAATTTTGTAAATATAATGCGGCAAAGGTGAAACCGCGTTTGTAGAGTCAGCTAGTGCGCAACTTCGTCAGTGTGACCGAAATATGTTCACTAACCGAGAAAAAACAGCCTATAATCGTCTCAAAGGTCCCACCTGATAATACTAATTAAGGATACCTACGCGTATTACGTGTATGATATTCCATGAAGAAAAGACTTTGCTACTTTTTAATCAATCAATAATATTGATAATACCGGATAAACCCGGTCGCAGAAACATAATTGTAATTATCTGTAATATCTAAAAAGATTTTTCCTCTAGGTACTCAATTCTCATATCAAATGCCGGTACGTAAAATTTCATATCTTTGCAGGAAAATAAAATAATTATGATAACGTGATACAAAATTAGATAGGTACTTTATGGATGGACAGGTCACATCACATTGTATATAATTGTGCATGATATATAATTATAAAAATAGAATTTATCCAGAAAAATAATATCTATTTAAATATAATATTGAGCTAAAATTTGAAATCCCATGTAGATATGATAGGATTCCATTATATTAATAAATTAATCAAAACAGGATTTTACAATAAAGGTATACTTTCTTCTAAAATCCAACTGCCGTATGGTCCCGGTATATAATTGGTCACCCCTTCCTTTTCTATGGGTGTCATAAGAGGCAACTAAGGGAGTTTAATGGTCTAGAGATGGGTAGCAGCGTCTCCCTTAAAACATTAAAGTCTAACTGCGGTTGCCAACCCGTCTGCCAAATATGGCAACTACTGGCAAAATAAGGCCTATGTTCAACAGTGAACAGTTACAGGCTGGTATAATAAATACCTTTATTGTAAAACTTTGCTTTTTTTTAATATGTAATTTATTCCTTTCCTATGTCGATTATTGGAACCTAACCACCTTATTTCTTGCCCATATTAACAAATCCCCTGATAAAATCTTTTTACATTATTTAAAAAATAAATGAAGAATTCTTTTGTTTAGCACAGTCCTCGTTTGAAATATTAAAATGTTAAGTGTGATTTCAGCTTCCAGTTTTGTATGTGAATCTTAAATATTTTGTTTCTCATCTTATTTATTTAATTTACTTCCCTGTACAAGACAGGACAGTAAGTGTGAAAATGCCTTAAATCTAGATACTCTATTGATTTCCATATTCTCTGTTTGGCATTTCAAATTGCATGAGAAGTTGCAGCTTCATAAACAGATTTCACTATGATCCTATCCACTGCATTTGATAGTTATACTTATAGCTATAAACAAAGAAGTTCAATTACATCTACTTACCAATGATACGTCACTATGAGCGTATCATGCCAACGTGCATCCATTGATTAGTTATCGGCCTTGGTATTTTGCTGACTCACTATCGCCTTGAGCGTAAGCAGTAGCTATCCGGTAGCGATGGCCGGTAGCGATTTCCCGGTAGTAGAATGATCTTGGTTCATTGGTCATATGCCGTAAATAAAAAATTCCTCATTTTTATGGTCACACACATTCTTGGCACTTTTTTTAAATTATTTTGCAATCTTTTAATTGATATGTACCTATAGTATATTTACATTATACAATGATAAAAAACAAAAGAACACAATTTATTATTTAATATAAAGCAATTTATTTATTTTATCATAAAATTTAATATGTCTATATATGTAATTCAAACTCGTCCAACCGTGAAAACGTAATTGAGTAAGAAACATCCAAATATTTGTAAAAACTTTGATTTATAACAAGTCGGTGGGAATTAATAATTATACATACACACAGATATTTGAATAATTATTTTTGTATTTTAGATTGTCTTTTTTTTTTGCCGATGTTTTACATAAAACTACAAACGCAATCTACAAATAAATGTTTGGAGTACTAATTAGACAAAACAAAAAAGAGAAATACATGAAAATCATAATGAAACAAAAATCACCATAGAATCACATAAATTGCCTGATCTTTAAAATAAGTTATCCTGTGTTATGAGAAAATAGGCAACAAACACCAGCAAATATATAAAACCTAAAGTACCCAGACGCACATCAATTCGTCCATTTTCTAAAATGATTCAACCAAGAATTTAACTCAAGACCTCATTTACCTGAAATGACGACCTCGGATGCATCGTAGGTATTACTTCGCTCCACAGATGTCAGTATTATAAAGAATAAACAAAAAAGTTCCAATAAACAGGTCAACAGATTCGAAAATAAAATCTTAGAGAACAATAAATCAATCATACGATATAGCGCAGTCATCGTGAACTCCAGTAGCTGTTCAATCAGGCGATGAGCAGCCCTCACCGTTCTGTAACGTCCGCTTCGCTCTTGTCTGATACGGTATGCGCAATGCGTCGTCATTGTTCACCTCGCATTCTTGGGATGAATAGTCAGTGCATTTTATAAACAATGAACTTGTTTCAATAAAAACACGGTCTTCATTCAACGTCATGAGCAAAACATATAAAAGTACAGATTAATATGAGTAGGTATTATATTACTTTTTGAAGAAATTACGTTATTAGGTTTTAATTATTTAAACGTAATGTAGATGACTAAATAACATTTATGCTTGTATCTTTATCACATAATATAATATTACCAACTCTTTCTTGAAACTCATATTTAAATATTTAATTGTTCTATTGTTTCTTTACATTGCGTAAAAGAAGAGTCTTTATTTACATGTCATGAAATTTTATAAATATTTCTTATTATATCTAAAGCAGAATCTGATTTGGTGACTTCTATGCTCTCCCGCTATTTCTCTCTTCTTCTTCTTCTGAAATTATTCTTCAAAAAAGAAAATTTAAAAACATCTTTAATTAAAATCTCGCTGTCATAACTAAATTAAGAAATAAAAACAGAAGTGCAATAATTTCTCATTAGACTTTTTTAATGGATGATAATATAATGGTGACCTGGCCTGTGCTAACGTTATACACGGGCGGGGCATCAGTCAGGGATGATAGTTTTAAAGAAAATGGCAGGTCAGTTAGCCCACCGTAATAAATACGCCTGGAATTCAGCACAATAGTTACCACTAGGGGGAACCGCGTGGAAGACGGCCTGACCAAATATATTACTAGCAATAGGACTGGTACTCCGTATTACTAATATTCTCTTTCCCACTCCTCTCTCATTGACTTAAAAACGAACATCGCTTTTAAAAAGATCATGTTTTAATTAGAATAAATGTGACTATGGAAAACCAAAGAAGGGATAGGCAGGTAAAGAAGCGAGAAAAGATACCATGATAGACACGATGTTATCTGTGACTTTTTTTATTTATAATTAAGCTTTATGACTTTAAACTTTCGCTACAGTTGACCACATGTGGCCAGTTGCAACTTGCATAGACTGCAACTTTTGCAAAAATCCTTTGAATGTTTCTTTGTTAAGATTTATGACTAACTAACCTGCTTTTAAAGATTCTTTTTAAATTGCCAGATGTTCCATTCCCTTATTTTAGAAAGTACATAGATCGTGTTTCTACCGTGAAACAGTCGTGTTTGCATGGCTGTTTCGATTTAAAGCGATATGGTAGTAAAGTAACAGGATACAGAGGAATAAAACCTAAGTCCTCAGGAATGGCAACACATGAGGGGTATCAGGGGCGAAACAATTAACTCTGTTCTTGTCTACGGTGAGTGGTGTCATGGCGACGGTTACCACTTTCCATCAGGTAAGCCATCAGCTTGTGTGTCATTCTAAATTGCATTAAAAATAAATACATGGTGATCAAAAAACATATGAATAATGTGAAAGATGCAATAATCAGAGTAAAAAAAAATGGAGTAAATACCTAATTAAAATTGTGTTCCAAAAAATCTGACTTCTTTTCTCGAAGCAAAATTCTTACTTGTAATTAAAAAAGTAATACACGATTCTGTGATTTCAACCGACTACAAAAAGGAACTTATTTTTAAAAAATTCCTATGGGGCCAATTTTACAATACTTACACAGTATATTCTTTCAGATAAAAAAATAATTTTCCAAATAGGTTTAGAACTGACGGAGTTATAAGGTAACAAACATAAAAAGATACAACCGAATCGAGAACCTCCTTCTTTTGAAGTCGGTTGAAAATAATTAAAGATTGTGTCCTAAAAAAAGTTCAATTGTGACAAAACCAGTTACTTTAATTTAAAAACTAAACTACTGTACTTTTGATAATTTTTTTATGGGACCAACCTGTAAGTTTATCCTTTCAGATAAAAAAAAAGAAAAAAATGTCAATTTCTATAAGCATGTATAAGGCAATACGATTCCTGTTTCCTACAGGACAGACTTAATATAGGAATTAATGTTAAACTTTGTACTTATACAAACATACTTTGATAATAAAAACTTTTACGTTAAAGTTTCAAACGTTATAGGTCTTCAATGATAATCAGCATAGCACTTCATTGCAGGCACTATAGCTATTTTGTGGCTATTAAATAGCTATTAACCGCACACTTTCTTCCATTAATTTCTTGTTACTTCTTGCACCATACGCGGTTGTAGGTGGCCATAAAATTATCATTGTTAACATTGTAGTAACTCTGTTAAAAGGTGTTAGTGAGAAAAAAAAAGATCTATTGACTTGTAAACGCTATTAATGGAAAGAATTATTCTTAAAAAAGGGTAATTCGGTTCCTTTGGAGATATTGTTTGTCAAATAAACTTTTTAATGGACAATAAAACTCCATAATATTAGGTTACTTTTAAAGGACGACACGTGTTTTCTATTTTGTATGAGTTGTATAACATACAAAATTCCCTACCTACTCTCTCTCTCTCTCTACGTATTAAGTAATAAATATTTAATAGACTTGTTTTGTTTTGTCTACGGTCACATCTATTGCCAATCAATATTATCAATAACGGTTGTGCTCCACGAAAAACTACTACTACTTTACTTCAATGGTGACAAAATCAGTTATTTTAATTACAAAACTAAACTATTTAACCGAATTTAAAAGTTTCTACGGAACCAATCCATAAGTATATCCTTTCAGTTCAAAAAAAAATCCAAATAAGTTTAGAACTGACGGGGTTATGAGATAACAAACAGAAAAAATACAACCCATTTGAGAACCTCCTTCTATTTGAAGTCCGTCGAAAATGTCTATCTTCTTACGATCTATCTTAATAAAAATCATAACACTCACCAAAGGCATTAAATTTTAATAAAAAGAACAAATAAACTGTTTAAACTATCCATATTACGAGTTTAAGCCTTAAATTTTAAAGTGGCTCGACGTCGAGCCACCGAGCACTTAGTGTATTTATTAACGAGTTCTGTGGACATAATTAAAAACGGTTATGGCCACAAATTACTATTTAAGCGTAACCTTTTTCACAGCGTGCGCCGTTCTGCCACCAAATACGGGTGCACCGGGTTAATTTAAATTTGTGTCAAACATAAAAGGCCTCGTATATACGTACATTAATTACAGCAAAATGTATGACATTTTTACTTTAGTGACTAATACAAATAAAATAACAAACAATGTCGAATATATTTAATTATTTTCCGACCACAAAGTTTATGTTTTGTTTTTTTTATACCACAAAAGTGGCAATCAAGCATAGAACCCGTCTAATGGTAAACGGTCACTGTAGCCTATGGACGCCTGCAAACTCCTGCTGTTACGTGCGTGTAGTTATTTGGAGGAAATAAATAACAACTAACTTGATTATATTATTGATTTTCATATAATGAGAGAATGACAGCAGAAATGAATGTGAGAAGTAAACGTCGCTGTCTGTATGTCCAGTGCGAAAGATAGAAAGAGGTGAAATATCTATGTACAATTAAATTAACCTACTTGATAGAAAAGAAAGTAATGATGTTGACAAGTGGCTATGAGATGAATATTTACAATATTTATTTACAGACGCCACATGCGCATTGCCGACCCTGAAGAAACCTTAATATATTCTTTTTAAAGTACCCCATACATCTGATAGTAGGTAGCTCATTCCACAACCTGAGCGTTCGCTGGAGAAAATTCCTCAGTTACAGACATAAAATTATATTTGGCATTTGGTCCCGACATAGAATGACCCACCTCTTCCTTTCACGTGGATGTCGAAGAATAAAGGAATTTAAATATCGAGCAACAATCAGCAGCGTCCCTATTAAAATATCACTAAAGCCTAACTGCGGTTGCCAACCCGCCTACCAAACGTGGCAGCTACTGGTAAACACCCCTAATGGAAATACCTATATTCAGCAGTAGTCAATTAACAACTGATATGATAATGATGATAAAATTATATGAATAGAAGTACTAAAATTGACCTACAGCCAAAAAATGTTTTCCTTCTCGCCTATCATTCCTTACTGGTACTCAGTACAGCGTATACCATTAGCGCGAGCGTAGTTACCATTTCGGTATCATCCAATAAACTGAAAACCATCGTTTTGAATTCCAGGTATATTCATCACGATGGATTTATTGACCTTCATGTCTATCATCTCTTTAGTACCCCGCCAGCGTATAACCGTTAAGCACCACCCGTAAGCGCAGGTGGGGTTACCATTTGATTATCATCCGTTAAAAAAATCGGTAAGTTTCAAGATGAAGAGGTGAATTTCGCTTACCAACTATATGGTGATAAAAGGGACGGCCAATTTTTTTAATTATAATGCTGTTGCAACGGTAGTATCTGTTACCACCTGATAGAAGGTAATAACAGATACTACCACTACATACTACCTACACAGAAATAGCATAATGGGCGTTACAGAATACACTGACGGACAAGCTCATTTCACAAAAACGATCTGGGATGATTTGGGACAAAGAAGAACATAGAGTATTTTTTATCCTGGTTGATCAATACCTATATAATATACTGCATGGTCCTACACGGATGCCCGTATACAAAAGTTTCCAATTACTCAACGAACTATGGAAAGGGCCATGCTCAGAATTTCTTTTCGTGACAGAATCAGAAACGAGGATGTCCGCAAAAGAACCAAAGTCACCGACATAACCCGAAGGATAAGCAAGCTGAAGTAGCAATGAGCTGGTCACATAGCTCAAAGAACCAACAACCGATGGGGAAGAAAGGGTTTGAAGTAGCAACCCTGTATGGACAAACACAGTATATGACGACCCACCAACTGAATAGAGTGACAACCCCAAATGCATTGCAGGAAGTCAATGGATGCAGGTGACCCAGAAGCATTCCTTAATGCAATATATGATAGAGGCTTATGTTCAGCAGAGCACAGATAATGGCTGATATGATATTAATGATACCTATACCTCAGTTACGCGGACGAAATAATTAGGAGTAAAAATTAGGAGTGTATGATTTATGTTATGCCATTAGCGCATATCGATAGGACAGGCAGGGTTAAAATTCCATCTGCATCCATTAAAAAACCCTGCTATGCAGCAGCAGTAGAATGACTGATGCACCTATCCCATCCATAATGTGCTTTTAAAAGTTCTCCTGTCTATTTAGGTGCGTAAATAATAGGGGTCAATTTGTACTCAACGCGCGGTGAATACGATAAAATTCACCGCACAATCATCAATTACACTTTTAACTAGACGAAATTCGCATTTATCGTGAAGTTGAAAGCCTTGACGACATTCTGTTGCGTCGCAACTGGGCAGTTAAATGGCAATTTGTTTTTTTTTTCTCGCGCTCGTGGATTCCGCGAAGACCGAACAGGTCGAGCCGGTGCGCGCGAGTTTTTTGGACGAACAACTCGGCGCACGCATGCGCAGTATGCCGTGTTACCAGTAGTGGTATTCTGTAAAGTCGTTCTCATATTTCACTAGCGGAGCGGATCCGTGAGTAACTTTACTCATATTTGGTTTTCTATAAACAATTAAAATCGACGACAACACGAAATGGTGTTAACGTGACAGCGTAATGAACTGAGGTAACTGGTTAATTGATTAAAATTATTTTGTTTAATTCCGCTACTATTAGTATGTGTCTGACAACACTCGAAGATTGACCACCACTATTACCACCAGAATTTCCACAACCTTCCATATTATCTAACCATCAATCTTCGACTGCCATTTTGTTCGCGCACGTTTTGAAACACGTGTTTCATCTCTAAACGAGACATCTTCAGAGAAATCATTAGATCACTATTTGAAGCCTAGATTTATTCTTTCGGCGCCCAAACTGCGAATAACTAATTTTAGAACTGAGGTAAGTTTAAGAGGTAAGAATCCCCATTAGTTGTCAAAACTCATTACACTTGTCTTTAACAAAACTTATAAATATGAAAATGTATTAATTAAATTAATTGAACATTTAGATGAAGTAAAAACTAAGGATGAATTGAATTAAGAAATATAGTACGAATCTTCACAGAATAGCATAGCAGGTTGCAGTAACATTACTTTTAAGGGAATTCATTAGTCGTAATTAGAGACGGCCAGTTAATATGTCTTTATATTGTTGTTTTTTCTGCGCTATCTACGAACGACGGTTAAAATGTCAGTAATGGTCCAAGATGTCGCTGGAATCTTTTTTTTCGTGCATGTTGCTACAGTACATACAAAGTCATACATGACAATAAAAGTTCCATAGAGTCTAAATGGAGTCTATAACTACTTTATGATGCACAATACACCGACACATTTATTATTATAGTGAAACTAGAATTCACGTCCGAGTCACCGGGATATGTTTACTGACCGCGAGAAGAAGTAGCCTATATTCTTCTCCATTCCATATAGTACGTGTATACTCAATTTCATAGTTTAATTAAACCATTGTTAGTAAGAATTAAAATCTTTACATAATTGTTGTTCCACGTTAGAAAAACGCAACATATGCAAAAAAATTGGTACTTAATCTGTTTTAATATAAATAAAAAAAAATAGAAGAATGTAAAGTAATTGAGTTACTATACAGTAACACTCTCTAAATTAAATTAGTATAAATATAACTACAAATCGAAACGTTCAATTAATTTTGATTTGTAGTACATACCTAGTTCTACAAGACATCAAAGTGTCTACCATGAAATGTTTTCCGAATTTGCGAGACCGTACGAACAATAAGTTTAAAGTTAAAATTGTGAAATTTACACCGTTTAAAAATGTTAAAATATCATTCCTTTGGACTTTTATGGTAGGACTTATAACGAACAAAATGTTAAGCTCCATTTGCTAGGCCGATTTCGGTATGAACGAAAACACAAAATTGAGTCCGAAAATTCGGAATTTCTTTTCATAGTAGACCCTCTGCAGACTGTCATACGATTAGGCCAATTAGTTTGTTTACATTCTTATTAAATACTATAATAATATACTGTACAAAATACGTTTAAAACGCTGATTTTTTATTATTGATGTTATTAATAAATCGCCTCGCTTCGTGATAGGTTCGACAGCAATTCACTCTATAATAAAATTAACCACATTTATTGGTCATTTTAAATTACTCATGCCTTAGACAGTAATATAATTTATTAATAATGTTAATATAATAGTTTATTTGTTTAATATAACAGGCATACTTGTCTAAATATAGTTTCTATCAATAAAATTTAATGAAAATGTAATCAAACGAATAACTGACCCGACCATAAATAAGACTGCTGATGTCCAATAGCAGGTACTTTATTTTTTTTAATCGATGATAATGGAATGGTAACTCCTATAGACCGGGGGGAAAGGGATTGTTAGCAATGGAGTTCGACATTGCTAGCAATATGCCCTATCAGATCGACCTGGTACGTCCACCACTTGGTTTCCCCTGGAAACCGTCGTGAACAATTCTTGTTGAATTCGTCACGATGGGCTAACTGACCTTCTTCATCCTCATCTATCATCCCTCACTGGTGCCCCGCCGGTGTATACCAATAGCGCGGGTGGGGTTACCATTCCATTATCACCCATTAAAAAATAAACCCCCGGTGGACCACGTGGAGGTCGACTTGACAAGGTATATTCCCAGCAAAGGGACTGATAGTCCGCATTACTAAAAAATCCTTCCCCCCAATAGTAGGTAACAATAAAAAATCGATTAATTGAATGAATGTTTGAATTTGTAACTAATATTATTTAGAGATGCCGTGTGTTTCCGGCCTAAAAAAGGCCACTCCTTCCTTTACCGTGGGTGTCGTAAGAGACGACTAAAGTAGGGACGAGGGATGGGCAGCATTATCCCTATTAAAACATCTCTAAAGCCTAACTGTGGTTGCCAATCCGCCTGCCAAGTGTGGCAAACTATTGGCTATGGCTACTGGCAAAACCCCCCTAGGGAAGGCTTATGTTCAGCAATGAACAGTTAAAGGCCGACATGATAATGAAGGGGATAATGGAAGTTTTTTTTTAAATAGATGATAGGGATTTTTTTTTTAAACATGTACATACAAATAGATGATAAGGAAAATTAAATATAATTGAGAACTTAATCCTACCTGCACAAAACTGCAAAGGTATACGATGGTGCGGCCCATGATCACCACAACACCAGCGGCATTGCAGGTGTGCTGGAAAAAGGAATATGCTCTTTTCTTGAAGGTTACGTTGTCGAATAAATCGGAAATATAGCCTGTTTTTAAAATTTGGTGTCGGTTTTTTAAGGTAAAAAAATTATATATATAAATTAAATACTATTTACCAAGAACAGCTAGATCGATTTGGCTAATCTTCATTAGAGACTAAAATCTATAATAATCAATTATAAATAATTGATTTAAAATGTCCATAATAGTCCGATTAAGGTTTTGAGGACGTAAAAAATTGGATTAAGGACACGTCGACGTCGGTTAAGTAAACTAGCTAATAGAATTAATATTCCATTCCTAATACATACATTAATGTATTATGCAATAACACTACATAAATTAATATACAGAAATGTACCAATACCATACTGGTAAGTGTTAAATGAGACAAGTTAAACAGAATCACCTAAGAACTTCGCTACGAGTCGTATTGAACAACATTTATGGACCATAAAAACTATTTCAATCCGCCATTAGCATGCCGCGGGCGGTCATCAATTAGAGTCTGGCGCTGCCAGTTCACCGTAACGAACCCATAAATGGATAGCTTTAGCGATCCGCACAAAAATTTCGAAACCTTAATTCAATTGTTGTGAATCGTGATTACTCGCGATGATTATTATTCAGCGTACAGTAGGTATGTGTATTGTAATTGTATTGTGTTTATGTCAGTTTTACTGACGTTTTAAATAGGGTCCGCCTGACTAGTTTTGAACTCAATAGGAGCATTATTCATTAGCGCGGTTCACGACTGATTCGCTATACTAATACTACTACTGCACTACGCGAGCTTATTTAATTATTGTATGGTTCTTATTTGATTTAAATTAGGCTTAAATTTGATTAATTAATTAAGTGGAAATATATAATAACACACCGCAAAAAAAAATTCAATCGAGAACGTAGTCTGTTCCAATGGAATTAAATAACAAATGTAAACAAATGAATAATTGAACCGACCATGAAACTATGTTTATGTCTACTAATCAAATTTATAGACTGTTTTCTTTTTTTTATAATTCCAACAAAACCAAGTTTTGTTGTGCTTTTTAAATAGACATATACAACCACATATTTCTTAGATACCCATATTGTAAATATTACTTGTTTAAATATAGACTCTACTTCGTTACAAGCAGTCGAGCAAAAAACGATTTTAATGCCACAAATATAATATGAAAATAAACCCTATCGATTGCAAAAAGAATTGTAAAAATCGATTCAATCGGTACAAATCTTATTCTTTTGGAACATTATATGTCCAGTAACCTTATTCGCTAACTCTATTTAAAACAGTATATATTTATAACAACTATTTTTTTATACAACAAATGTCACTCACTGTAGCCTACGGATACCTGCAGCACTAGGAGTGTAATGTACAAGTTGCCGACCCTGAAGAAATCTTAATACACCCCTTTTGAAGAACCCCATACTGTAATCTCTAGGGAAAAACGCGACAGGCTGCTTATTCTACAGCCTGAGCGTTCGCGGAAGGAAACTCCTCTGAAACCGCACTTTACGCGACCATTTATGTTCTAGCGTGTGAAGTTGAATTCCCTGTTGATGGCGAGTGAAATGTTCATTTTAAAAAATCTCTAAAACAATCCATTACACAAGCTGTAGAAAACACAAAGTTAAAGGCGAAGTCTCGTCTTAAACTTATGGACTCGATTCCGCCTGTTACATCTATACGGAACATAGTGGAAACTAAAATAATATGTCTACGGTTTATTATTGCATAGAAACGCTGGAACAGACTGTACCTTATAATTTTATTTACAGTAGTCGAATATTATTATAATCAGCTTAAAAGTCAAATAAAATACAATAAATTTCAAGTTAAATACGTTTTAATTAGAATTTTAAAACCACTCTTGTAGAGATAATTTTTGATATATTAGGTACCTGTCTATCTACTTCTAAAAAACAATGACAGTAAACAAGAAAATTTTGCTGCACAAAAGACAAACACTTCTTTTTCTATTTTTAACCGACTTCAAACAAAAGGAAGTTCTCAATTTGGTTGTATTTTTTATGTTTGTTATCTCATAACTCCACCAGTTTTAAACCGATTAGGATTTTTTTTATCTTAAAGGATATACTAACTTATTCTTGCCATAGAAATAAATTAATGAATGAACTCTTTATTGTTCCCTTCCAAGAATGATACAGACTATAAAGATTAACAATATGTACACAAACACAATGATTACCTAATTACATAAGAGCAAGATAAAGAGGGAACAGTGGACTCTCTTTTAAGACAATTTTAAGAGAAATTTTATCAAAATCGGTTTAATAGTTTAATTATCAACATCAAAATAATTGGTATTATATAATCACTCTGATACCCGTAGTACTCCGCATACGTTTATGTATATTCTTAAGGACTATGGTGTTACAATTCCTACACTTTTAACCGAAGTACAATAAGCAAGAATCTCGTGTACATGAGTAAATTTTGCTCCACAAAAAACAAATGCAGGTACAATCATCACAAACTTAATATTGGATCAGCGTTAGACTAATCTTTTATAAATAGAACTGAAAATCAGATCTTGGCGACATAAAAAAAAATTAATAACCTCTTTTTTCTAAGTCGGTTAAAACAGGTATAATTTTTTATTGCCGTTCATTTTTTTTACATCGTCCTAACTGACGTATCAGTCCCGGCTTCGTACGAAAATAAAGTTAAAGGGGCCCAAATTGCAATATAGCAAAATGATAAACAAAGCAATCCCCAGGAAGTTGTTAAAATGTTACTCTCGTACAATGAGCGTTTTATAAATACGAATATGACGATCTCCTTTAGAATTTTATATTACTTTATCGTCATTATTTTCATAATAATGACGATAAAGTAATAATTCGAAAAATTGCACTTTTAAACTTGTTATCCGAAGGCAAGTCAAGGGGTTTTTGTATGGTTGAAAATGGTATGGTAACCCGGCCTGCGCTAACGGAATACGCTGGCGGAGGACTAGTGAAGGGCGATAGATGAGAATGAAAACAGGCCAGTTAGCCCATCATGATATATTCATCAGGAATGAAACATGATAGTTTCCAGGGAGAACCGCGAGGAGGTCGACCTGGTTATCTCCAGTTCCCCCGGGTGTACCATTCCAATGGGGTACCATTCCATCATCACCCATAAAAACAAGTTGCTAGCATTCATATCGCTCTCTATTTTTTTTTTCAAATATTTACAAATCAACGACACATATCGTCATAAATGATATCATTTATGACCGACATATCTTTTCCCAAAATGTCTCATATATAAATATTTTCAATCGACATCAAAAAGGAGGTTCACAATTCGGTCGTATTTCTTTTTTTTTCTGTTTATTACCTCATAAATCCATTAGTTCTTAACCGATTTGGAAATATTCAATAATATTAACCACGATAGTTTTCAGTTTCCAGGAGGAGCCACGTGGAGATCGACCTGATAGGGTATCTAGCTAACAATGAGGCTATTAGACCTATTACCAATAGGACATATTTTTAAATGGATTACAATGGAGTGGTTACCCCGCATGCGCTATCGATATACACTGGTAGATCACCAGTGAGAGATGATAGATGATGATGAAACAGGTCACTTGGCCCATTATTACGAATACAACAATAAATCGATCACGATGGTTTCTGCGTGGAGGTCGACCTGATAGGATATGGCTAGTAATAGGATTGCTAATCTCCATTACTAACAATCCTTTCTCTCCTCAATAAAATCTATTAACAAATGATGTTTGTATGCCCACAAATGTACATACTTTTCCGATTTTCCCATCCCACTCCTGCGGAGTGAGGCCCTAGTGATACTGGGCTTCTTATACCTATCTCAAGCACCAGTCTCTCACAATTATGTTTATAATTTGATTATTCTAATATAAGCTTGCCTCATTCTATTTCACTGTGATGAATTGTGAAGAGAAAATAAATCTATTTATTATTATTTGAATCACATTTGAGACAAAAGAGGAGTGGGGGGTGACGTCAGAGAGAGGGGTAGGGAGTTTAGACATTGTACGGAGTAGTACTATTAGGTACTTATACTCTGCTAATACAACGCAGATTCTCTCTGGATGTCGACTGCCGAGCGCAGGCGTAGATTGATTGATGTACTGTCATGTATCAGCGTTGAGTTTAAGTTGTTTTTTTTTTATACGTAGGCAATAAATAGGTACTTTAGATAGAAGTATATCGGGCAAATAAAAAGATAATAAAAATATTTTTTATCAATGTAGATATGTATGACGTAAATACGTTACATTAAGAAGTTCATTATAAACTAACTTTCGCCCGCAGTTTCGTACGTGTGGATTTTGTAAATAGAATCTGATAACCATTTTTAGATGGTGTATTAAAATCTAAATGAATTTATTGTTTTGGCTTGTAATAAATACTCTTATAAAGTTTCATTATTTCTACTCTATCAATTTCTTCTAATTATCTCTTATGTACAAGCAGTGGACGGCTGATATAATGATGATGATGATCTCTTATGTAAAGACATTATCTAGTTATTGTTTTCTTATATTAATAAGATATTTCGTTACGTTTGTTACTAACATACTGGCAGCCACCACAATACTTACCTTTTTTTATATATCTACACAATATTATGCGGTTCAACATGTCATTATTTATATATATTTATCATATATAACAGATATCATTTTTATATTCAGTTTAATTAATCATAATTTATTTCTAATCTTATCTCAGTTTCTAATAGTCTATGATCTAGTAAAAAATGTAACCAGGATTGTCGTTGATTCTCGCTCTCTTCCGTTCGACGCTCGGAGCAAGCGTGCCTGGGCGATTATATCTCAGTTATTCAGTATATTATAAAGATATAAAACATTTGATATTGTACAATCAGAATACTTGTCAGTGTGTTTACTAGAAAAAAATCAAAAGGTGAATTCAGTGATTTTCAGTTTAATTTACCAAGCCATCGAAACCACGTGTGCCCACGATCAAACATTATTTGAGTGGGCATTATTACTTTTTATTTTATTCTATATTTTACTATTTTAATAAATATTTAAAAAATAACAATGTTCTTTACTAATACTTTCATACGTAGAATACATGTATTAAAATTCTTATTTACTACATGCTACTTTAGTTCAACTAATCAATATTTCCTCATTAAACAAAAAAAACATATCGATCAAATATTTCCTCTACTTTCTTACAATATGATCGGAATTAAAAGCACTATATAAAAAACCGCAATCAACTAAAAGCCAAATCATTTTCCAATTCCATTTCCCGTGTCCGGGCTGTATAGTGAAAATTGAACAGAACAAAAGGGGATTCCACGCTATCCATTGTCCCCACACCACCCACTCCCTATCGCCCTCTTAGCTCCCTCACATCGAGCCGCGAGGGGGCGACGTGGAGGCCCACCCCCGGGGGATTGCGTACACTAATTGCACGCTCAAATTGGGGTAATGCACGGAACGCTTTCGTGCGGATTTTAATAAAGTATGAGCTCGGGATCAAAGCGGCCATTTGTTTTAGTTAGCGGAGATTTTCTTGTCTAGTTTATTTTTAATATATATCAAGAGTGTTTGGAGTATGAAACATTTGGATGATATTAAGTTTGGAACTTGGAAATAAAATTCTTCTGTAGAAAAGCAATAAATACAGTTTTTAACACAGGCCACTATTGTTGTTAAAGGAAAATATAATGAAATCGGTAAAACTTGAACTGTACAAAATGTCTCAGTTCCAATAATTCTATTTTCTAATATATTCTTGTTCTAGAGACTTAATAGATGTTTATTATTACATAGTTAATTGTATATCTCCACAAGTTTTGTCCATATTCTGTTGTTTTATAGTTTATATTTATTGGTAATATTAGTAAGTATTTATTCCGAAATTTGAATTAAATGTTTATTTCATATATTACAACTGATTATTCAACTACTTCTACTAAACTGATACCTTTTAAACTTAGCCCTACGAGTTTCATATTGATAGGACGAAATTTAAAGGGTGAAATAAAACCTCAAACAAAGACTTTACCATCGTGTTTCTAGAGTTAACGAATATTATATGACACCTAATTAATTATAGTTGAATCATGACAAGAGATTTCATTGTTATTTTATAACTTTTCCTCGATATATGAATAATTAAACTCTAATAACTAATACAATTGATAATTCTAATGTCACTGCAGAAATGTCCATGAACAAACTTGGATCTGACATCAGTTTTTGCTATAGTGATAGAATTATAATAGAAACAAATTTTTCTTCGACAAAAACACTGATCAAGACCGACAATATGAATTAAAATAAAAATATTAATATAACTTATTGTAAAAATGAAGAAATAACAATAAAGAATTAATGATTACTTTTATCATGAAACAAATACATTACTTAGTAACAACAACATTACCAATTTGTATTCAACAAGTTCACATGACATCATCGACCAAATTACTGATGAGAAAGAATGTTTATTGGTTACTTCTATATAATAGGGGTTTTCTAAATTATTTTTAATGGAAACATAGAATTTTGATGTTGCTAGAGTTTATAGAGAACGTAAATAGAGAGAGAGAGAGAGAGAGAGAGAGATAAAGATTGTGATGAGAAAAATTATGAGTTTAAAAGATGAAACTTTTTGTCTAAATGTAAAGGCGAATATTGTGCTTACTTGCTCATGTATCTTATTATAATTTTAACTATGATATTCTTGTTGAATAGGTTAATTAATATGTACGCTGTTGGTTTATCTTAATAAATAAATAACATGATTGCAATGAGGTACACCTAAAATTATAGATGGATATTGTTTATATGTCTTGTGAAATGCAAAATGACTGAAATAGAACTAGGAAAAATGCGCTATATTGACTTCAGATATTAAAAAAGCCAAATAATTCCAAGTATTAAAAAAATAAAAATAACGTGACTTTAAATTAATAGTCTATAAATTAACATTCTAACTGAGAACTAAACTTAAAACGTAAAGCTTGTATCTTTATCAATACCTAGCATAATTATTTAGTTCAAAGTATTTGTCATTCCTAAGTCTGTAAACATAAAAATAATAGGAAGAGCATTGCGTGTAACAAAAGTTATAAACATCAACACAACACAAGCAACCTGGAACAGTCGCCCCAGATGTAAGTTAAATTGGCATCGCCTGTCACGCACACGCTGCTCCAGAAACGGCAATTCACCGATACGGCCGCGCCGCGAAAAACCGAGATAAACCCGATTGAAATGCCGTAAATAAAACATGTTGCGATCCCTTCGAAGCATTTGCGTTATTGAGTTACGCGGCATAGCGTTTTGCCGCCAAAACAACGAATATTTTGCCCCCCGGCGCGCGTAAAAACGTCCACAGTCCCCCTGAGTGTGACAGAGAGCTTCCCTATGGGATAGAAAGGGACGGACGGTTTAATATTTTATCAGTCATCTTCTCATCAGCGAATTGCAAGCTTCTAAATTAAAATGTATCCCTTCACAATAAGGTCGAGAATGATTCAGTCCCGTTTGGCATTGCGTGTGTGCCCTTACATCGGTGAAAGGAAATTACAACCACACCCACGTATAATGTTGCCGCAATAAAAAACGTGTGAGAAGAAATAATGAGCGGTTACTGGAGAGTCGAGATCCGCGATTTTATCTTTTTTGCTCTTATCCCTTAATCATTAGTGGTATCTTAATTCGAAGAATGTTGATTTCTGTTCCCAAGTCTAATCTGGTCGTAATTACATCTCACTACTGGACTATAATTCCATAAAAAAGCAACTTACGTAAGTAGTATATGTTTTTATTTAAAAATCTAAGAATACTTAAAAATAGTTATGTAATTACTCTTAGGATCTAGAAATAAAATTAATTTTAATAATAATATAATATCTATTTATTATATTGAAATAACAAATCAAATTACTATTTAAATTGGAAATCAAGATGATACCTATTATGATACAGCGGTATCTAACATCGTTTCTTAAACAGAACCAGCAGTTTCTATATTAAATAAAAATGTTTAATAAGATCATTCATAGAAAGAGACTTTGAAACTACAAAACTCGATATCTCCTGGTACCGTAATAAATTCTCAAATGAGAAAATATTTCTTAGTAAATCACAATAATCAAGAGTATGTACCGAAAATTCTAGTCTCTAACTTCATGGTTTCTTTATGAGTTGATGGACCAGTCGGAATACTTGTATTATTATTATAAAAGACATCAACAGGTTTGCCTTTAAATTTTATTTACGTAATAAACAATTTGTAAAAAAAGATGTAGAGAAAACTAAGCATTTATTAATTAGAACAAACCATGCAACACATTATATAAACTGCAATTTACATTAATACGGCACGAGCTTGCAACGCGTGTCTAGGCTTCACACTTCACATACGACTCTATTAATATTCTAACATTACGCAGTGACTCGTGTTCGTTTATAACTTTTCTACTGGTTTATTAATAACGTCAAATTACCCTTAACTTTTATTTATGTTGATTCTGTTTTATCACAATTCATCATATCAAACGACCACGTTTTTATTTTAGTGGAGCTATCAGTCCAGTTTTCTAACTTAATTAAACATTTATTCCAGTAATACTTACAATAGATTACAGGAATGTTATCACATTGCATCTTTAACAATATCTAATTCTTCATCTAATATTCTCTATTTAAACTATTGTATACTTATATGAAAATCAACTAATTCCCGTCGCGGGTTTACCCGCGTGAATCAGCATATAAAGTATTGTACGTGCCGAATCTCATTTTAAGCATAATTGAGAGGCAAACATATACACTTTCACGTTTATAATATTAATAAGATTATTAGAAGTACTCTTTACTTTGTATCTTTACGGTCTCGTTAAACTCAATTTACTTGCAGAGATTATAATTTGTAGCTCATAAACTGACTGACAACTTGAGAAATCGTTAATATAGACTCTAGCGATATATAAATAATTCGTATAGTTCAAATAATTAATTAAATTAATAATTAATTTACACCTTTGCCAACGAAAGAAATCTAATGATGAGTACCAGGCGTGCAGCACGACGTAAGCGATGAATGATGGATGAAGTCGAGGGTCTCGGAGCGTATTACAAATTTAAATGTGGAATGCAGATGAGCTCAATCGCATCCCGCTTGAAATTCAATGAGGACGGGGCCGCGTGATCATGCGTCGATAGCATGGAGACGATTGTTCGACGAATTGTCATTCATGGCGGCTTGTCGCCCGCGTCGTGTTAACATCTCGTATTGTTTGATGGCCTATTGAGGGCCGTCAGATGAATGGAATATTACACGGTGAATCTATTGTCGTTTTTTCCCTAATCTAATATATATATTGTTACGTACTTACATAAGGTTTGGAAAAAGATATCCAACTGGAATTAATGTATTTATGGTTTTTTTTTGCCTCAAGCAAAGTTTCAACAGTAGACACAAGAGCGTCACGTAATCATGACATCGCAACAGAATCCACTACAAGGTTACATTGGACTTACAGAACGATTACCCTCGCAAAGTAAAGACTCGACTCAACCGGTATAAATGTTGTAATCTAAAAACATAGGAAATTGAGTTATCATCTCCGGCAATGAAACGTAATGTAATAGGAACTAGTTATGCAGAAAACAGTCATTTCTTATAGACACCCTAGACACTGTGGCTATTTTCTGCATAACTAGCTCCAATTGTGCATAGCACCCAACTGCAGTCCATATCACTTTCTGTTGTGTAATATATATATACTACTACATCAATACGTACTATCATTATTGTCTTTACCTTCATTCCATGTTTGAGGATCACACACTGATCTATTAATACTGGAGATTATTTGCACTTGGCAAGATTTAGATTTCATCTTTAGAAGCGAGAGAACACTCGTACGTGGGATTAGTATCCCACAGGTTTTTAGACGTGTAACACAAAACCTACAAATAGTAAAAGTGTTTGTCCCTTATGAAGATCACACACAGTCCTCAAGGCTTAATTAAAAGTAAATAAATAGATTTTTTTATGTAAGTTAGAATGGCAAACAAGCTGACGGCTTACCTGATGGAAAGTGGTAACCGTTGCCTACAGACATAAGCAGTATCATTGTCATAACAGAATATACTGTTTCGTCCATAACTCCCCATGCTTTGCCATTCCTCAGGATTCAGGTGTTATTCTTCTGTAGCCTGTAAATTTACTGCCATATTCCACCCTTCAAACCGAAACACAACCATGCAAACATAACTGTTTCACGATAGAAACACGAATAAGACAGAAATGTCCAAGCAAACGACTTTTGTACAAAGTCTCCCTCTGGTATATATATATATATATATATATATATATATATATATATATATATATATATATATATATATATATATATATATATATATATATATATATATATATATATAATGACTTACTTAAATAATTGTTTTTTAATAAAAATATTTTGTTTAATTCTACTACCATTAATATGTGTGTAACTACCATCATTTGATATTGAAAACCGATATTAATGTTATTATTACTTAAGATTGTTGACTAATAAGGAAGGTCATAAGGCATTTACTAATAACAGTCAGGTTTCAGTATCGAGTGTTAGTGGTCACGCATAATATTAGCGGAATTAAACAAAATAATTCTAATCAACTAACCGACACTATGAGTACCATGTAAGACACACATGAGCGCCACTCGTGCTTTGTAATTCCTCAGGAAAATCTTATCTTAAATTTCAAAGAAATCTATTCATAATCTGATGAGTATGGTGGAAGTCGACGAATTTCCAATCGTAACTGCAGTAATTTTGAGACGGATTGTTTAATGGACGAGGGTTGTCGTGAAAAAAGAGGAATAGAGCAATTACTAAGTCTTCGTTATTTGACAGACACATATACTCATAAGCTGCTTATTTTAATTAAATTAGCATATATTTTATAGGTTATCTTGTTTTTTTTTACTATAATCTTAAAAACTGTTGTTTATAAATTTCGTCTTTATATTTATGACGCTAAGATTGAAATTTAATGACAGAAAACTTTTATAATAGAGCACAATAAACGTTAGGCATCAAGAGCTAATACATTAGGTGCATTTAAGCAGTTTATCCAAGTTTCATAATAAAGTCCTATACCTGCAGAATTCAGCAGCGAGATCTTAACCTATTATAGAAGACACGTAATACCTAAGCTCAAAAAACAACTAAAACAAATGTTCCTAACACAGCGGCAGACCTCATAGGTATTTACTTATTTTATTTATAGGCTTCACCGTGTTATCAAATAATTTAAAAGGAATAGTTTGATTTAAATAATAAGAATAAATGAAATGACGTAAAAATATACAATGACAATTAAACAATTCAATTGAAATACAGTAATATAAAGTACAGATTAAAATATATACATAAAGGTACAAAAGGCAGTCAGTAAGGGCTATCTCTTATACAAAAGTTTTGGTTAAAGGAGAACGAATAGAAGTGAATTAATTTTTACGTACATAAATTACAAAACCTATATTGCACAAAAGTATATGTAAAACATATAGTTAAATTAGCGTCCTCTCCAAATTTCATTCTCAACGCATTGGTAGCGTACACGTATCTACCATTATTCCATTATTATAATACTCGTATCATTGGTATGGGGCATGATTTGCATATGTCCAAACAAGACGAAGATGAATATTTCGGTCATGTAGGATCTACTTTTCATTGCAAGTATCAATTCTGAATCAGACTCAGTCAATTCTCCACATTTTAGTGCCTATTCAAGGTAAGGCAAGCTTCCACTTAGTATTTATTCAGTGAGCTCATACGATACTTACATCCCGAGTTCCATTATCTTTTCAGTTTAACGAAAATGAATCACTACCATTTTATCAGTTAATTTGAAGGTTGTTGCTAATTTCTGAGTAGTTTGTAATGAAACTGCTTCCACTATGGCTTTC
Source organism: Galleria mellonella (assembly GCF_026898425.1). Classification (NCBI taxonomy): domain Eukaryota; kingdom Metazoa; phylum Arthropoda; class Insecta; order Lepidoptera; family Pyralidae; genus Galleria; species Galleria mellonella. The sequence goes on along the minus strand of NW_026442042.1, from coordinate 3,209,678 downwards.
AAATCATCGTTAGCCAATCATCGACCAAAAACACACCCAACGATTACTCGCTGTAGCTGGTCCATACATGTCACTGATTGTTCTTAATTGTATTTTAATGTAATAACTACTAATAATTAATACATTAAAATATATATTTTTATATTTTCATAATGTGCAGTAGTTCTTCATTGCAAATATTATATTATTTGTAAGTCAGTAACCGTTAGACGTTAACCGTAGATACGTCTGTAACCGTTTATCTGAAACAGTTTTCAATTTTTGACCGCATTATTACATTTCTGTTTTGCTAAAGGTTGACTGAGAGAGAATGCTATACCTATAGCATTCTCTCTTAATCACGGCGGACTTACCGTCTTTTGTACAAAACATTTTTGTAATGTGGTCAATGAAAAATTAAATATATACTTACAAAACTTTTAACAATAAAATTGTTCTTAATTGATGTCACAACAGAATTTGTATTCAAAAATAACACGCAATTGGGGTTTCCATTCATATTTAATCGAACAGAGGAAAAACAAATGAAGAGCTGATGTTTTTTAAAGATATATCTTAGCTCATTTATATGAAATATAACGTCCAAAAAATTACGAGTATTGCTGTACCTATCCTTACTAGCGTTATAAACGTGAAAATGAGTTTGTTTTTTTTGTTACCTTATGTGACTTAACGACTTAATCAATCGCTATGAAACTTGGTATACACGTACTATATGAGATAGTAAAGGATATAGGCAAATTTTTATCTTCGTCAGTAAATATATCGCAGTCACACGGGCGAAGTCGCGGGTATAAACCGTCCGATGTTAAGTCCGCCAAATGTAGGTACAATAGTAGTGTAGGTAAATAAATAAATAACAACTAATTATAAAATAAATTTGAATATAGAATTCTAAACAGAATAAATGATAAATGAAGGTTTTGATCATTACAACAGCTAATAGTAAAAATTGGGAATTTCATTGATTAAATAACACAAAACAACATATTTATTTCACAATCTTTCTTTTAATCGTCATCATATCAGACGTTAACTGTCGACTGCTGAACATAGGCCTCTCTCATAAGGTAAATTTTACCAGTAATTACCACGCTTGGCAGGCGAGTTGACAATCGCAGTTAAGCTTTTGTTTTAAGAAGGCGCTGCTGCCTATCCCTCGACCGTTAAATTCGCTTAATCGCCACTTACGGCAGCCACGGAAAAGGAAATGTTGGCCGATTCTATACCGAGAACACAGAACATAGAATTTCCTTTAATAGTCAATAATAATAGTTATTCAATGCGACACATTGTTAGTGCTTTGCAGATTTCAATAGTAGATACAATAGTTACAAATAATAATGATTCAGCATCAGCCATTGGATAACGTTATTGTTTGATATTTATTTATAAGAACATGTTTGCGAACACTTAAACTGTACCATACAAATTTCCCGTGACGTGTTCTCTTCATCCTAAAACCTCAGATCCTTCAAACGTAAAGAAGTATTTAATAAGCCGCCTTAGTGCGACCAACAGTTGAAAGTAGAGTTGTAGAGCATTCTTCTCCTTTCAGTTATTTACGTTCATGAACAATTTATTGTCGCCCAGGACGATCACATATCGTGCACTTATACATACAAAAAAAATATTAAAAACAATTTCGATTAAAAAAGTTTGAGAGAAAGAAAGCGACTATCATCAGAGTATACAGGCATCATACATACCTACCTACTTACCTCTCAAGTTTTTCCAGCAAGTACAGATTTTTTTTATACAACTTAGAATGCCAAACAAGCTAACGGCCCACCTGATGGAAAGTGGTAACCGTCGCCTATAGACATGAGTAGTACCATGGACATAACAGAGTATACTGTTTCGCCCATGATACCCCCCATGCGTTGCCATTCCTGAGGACTCAAGTGTTTTTCCTCTGTACCCTTGAAGTACCTACAGCTACTTTCCTATCCAAACTATTGATCAAGTGCCTATTTGGCTTGTGACATAAGTATAGAAAATTGCCCGGTTTGATGCCTATTTTTTTTTTTATAACACAGGGACAAACGATCATGCGATTCACCTGGAAGGTAAATAACTACCTCCTCCCATTAACACCAGAAGAATTCCAGATGTACTGCGGGCCTTTTAAAAAGGAATATGCTCTTTTCTTGAAGATTAAGATGTCGTATCGGTTCGGAAATACTGCAACTGGAAGTTCTAAAGCGTGGTTATACGTGAAAGAAAACGTCTTGAAAACGCACGATGGAAGATCGCCACTCATCCAGATGATTGCGATGGAACGTTAGTTTGTGGCGGGTTATACTATGGTGAAAATCAGCAGCAGGTATCAATCCGAACAATTTCTCAGAACAATTCCCATGATATATTTGATAAAAAATGCATAGAGATGCGACGTCTCTATGCAATTTCAGTGGGTCGAGTGGCATAGTATGACGCTGATCATCAATAATTCGAGGGCCTTGACTTTGAATGCGATCCTGTGGAAAAAGCTAGTATTGTACTTCTGCCCATAGGCGAGAAAAGTATTCCATATGTGTCCGGACTTGAGCTTTATACAGTTGCAAGCGGTGTTAAATTTTATTCTATGGTTAAAATTTTGATTAATCTTCCTATAAAGGTAAGATATACTCCTTCATTTATAAATGGCTCAGGCCACACTATTAGCCAAGCTACTTTGTAAAAGACTTGGTTTTAAAAAATTTTTCCTCCAGTAGAATTGGGCTTTGTTTTCTTAAGATAATTGCTTTTTACGACATCCTAAAAATGAAAGATTTTGATCAAACTTACATATTATAATATTACTTCATCACCATATAGAGAATCATTTAATTCACTGGCAAAATTAATGCCAGTTATATGTATAGTAACGCAGCTAATTATCATAACTATAATAGTAAGTCTTAAACAGGAAGGTTCTCTATCAGCAGCGATACCACAAAATACCTAATAATTACTTAATGCTAACTCATATACTCAGTCAGTAACATTTTTACATCGAACGGTACCAACATCGTATTTCACAAATACGTATCGGCTAAAACACCGCATCAGATCTAAAAATATACGCGCGGCACGCAACAGCGAACTGCGCAAGTACGAACGAGACTCCAACTTAATGCCGCCGCTGGCACCGAATCGCTGCGAGAGCGTTTGAAATTCGAAGCCACACAAATGTAATCTTGCGTTACTACGCTCTCATTTGCGTGTGTGCGCCGCCGAGGGAAGGCAATTCGAATACGGTTTGAAAGAGTTCGCCTTTGCCCGGTGCGCTTGTACTCGTGAGTTCTGTGCTAGTGTGAGTTTGTTTTCAATATTTGATACGTCCAAATGAGGTTATCAACCGCGTGCGTGTGTGCGCCGCGGCCGTTGAGGGTATTTCGTTTTGATAATTTTATTCGGCTTTGCTCTTGTTCTGAAAGGGTCAAGTGTGTGAACAACAGTATTATAAAGACGTCGTTGCCACGTGGGAATTTCTCGTTTATTATTTGTAGTACCATATCGGATCCATTTTTTCTTTTAATGTGTATTCGATCGAATGAAAGGACGTTAATTGATGCCTGTTCCTGCTTGTGTTTTTTTTTTTATTTTCTATATTACCTCACTAATTTTAATTGCTGTAACTATTCATTTATACCAAAAGACCTATCTTCGTATAGACTAAATAAGTGACATTTGGCACAATTGAAAATTAGTACCACACCTTTATTTCCAAAACATAGTAAAAAACGACTAATAAAATGAATTACATTATACAACACTTACAACATTACAACATTACAGTATAAAACACAAATACAACAACAACAACAATTGGAAATGAGCACTAAAACGTTAAGACAGCTAAGTACAATACCAACTGTAAAACTTGACATTAACTAATTAACAAATGATACAACCAAAATCACCAATACTGATCTGTAGGACGGGTTATCCTAGTACCGACACCAGTCTCTCACAAAGATTGTTTTAAATTATAACCTTAATAGCTGCAAATTTTATTATGTTGTTATTTTGTGAGAGAAATAAATATATATTTACATTTATTTACATTTACTAATAAATATAAATTTACTACAAATAAATCAATAGCTTAAAAAGTAAACAATAAATAGAACTACAGCCATAAAGAGTAGGTATAAATCAAAAACGTCTGAAGAATTTCTTGCATTGTATGAGACTTCGTTTATATGGTATTCCAAAAAGGCTACGAAATATCATAATTTAAAGAGTAACTGTTGAGTTTTTTGCGAACTCTTCTCATCAGACAACTTTCCTAAACCCTATTTAAAAGTGTTTGCAAACAAGTCTATTTAAATATAGATGATTTAAATTTATCGCAAAGTCCTAATAAAGATCTGCTTTACCACATATAACACACACATATTTAGAAATACACATTATATTTTTAATCAACGTAAATCAAACAATTTGTCCAAGAAGATGCAAATATACATGATGGAATTGTAATCATTATTGAGTAATAATAGTTTTATAACAGTGTTTTTCCCACAGAACCGATCATGAAGATGGATCGACGAACAGAAATTTTGTACCTCTCATAAACTGAGACGGCGCATCCTTAATATTAAGGGAGCTATCTTTAAAAAATGCTTTGGATTTTGATTTTATTTTACAGACAGTTCGAAAAGTATAGAAACCAATCCAATCAGTGACACAAAAAACAATAAAATCTTTCCTCAAGCCCTCAGACAAAAAGCGTTGAAAAATGTATTTCATTGGCAATTTTCCAGTGTACAATGGATCGTAGGCTAAGGTCTATATTTAGTAATGAAAAGTTACGAACTAAAATAATACTTTAATTATCGGTTACAATTATTTTTTTATAATTTAATTAAAAATTAGCATCATAATAATTGGTCAAGCCGTTGAAGCACTAATAGGTAACAAAGTAACTTTAACACTTTTAAATTTAGGTTCCTATAACTAAGGATTTAAAAGACAACTCTTGAATTGCAGCAATTGTAAATACAGACATGCGCCGGGCTACTGACATAGAGAAAAAGTAGTTTTTACGAGTTTCAAAGCGGAATCTAAAAGTAAAGGGTTTTTAATTCGACATTACATTTTTTTTAACATCTTCGGTCAGTTTGTATCGATTTGCAAGAAGTGTAACCATCTCAATAAAGCGTTTTTAATCCGACATTATATTTTTTTTCTTAATGTCTTCTCTGAGTTAGTTCCGATTTTCAATAAAGGTATCTTTTTCATTGAATTTCAATATAAATTAATATTATTCAATATAATTATTTGAATTTTTGTGAGAGTTTTCAATGCTTCCTTGGTCGTCAAAAAAAGGTGGTTCTCACTTTGTTTGTATTTATTAATAGAAATGATTCGCCAATTCTAAACCAACTTTAAAAATTCCTTCAATTGCAATCGTTACAGTTTACTCTCATGATAGATATATATTATTTTTAAAGCTGAAGGTGCCGTTTTTCTTTTTGCTTTTATTGTAAAGTAAAATTGTGCTTATTGTTGTGGAGAAAAATTTAATTAAGTATACACAATTCCATGTTCTAAATTTAAATAATCTTCAATCTAATGTGTCTATGAAATAACTTGTCATCACTACATAGTATAAAACAAAGTTGCTGTCGCTATCTGTCCGTCCCTATGTACGCTTAAATCTTTAAAACTACACAACGGATTTTGAAGCGGTTTTTTTAATAAATAGAGTGATTCAAAAGGAAGGTTTATATGTATAATACATGCATAATATTGTAAAGAAACACTGATAAATTTAGAGGATTTTAATGTGATGTCGTAAATAAACACATTTTTTTGCGCTTTCATTGCAAACGCTGGATGAACCCCGCGAGATAAATCAACATAATGTACTACAGTATTGTACACCTTAAAAAGGTTAACAATAAACCCGCCATGGTATATGTCTATCTCTTAAGGATAACCCACAATAACCATTTTTTATCCTTTACATTTTCCGGGGAAAAATGGCTTATTTACGAAGTGATTTTAAGCATTACAGCATTAATTTTTATCCAATTAAGTAAATACATTGTTCATTTAATATAGATCAATATGACCGTTTAGAGCATGTAATTTAAATGAATATTTCCGAAGATATTACAGATTTACAATGCAATGCAGGATTTACAGCAGTGCGGCATTGCATCTGTGCGAAGCCGGGGCGGGTCGCTAGTTTATCTGTATATTTTATCACAATCGAGATCGCTATTTTTGTGTAGCACAATATACAACTACATATATCTATTAAAAATACTTTTTTTTATATTACGATGGTGGCTATTAAACATATAACACGTCTGATGGTAAACGGTCAATGCAGTCTGTGGACGTTTGCAACGCTCAGGATTGCACATGCGAGTTACAAACCCCGAAAAAACCTTAATACACCCTTTTTGAAGAACTGCACACTAAATCTCAACTAAACTAATAAAATAAAATACTTAACTTCATAACTGAGTGATTCTTTTTATTTCTAGACCATGATTTATCTATCACCCGTGATACTATATACTACACATGTAAAAGGTGAAAATACAATTACGTATGTAGTATATGTATTAAATATTTATCGTCTACTGGCTTTTACCCGCGTGATGGAGATATATTTTACTGAACTTGGTAATATTTTGCTGAATTCCATATCACTGATTATTTTATTTATTTATTTATTTTATTAGTATATATATATATATATATATATATAACCCATTAATCTCCAACTGCCATTTCGTCCATGCATATTTTGTAACACGTGCTTCAACTATATATATATATATATATATATATATAATATATATATATATATATATATATATATATATATATATATATATATACTGTTTGTTAGTTTAATATATATATATGTTCTCACCTATATAGGAGCGCCACAATACCAGCTTTTTCCGTTAGACCGCATTTAAAGTCGGGTAGTTCAAATTATTGGTGATCAGCGCCTTACTATCCGACTCGACCTACTGAAACTGCGCAGAGATGTTACATCTCTGTGCATTTTCTACCGAATTTATCGTGGGGAGAGCTATCAAGAATTGTTCGGATTGATACCTGCTGCTGATTTTCAGTATCGTACAACCTGCCACAAACTAAATTTCCATCCTAACCATCTGAATGAATGCTAGTCCTCCATCGCGCGTTTTTCAATGAACTTTCTTCCGCGCACAACCACTCTTTGGAATGAACTTCTAGCAGCAGTATTTCCGAACCGATACGACAACATAACCTTCAAGAAAAGAGCATATTCCTTTTTAAAAGGCCGGCAGCACACCTGCAATGTCTCTGGTGTTGCGGGTGATCGTGGGCGACAGTAGTCACTTACCATCTGGTGAGCCGAATGCTCATTTGCCTCTGTTATAAAAAAAAGTTTTGGGTGCCAAATCAAATAACCGGATATATGTCTACGGATCGGAAAAAAGTAGCCTATATCCTTCTCTATCCCACATAGTATTTGTATACCTACTAAATTTCATTTAGATAGGTAAAGCTAGGCAATAAACAAACAAACAAACTAACTTTCATATTTATAATATTAGAAAGGGTATTGGTATTATAATGGTACTAAGTACTGTATCTGATAGATACATATGTTTTAGATTTAAACAGAATAGGATCTTAAAAATTAAGATTTACCTAATGAGGAGTTCTTCGACCTTTCTTGATAAACGACATTTTAATATGTAGTGAGGTTTTTTAGCTGAGATATTAAATGAATAGATCATGGTTTGGTTTGGTTGGTTTGGTCATTTGGAGAGGATGGATGAAAGAAGAATTACGAAAGAGATTTATCGAGCAAGAATGAATGGAGAAATCGGTAAGGGCCGACCTAGACGGACGTACGTCGACCAAATAGGCAACGTGCTGAAGAAGGGCCAAATTAAAAGTACCCGTAACCGGCGAGCGTGTATGAAAAGATTGATGAATGTGGAAGAAGCGAAAGAGGTTTGTTTGAATCGAAGCATTTGGCGTTCCATTGTTTCTGCCTACCCTAATGGGAGACAGGCGTGACAGATATGTATGTATGTATGTATCATGAGCAACACTAAAATATTTTTACTATTAATACAATTTAAAATATTATTGTTCTGAGGAATTAATTGCAATAATGCCCACAGCGGCATTTTATCATCCCACCGCTCGCCATCGACAGGGAAATTCATCTTCACATGCTGGAACCTATATGATCACACACAGTGCGATTTCAAAACAAATTTCGCCCACGAACGCTCAGGCTGAGGAATGAGCTCTCTGCCGAAATTTTCCCTAGAGACTACGGAATAAGATTCTTCCAAAAGGGTATTTTAAGATTTCCTCAGAGTCGACAACGTATACATGGCACCCCTAGTGTTGCAGGCGTCCATAGGCTACACTAACTGTTTACCATCAAATGGGCTGTATGCTTGTTTGCCGCCTTCGAGTTATAAAAAAAAAATATAACTCTTTAAAATCAAATAGTAATACAAAAAAGAACTACAACAAATATTCCATTGTATTTTAATTTATTCTAATATTAACGTTGAAATGACCTAAATTACTTCACTTGAAGCAATAAAGATCAATTGGTTATGTAAACTGGCGTCATTGACAAGCCAATCCCTATAGTTATAAACAAATTATCCCTCATTTTCGCTCGTTAAACTACATCCACCATTAAAGACGAGTCCACAATATGCAGTTACACAAAGCTTTAGAATGTCATTAGACGTACGAGTATCTACCTAGTCCGCATTATTGTACGGTTATATCACAATAATAAATGTAGATGGTACATATATGAAATGAAATTAAATATATAACTCCTGTAAGATTTGATTGTAGGTTGACAAGATTGTTTATTGTTAAACCCAGTATTATAATCGAAATATTGCTCAAACTTAAGATGCTCCTTAGATTTCTGTTTTATGTTTTATATCAATATAGTTATGGTGATTGCTACTTACCATAACTGTATTACTTCAAAAGTAGCAACACTATTGTGAGAACTATAAAAAATATATTGGAATAGTTAGAAAATGGCTTCCGTTGAGTTTTCGTATTGTATTATTATAGAATTGTTAATGAAACTCAAAATTGTAATCAATTAGAATAAAGACGGAAGAAATTAAAATCGTAACTGAACAACAGTAATAATACAGATAATATAATACTATACTAGGTAAAAATAAAAGAAAGGCTGAAATTATTATATATCTATGTAATTTTGGTGTATCACATCATGAACTTACGTTTTCCCTAGAAATGCTGATCATATTTTTTTAAAATGTCCAATCTGCTTGTATAATAGACTCACGCAAATTTATACTTGTTCTACACATTCTAAAGATATGAACATAATTTTCTTAAGAATCAAAACGAATACAGGAATTGTTTTAGTTATACATATTAAAATCAACGTAATGATTAACTAGAATCATATTATACGATAACATAATAACAATTTATACCTATTTTTGCCATCTTAACTTCCTGAGTGGCTGATATTAATACGTACCTATAATTTTACCGAGCCCTCGGGCGAAAGCTAAAACTTCAAATCCGCCGTCTAATTTCTCCGAAACGGTTGTAAGTGGACACTGGCTGCGTGTGCGCAGCTCGTTAACGACCCGCCGGAATCCTGCTCCGCGCAACCAGTCGATCCACTGCCGCAGAGAGCCGAGTGTAGGTGTGTGTACACAACACAGAGATAACTAAATAGAATGGACATTCGAAAACTCCTAACGACACAAGAAATAAGCAACAGATAAATCAGAACTAGTAACAGTACCTACGAACAAAATATGACTGAAGAAAGCATCAACAAAACAAGATTAATAATAAAGCTATTCTGATTTACTTATCCGTGTAGCGTAATCGAATTCAGGAAGATTTATACAAAATGCGAATTGTAAATTGTACAAAATGTCCACTCGAATTAAAGTTAGAGAAATAAAAGTTCACATATTGTTTGCTATTTTATTATCAATATATTAAATTTTAATCTTATAGCTAGTAAACTAAACTAACAATTGCCGGTAACCAGTTTTAGTTTTATAGTCACGATTTTCACGAGTCGCGTTTGTATCTATTATTTTATGACTGCATGTATTGCCGACGACATATAGTTACCTATGATTTTCATGGCCCTGTTCTGACCCTTATACGAATAATATTTAGATCCGGCTCGAGGGACCAGAATAATATTGGCATATGTCAAAATTATAGACTGCAATGAAATATTATTACTTTAAAATCAAAATATATAAATTATACACTAAAATGAGATCTGAGTAAATAATATGAGTATATTTATTGTCGTAAATTGTAACGTTTTTCATATTAACGGAAGGAGGACGGTGAATATGATACTAAATACTATACAGTGGAGAAAACCACAGCAATACATATGATTTAGTTGACCACTGAACCGCCGATGCATAACATAAAAGATTGCGAGGTAGGTGGCCTAATTGTCGAGCACGCGCCAACACATGGCCCGCATATGGTGCAGTTACCTCATTAAGTTCACCTTATAGTCTATTGTGAAACTATTGTTATTTAAAACTGTTATATTTACAAGTCTAGATAGTTCATTATTAGGATTCCGTTAGCAGATTACCTAGTAATAGCGTAAACCCTTAAGAATATAAAATATCGTCAAAGTACAATTAGCCTATATGAAATCTATGAAATTATGCTCTTATAAATTATGGCCATGATTATAATGAAATTGTTTGTATCTATTTCCAATAAGTTTACTACTGTAATCTTTTGGAGGAAACAATAAAGAGTATCTATCTACTAAAGACTATCTATCTAATATAAGGAGCTTCTATTAATCACACTCCTGATTGAGAAGTTCCCGGATTTCCAACTAAGATCATAACCATTATAATATACCTGAAAACCGTGTAAGTCATATAGTATCAACAGATAGATTTTGTCTATGTAAAAGAGGCGAGAGACATTACTGCAACTGCTGTCATGAATTTTACAAAAGCAACTTGCAAGCCTGTATAAAATCTATGAAATTTAAGCCTTTATAAATCTACATATTTATCATACTCCTGATCGGAAAATTCCTGGTTTTCCAACTAAGATCATTATCATAATATACCTAAAAACCGTGTAAGTCATATAGTATCAACAGATAGTTTTTTTCTTTGTAAAAGAGGCGAGAGACATGTCGATTACTTTACTGTAACTGTAGCCATGAATTTTACAAAAGTAGCTCGCAAGTCCCAAAACTGTCTAAGTTCGTCAAAATATTCCAGCAGCTTTTACTCAACAACAGCCATAACTTTACAATTAATTCACCAAAAATCACGTAATCCAAGACTGTTGTAGTTTAAGATCTTACTGTACAGTAAAGTATTAAAAAAGATGGATAAATTGCGTGAAAAACGCTATATCTAAAAAATAAACGAATGCTGAGACGACTATAAATAGAAATAGATTAAAGAAAGAAAGGTATTACGACCGCAAACGCAAATGATACGAGATAAGGGCAGGAAGATGATAATAATGATGTCAGAGATTACGCTGTCTTACTTTCCAAACACTTCAAATCAAAACATACTAACACACGTATAGTTGATACGAAAGAACTGTATCTATACTTATATTGTAAAGAGCAAATGTTTTATTGTTTGCTTATTTATAATGGATGAACTTAAAAACTACTTAACCGATTTAAAAAAAAATTCACCTATAGGAAACTACATTATCAGCAAGTAAGTATTATTTTAAAAAATTCTATCTACCCGTGTGATGCCGGGCCGGTTCAATAATACCCATACAAAATAAGTAGATATTTGCAGACGAGGAAAAAATATCATTGTGTACACAATAATGTGCCTGAAACTCAAAGCTAACGGTGGTATGTTAGTAAAGCGTACTACCAGTCCCGTTTCTAGAAATATACCCCTTCAGACCAATCTTCCCGTAGTTCCCCATGGAAACCCCATGGCTAACTGATCTGCCTTATCATTTTCATCTATGACTTATTTAATTAGGACAAACGAGGTTACCGTTCCATTATCATAAATTAAAAAAAGAACTCAAAGCTAACAGAAAAATTATTTAATTATCAAAAAACGAGCTTCTATGAAAAAATATAAGAAACGATTAATTTAATTGACATTTCCGATTATCAAAGTTTTTACATCATTTAAGAACATCACTATCTAATTTAAAAGAAAATTTTGCAATAAGTACCTCCTCATTTCGAAATTCTGTATCAAAATCTCTAAATGAAAAAAAAACCACTATATTACAAATAAATGAACATGTTTCATTTTATCGCATACTGATAACAAAACTACTAAAAACGAGATAAAAGGCCCCGTCAGTTGTGAGATGCCGGCAGCGGCGCCGCGGCCCCCGACCACTAACTTAGACATTACAATGACCAAAATGACGGATGGCGACCCTTGCCTCACCGTACCGCCATTGTCTTGTCCACTTCGGAAAACAAATAATTTGAATACTTAATAAAATATATCATAATTCGTATGTGTTGTGTTTGTTTATATGTTTAAGAGAGAAAACAATATGCAAAAACTGTGAATGACGAAAAAAATATTGTATATCGTACATATCATATCATACGCACAATGGCCTAAATGAGAGGCTAAACACGGAAAATGGAGTTTTTTTCACATTTCACATTCACATATCATATCCTACAGTCTAAACGGTCGGTAGTAGGCTGCGGTAACCATTTACCATCAGGTGGGCCGTATGCTTGTTTGCCACCTCAACGGTATAAAAAAAATTAAAATTAAATATTATACATACAAAATACGTAATATGTTTACGTAATTCTGTACCTACTTGTTACATTGAGATTTATAGAATACGAGACATTAGGTAGGTACACTCCGAAATAAACGGCGACTTCAAATGCTGATAAAATACCTCAAAGAACGATAATGTGTGTTGTTAAAATATTTGAATTTAGAATGTTCTATCTACAAGCAAAATTTACTTCTACGTAATAAGAATTTTCTTTTAAAACGAAAATAACTGTTTCGATTGCCAGAAAATTAATATAGGAATACCAGAGAAGTAACCCCTAATGATTGCAAAAGTATTACCAAAATCGGTATAGAATCGACGACGTAACATGGCAAAGAAAAATTGAAAAAATGAGAACAACAAATAAACGACCAAGGACAGCGTTTAATTTTTTATCTATACAATCTGGTGTTTTAAAGACATAATAAAAGAAATATATTTACTTAGCAGTACGCTGCCAAAAATATATGTCTTATAAGCACATATTACCTTGATAATGTATGACGATCATCATCAGGCAAATATTAGGTACATTACAACATGTTTGCATTTTTGGTTTGGGTAATTAACCTCCGATGCTGTAAGACAAATATTGACTGTTGAGATTGAGTATTTATCTATCTAAAGGTATCTGTCGATCTGTCTGAAGTGATCACGAACTAATATTTATTTTGTGATTACAGTAACCAAGCTGCCAATGTTACAAGGCCACTTTGCAAAAACTGCAACTCCAATAATACCTTCGTACACACATTGATGAACGGCCAAGTATTTCGTAGAAACATTCACTTTCATATCTATAAAAACGTCAAACCTCTCATAAAACTATTTTAGCTATTGAACTATTTTCTCTCTTTCTTTTACGCTAAATACCCAATTTTAAAGAAAGTGACAAAACAGTGTTTTAATAAAATAAAGTAAAATAGTTTTGAAGAAAGTTTTGTTTTTATGAATAACGGGGTAAATATATTGAAAATATTTGAATTTAGAAGACGAAATCTTATGTTTATATGTAGGCATCTCTATATCTATTTAGCTTCGCAACAGCCACTTGCAAAGTTTACTCCACAAATCAAAAATACCACATCACTAGTCATAAATGTAATGTAAATTAATATTGTAATTATTTTAATTTTGTAACTATTAAAACTGCTGTCGATAACGCTAGAGTAAATACTATCGACTAGAAAAGAATAATCAAATTCAGTTTATTTTATAAACTAAACTACTGGACTGATTTTGATAAAATTGTTCCTTTCAGATAAAAAAAGAATTATCCAAATCGGTTTATAAATGATGAAGTTATGAGGTAACAAACAGAAAAAGAAAAAATCGAATCAAGAACCTCCTACTTTTTAACTGACTTAAAAAAGGAGGTTCTCAGTTCAGTTAATTTTTTTTATTCAAATCTTTTAAAAATACAAACGAATCCAAACAATTTTTTGGAAATTACTTATTAATTTATCCGTATTTACTTCCATGAACTTTCCATGGTCTTTTCATGAACAGTAAACAGTAAATACATACGATAAATTAATTTGTTAATATTTTGGTGTCAATGTTTGCATGTGTGACCATTTACATACAGAGTCCATTTATGGACTATTAATTTACAAGTAGACAATGAGGTTACATAGTACCTAGGTCTAATTGTATAACAAACACTGCCGGATGAATCAGAGTTCATAGACACGGCGGCGGACGGCGGCCTAGAATGCGTTTAATAGCCGCTTTATAATGCTACATTTTGTAGGTTTAGAATGAAATCGTAAAAATACACAGTACAAAATTATTTGTCAACTAAAACAATATTGTTTTAATCTTCTAAAATTAAATATGATACAACGATAACTGTGAACTTAGCTCTAATTTCAAGCAACTTCCAAAAGACGTTCTCAAATTAGTCTATATATTTTTGTAACTACGTACAATTTATATGATTTAATATGTTAATAGACTTCTATATTATTTTAAATTGATTATTTTCAGTGGCAATAAATACATCTACATTTGTTAATTTTACCAAATACATTTTTGAGAAATACTTTCTTCCTACTTTTTCTATCAAGTACCGTTGAAAATAACATAAAATCAGTTGTCATATACATAAAAACTGAAAATAAGTATAACAAATGTGTTAGTACGTTGAATCAGCTTCTAATTAATAAACCCTAATATTCTATTGGCGAATATCTAATAGAATGTCTGCCGCTCCGCAGGTTGCCAGGTTGCTTATTCAATATTTTTGGGAATAGTAAATAAAGGCACACCAAAAACCCAACCGTAAGTGCTTGGGAATCCAAACCCAGTACATTGAACGAAAAAAATAGTAAATAAAGGTTTTTCAATTGATTCGATCTATTTACAAATCTTCTTAAATTATAGTCATCAGTATTTTTTTTACGGTACAGAGCTAAGACTAAGAAATCCAATATCTTTGAGGGAATACTACCTCTACATACATCTCAACGTAGAAAAAAGAAAGATAAGCAAGCTTAAGTGGCAATAGCCTGGTCATATAGCTCGAAAAACTGATAAACGATAGGAAACAAAGGTCATTGAGTGGCAACCACGTACAGGCAAACGCATTGTAGGATACCTGCCCACTAAATAGAATAATGCCTTCAAATACAGAGAGACCGTGGATGCAGATGGCTCAGGAACATTCTTTATAGCAATCTACTGAAGAGGCCTATGTTCAGCAATAGACTGTTAACGAGGAACTTAAAAGGAAACAAGTATTAAATAAAACATAAATAAGCTTCAGACAAAAATGGAATGATGTGATTAAAGCAAGCGAAATATATAAAGTGCCTTATGACAATTATTTTACAACCAAAATCAAAGAAAGGAAAAATCGTAATGTGTTGTTTGGTAATGGCGTGCATAGTTTTTATATGGGTAACAGTCTATGGCCTATATCATATACTTAGATAGTAGATCTCCCTTCACCACGGTCCAATGGAAATCGCGGTAACTGGTCTCGGGTCGACGACGCGAGTAGGTATCGCATTGCAATTGTTTCAACCAAGTATCGGCTCAGCGGCGCAAGCGCCGGTATCAATATCGGCACAGTGAAAGCTGATGTAAGGAATGTAACAACAATATCGTTCATTAACATTGTCAAATATGAAATATGAAGTGCCAGCTCGACTTGACAATGACAAACTGCGATCAATTTGTCGAAAGTAGGCAGCAATATAATTACGATTTCGAATATTTTTGACATCTTATAAATGAATAAATACCCACTCCTTATTGTTCCCTTCAAAGAATAACACAGATTATAAAGATTAACAAAGATGAACACAAACAAATTTAATAATTAATTCTATAAAAACAAGAAACAAGCAATTCTTTCTTGCTTATTGTGCATTTTTTTTATATACCACGAAGGTGGCAAACAAGCATTCAACTCATCTAATGATAAGTAATTACCATCGCCCATAGAGACGCGCAACATCAGAGAAATTGCAGGTCTGTTGTATTACCATACAACAGACCTGCAATTTCTCTGCTGTTTTAATACTACCGTACTAAAACTGATCTGTATAATTAAAACTATTGTGTTCAATCAAATTCGATGCCTTATTGGCTAAAGTATTTTAAAACTTCAGAAGATTATCCACATACAGTAAATCATACGTTTAATATAGGAATGCGAACTGAAATGTTGGCTAATAAAAAGAAAAAGAAAATATACGGCGCCTACCAGAATTAATGGAATGAGGGAAAGAATGGCGCGATAAATGAGTGTAAGAGTTTAAAACGCGTAAATTTAAAAAACAATAATGTTCTTTGAATACCGTACTACCTTCCTTCCAAAGGGGAAGCTATACTTAATAACTATACACAATTTTTTTAACTTGATTTTTTTTTAATATAAATCGTTATTGTTAGTGAAATGAAGTTATTGTGAATTTAACAAGTTCCAAAAATAGCGCTACAACTCTTTGTAGCTGCCAGTGTAACTGGAAGGTATCATTTTGTATAAATGATTTTTAGGAGCCAAATTAATAATTATAAATTCCAAAAAGATCAATAATAAATTTGGCTACTTACGCTACCTATCATATAGCATGCTGCATACTATATGAATGATTAACATTATAATCAGTAAGCATACTCTTCAATTAAGCTGTGTGGTCCCAGCTTAGAATGTGAGTGTCCTAAGAGACCCTAATGGTCAGAGATGGGCAACAGAGTCCCTCTTAAAACATCACCGAAGCCTACCAAGCATGACAACTACTGGCAAAACTGCCCTTATGAGGAGGAGCATTGGTCTGTTAACGGTTGATTTAATAAAAAAAAATGCTCTTCAATTGATGAAGATATAATAAGGTTTTAAAATTGTATCACCCAAGAGACTAGAGTATGGAGTTCTCCAAAAAAGGTAAAAAGTTTTTTTCAGGATTAGCAATGCGTCATAATGATCCTAGTATTGCAAGCATCCACACATACATATATTATATTAGTCAAGCCTGTCTCCCATTAGATTACGCAGAAAGCAAGCATCTATTCTATAAGTTAACCTCTTAACATTAGATGCTTACCAACTTAATTATTTAAAAAAAAACCATGATGATTACTACTGTTTAAAATTTCTCATTTTACTACTTATAATGAGCAACACAAAGTCATCTACCACTAACACATTCCCAATTAGTTCCACTCTTTGTCACCACATAAACGTGATGTACTTACAACTCAATGGTCGTGAATCACAAGTTACACTTCGTTGAACCCATAAGAGTGCACGACGTCCTGCAAACGCTGATAAGGGAGGGTGGATTTATGAAGCCCGAGGTTTTCAATTTCCGCTCCCTACGCCCCCGTCCCTTTGCCACTCTCGCCCCCGTCCCCAACATCCCCCTACGCCCGCTTCCGTCGACGCATCGGTTCAAGTAATTTTATTAAAAACGCGACAGCCGAGGGCTGAATATTTATCTCTTCATGCATTCCAAATGATAGAAAGGGTTCGTCTGGAGACCGCGTTGCTCTCGCTTGTTTTCTGACAAAGTTTTACGTGATATAACTTTATAATCAAACCACAGATTCTAAGAGCATGAAATCAAACTACATATTAATACTTTTTCTTATATTTAATACTACAGTCTTAATAAAAAAAATATTCAGATTTCTTTTTTTTATTTTTTAAAGTATGTTCGAATATTAATTGCGATGGGTCAAATTTACAATACCCGTCATGCAAACAAGTCAAAAGGCGAAAAATTTAAATTTCACACTGCATATTTTAAATATAACGAAGAAAGATAAATCGGTAAGTTTGATTACTCTATCTAATACTATCCTTTCTAATACAAGTATTATGTGTTAAAGTGAGTTTGTATGTTACTTTTTGGCACCACAACAAGTTAACCAATTGTTAGTAAATTTAGTGCACAGTTATCACATGAGACGGAGAAAAATATAGACTACTTTTTATTCCAATCAATAAATATATTGAGATATATGGACAAAGTTGAGAGTAAAACTAGTTTAAGTAAATCAACAGTTTCAAGTTGGTCTTTATTCAAGCCATGCACTTCTGTACCACATGTCTATCTTGTAATAAAAATTATAGATAATAAATCAAAATACACTTTATAACTCATCATCATCATAACAGCCTTTAACTGGTCACTGCTGAACATGAGCCTCCCCTTGGGGGGGGGGGGGGTGCTAATAGTTACCAGATAGATAGCTTGGCAGATAGATTGGCATGTTTTTGCATGAGATGCATTGAGATGTTTTAAAAGGGAAGCTGCTACGCATCCTTCGCTCTCCCTTAGTCGCCTCTTACGACACCCACTGGAAAGTAAAGGGTGGGCTATTCTATGCCGGGACCA
Source organism: Galleria mellonella (assembly GCF_026898425.1). Taxonomy (NCBI): domain Eukaryota; kingdom Metazoa; phylum Arthropoda; class Insecta; order Lepidoptera; family Pyralidae; genus Galleria; species Galleria mellonella. Next base: position 3,191,031 of record NW_026442042.1, on the reverse strand, counting down.
CAGGGCGAACTTTACAACAAATCATCTAAAAATTACTTCATAATCCATTTAAACATTACAAAAGCAAGGAAATAATCACTTCATAATTAGTTAAGTTTTAACAGGATACATGTCTAGCACACACGATTGCTGTGAATAGTAAAGGAGTCCCAGTAATCCTTACTAATTTGGTCCCTATGCCTAAAGCTACACCTACAAAGAGACGTATTTTTATACAAATTGAATTATCCGTACATACTTACAACATAATTTGTATAAAAGATCTTGTAGATAATTTTTCTTCACTGCAAACGAGGTTGCCCCTATGCAAAAGCTGTAAGTTACTCGGCAAGCTATGGAGAGGGCTATGCTCAGAGTGTCTTTGCGTGACAGAATCCGAAATGAGTATATCTGCAGAAAAACCAATGTGACCGACATAGCCCGAGAGATAAGACAAGCTGAAGGGCTGGTCACAAAGCTCGAAGAACCAACTACCAATGGAATAGAAAGGTTCTTTAGTGGCAATCCCATACAGGCAAATGCAATATAGGACAACTCCCTACTAGATGGAGTGACGACCTTAAATGCATTGCAGGGAGTCAGTCCGTTCCTTATATTCAGCAATGGACAAATACCGGCTGATATAATGTTGATCCATTCAAGAAATCTCTTTGACATGCCACTCCTGGGCACAGGTTTCTAGCTGTGATATTATACATTAACAATGGTGTTATCATTTATGAATAAGAATAACATAAAATGTTATGTAGCAATGAGTAAATAATGTTTTGGAAACAAAATGTAACTATAACGGAATACTTTCGACCCTTGTTAAATTTCCTCATTTGTTTTCAGCAACGTCAACACATTGTATACGACAAAGGCATCATAAAAGTTGCTTGATGATTTCCGACATTTGCAAATTTACGCAGACATCGCAAAAACTGCCTCGTTCTAAGAACATCTATTGTCGCAGTATCATTAGAACGCGCAATTTTGCCTGATCTCGTATCCCCTTTTATGTAAGCACAAGAAATTACAAAAGAAACATTATTACATACTAAAACCATCTTTATATATAGAGTCACAAAAGCTACTTTTGTCTGTGGAATAAAGTTTCGCAGGGATCAATGGTATACCCTCGGCTATTCCGTTTCGGTGTCTCGTATCAAAGTTCTTTAAAAATAGCGCTGCGTCGCTTATACCTGTTCTTCATTGCTAGACATCAGTATATTTTAAAGCGCTTTTAGCTTTAGGAGTTTGTTTTAAGGAAAGGTGATTGTTCAACCGACAGGGTAGTTTTCAGTTTCATTGTTATTTGAACCTTTTTCTCTGCATCGTAAATTGAAATCCCAAGTATTAGGTATTTACAATCGCCGGTTTTTTTTTTCCTTTTTTTTTTTACTTGCCAAGCACATGTTTTTTGTCAGAAATACAACGGTAAAAGCTCTGAAGAATTATTTACGGTTTGAAAGTAGTATCCATTATGTTATGACTAGTTCGCGGATAATTATAGATGATGACATTTATTTTTATCACCTTTTGTATTCTGTGGGCATTGTTTTTTATTGTTTCATGATCGGTACCACAATAAATATTATATCGACATAAATAAAATAAAGTTTCGTAAGCACACATTATATTTTAATGTAATAACTATCAGTTTAACTTACGTGTAATTAAATCGAAAAAGCTCATTCTGCTCAAGCTGCCGCTCATGACTAAGGGTCACGAATTGATCTCGAAACTAGTCGAACTTTTTCGTTCTAATTACACGTAAATTAAACCGGTAGTTATTACATGAAACAATAATAGTTGCTATTTAGTTATTATTTAGAATTATAGTTATTTGACAGATTTTTTTATAGACATAAAAACCTTACATTTTACTTAAAATAGGCGCATGTGTATGCCTTTAACATGTTTGAGAGTCTCATTTCATCTCACAAAAGCTCTCAGGGGTGGGTGCTGCCCCCACCCGAACTCCCCTTGGTACACGAGTAGGTTATATATAACATAGGATACTTTATGTACTAATACAAGCAAGTGAAACCGCAGGATACAACTAATATAGTAATAATTTTTTCTAATAATTTGTCGATATTACGTAAACTACACAAAACAACCCCATAATAGATGGCATAAGAAAGAAAGAAACTTTATTTTGCACAAATATACGACAGCACCCAGCAGACAGGGGTTTAAAAAATAACTAAAAATAAAAATAATACTACATTCCTTCTACTCAAAGGTTGTCTGGAGGAGATTGCTTAGCAATAAGACCGCCTTTTCTACTACACTATACTTATTGAAAACTCTTCAACGAGCCCTTTTTTATTGGTGTAATAAAGTGTTAAATAAATAAAATAAATAAATATATAAAAATAATAATAAAAAAAACACTACAAAATTAGCTAAATACCAAAGAAAAAATAAATAAATAAATAAATGCAAATTCATAACAACTTAGATTTTAGGAATGGCAATGCATAAAAGGTACAGCATACTCTGTTATGTTTATAGTACTGTTCATGTCTATAGACGACGGTTACACTTGTTTGCTATTCTATGTTGCATAAAAATAACTGTATAAAACTAGCGGCCCGGTACGTGCTATGCTACTTATAAAGTGAAAATATAAAAAAAAATTAAATAACCGCATGAATGACATAACAATTTGACACAAAAATCCCCATTAACAAAATGATCCGCCATTTATTGAATTCATTTGTTACAAAAAATGTGATAAACAAAGAACCGCTCGACCGATTTTGTGCAAACTTCACATAAACCATCTACTAAATAGTCCGAACAAAGCCTAAATATTTACTGGCGGGACACCAGTGACGAAGTCCACAAGAATTAATCACGATGGTAATGAGAATGTAATTCTCCGGATAGTTAAAGTATAATAAAAATACCAGTAATACAACAAACATGTCAGCACTCAGAATGTCGTAATAAACAACTAAAGATAAGTCATAAGGTTAGGGAATAGAGTACAATACACAATGCTATAGTAGATATACTCGTACAAGAACATTCTGTTAAAAAAAATACTGAGACCAAACACGCCGAATGATAATGAAATATTTCTTAAATACAAGTATTGTTTACAATTAATAGTACCCCAATCACGCACACATGGATAAAAATGTTGACCTGTTTTTGAAAAAATATTCGTATAGAAACACTCTCTCTATGTAATCTAAGACTTACACAAAAAACGTTCGCATTTAAAACCTCATATTTTGAAGTCGCTTCTAGCTGTTAATTGTCCACTACTGAACATGGGAGTTTTGCCAATAATTAGTTACTACGCTTGACAGACATCATCAACCATTAAGTTTCCATAATCGCTTCTTACGACACTCACGAAAAAGGAAAGAAGTGACCTATTCTACGCTAAAACTACATAGCAACTGAAGTCATCACTGAAGTGATGAATTAACTTTAAACCAACCGCCAATAAATAATAACGAGAAATCTGACTAAAGCAATTAAGATATATTCAAGTACTGCCACCGAAAATCTATTTCAAGTACTTAATTCTTTTTATTTTATGCAATTTAAAACGGTGAACAAGATGATGGAAATTAGTAACACGAACAGTACCGTGGACATAACAGAGTATACTCAGTCGCCCATGACACCCATCATGTGTTAACATTCCTAAGGACTTAGGTGTCATGCTTACAGAAGCATAACACCTTAGTCTTCAGGAAAATAATTACAATTAATTATAATTAATTGATTATAGATAATTACAGAGTACAAACCCTGTAATTTCACTGCCATATTCCACTCTTCAAACCGAAACATAGTCATACAAATATAGCTGCTTAACGGCAAAAACACGAATGGCACAGTGTTTTGAACTTAAAAATACAACAGTGAGATTACGGAGGCTGACATCATAGTCCTTAGGAAAGATTGCAATCCATTGCATGAGGAGTACCATGGATATAACAGGGTATCCTATAATAACCATGGTACTATTCATGTATATATATGACGGTTACCGTTTTCCATTAGATGAACCGTCCGCTTGTTTACCTATTCTAGGTATCTTAAAAAAGTAGAATTTGCATAGTTGCTAGCAATTTTTTTCATCATTGATAGCCACATGAAGACGGTTGGATAGTAAGTTTATTTTTTGTATTGGGAAAGGAGAAGGTTAGGACTCTCCGAATCAACATATCAAAGTGACGCAGACGAAATCGTAGGTAAAAACTAGTATTTAATAAATAATAAAACCACATTATCTATTTTACTACTCCATTTCCATAAATTGACATATAGAGCACCCAAATTCATTATTTAGACGTTGGGTGAGGTCTTATAAATTTTCTAACTCATTAATTCAACCTTGCGGCTGGATTCTAACGTGTAGGGTCGCGATAACCATCTTACCCAAGTCCCAACGGTCAGCAGGCACCGACAGTAACCGCCGCACGAAACGGGCAAAAACTTTGTTCAAATTTGGGGCGGGTGCTTCTCGAATGGACAGTTATACTAGTTTTGACTTTCTAAAATGTACGAAGTAACCGATTATAGGTAGATAGCTACTCTTTATTGTTTCCTTTTTTTTTTAATTTTATTTATTCATAAACAATCATTTGTATTCGAATATCATAGTAGGTACAATAAAATTCATACAGTAAATGATATATAAATTAAATTAAGCACAAAATAAAAAATAACAGTCACTTAAAGTCATCTCTTAACACACACAACATATATATTTAAATTTACTATAATAAGAATTCGTCAATTGAGTATAGACATCTTGCTAGCAGTAATGACTTCAATTTTGCCCTAAAGATATTTAAATAATTCAGTGACTTTAATTCTTTAGGCAGCTTATTAAATAACACCACTGCTTGGTTTCGTGGACAATGTTGTATTATGTTAAATTACAATTAGTTTAGATTACAATAGTAAACTTATTATAAATACAAAAAATTATAAGAAAATAATACGTATATGTTATGTATTTATAACTGTTTAGAGTTGTCATTGAATTATTAAATTTTGGTGTATTCCGATAAATAATGCGTTGATATGTAATACCATAAAAATGTTAAACATATATAATTAAAAATTGTGTCCCACAAAATTATGATAAAACCAGTTACTTTACTCTAAAAATTAAATTACTAAACCGATTATAGGTTCAATCTTTCAGACAAAATAGAAATTTCCAAATCGGTTTAGAGATGACGGAGTTATGAAGTAACATAAAAAATAAACACAAGCAAATTGAGAACCTCCTTTCTTTGAAGTCGGTTGAAAATAAAATAGATATAACCGCATTAAATAATTTTAACGGACTAAGAAACAGACGGAGGTCGCACCTATAAAGTTTCCTCTTTTACCTTTTTAATACGGATCTCTAAAAAAACCCGATCAGATGCGAATTGAACTCACACGACGAGGAATACTTAAATAAATTTATATGACAAAATTACTTTTATTTCATTTCTAATACGAAATAGATACCTATTATATTATAAAAACTTAATTTTTTAATTCGTATTTTTTTTTTTATTTTCCATTATCATAAGTAGTTTTTGATAATTTCTCAAAAGGGCTAGTTTTTTTTATTTCATTTTAACATTGTTATATTTTCCATGTACCTAATAGTCAATAAAACTTTATAAACTGTATATATTTTTGAATATTCGCTTCAGAAACTTCGGAGATAAAGCAGAGAATGTTTTTTTCGCACATTTTCGACCATTACTAAAAAACTACGCGACATAAAAATAAATAAAAATAAATTTTAAAAGGTACAAATGAAGCCTTACCAGAACTAAGTTGGTTCATCTTAAAATTTTGAGTATCCGTTTTGGATCACCTAGCAAAAAAAATATTTTGCAATTATTTTTATTTGCAATAAATATGTGCGAATCAATAATAAGTAAATGTATTCCAAATTTTAAATCAATGGCTACGGACAGATGATCAAAGTCGCACCATAAGGTAACTTTATAGTACGGAACCCTGAAAAAGTATGTATTGAAATAAGTTTTAAAGGTTGTATTAAAATACAAACTTGACCTACCGATATAATATAACCAAAAAACAATAACAGTAAAGGCAAGAGAATCGTTTAAACTGTGATGCACTGTCAGTTTACAGGGGTCACATACTCGTAATCCTGCACAGAAATAAAAAAATACTAGGTTTATCTCGATATTTCGACCAGTAGGCCTACCATGAAATGATTTCCGAAATTTCGGGGACGAACGAAACAGAAATTTGATGTTAAAATTACATAATATATGCCGTTTAAACATATTAAAAATGTTAAAATGTCTTTCCTCTGGAGTATTAGGATAGGATTTATGATGAACGAAATGTTAAGCTCCATTTACTGAGTTGATTTCGATACGAACAAGAACACGAAATTGAGTCCGAAAATTTGGAATTTCATTTCATGGTAGACCACCTGGTTACACCTGGCGTGGTCACGCGTAGACTAATGTTATTGTTGTGTTAAACTTAACTATCAATATATAAAATACATATAAAATTTAACAATAAATTACTTTTTCAATATTATAAATTAGATGTACCTAATCAAAATTTAATATACCAATATTAAAAGCATTCTTTAGTTGATTGTTCTTAGCAAAAAATGTCCGAAGTTGCGTCCGTGCGTTAATAATAGTACAGCGTTGATCGATTCTTATCCCATCTAACCTATATCTTTCTCATAATATCCCTTCGATCCTTTTAAAATTATCTTCTGCATTATCATAATTTATTCAAAGTTTAACAACAAATTCAGTCATCTGATTAATCATCACGGAGTCAGAACACCGAAGTTCTAAAAATGAAATTTACGCAACTATTCTTTACCAGCTGTATTCCGCGGCTCCGCCCGCGTGAATCAGTACATAAAGTATTGCATGTGCTAAATTTAATATAACCTACCTATATAGGTTTAACATACGTGAATTACATCGCCTAGTTTCGAGAGTTAATTTAGTTTTCTAGTTAGTTTTCTTTCTCTATCTAATTAGGTACACGTATATTAAACCGGTAATTATTATATTAAAATACAATGCGTGCTTACGAGTTTTAACAATGAACTTCTTGCTCGTAGTTCTCATCTGAAATCGCATTCCAATTGGGCAGTTGAATCATAAAATATACCCAACTATTAAAAATGCTTATAATTAAGTTTAATCGTATAAAAATTATTCTTATTCTAATATCGAAAGCAACAGCATAAGAAAATAAATCAGGAAAAAATACGCGCTGCGGTCGGGTCTTTTTCCTATGCTTTTCTAAATTTTTTCAAGACGATTTACCACAAACAGCGATCTGGGCTCTTCATACTACCTCGTTGTTACAATCGCCATCTCCTATAGGCAGTCGTGGTTCCAAGATAATTTTTACAAGATTTTTTTTATACATAGTTGAATATCTAAGTCACTGTCATTATGTTAAGAGAGAATTGTAGGTATTAGAGTAGGTATGTGACCATTATTCTTCAAAAACTAAATCAAAACATACATCGGAAAACGACAACAAATACCGAATATTTTTTTAAACAGTAAGTAGTGTATCTCAGAATTTTTTTTATGATAATGGAATGGTAACCTCACCCGCGCTATCGGCATACATCGGCGGGGCACCAGTGAAGCCCATCGTGACGAATTCAACAAGAATTGTTCACGATGATTTCCAGGGGAAACCACGTGGAGGTCGACATAATAGGGCATGTTGCTAGCAATGGGGCTGTCAAACTCCATTACCAACAATCCCTTTCCCCCCACATCTCAGAATTATATACACACATAACAGATACAAGTTCCGCGTACTTTGAAATTTAATCATACTATTTTATATCTTTCGTTATATTTAAGGGATTAAAATCGGGAATATGACTACAATACCATACCATATCAATCGTTAACTGTTCACTGCTTAACATAGGCTTCCACTTATGGTGGGTTTTGCTAGTAATTGCCACACTTGGCTGGCCGGTGGTTACAAACCCGCATTTAGTTTTTGGTGATATTTTAAGAGGAACGCTGCTGCCTGATGTTGATTTCTTTAATCACCTCTTACGATACCCACAAGAAAAGAAGGAGTAGGCAACTCCTTCTCTCTCTCTCCTTCTCCTTCTATGTCGGGAATATGCCATACGACGAATAGGACTTCAATATAGAACTATTTTATTAATTCTAAAAGTTCTTACGGCAGCTCTTACGCCGGATTTTTTTCAAGTTTTGCATGTCTTGTACTGATCTATTATAATAATCCTATATTTATAAACTCATATAAGGCATTCAAAATATAAAATGGACTTGTAAGATAAATATAATACGGTATATTACCTATCTCTAGCACTGATCTATTCTAGTTATAATATAATTTATGTGTGATGAATTATCTAAGGCATTCAAATATTAAAACCCACTTATAATAGTTCGTAAAATCATTATAAAACAAAACATTACCACAATAAATCAGAAGGTCGCCAGATGTCTCGTAAAACAACAACCCCTCGGTCATTATTTAAGAAGACGAAAAGCAGAGACATTGTTCTGTACGTTCGTTTATAAAAGTCACGTTCACTACCGAGAGGACACGCTTCTTTCGAAATTATTACGTGATTTCTGTATATTCTTATAGCACAATAATGCTTGTTGCTTTATAGCAATAACTAGTTATTACCCGCGACTTCGTGTAACCGTGAATTAACAGAGTACAGAGGAATAACACCTGAGCCCTCAGGAATGGCAACGCATAGGGGGTTCATGAACGAAACAGTATACTCTGTTATGTCTATGGCACTGCTCATGTCTATAGACGACGATTACCACTTTCCATCAGGTGCGTCGTCAGCTTGTTTGCCATTCTAAGTTGTATAAAAAAACGGAATATGTTTACTGAATGGGATAAAAAAATGGTAAAGCCTCCCAATTGGGAGGCCTATGATCAGTAATGGACAGATAATGGCTGTATCATCGTCATCATAATCATCATGTTTTATAATAAACTGCATCCGCACGAAGATAGGATGTGTGTGTGTGTTAGGTGTGTATTGTGTGTTGATAGGATCGATAGTTAAAAAAATCTAAGATAATAAGTGCCAAATAATTCCGTGTTTTCACCGACTTCCAAATTGAAATTCTAAATTCAAGTGCGTTTGTTTTATCTTTGTTAGATACCTCATACCTACTCCGTCAGTTGTAAACCGATTTGGAAAATGCTTTATTTATCTGAAAGGACATACTTATAGATATATGGAAATATAAAAATATTATTTTGCCACAATCTTACATTTACATGCAGCGTTACATCGCGTGATTAAAGCGTAGACTGCAATAATAAAGGTATAAATAGGTAGTGATCACGCAACCTTCATATAGTTAGGTAATCGTGAATTGTACATCGGTTCTGTTTCATTTAATCTGTTCGTGAAGTGCATCAAAAAAGTGTTTCTTCGAGTTTAATGATCTTGAGTAATGCAAAATACTACAGATATTACCCATATAAGAATATTTATATATTTTGATTACAATATCTATATATTGACCCAATAACGAATATGTTAATTATCTATTATACGAAATATGAAGTGGTAATAGGCTGAGGGGCTACCATGAAATATTTTCCGAAATTTCGGGGACGAACGAAACAGAAATTTGATGTTAAAATTACATAATAATAATAATAATAATAGTTTTTATTTCTGACTTTTTGGTCCATTAAATATTTATTAGTAACAATATTCTTAAAAACTAATAATACATGCCATTTAAAATTATTAAAAATGTTAAAATATCGTTTCTCTGGACTATTACGATAGGATTTATGATGAACGAAATGTTAAGCGCCATTTACTGGGTCGATTTCAATACGAACAAAAACACGAAATTGAGCCCAAAAATTCGGAATTTCATTTCATGGTAGACCACCAGGTCACATGACTCGAATAACCGACAACTAATGAAGAAGAAAGGTTCTTGTGTGGCAAATGGAGTGCAGGACACCTCAACTAGATGGATATTTTTGATGAGTGAAAATGGTATGGTAACCCCGCCTGTGCTAACGGGATACGCTGGCGGAGCACCAGTGAGGGGTGATAGATGAGAATGAAAACAGTTAGCCCATCATGATGAATTCATCAGGAATTAACCATGATAGTTGCCAGGGGGACCGCGAGGAGGTCGACCTGGTTGGGTGTATTGCTAGCAATGGGATTCTCAGTCTCCATCACTAACAATTCCTTTCCCCCCAAACCGAAGCGTATAATCTACCACTATGTCTGGCGTGTATGGACTATGAGAAAGCCTTGGATTCGGCCGAGACGTGGACGGTACTACGGGTACAGTTCCTGCAGTGGTGCCAGATTGACTATAAGTAGATTCTACCTATAGGTAGAGTTCACCTACAGTCAATCGATATAAATATATCATAGTGTATCGATGATGATGACATATTTCTCAATTGAACGCAATGGAAATCTAAATAAAATCCAAAAACATGAACGGCAATACATTATATTAATACCAATGATGTTGTATCAAATGGAGTTAAAGCGGTCGCCGTAGCCGAAATAGGTCTTTTCAACCGACTTTAAAAAGAACAAGGTTCTCAATTCGGTTGTTTTTTTTTATGTTTGATAGATACCTCATAACTCCGTCAGTTTTAACCGAATTTGAAAAATTCTTTTTTAACTAAAAGGATAGGTATACTTACAGTTTTGACCCATAGAAATTTTATCAACATCGGTTCGATAGATAGAAAGATCTTCTTTATTGTTTCCTTCAAAACATTAGGTACACTAGTAAACTTATTATAGATTTTTTTATACAACTTAGAATGGCAAACAAGCTGACGGCCCACCTGATGGAAAGTAGTAACCGTCGCCTATAGACATGAGCAGTACCATGAACATAACAGAGTATACTGTTTCGCTCATGATATTCATGATATACGCCCTGCGTTGCCTTTCCTAAGGACTCAAATGTTATTCCTCTGTACCCTGTAAATTCACGCCATATCCCACCTTTCAAACCGAAACACAGCTATGCAAACAAACAATTACAAGAATTAATCACGTAGTTAGTTTATAAATGAAAATAACTGGTTTTGTCACAATTTAAATCGGTTTTTGAGTGTGGGATACTATCTTTAGATAGACAGATAAATGCTCTTTATTGTTTCCTCCAAAAGACTACAAAAGCAAACTTATTATAAATATAAACAATTACAAGAAATAATAACAATAAGAAAACAATGGGCAACTATATCGCTAAATCGATCGCGATCTCTTCCAGGCAACCTTTGGATGGAGAGGAGTAATTTAATTATTTACTTATTTTATAGGTGAAATGGAGTGGTAGCCCCGCCCGCGCTACCAGTGTACAATAGCGGGAGCAATAGTGAGTGATAATAGGTGAGGATGAAAGCAGGTCGGTCGGCCCATCTGGAAAAATTCAACAGGAATTAACCACAACGGTTTCCGGGGAGAATCGCGTGGAAGTCGCTTTGATAGGATATATTGCAAGCAATGGGACTTTTAGATCGTCATTAGTAACAACCCTCTTCGTCCTATCGTAATCGGTCGCGACCCTCATGTAGGTATACAACTTAAAGCTTGGTTCTATGAATTATCCCCTAAAGTAGGCAACTGATAGCTGGCTGGAAGATTATTTACGCCTTTGCTAGATAGCTACGCATTCACATCAAAATCTGTCAATTCCCTTTATTAAAAATTGCTTTCCGTCTATTTTTTTTTACCGTTCGTTTGGCGCCGAAAACTGCGTTTCGGCGAATATGCCGAACTGTTAACACTAGACTCCGAGAAGCGATCTAATAATTTGCCTGAAGATGCCTCGTTTAGAGGTGAAACACGTATTGCAAAACGTGCGCGAACAAAATGGCAGTCGGAGATTGATGGCTAGTATGAAAGATTGTGGAACTTCTGTTTGTAATAGTGGTGGTCAATCTTCGAGTGTTAGCAGTCATACACATACTAACGGTAGCGGAATTAAACAAAATAATTCTTCCGGACTTCCACAGAATAACGTTTAGTTCATTAAAACATTCTATTACCGTTCATTAAAAAAAAGCCTTATTGGTTGAACGGAGAAGGGTTTGTTAGTAATAGTGGATAGCAACCCCATTGCTAATATCTAGTCGACTCTATCAAATCGACTTTAGATAGAGATAGAAAGCATTGTGGCTGATTACTGTTGAATTCGTCATGATAGGCCAACTGACCTGCTTTCATCCTCACCTATCATCTCTCAATCTCCCCATCTGTATATACCGATAACGCAGTTGTGAATTCGATTCTATTTTTAAACCTTTAAAAGATTTTTTTTTTATTTTCGCTCCAGCCATTATTAAATAGGTGCATATATCTAGAGCATCAAGACTCCGATACACTAATATCAAGTATTTATTTATCGCTATCGCTAAGAACTCTCTTAGTAACAATACCCATCAAACTCCTCACAAAATTGTATGTGTGAAGTCGTTTTAATCGTAATATCGTCATCGTAGCTCATACATCAAACGTGACAGTTCAGAAAATAAAACGCCGCCGCTCTATCTGGCGGACGTGTCGAGTCGACGCAAGCTGTATCTATTTATCGCTGCGTATCTCTCCCTACAACAATACGAACAAAATAAATAAATGTACACCGTCGCGCCCGGATCCGGCGACCCTTCTCTCCGCACGTAATCCAAAATGTCCGTTTATTTTTCTATGTGAGACCGCGCCGCGTAAAAAACAACGCAACGCTGGGATCGAACGAGTCGGCTTGCTAGAAAGGGACGGGAACACTCGGCGCCCGGTTCTCGGCGGGCGGGGCGCCTCGACGCACGTTTTAATTGGCCACTAGCACACAGCGCCCGCCGCCTGCCCTCGCCGACCAATCGCAGTCTGTAGCACTTTACCCTTCCCGCACCCCGCGAAGCCCAAAATACCGACCTTTCACGAATGTCGACCCGATTCGATACGACCAAAAATGCCTTAGTTACTTCACGCGCGCTCTGTTGACTAGTCGCTTTCGCTGCTCGTTTCCAGAAAAATACAAATCTGTGGTTTCTGTGTAAAATAATAAACTGGTCTGGTTTTATGTGGTGCTTTGCATAATAATTTTGGATACTAACACCGTCTGCTCAAAATCAGGTAACTACATCAATTACCTCATAGATTAGTCCTGTAACTATCAAAATGTCAATACTATAAATAGATTTCAATTATCATTGATAAACGTGGAGTAAACATAATATTATAGCACCGGATGATCGAACGTAAAAGCGGTGTCCTCGTAATCAACGTAGGCCAGTCGGTGTGGCAACGTCGCGCGTAAATAATAGGGTAGGCGCTCGGTCTTTCTCTCGCAGCTGGCGCAAAACGGCAACGTCGCACCTCGCCGACGATCGTGCCTCCACCGCGGCGCGCCGCTGTGGGGAATCGCCCGCCACCGAGTTGAGCGAGACGCATTCACTACCGTACCAACACATTATACCTACGAAACTGGCATTATTTTTATATTACTTTTTTTATACACTATTGGGATATTGCTCAATTCATCAGTAGTTTAGTTTTACTGTAAGGATTTATTCATTACTTATTCTGTTCCTTCGTTTATTATATACTTTGAATACTTATATATTACAGATTAAGTAAATAAGTTATGTAATTATCATTAAGATTTTATTACACCTTAGTTATCTATAAAACTAATATATCTCTTAATTATCAGATTCTTAAACTGAAACACGAAGAAGTATGATGAAAATATAACTTGTTTACAGATATCGAGCGGGTGTTTGTATACGCGTGGCGCTCTCTATCGGCATTCGGCGAAGTGTGTGTAGCGCGGGAAGTGCGGGGGCCGCGGGGCGAGTTTTTCGTCCCCCTACTTCAGTTTGTCTCTGACGCGCATTAAGTAGGACGTGTTGCTATTCGCCGCTTGTGAAGGATCGTTCACGCGGTAACTTTGAACTGTGACAGTGCTCAAAAAGTGATATCGTAATAAAGAATGTGTGTTGGATTGCGGTGCCCTACAAATTGGATGCAGTGATCGGATCACAGTAACTGGATTGCAGTGTTTTTTATTTGGATTTTGCATTTTTCTCACCGGCCAAACTGGGGATGCATAAGATGGAACTCGGCGACAGCGTGTACGCCGCCGAGCGTATAATGAAGAAAAGAATTAGAAAGGTGAGCTTTTTATTTTACTTGCACAAAACAAAATGGTTACTAACCTTGCGAAACTTGCATGCACACGAGATCACATATCAGCGGATTGCGGATTTTTGTTTGTTGCGCTTCATTGTGAACTGCTTGTGTGGCAATAAACGATCGCTTGTTTCTGCTCACGCCGAATTTCAAAACACGCTTTATAAAATAATATGCATTGCTCAACGTTTGTAGTTTAGATTTTTCGTATTAATCCGCGCATTGTGGTCCTGGCAGCTGGTGACTAGGGTTTCTGGATCCTTTTCACGCGAGCTCTTTGCTTATTATTATGAGGGGGCCCCTCACATGGTCTTATGTTAAGATACCAAGGGTCGCAATGAGAAAGTGAATTCATACATTATGAATGGGCCCCTTCTTGAGATTACATTAAGATTGACAGTAAACAAGTTTGGCACTGAAGGCATGTGAGGGGCAACCTTGCGCTATTATTGCATGAAGTTTTTCGATGTTAAGGCTCGTTCCTGTTACTAACTTGGGTCGCTTTTTGACACGTAAAATAACAATACCAGCGCAGTCTTGGTCTGGTTTAAGCTGTAAGTGCACGTTTTTTTACACCTAATCATAAAGTGAGACTCTTTGAACGTTTTATTATTTAAAATTTTTATATATGAAAGCTCTATTATACAAATTGTAAACGAACAAAGAGCCTCTGATCATAAAATCGTTATTTGCAAAGGTAAGTGACTAACTCGACAATGGAGGCAGCGACGAGGTAAGTTACACTGCATCTTTAATTCGACATTGACATTATAATATTAATTGTTATAAATCAATTGGCATTATAGTATTAAATGTTATAAATTAAAACTTTACACGAGATACTTGTTTGTATTCATCAGACAAATGTAAATTTTTATTACAGAGAGCAATGATCAGATTTTTATAAACTAGTTAGTAATAGTAATAAAAGTAAAGTTACCTACTCGTATCCAACTCGAAATGAGTTTGAGGGTGCACCCACAATTTTAAGTAACTGAAACATTTTCAAGTATAAAAACAAAGTAAAACCTAATTATTTGTGTGTATTGTTTTGTCTTCGGGTGTAAACAATATAAATAACATTTATGAAATGTTATCAAACATGTCTTTCATTATCAGCATAAAAACTCCAATCCATAACTCCCACTCCTACATCGGATCCTTTACAGTACAAGCTGTTACACTTTGGAACTCCCTCCCAAATAATACCAGAATGGCGCAGACCATTCATTCCTTCAATACGCAAACAAAATAATTTTACAGTACACTTGATAGTCGATTTATTTTTGTATCTATATTCAGTTACTTATAGCTATTAATAATATAGTTTATTATATATCATATTATTTTTGCACCATATATGTTATGCTTAATATACAAACCCTACAGATACTTTCTCCTTTCGAGTTCTCAAGGTTGACTGGAAGAAATCTTTCAAGGGATAAGTCCTCCTGTGTACATTTTTGTTATAACCATATCTATGTCAAAAGTGAATTTAATAATAATAATAATAATAATAAACTAAACAAAAGATGACACTATATAGTATTTATAATTATATACAAAAGACCTGCTACGTAGAATCTATTATTTCAGACAACCTGGCATAAAGAATGGATAAGTACAGAGAGAAAGGTAGATGGCGCAAATCAGACACAGTAAATGCATAAAAAATCAGACAAAATGCAAAAAATCTAAATATAAAAATAAGATTACATAACCTAAATAAACATACATATATAATAAAAATAATAATACATAAACATACATATATAATATAAATAATAATACATAAACATAAATATATTATCAAGATAAATCACACATAGTAAACGTCAAAGCAAATTAGAGAGATCGGTAATGAGATATTACCTGCCTCTTGAACGATGCAAGAGATTGCGCTGATCTAATAGAAAGAGGTAAGGAGTTCCAAAAACGGATAGTATAGTGAAAGAATAGGAATAGAATGCAGAAGAATGAATAGGAGTTACTAAACGAATCCGCTGCGCAATGTAATTTGAGAATCGACATGAAACTCAAAGCACGTTTTGAGGTAATCGGGAGTTGAAGGATGAAAAAGAATAGTATAAAGAAGAGATATTTAATGCGAATTGGAAGCCACTTGAGTTGATTGCGGAAATCAGAAATGTGGTCATATTTGCGAAGATTAAATATAAACCGTATACATATGTTCTGAAGTCGCTCAAGTTTATTTAATTGATCTTCTGTAAGATTTACAAAATTAAAATAAATAAACAACTGACACTATATAGTATTTTAATTATATGACCTGCTACGTAGAATCTATTATTTCGGACTAGATGGCTTTCAAAGATAGCATAAGTTTCATAAAAAAGATTGAACTTTGGTATTACCCAAAATGCAAACTTCTAAAAACATTACTTTGGGTAAAATGTTTAGATTATTATATTTGACTAGCTGTATCCGGCGGCTTTGCCTGCGATTTTAAAGTAATTTAATAGCATATTCTTGCATCCCTTTCTCGATGTATGGGCTATCAAATGCAGAAATATTTTCTTTAAATCCAACTAATAATTTGGAAGAGAAAATGATAATTGGTAATGGGATTTAACAGCTCTATCACGTTGACCTCCATGTGGTTCCCCCCTCGAATTACACAAGAATCAAATATCATGGTTAGTTCTTGTATAATTCCCCACATTGGGCTAACTAGCCTGCTTTTGTTCTGACCTGTCATCTCTATCTGGTGCTCTGTCAGCGTATACCGATAGCACACACGATGTGACCATCCCATTACCACCCATAGGGAACTGGCTGTACCAGAAATTACTACGTTCAAAGAATGCGTTTCTCTTCCGCTTTATTAAATATGTATATAGAAGTATAGATGTAGAAGGGGGAAAGGAATTGTTAGTCATTAGATCTAATAGCCCTATTGCTAGCAATACATCCTCGCAGATCGAATTCATCATGGTGCGCCAACTGACCTGCATTCATTCTCACCTATCATCTTCCACTGCTGTCCTGCCGGTATAAACCAATAGCGTTGACGGAGTTACCATTCCATTTTCATCCATTAAAAAATGTATAGATGTGTATATTTACCGTAGATATGTTGTGTTTGTGTGTATTAGGATAAAAATAGGCATCCTATGTATCTGCAATACTTATGGTATATCTGCTCAGTGAATTTTATTTAAATACGTTCAGCTATTTGTGTGATTAAATAAAAGAATAATATCTTTACAATCTTTCAAGTGTCAAATATCCTACATATTTATTGGATATTGTATTAGCATTTCATATGAAAAGTAACAATGTTATTGTTGTTATTTTTCAAATAAATTCCAATAGATCGATATTGAAATTAAAGCGATTGGCACTGTCAATGTTATTTCAATTGGTATCACCGTAATATAAAGTATTTATCTACGTATAGTAACTCTCTCTCTCTCTCTCTCTCTCTCTCTCTCTCTCTCTCTCTCTCTCTCTCTCTCTCTGTCTGTCTGTCTTCCAAATACCTCGATCTTTTTGTTTGCTCCTCTACCAAAAGTTAGTCCAACTCGCTTCCTTCGAATTGCAATACTAGCAACATAATGTTTCCACAATTCATATTACAAACCATTCCCAAATCTAACCTAATTCCTAATTGTTGTTTCTTGAATGCAGTACAAAATTGTCATTGGCAATAGATTACATTGATATTAGTAATAGATTAAAGAGTAAAATTTGAGATGTTTGTATGAGACGAGTTTTTTTTTTTTTTATTGGATGTAAATGGAATAGTAACCCCGCCTGCGCTAATGGGATACGCTGGCGGGGCACCAGTCAAGGGTGATAGATGAGGATGAAAACAGGCCAGTTAGCCCATCATGATGAATTCATCAGGAATTAATCATGATAGTTTCCAGGGGGAACCGCGAGGAGGTCGACCTGGTTGGGTATATTACTAGCAATGGGATTCTCAGTCTCCATTACTAACAATCCCTTTTCCCCCCTGTATGAGACGAGTTATCACAATAGACGTATGTAAGAACAGAGAAATTTTATACTTGGCTTTAAATCTCTTAAACTTGTAATAATAAGGAGCTAGTTATATAAATTCAGCATCAACAGCCATCTCTCAAGGAATGTTCTTAAGAAATGATTAGGTAGCTCCAATTTTGTCTATCTTTTCTAGACGATAATTGATTATAATCAATCTATTTGATAAGAAATGACGATGCTAACTTATTTATCATGATTTACAATACTAGATAATAAACTATACTACTACTAGATATGTACTACTCAAGTGAGGGTATCGCCATTTACTATCAAAAGTTTCTAGGTTTACTTCGTTACATACCAAGACATATAACGTGAAAAGAAAATGAATAGCCCCTTTTAACAAAGGATTGTTATGTTTGGTGGCTTCTATGGAAGTATTGTTATTGACTTTACTTTTTAGTACACGTCCTAGGATTATTAACGCTCTCATTACAAATCTTAACCATTCCATCTTCTCCCTAGATAGATGAACTTAGAGAAATACATTGTAATAAATAAAAACATTACGCCTGTTTCTCATATATAGCGTAAATAAAAATTATATGACTCTAAAATACTGGTGTTATTCAAACAGACCTTTGCTTCTACTATGTTTGGTTCGTAACAACTTGTTCTTTTTCAATTGAAGAAACTCCTTAACTAAAATCGTTATTAACTAAAAAAAAGAAACAAATTAACTAAAAAAGTTTTTAAATTAATTAAAATCAAATAAATCTTATCTGCTATACAACGTGTTTTATAAAACCTGTACAGTTATGACATAAGCACATAACTAGCTGGTTAGTTACTGTATGTTATCTAGCTAAACAAACTCGTCTATGCATAGTCAGTTTTTTTATTTTTTGTATCTAAAGAGTTCTATAACAATTGAATTCCCATTACTTACAAACAAGAATTTTTAATCTTTATCGGTCTGAGGATGAGGATTGTTAGTAAAAGATCTAACATGTTCTCCCCCCCCCCCTAAAAATCATTGTAGTTAATACATGTGAAATCGTCACTGTAGACCAACAGGCTGACTTGATCTTCACCTATCATAATTCACTAGTAAATGTCCTGTTAGGAGCCTGTTAACCCTTCTTTGCATAATGGTGGAAATTTCCATCATAATTCAACAAACATAAACAAAATAAACATCATTGAACTCCCAAAAATTATATAAAAGAACAATTTCACTTTAAGTTGATCGTATCTGGATACCTTTTTAATGTCCATTGCAGAAAAAAAAACCATAGCTGTCAAATTTATTTTTTTAACCATTTTTTCTTTAATTTTGAACATGAAATATATCACCTTGATTTATTTCACCAATAAAAAAATCATGCAAAGAAGGGTTAAGTCGTTATTAGAAATCAGCGTATACTGATAGAGCACTCAGAGTTATCATTTCATTTCATCCTATTTCGAAAAAAGAAAAATATGCATAATATTTGTATCTAACTAATGAACAGGTTGGATCTAATAATCCATTCAATAGTTACATAAGTAATAATATAATAACTACATTCGGAATTTATTAGATTGTAATGTAGTAGTTAGGTACATAGAGAACTTGGCCTGCTGCCAAACCTGTAAAGTTCCATTTCAACTTGCCTACAAATCGTTGTAACTGTAAAGTACTAGAATAATATTAGGTACCTACGTATTTATAAAAGTTTAAATTACATCCTCTATTGCTTTGTCATCATAATTATCATCATCGTCTTCCTATCCTTATCCTACTTTAGCACTAGATAAATAAATAATACATGGGTACATAGACCTCTCTGACCTTCTACTGCAAATGATTTAAATTTCACCTGTGTTTATATACTTAGATTACTATCTAGATTGACTTACGACGTCATAAGTCAATCTGATTACGTCTGTGAAATTATTTTATTTATACTTATAATACACAGTAATAATACGTAAAGAAATATGACAATGGGAAGCAAATGTACAAAGGCAAGTTTAATTCTGCAAGAATTCTCTTCCAGCAAACCCAAAATGGAAAAAAGCAGCAATGTTGCCAGATAGAGCGGTATATAATACTGTAATCTACAGCAAAACTACATAGACAAACCTAAGTTTATAAGTATATAGCCAGTTATATTTAATTGTATATACCTCATATACATAAACATGTACACGTACATATAAATATGTTCGTAAGGGCATAAGATACTCTGTGAGTCCATTCTTAAAAAAAAGTTCAACCAAATTGAGAACTTTTTTGTTTTAAAGTCCGTGAAATATTTAGGGATAATAGGTAAGAGTCTATCTCTCATGGATAGGCATAAGAAGGGACTTTTACAATCTGCTAGATTTTACTTGGACCGTAAAGAAGCCACTATAGTTCATAGAGCAGTGATAAAGGATTTTGAAGAGACTTCGTCAAACGACAGGATACACCAATTACTTATGATACTTGAATATGTGAATCTCCTTAATAATCAAGTATACTTGTAATAATATTTGTTTCTAATAGGTATTTCAAGTATGAAACTATGACATTTTCTTTCTGTAGTTTCTTCATTAACTATATTGAATAGAATTTTAAATAATTTCCATTGATTTGTTCTTATCTATGTGTATTCGATTTCTAGTTCAGTGGATAATATACTCATGAATTGCTTTATTTATTGTCTTCGTCGAGTCTCAGTCGGGCTGATGTAAATTACAGCGTAACGTAGCCCAAGTTTCCAATGGTTTACCACTAGCGCCGTGTCAAATTTAGGAAACTGCTTAATGACAGTAAAAAAAAAAAGATCTAAAAGTTATTTTATACCTTGTGAATTAATTCAATAGAGACCATTTTTGTCTACAGTCGGCTTACCTTGTTATCTTGTGGCGTAGCCCAACATAAAAGTTATTTCTACAGGCAAGCCACTTTACTCTTTATTTGTTCATGCATTAGAGCACATATTCGTATTTGTGACACTGTAGTTGTAGTAAACTCCTACAAAGCGCTGTAGCCCTGGTATCTCGGCGTAAACGCGCCAGTATTCGGCTTCGAACGAGCAGTTGTCGAGTACGCATGCTCCCCGCCACGTCCATCAGCCAATCAGCGTTGAGTGTAGTAGAGATGGGCTATAATGTCTCAACAGCAGGTTTAAATGAATATAAGTTGGCTGATCTTACAATAATATTTAAAAATATATTTATACAAAATAGCTATACCCGAACTATAGATATTAGCTATTTCATAATTTTATATCTGACAACCACATTAATTTTAGTATTCTTTTTGCATTGTCCTTTGACTTGACAGCAAATGTACGACATAGTTCGCGACTTGTTGTTTAGATGGCGCTTTTTATCATTTCTATAAAATTATCTAAAATTTAAAATATTATAATGTTATAGGTAATTATACTGATTATTTCTAAGAAATGTGATCGTTAATTTTACTACACGTTGTATACGAATTAAAGCATTATATAAGAAACCTATTTAATATCAACTTTACAGACGTAGCTAAGTATTTAGTAGTGTTTTCGCAATATACAGGTAAAGGTAAGCAGATAAACATTATTATATAAAGAGACTTTTACTACCACTATCTTGTGAGTTTCTGTCATAAAACAGCGAAAGACACACCCCAACAGAGAAGACTTGTTGTATTTTAGTTGGAAAAGTATAAAAACCTGTCCAAACACCCATGTAGGAAATAAAACATCTTAGATCTTAGGAATAGCAATGCATTAAAAGTAACATAGACATTATTGCATTATATGAGGTAATCCAAGTCTAAGGAAAGATTACCACCTTCCAACAGATGAACTAAGACTTGAAATGACAATAGGTAGTACCTACCTATAAAATACACTTTAGATATTATTTGCCTATTGTAAAATTCTATAATGAATGTTTAATTGAGGCGTGAAATACCTTGTAACGGTTTTCCATAATCTCTAAAAAAAAAAACATAAAAAAACAAACCGTTATCGCGGGGTCACGATGAGGAGCTGATAATTCGAAACGAACATTCTAAAAGTGTGCACTCGGAAGCGACACAAAGAGACCAAATTTTCTATAAATAATCGCCTGACAATGCTGCGCCGTAATTTTATCCATCCCTGTATCGGAATGGATAAAAAAAAAGCAAACGAGGAACAAAGAAATTGGTTGAGTAGTCTCGTTTCTATAGTTTTTTTTTTTTTTTATTTATATTTTCACTTTAACATTTTGGTATAATTAACTAGTAGTTTAAATTTATTAAAGGTTATTTTGAAAAGTTAACCATAATTTACACCCTTTTTTTAGTAAGTATCTAATATTTTAGCTTCACATGAACGAATTTGTACAATTCGTTTGATGTTAACTATATCCGTATTTTTTTTTTAATTTTTGATTTTTTTATACGAAAATAAATATAATTTTTACTATTGGATTATAAAAGTTATACTTTTAATGTAACAGATATCAGAAATTTTAACAAATTTCTGATAAAAAAATTATTATTGCATACACACAACAGCTTTTTGGGAAAATATGAATGTACATGGATGCCACATGCCATTCTAGTAATGTGTGGAGTTTAATTAATGAACTTAAAAATTATGCTCTCTCTTCTTTATTCTCTCACTTTCTCTATCTCTCACACACATACATACAAAAATAAATTTCTGTGTACATAATATTATTTCCATAGTTTCACTAAGTAAGGAAATTCTCTTTATTGATTGAATAAGAACGAGAAGAAAAATAATACATATGCGAAATCAAAAATAATAAAAATGTATTCACAAAGAGATTCCAAGGACGTCGCTGTCAAAAACATGCCTTTATAATAACTACGAGCTTATGTACTCCGGCTGTAGGTAGCGTGCCACCCCTCAAATATAAAAACTTTCCTATGTGAAGGGTCCCCTATATTTAGAAAGCATACTTAATCGCATACGCGTTCGCTCCGAATATTAAAGTGGTGAATGGGGAAACGTCATATGGGAGCCTCGCACAATTAAAGCCGAGGCTGCATTGTCTGGCGTGCACACTTGGGTAACGACGCGTTCCGTTACAACACACACGCAACTCTTTATCGACAGTAGTCACACCGCTGAGAATAAACGATTAGATTACACCGCGAACCTCCAATGCAAAATAAGTCGTAAAGTCGACATGTTAAAGTCGTTTTACGACCAATTTAATATCAATAAAAATGTTCGAAACTCGACACCTTTATCACGCCGCCGTTCTAAAGATTTTAGTGTTTTCAATTTTTTGTAAAATTAAAGCTAAACCGTTACAAGGAGACTGCTAACTATAGAGACAAGTTGACGCTGTGACGATGTCATTATAATAATGCGCCTGTTGCCTCGCCGGCGGTCGTTATGCCCCACGCATTATTATGTAAATGAAAAACGAAATGGAAAGTCGGTGGATTTTTTGTGACTCTTATCTGATAGAGATAAGGTCGGTAATTAGTGAAGGATATTGAGGGAGACAGCCGCGGCGCCACGCCGCAGGTGAGATGTTCCCACGTGATGCCTGCATTACTATGTAATTGTTTAACTGTAAATAATTATGAGTCGTTAAAAGTACATAACAATTAATAGAAGTATTATCAGCATTTGTTTTATGACCTGAATAAAATCAATTTCTTTTAATTTATTATAACCAACTCATAATTCCTACCCATTCTTCCTCTTTCTACTCCAAATCCTTTTCCGTGCAAGCAGTTCGTTTGTGGAACTCACTCCCTACCCCTATACGGTGCGCTCAATCGTTGCCCATTTTTAAAAACTTAGTTAAAGCCCACTACCTATCCTTATAATCACTTAGTCCTACGTATTTCCAGTTTTATGTGTTTTATGTGTATTAATATGGTATATTTGTATGTATTTATGCGTATATATGTATATGTATGTATATATATTTATATGTGTATGTATATGTATGTGTATATATATGTATATGTTTGGTTGTATGTGTTTATTTATGTATGTATATGTATATGACGATGCTGTCACAAATATTATTTTTTACAAATCTATCTTTTTTAACGCGCCACCTTATGCTTTAATCCTTTCTACCCAAAGGTTGTCTGGAAGAGATTGCTTAGCAATAAGACCGCCTTTTGTACTACACTATACGTATTGAAAATTGTTTTAACAAATCATGTTATGTTGGTGCAATAAAGTGTTAAATAAATAAATAAATAAATAAATATAAATTTTACTAAATGTTTATTAAATCTGTCATTGTGGCAGATCAGATAAGGTAGAGGTTACTTGTTCCGTATAAGATCGAGTGCTAAAGGTCTGTATCTATACTTACTTATCAACTTCTTTTGCTTCATCTAATTTTATTGTCTCAAGCAAATATACGCAACTGGGCACTTCTCCCCCAAATATTTCTATTCAAGATAGGTCAGCCTAGATAGATAGGTACTCCAGTATTCCAATATATAGCACCGGAAAGGTGTAGAGTCATTTCACTTTGGTATTTTTATCCGTTTCGTTATCCTCTAGCCCAACATTACAGATCATAACAAACTTATTGCTAGTCATTTTTTATTACATAAAAAGTATGTTAAGTTGTAAGTGTAAAATTATTACAAGTTTATAGCAAACAAGACAAAGAAGTCTATCAGGCCATCAGCTTGTTTGTACTTCATAATAACTCGTAACTAGTAAAAAAAGTCATATCTATTTCAATATTTTCACAAATTTGGTGTAGAGACAACATCCAAGTCCTTAGGTATAACACATGATTTCGTAATGTCTTCATCTCTGGAGATGATTACTACCACCTTTTAGTACGTGCCGTCATTTTGTTTACGATTACAACTCGAATAAAAAAAATATGTCAAAGAATTCTTCTTTGACATAAGTTTTTTCTTTCAACACTAATTAATCTTTATTAATGGCATTCTCCTCGAACAGTAAATAGGTGAGACCTATTGTCATAGTCAAACTTGTCTCATATTTAGACACTAAATGCTAATCCATTATTCTAATGCGTTTAAATAAATATTACTGCAACCAGAGTGCTATGTTTGTACATTGTTTAGTACGGAATGACAATGGAATGTAATCAGGCTGTTATGAAGGGTCGACAAGGGTCGGCCGGCTGAACTGGCGTCTCCCCCGTACCTTGGTTCCGTGCCACTCTGCCGGGGGGTGGTGTCCCTAGTAATTGAGTTATTGCACGCGTATTTATATCGGGATTAGGATAAGTACCTCGTTTGTGCAATGTGTACTTTTTCTTTTGATCTACAAGATTTCTAAAAACACTGTACTTAATATTAACTCAGTATATTAGCTAACACCAATTGCGGATTATAGAGAAAAATAGCGAACTGTAGCTAGAATGGGATATATTTTTCTGTATTTTGTCGTTGGTAAATATATAAGGTAGTTTTGTTTTTCGTGATGTCAAATCACATCTATTACAGAACAAATTATTAATACCTATTTCAGAATATGTGTTTACAGCTAATAATTAATCCTATAGTCTGTAATTAATTACCTTTTATTAGCAGTTTCGTCTGAGTACTGAGAATTAACCTAAAATCCTGTGTGTGTCAATATTTTTGTTTTTGTTCAGCTGTTTACACGTGATTGTCTAATCTCCACTAACTACAATGCAATAACAGCACAAAATTAAAGTTATTTCTTCATTGTAGTTTTATTTGAATAATTATAATTTATTTGTATCACCTAAATCAATGGTAAAAATGCTGTTTCGTCGTGTGAGAAAATCACATCAGGCGGCCACGTTCCCTTACAAGCATTGTTTGCGGAGCCGGCCACAAGTGGCGAGGGTCGTCATCCCTTTTGTTCCGAAACAAGGGTCTCCTTACCCTGCTCGATCGCTTAATTTGTTCATCCACTGTTTACTATACCTATTGTACTAGTTCCCAGAACAGGTGCTTCTTTTAATTCAACATTTAATATGTCTCGCTCTTATACATTTTTGCGAATAATGACATTGCTGGTAAATAAAAAAATAATGTTTCTGCTACATTTTTCTTTTAAAGTAGTCTAAACTATTTACCTTAAAAAAACTAGTCATGCCCCTGATTATATCATACTTAGTTTTCATCCGATCAGGATTTGTTTTCTCTAACTCATACATACATCTCATTTTACTCGCTCATATATTTATGATACTCTAAAACTTTACATAATATTCCCAATACAGTAGCTGTAAATCGAAAATCCTTAACCAATTAATTGGCAACTGTCACTTTTGTCCACTTTAATATTTTATTTTCTCAACCTATCTCAACTGATCCATATAACTTATTCTTTATTCTTATTATACTTGTAAAACTTCTTTACACCAAATAATGTAAAATCATTTCAAAAACTACTATTTGACGATTTACAAATGGAACAACATTTTCCCAGTTTCCTTTTTAAAAACTAATTTGCATACATATTTCCTATTAGTTAATGATGTACAAGGTTCAATCATTAAACCTACTCAACATAGAACAATAGACTTCCCTATGAGTTGATTCTTGCTTTTTATTTTCCATAATCCATTCATATCCTACTTATATGAGCATCTGTTGTTTAGCTCACCAACAATATAGATTAACCTGAATATTGAAAATAGCTATTATTTTTTAGACACAAAAATAGTTCTATTGCTTTATTTCAAACTATTGGAAACTCTATAACAATACGTTTCTAATCACCGTCATCACATACTCAGACTCTTGTTTTTCGAATTATTCTTTGTTTTTTTTTTTTACACTGTTAATTATGATAGATTTTTAACAGTGCTTACATACGAAGTCACGTCTTCTATGACACTCGCTCTCCTAACGATATCTCGCGGTCGTATTTTAACACTTGGCCGTCAAACTGCGGTGACGTTTGGAGCTGTGTTCACTGCATCGATTTAATTGTCGCGAGTCGATGACCGTACGACCGCTAACTGCAGTCGCCGTTACCAAACCGTTCCTCCACTTTACTCCCATTGAGAATGAAAATTATCTAGCAATGACATCAATTTATTATACTTACCACGACACAGCTATAGTATTTAATTAGATAACAATGATTTACTATTAAAATAAATAGTTTATACCTAATATCGATAATTCAGCATAATTTTATTACCACATATCAATACCAGCCACTACTCTCATCAATCAAAGACAATCATGATCGTAAATTTTCAACACCTACTCTGATAAAAATTAATAAATATCATCGAAAATAATAATCACACATCTGACTTCCGACGCAGTCGTGAAGCGACTGACGTAGTGACGTAGGTAGAGCTTACTTCAAACCGGCCGGCAGACTTGCTTACCTTGTCTGGCATATCAATTTTCTCTTCGCACAACAGCGCTCTGGTTTCGAACATGCCTACTACTACGCATTTATGCACTCCTGGTACTTGAGTTACGAAAGAATACGCGCGATATTTCGCAGGGCTGAAAGGAAGGAATCGTTTTTTGTTCATTCAACCCATACTGTGTCTGTGTTGTAATAAATAATACGTTATCCACGTGGATACATTAATATTATGTCAACATAAGTCATTTATTTCTTTACTATCTACTACTCTACAGCATAAATAAATAAATGTACATGTATTATTTATTATTGCAGAACAATACGCATTAACTAATCAATATATGTGTGCAATTGCTATAAATCAGAGACTGCAATTTATTCATTGTATTCCGTAATTCGTTTTTAGTTTATATTCATACCACGAGAATATTAAATAGATACATAGAAAATGGATAATAGACACGTCACGTCCGCTGCTGCGGAGGTCTGTGCGTGAGTGAACTGAATAATCACGAAGAGGATGAACGCCCGCTGACCTCAGGGTGTGAATTTGTCTAATTTGAACCATTTGTGTCAGCTGTACAGTGAATGTAAATGTATTCTAATTTCAAACCTTAGATTGTATAGATAGAATGTAACACAGGACAATTTTTTATCTATTTGCGTAAATAGGGTTACCATAATGTACATTTATTACTCACTATATGGGAGAAATCGCAAGTTTAAATTGAAAAGTAAAAACGATACAAAATTCTTGCGAATATATTTGAAAGAACGAGGTAAACAGTGCCTAATGAACCGTAATAATGCTCTACTGATTCTTTTGATTTACATTAATATAGACATTACATATTTTTTCGTTTTTAAACTAACGAAAATGGTTGCTACTTTAATTAACACCAATTTTTAATCCAATTTCAACACTGATAAAAAGCGCGTTTTGTTTTGATTAAAAAAATATGTGCATAAGAATTTAGTTAGGTAATCGTCAATTTAGCGGACTAAAGTTTGATACGTTTTTGACAGTCGGTTCACCATATTTCATTTAAAGTTCATATCATCACTAAGACGAATAAGCTAAATTTTCGGTTTCAAAAAACAAATTTAAATAAAGATTTGAAAATAACATTATTCATACATAATCATAAATTCATGGGCAAAACATTATATTATTTTGGTTTTATTATTACCGCAAAATCGTATCTCTAATGCCCGTTAATATTAAAAAAAAAAGTTACTTAATGACTAGTCTCATGTGGAAAGTATACAATAAATCAATAGCGAAATTGTAATAAAAAATATAAGAAGATTAAAATATAAAAGAACGTAATCCCTATCATCAAGCCATCAGACGAGAATGAAAAATTAATCAGAACGGCATCATTATTGCACCAATCGCCTCGGGGCCGACGCGACCCGAGATTCCACGATTTTTCACCTTCCCTCACCCTCCCAATTTATCAGACACCCTTTTAACGCCTGGCGAGGGAGTGCCTGGACTATGAAATTAAACGTTACAATTGAATTATATAGGAATCTATACTGTCAGCCTTGATTTATTGAGCCTTTTCTTGCTTGCTGCAAATCAAATGGCATTAAGTGAGTCCTCTACGCAATACTGCTATTGAATTTTAATTGCACAAAACACAATTTACTAAATGGAGATAATTGAGATGAATGAATACTTTTATATAAATATTTTAATGCGTCTATGATTTTTTTAAATTTGTGTATATATATAAAATGCAACAGTAAGACACCTAAAGCACTGGCACCCTAACAATGTTGTAATTACGCCCAAATACCTAACCTACCTATGAATATATAGACAAAGAAGTTCTAATTATATTTATCACAGTACAAAGACTTTTCTATGGTATTCTCAAATAGCAAATCTAAATAATGAACTCTCGTGAAAAGTAAAATAACTGAAAGTCGAAAGTTGGTATTTGAGTACTTATATACTTAATGTTAGTATTATAAGTAAATTATTATTAATTGCTATTTAATTAAGTTGGTATAATACGTTAATGTTGTGATTAATTATCAACATTATAGGATTATTTATTCTTATCATCTTCTGATACACTTGAATGGTTAAAGCTAACTTAATATTAATAAATTTGTATTTATATCCAGTTTTACTAAAAGCAGATATAAAGATATTAAATAACACCTTAGTAATTATATTTTTTATTGATTATTTATCGACGTCAAGAAGAAGGAGGTTCTCAATTCGGTAACGTTTTTTTGTTTGTTACCTCATAACACCGTCAGTTCTAAACCGATCTGTAAAATTTTTTTCTTGTCTAAAAAGATATACTTACAGATTGATCCCATAGAAATTTTATTAAAATCAGTTTAGTAATTTAATTTTTAAATAACAGTTGTTGGCTTAATTCAAGTCGTTTTTTTATGGGATACAATCTTTATGTATATATGATATAAGGTTCAAAATAGCTTATTGTGTAGTATGATCAGTAATGCCATCGTGTAAAATCAAACTGGAATTTCGCTAGCGGGCCCGCGAATGATTTACATTTGGTATTCTGTAAACAAGTAAGATCGATGATAGCGTCATTTCGTTGATGTGGCGGCGTAGTGATTTGGGATAAATATGCTACCAGTGCTTAGGAACTCATTTTAGTTTTTATAACTTAATTCATTTGTCATTCCCATAGGTTGTAGAATATAAAAATTAGATAAAGTGAAAATTAAATGAGCTGCGAAATAAAATTTTGGCTCGTTATTTCGCAATTTTTTTTTTTATACAACTTAGAATGCCAAACAAGCTGACGGCCCACCTGATGGAAAGTGGTAACCGTCGCCTATAGACATGAGCAGTACCATGGACATAACCGAGTATACTGTTTCGCCCATGATGTGCCATGCGTTGCCATTCCTGAGGACTCAGGTGTTATTCCTCTGTACCCAGTAAATTCACGCCATATCCCACCCTTCAAACCGAAACACAGCCATGCAAACACAACTGCTTCACGGTAGAAACACGAATGAGACAGAGGTACCCAAGCAATCGACTTTTGTACAAAGTCTCCCTCTGGTAATTGTTAAAAAAATTGTAAAAAAATAAAATTGTTACATCTTTATAAAGTTATTTAATTATGTGATGACTCCATAGCGATTCGAATTGTCAATTTGGGATCCCTCTACTTAACTGTTGATACTTAGTGAATAAACGTATGTCTATCTTCATGACGAAGTATTTATTTACCCCGTATGTAACAATTAATAGAAATATCGTATAATTAATTACTAATGTATATCTATATTATGTATAGGTAAATACACAAGTATATACTAACAAAGTATCAATAATCAACCATTCCCTACATTGACTGGAATTTAAATCAACATCATTCCCGATCATACTACCATCCATCATACCCAGCCATTGTCAAATGGGTTAAGCACCCCGGACGGTTCATTCTATACCCGACAGCAGTGTTCGTGCGCGCATGCGTCACGCTTTCCTATCCTGTGACAACGCGCTCAGTTGTGACACGGTCACGCGTTTTGATTTATTATGACAGCACCGCTCAATTAGTTTCAGGTATCGTAGCGATGATTTCTATTTTTTTTTTTTTTTTTTATAGATTGATTAGACAATGGCAAAAAAAATAGAGCCACCTTATTAAGTATTATGGTTATTATGTTACAACCACAATTAGATAAAAATTGTACTTTTTCACGCCTTAATAGCTAAAAAAACAATTATCATGAAATTTGTTAAACACATAATATTTATTCGCTATGGATAAGGTTATAGGCTTTTTTACCGCGTATTTATCGTAAACCGGTAATGAAATATTTTTGTTATCTAAATACTTTTATGTAAATTAATTGACTTAAAAAAAACATAAAAAATAATCTAACAGCAAAATGCTTAAAACTGAGAAAAAGTCTACAATTTTTTTTAATAATAGTTATTTCTACTTTCTTAATAAAGTTATATTTTTCGTTAGAATTATATATCTACTTTTAAAAAAATCCTATGTAACACTATTTCCACGTTTATTATTTAGTTTTGAAATGAAACGTTCCGTTTCATGTAATTATATTGCAAAGTGACCCAAGTTTCAATGCCAACAAACACTTTCACGGAAATTTCACAGGGAACTACACTCGGTTCAGGCAATTTGAGAGGATTCGTGTTTAAACGCTCGATCGGTCCCTGTAGGCGAGGCGAGGGATCCATTAATCTACCCCCGCTGCCTCCCGCAACCACCCATTGCCTCTGGGGAAAATCCGGAAGAGTCGGGTCTCGGGAGCAATTTGCGACAGCTTGATAGATAGGGAAATGTGGCCGCGAAATGTCAAAGTAAATGCACGATTACTTTATCTATAACGACTTAGGTCCCTGCTAGATTTTAATTAGTTTTTTAAAGATCGAATTTTAATGTTTCCTTACAAGAATAAATCTTCCGGTATTTTTATTGCTATGGTTTTTCGGTTAGAATTTTAATATTCAATTTCTGTTATTTTTCATTATTCACTACCGAACATTCACTATCAAAATAAACAAAATAGAATAGGAATAATCTTTATTTAAATAGGTAATAACTTTTAAATCGTTATTTTTTTAACTTTTACTCCTGGATTCGGAATGTTGTTATCTCAGAAAAATCCGCATGCAATGCAACATTTATTCTTTTACATTTTATTTTAATTCATCATTCATTCATCATATTCACGTATGTAAAATATAATTATTAATTTCTGTGGGTTCCATGACAATAATTAGACTTGAGTTCTATTTCTATGTATTATTCGATGTGAAATAAATAAGCAAACATGAACAGATTTGTGCCCACAAACAGCAATCGTTCACGAATATGATGGATTAGTCAGGCTACATTGCGCTCAACCATATATGTACTTGTACATATATGGTTGAGCGCAATAGTTTAACGGCCCGCCGTTTTTAGACATTTTTCTTGTGTTTTCATCAGCCATTTGCATCTTTCTATACAGGGTCACTACTAAAAAGCCGTTCTTCCCTATCGACTGCTAGTTCTTAAGTTCCAATGTATATCGCCGGTCTATTGCTACTTCAGCTTTTTGATCCTTTGGGCTAAGTATTGGTTGGTCGCTTTGATTCTTCTTCTGCAACTATTGTGGTAGTGTCCTCGTTTCGAATTCTAACAGTTCTATAACATAGTAACAAAAAAATCAAAAGAACGAAAGATAAACAATAACGTCGCTCATCCTCATTTAAATGGGATACAATTTTAAAATTCTATTCAAATATGTAGCTGTTTAATCATAAATTATGTAGTCACAATGTAGTTCATGAGAGTACCATTTAACCTCAGTTAACCGATTGAGCCCCAACAATCGCTGCATAGTTTAAACATGCGGGTAGCTTCGCTTCGGTACTTACATAATCTAATTTTTTCCATGATTTGTAATTTATTCGTAGTAACATTTATATAATCAAAATAATAGTCCTGTTTCGAACCTCGCTCAGCGCCGCCTATATCAATTCAAGTAATTTTTTCTCTATCACTTATTTAAATTTCACATTGTTCAAGTTCTAACTCGAACGATACGTCATTATATTGTTTTTTATCGTTTCATTATTTTGTTTCTTTATATATTAATCTGTAAAAATAAATGACTCTACTTATATTGAATTTATCTATTGTTTTGCGTAAATCAAAAGGTCCTGAGAACGATTCTCAGCAAATGGTCTAATTTTGAAATAGAAACTTTCTGAGATTTCTAGAGTCTAGTCGTTCTGGGTTGTAATACTTATTAGTTAAGAGGGAAGAGGAATGTTTAACAAGGAACTCCATCACTAACTAGATGCCCCATAAAGAGGCACACGATCCCCTGAAAAGCATAATGGTTGATTATTCGTTCTCTTACTGGTGAAATAATCATGATAGCCGACTGATCTGACTTCGTGCTCGTCTGTCATCCTTTACAAGCATATCGCCAGTGAAGAATACCAATAGCGCAGGCGGGTCTACTTAATTTATTTACATTTATTGTTTACTCTTACTCTACCCATGGAAAGATAAAGACAAACCATCCATTATCGTAGCCGTGTGGTCCCGACATAGAATAGGCCATCACTTCCTTTATCGCGGATGTCGTAAAGGCAACTAAGTAGTCAATGGATAGGCTGCACTGTCCCTCTTAAAACATCACCAAATCCTAACTGCGGTTGCCAAACCCACTTGCCAAGCGTAGCAAAACTAATTACCCCCCCCCCCCCCCGGTGGTGGTCTTTGTTCAGTAGTGGTCAACGGCTGATGTGATGATGATCCATTATAGAGACATAACTAAGTAATACGACAAAATTATGATGTAGCGACATGCCACAATGTAGAAGTTAGTCGGCGCATAGTCGTGTCATAGTACGCGACGCATGCTGCATTCTGTAAGTATATGCATCGACTTGTGTGCGAAATCACGTAATCTTGCAGAGTGCAGCGCGCATCGCATATTAGTACTCGACTTCTACATATGACTCGTTGCTGCATCGTCGTGTTATCACAAATAACAATTAATTAGACGTGGTTATTCGATTACAATTTTTTTGTTTAATTCCGCTACTATTAGTATGCGTGTGACTGCCAACCTGCGAACAATTTCCGAGCGGTTAACACTAAGCTCTGAGCGATCTAATAATTCGCCTGAAGATGCGTCGTTTAAAAGAGAAACACGTGTCGTAAAACGTACGCGAACTAAACGGCAGCCGGAAATCGATGGCTAATATGGAAGGTTGTGGAACTTCTGTTTGTAAGAGTGGTGGTCAATCTTCGAGTGTTGGCAGTCATGCACATACTAATGGGAGCGGAATTAAACAAAATAATTCAATTCAAATAACCAGTGATATGAACTTCCACAATACCTATTTGAGCTTAAGCTCATGCCTTGCGAATAGAACTGTATAGTCTCTGCGACGCCAGCAGAAAATAAGTAGGTAAATCCAAAGAATGCAGCCTTAGATTTTTATCTAATAATTCCACCGTCGAAAGGGATGCACTCTGCCGGTGCTCATGTATGTCAAAGTGGAAAAACATCTACAATCTGAAATCGAAATCACTACCATCCGTTGTTTCTTAGTATCGTATTCTATCCTTTTCATATAGCTTTAACCCGAAATTTCGTCTGAGACCGGGATATTTTAATCGACTGAGATATATGTTCATTGACTAGAATAAATAGTAGTCCTCCATTCTAAATAGTATAATTACGTGAATACCAAATTTCATAACAATTGATTGAACCGTTTAATGCACCTAGTGGTAACTAGATAAATAAGTAAATTTGTACTTTCACATTTTTGACACCTGTTTCATTAATCCTTACTTGCTAAAGGATTAATGGAAATATAATGAACTTAATTTTTCATTTACGGCAACTGTTTTGACACCATCCAGAAGCGTTCTCCAAAGAGACTATACAATGTTCACGGTATAACGTCTTGCAAGCCCTGTGCAGGTCGTATCTAACAGTCCCTGTAAAGACTATGAAGGCGGGGCGAAGCTAATAATGACAGGAGTAGAACGTAATGTTATTGTTGAAGATTAGTCTCTATTCTGATGTTATTAATGCAATGCGTCTACTGTCATGGATGTTGACTGGAAAGGTTTCTCGTGTTCGTTAGATCTTCTGAGCAATTCAGCGTAGCTTGACACGTAAAACTCTTATCCCAGGGTTTATATGTAGAGTTATTTTAAGTGTATAAAAGCACGTGCTTCAAAGTATTAATGACCCGACCCTAATTCATATTGCTTCACGTGATTTTAAACTTTTAATGTTTGCTCCTATGAAATCTTTGACGAAAAACGCTGGATTATTTAGTTTCCCACAATAAATTGGTAGCTGAACGTGCCATATTAGCCGAGAGGTTATTTTTTCTTATAATAGGAGTACTGACTCTTCAACATCTCGGACGTAAAATTCCGAACCAAGAAAGTTATATGACACAAAATCACATTACCGTTGTCTCTAAGCGACGCCTGCACACTGTTGTTGTTGTATTGAGTAAACCAGGTGATATAAAAACAGTTTTTCGCTCTGCCAAATAAAAAAATATTAACACGAGCCCAATATGGGAGTAATCTCTCTAAATTTCAATAGACATTCCATGAGAGATATTTGTTTTCTGTACAACTAGCTCCAATTGTTAACGTAGGGAACCTAATTACATAACGTAACCATGAAAAATATAAACTTTCTTCTTTCTTTCCTCTTATCTCTTTTTATCTTCCTTTTTTCTTTCTACTTTTGGATGTCACGAAAGAAGGTTAAAATCCACATACGTAAGTAGGTACCTACCCAAAGATACTATTCTTCTAAGTAATTTACCTTTTACATATACTCGATATTTTAATGACAAATAGATAACCTAACTTCTTTTGAAGCCTTTAACGAACGAGAATGAATACCATAAAACTTTCGAAGCAATCAAAATTGATAGCTAACTAGTAGTTGAATTTATCAAGAACTCGTTATGCCATGTATTCTCCATTCTTCACTGATGCGCATCGCCCGTTTTTTTGCTTGTAAAAACATCTCATTACTGCAACTCCTACTGTATGATCATCATACGGATTAGTGTTAATCAGCTAATTATTCCCGCGCTAATTGCAACGCTGTTCCGATCGGCGCTAATTGGCGTCTATGCTTCCGAGACTCGGTCCGCCCATGGCGCGATTACAACCATCAATTCTGCAATCATAACTACACCGTGCGACCAATAGAAATTGAACTTTATGTATATTACATAAGGGCCATGTTGCCTACATTTGTAAAGTGGTAGGTTGGAACAGGCTAGCGGGGGTGGAGTGAGACGAGGCGGGGGTGTGGTACCTCTCCCTTCGCCCCGCCCGCCCCGCGTTTCGTCCAATCGCCGCGCGACAGCCGAACGACCTTACCTTGCCCACACGTCCCAACGGATCCTTTTTATTTTTTTTAAATGAAAACGGCCTTTGTTTGGCTTCTGACTTCGGTTTGAGATGAGGTAATAAATGAATATAATACAATGTTGTCGTTTATTATTCTATAGGCACTTAGTCATTCGTTGAGCTTTTATCAATTGTATATTGTATAAATGTATGTTTATTGTTTTATTAATAATATAATAACGGGTATACTACTTGATATTATGGCGTACTCTTAATAGTTCTTTTTTTTACATTTTTAATATCTTATATACGTTATCCTATATTATTATTTTATTCTACAGTTCCATACATATATTTTTATTAACGTGTATTTACATTTTAATCACTAGTCTTATGCTTTCGATCAATAGATGAATATTTTTTTATTCTTTTATTCATAAAAATGTCAAAGCTCTCATAAACCTATTTAGCTATTAAATTATTTTGTCTCTTTCTTTGATGCGAAATTTCTAATTTATAAGAAAATAACAAAACAACGTAATGGTTAAAATAGGTTGAGTAAATGGGTAAAGAAGGTTTTAATTTTTATAAATAACAGGACTAGACTAGTACTTGAAAACTTTTTATAATTTTTTTTTATATACATATATTTTTTTATATATATATTTATACAGAATAATGAACACAAAGACCGGTACAGGTGACGGATCATAATTTAAATAGTGATCTCTAGACCTATTGATACCCACAAACGTAGACAAATAGATATGTAAACTATTTAAAATAATTGTACAAGTTATTGTCGAGATCGGAGCTATCCTAATTATAAACCACTTGCTTTGTGATTTTATCTTTTACGTAAAAACAATAAAGTAATTCAAGAAACAAATAAATTTATGTAAATAGTCAATGCAACTTTATGATTTTTGTACAACAATAGAATATTTATATAGTATAGGTATCTTCGACCCAATAAGTACATAGTAAATAATTTTCGTAGTCTTTTACAGCTAATATAAGCAGTGGCGAAACCTGCTCATCAAAGATAATGTTAAAATGTAATTACCATTATCTGATTACGATCATTTGTAAGAAGAAAACACTTTTAAATGATTCTATTCTTGAAACGTAAAATCTCGTTATGTTCCTACATGTATTAAAATAATTTATATATTAAGCAAATATACTTTCTAAAAAAAATATCCGCTCGCTGGAACAAAGTCACAGCAATACACCAATTTTCATCGCACCCTCTGCGAGTAAAACCAATAAGACGCGAGGGTTTGAAACGCCCGCTCGAATTATGAAACGCCCTAAACACCAAACGAGATATAGTGACTATCGACCTTATTGCATTCCACCAAAGTCTGAAATATTGTGTTACTTCATTTAATCAAATTAAGGGGGCGAAAATAAAAAGCATATAAAATGTAGTTTAGTGCACGCGGCGTTTCTGATTTCATTGTCTTGAATTCAAAATTGGTATAATAACTGAAAATGAACTCTAAAATAATAATAATTAAGAATAATTACAAATAATATAAATAATATCTAATAATTAACGTATACTGAATCGAGTTCATCATCATCATCATCATATCGGCCTTTAACTGTCTACTGCTGAACATAAGCATCCCTCTTGGGGGATTTTACCAGTAGCTTGGCAGGCGGATTGGCAACCGCAGTTAGGTTTTGGAGCTGTTTTAAGAGGGACGCTGCTGCTCATCGCTCGGCCTCCGTTAGTCGCCTCTTATGACACCCACGGGAAAGGAAGAGATGGCCTATTTTTTTTTAATGGGTGATAATGGAATGTTAAGCCCGCCTGCGCTATCAGGATACGCTGGCGGGGCACCAGTGAAGGATGATAAGTGAGGATGAAGTAGGTCAGTTGACCCATCGTGACGAATTCAACAAGAATTGTTCACGATAGTTTCCAGGGGGAACCACGTGGAGGTTGACCTAATAGAAGATGGCCTATTCTATGCCGGGACCACACGGCTGTTCTCTAAATCGAGTTGTTTAGTTTAAATTAAGCTAGTTTTAGTTGTGAAATTTTTAATAGTTAACAATTATTTACTGCTTGTATAACTCATTTTTAGGGTTCCCTATCAAAAAGGTACATACGATCCCTTATGATTTGAAATTTGGAATGATTTTACATATCATTGTCCCGCACATATTGCAATGGAAATAATTGAAAAAATATTTTTATTTTTATTGCTAGAGCGTACAAATTTCAAAATTGACCTACTAGTCCAAGTGAGGTAACATATGAAAGGGCTTCATTTGTACATTTTAAAACTAATTTTGATTTATTTTTCAGTTATGATTGAAAATGTGAGAAAAAGCCATATAAGAAAAACAGATATAAGGGAAGTGCCTATATCTACTTATATCTGAAGTATCTAAAGCAAAATATAGGTACATATAAATATTGCAGAAAAAAAACGATGTTTCTAAGTAGCACCTTTATTGAGAAAATATAAAAAATCCTAAAAAAACTTAGGTAGTTATGCTGCGCAGTTTTAAATATAACTATGGCCCAAAATTTGAAATTACTATTAGGTGTCTATTTCGTATGAGAAAAAAAAGGTCATTTTATGTCATATTTGTATGGAACGGAATCGGTTTTATTACTCTACCTATATTTATAATAGAATGGTAACTCCGCCTGTGCTAACGGTATGCACTGGCAGGGCACTAGTAACGAATGACAAGGGAGAATAAAGCAGACCTGTTGGTCCATCATGATGAAATTATACGAATTAATCGCGATGATCCTCAGGGGAAACCGCGTAGAAGTCGACTTGAGAGGGTATATTGCTAGCTATGGGGCCGCTAGTCCCCATTACTAACAATCTCTTCTTCCCATTCTGTACGATTACGCGGTTACATACAATACACTTCGAGTCATGTGCGAGAACTTTTAAGAGGAAGTAGGTCAATTTAATCTATTCCATTCAATTAACAGAATTAGTAACAGTTCTAAATAAAAATTGTAATTTTAAAGCACTAGTGTAGAATAACTTGCTTTGAAGTTTCTATTTCACAAACAAAGCCATTAAAACAACAAACAACAATTAAATAGTTTGCTTGGGCAACTCTGTCCCATTCGTGTTTCTACCATTAAGCATGCGGTTTTTTTTATGTTGAAAATGAATGACAACTCCGCCTGTGCGGGGGGGAAAGGGATTGTTAGTAATGGAAACTGAGAATCCCATTGCTAGCAATATACCCAACCAGGTCGACCTTCTCGCGGTTCTCCCTGGAAACTATCATGATTAATTCCTGATGAATTCATCATGATGGGCTAACTGGCCTGTTTTCATTCTCATCGATCACCCTTCACTGGTGCTCTGCCAGCGTATCCCGTTAGCGCAGGCGGGGTTACTATACCATTTTCACCCATAAAAAAAAAACGCTTACGCTTACGGTATACGCTGACGGAGTGAAGAAGTGAAGGGTGATAGATGAAAATGAAAACAGGCCAGTTAGCCCATCATGATGAATTCATCAGGAATTAACCATGATAGTTTCCAAGGGGACCGCGTGAAGGTCGCCCTGGTTAGGTATATTAAAAGCAATGGGATTTTCAGTCTCCATTACTAATAACCCCTCTTCCCCAGCAGTTGCGTTTGCATGGCTGTGTTTCGATTTGAAGGAAGGGATATGGCAGTGAATTTACAGGATACAGAGGAATAACACCTGAATCCTCAGGAGTGGCAACGCATGGGGGTATCATGGGCGAAACAGTACACTGTTATGTCCATAGTACTGCTCTAGTCTATAGGCGACGGTTACCACTTTCCATCAGATGTGCCGTCAGCTTGTTTGCCATTCTAAGTTGCATAAAAAAAAAATTATTAATGTCAAATCATCTGATTAACAATTAATTGCTACCAGACAAATTCCTTTAAGATTTACATGCACAATTCACCAAATTGACTCTTATTGATTTTGATAAAGCCAATTGTAATAAATTGCTTCGCAATATTGCCATTTTCTACAGTTTAGCTTCGGTCAAAACAAAACTAAAGATTTCACCTATTGAAAGGGCATTTTAACATATTAAGAAATTCATCACTCTTGGTCATGGATATTAAACCTTTTATTCATAAAAAAATCAAGCCTGTACTAAACTTATTTTAGCTATTAAAATATGTTGTCCTTTTTTGCGCTAAATTCTCAATTTGGAAGACAGTAACAAAATACTTTATCTAATAGTTAAAATAATTTGTAAAACGTTTTAGTTTTTATTAATAAAGGGGTTATTACATATATACCTAATATTAATTTATTTGTAATTTAATTTATTTATTTTACACATATGTTTTTATGTTGAAAAATTATCTTTATTTGACACCGTCACCGCTTGTAGACAATATATTAGAATATAATTGCGTGCAACCTGCATATACATCTACCTCTTTAGGTAGCTAGTAGCCCACAGTACTTATGTGCGTACAATAACGCCGTATTTCGGCCCCGGGTCGGGGAACACGACAGCTGGGCCGCAGCCGCGCGGCGGCAGGTGCGCCCGAAATGACTCGCGAACTCACCACCACATCGTGCACCGAAATAAACAATACATTTACCAAATATACTCCCAAATAACCTTCTCAATATTGCCTCGCCATATATAGCACCTATCTTTAGTCTCCAAATAAGTGGAACAATTTACCTACATAGTAAATTTTCACATTCTATTTATAAGCCCAGGGAACGTTTATTCCTGTGCTTTCACAGTGTTATCGCATAAAATCTGCGAGGCTATATGCAACCCTCCCGTTCGTTATGCACGCCAACGATCAGTTGCGCCACGACAACCCGGCGACACGCTCGCTCCATAATTTCGTTAAAATTGAACAAAGTTCTTTAAGTAACCGTCGATCTCTCTCGTTTCAGAACAAAGTGGAGTACTACGTGAAATGGAAAGGGTGGAAGCCGAAACACAACACGTGGGAGCCCGAGGAGAATATTCTCGATCCGCGCCTGATTCAGAGCTTCGAGCGGGGCGAGGAGTTACGCAGGCAAGGACGGAAACGGGAGCGCGAGCATTCGCCAGTGGAGAGAGCGAGAAGTGGATCCGAGGAAACACATCCGCCACCCGGCAAACGCAAAGCTGCTGTTCTATCTCAAGAGTCAGGAAAAATTGGTGTCACAATTACTATGAGCCCACCAGCGAAACGACACGACTCGGCAAAACTGAATGGCGGACGGACTCCACACACCAACCAGCCTCCTCCCCCCGCGGCGCCTCCAGGGGGCGCTGCCGCACCAGCTTCCCCCGCTGCAGAAGCTGCCGCCCCAAGGACAGGTCCGCGAAGGGCGCCGCACTCGCCTGAGGAAGCGGACGCACACACACCCCCAGACCGCGAACGACGAACGGACACCCAGCCAACGGCGACCGCGCCAGCGGAACCGAAGGGTGCCCGACCGCCACCTCCCGCACCCCAGCCTGAAGACGAGGACTCTTGGGGCGAAGCGCCCCCCGCAGTACCGCCTCCACCGCCACAGCCGCCACGTCGCGACGCCGCATACTGGATGGCGCGTTCTCCTGTCGCGGACCAAATCTTCATCACCGACGTCACGGTCAACCTACAGACTGTGACCATTAGAGAGTGTAGAACAGAGCGAGGCTTCTTCAGATCCCGTGATTCCCGACCTCTCGACGTGACGTAAACGACACTAATGTGAGACTTTGTACAGGCATAGCTAGCTAGTATTTATTTTGTTTATTTGTGATGTATTAAGGAAGACCTGATTGAGTGACTGGTCACCGGAGGTTGCTTGTGAATTAGGCCTAAATGAGAGTAGTAACGTTGAGATAGTTGAGAAACAAGTTCAAACTAAACTGTAATTATTTATATATAAGTGTAATAATGCAATATGACCACCAATTTAACATAAATAGACAGAGTATTGTCAATTGTTAAAAATAAGAAACTATATTATTCGTTAAATTGTTTGTAATGGTTATAAGTGTATGGTATTTAAAGCCATTTTGTACAGAGTACTGTTTCGTACAGTCTTTTCACGGTATGTGTATGTGCGTAAATACTTAGATGCATAATAAGATATTTCCATTGGATACATATTTTTGTAGCCATAAGTAGGTATATCTATATTGTGTCAAATATAAGTAGGGCACAGATATTAATCTATTATTTTAATTTGAAATGAAATAACCATCGAATCTCTAAACTCGCAACGTTTATCTATAGCCACTGAATGAAATTGTATAAAATTTGTATATACATTTTATTTAATTGTTGTTATTATTATGTGATTGATTTCAACTTTCAATTCAGTTGTGTTATATCTCTGTAATGTAATATTAAAAATATATTTGCATGCAACGTTTATGGGCATGTACGGAAAAAAATGGCAATAATTTGTGAACACCTGCTTTCTGTAGTCGGTGATAACAAGACGCCTTATAAATCAATGTAAATATGTAATGTTTGATCGATTATTTGCTTATCTGAGTTTTTAATTTTTAAATTCCAGTGAAATATGATTAAATTTAAAATGTTTAACATTTATTTTTTCATTGTACTATAATATTTGCAATATATGTAATTTATAATATAATATGTGAAGTAATAATTTAATTTGAAATTTGATAGCAATAATGTGTTTGATAACTGCAAAACAAAATTGTAATAGTTGCCAAACTTTTTAGTGATAGATTCTAAGCAACGTTCTAGGGCAATTGTTTATGAAATTAATAGGTATTCAAATTGATGCTAGATTTTGGTACAAACACTGTCTAACACTATCTGATCTGTAAAATACCTAAATAGATGGCAACCCAACATACAAATCTGTTTTCAGCCTTTTACCTACGTTTATATAACCTAAGTAACTTATTAGAAAATGTACTGAAAAGTAACAAATCAAAAATTGTAGATGTGATTTTAAACACATATATGTAATGCCACCCCCCCCCCCCCCCCAATATAATATGCATATAAACACCTAATCCAGATTATATATATCAATATAAACTGAGAGTAAGCCTCTATAGCTGTCTGCCTTAATATTTAGGTAATCTTTATTTACTCTTATGAGTTCATAATATTTGTTATTTCGGTCATTGCAATTAGTTTGACCTACTTGAATTTAAATAGTGTACTTATTAAGTAAACTATCCTATACTTTATTTTGATGACAGTTTTTTTTTTTTTTTGTATGCTGAAATCTAAATAGTTTTATTTAAATACAGTGGTGTAATTCTGAGGCATTATTTGTCTAATCAAATATTAAAATTTCAATTTGATATTACTTTTCATCGATTTCCTAATAGATTTAAATGAAAATTATTCTTATTTTCATATATGATTGTTTATAAAATAGTAATTACCCGAAATTACCAAATTAAAATGGACCCAGTGTAAAATAGACCCAGTTGTAAAATAGATATTTATTCTATTAGCAGTAAATGATAACTAAAAACACAATACTTGGTTTATAGTATGTATACTTAAAACTTAGGTATCTAAATAATAATAATAATTTAATTAAATACCTAATATATTCTCTAAAACGTGTCTGCTTTTCACTCGTTACGTTACACATCGTGTAATAATTTCAATGAGAAAAATCTCTTATCAGTTTGGTTAGGTTTCTAAACGAAACAGTTGCTTTAATGAAATTTGGCATGACAAAGATAAGAAGTAGCATTAATCATCTTACCCCAGAGGTATCTTCTAAAAAATCTCACATGTGCTGTTCTTTTGATAACTAGGTACATCATCATGATTCAACTGAAAGACAGCGCTTGCTAGAAAAGCAAACGTGACCTAAACAACAGATAGTGGGATGAGGGTTATTTTAGTTATATTATGATGTCTAGCGTAATGGATGCTCCGCATCCTCTATTTACCTCTCGTGGGTGCTGGAAACCCCCGAGCGCTCACGGAGTCGGCGCCCCTGCGTCTTGTCATAAATAAGTCAAACATGTTGAGTTCAATATCTCTATGTTTAGATGTTTTAAAAAATCGTGTGTTTCTATTTATGTTTAAATAAAAGAGATTTTTATATTATTAAAAATAAAAGGTGTTTAAAATAATAAATTGTATTATAACAATCTAATAACCTTTATTACACTGACTAAACAATATTCAATCGATTAAATCATGTTTCGTTTTTTTAAAAACATTTAGACAATGTTTTAAATATTTTCGGTATTAGAGTTATCACTATATAATTGGAGAAGACATCGTACATGAGTCGTAATCGCATATATATTACAGCCTTCATCGCGTAATGCGTAACTATCTCTTCGCATTCTTTACGCGAATTGATCTGCGACTTGATTGCTACGCTTTACGCGCTACATTTAATATGCGCTGTATATTGAAGTAGCTCCGCACTTATTACGTGCATAATATACTATACTATACTGCGGGTCTACCATGAAATGAAATTCCGAATTTTGGAACTCAATTTCGTGTTTTTGTTTATATCAAAAGTGGACCAATAAATGGAA
Organism: Galleria mellonella; assembly: GCF_026898425.1. Classification (NCBI taxonomy): domain Eukaryota; kingdom Metazoa; phylum Arthropoda; class Insecta; order Lepidoptera; family Pyralidae; genus Galleria; species Galleria mellonella. The sequence goes on along the minus strand of NW_026442042.1, from coordinate 3,146,175 downwards.
TTTAACATTTCGTTCGTCATACATCCTACCATAAAAGTCCAAAGGAACGATATTTTAACATTTTTAATATTTCCAAATGGCATGTATTATATAATTTTAAGATCAAATTTGTGTTTCGATTGGCTCCGAAATTTCGGAAAACATTTCATGGATTTTTTGTGTTGTTTCTTTTAACTGTAATTATTATTGTTGTTGGCAACAAAAAGATCTATCTGTCTATACATTACATGAATCTCGTACTGAAAAATGTTATATTCTGTACGATTACGCTGTACATCTGTATATGCATATGTGACGACTCATATATGATAGTATAGTAATGATTGTAACGAATGTAATCACGAAAACTAGTACTGCTATATAGAGATGGGTAATATCCAATATCTTTAGGGGGAAGAGATTGTTAGTAATGGAGACTGAGAATCCCATTGCTAGCAATATACCCAACCAGGTTCACCTCCTCGCGGTTCTCTCTGGAAACTATCATGGTTAATTCCTGATGAATTCATCATGATGGGCTAACTGGCCTGTTTTCATTCTCATCTATCACCCTTCACTGGTGCTCTGCCAGCGTATCCCGTTAGCGCAAGCGGGGTTACCATAGCATTTTCACCCATAAAAAAAAGAAAACATCCAATATCTATATATTGAGGTCTGGTCATTAATGACCACTTATTGCGATATTGTCCGTACCAGTCGGATATCTGTATTCATTATGAGCGGGTTCTTTTCGATATATAATATTGGATAATAGATAGTTAATATCTATTATTGGCCAATATAATATATAGATATTGTAATTTTTTTTTAGTCAACTTAGAATGGCAAACAAGCTGACGGCCCACCTGATGGAAAGTGGTAACCGTCACCTACAGCCATGAGCAGTACCATGTACATAACAGAGTATACTGTTTCGCCCATGATACCCCCCATGCGTTGCCATTCCTGAGGACTCAGGTATTATTCCTCTGTACCCAGTAAATTCACGCCATATCCCACACAGATCTTCCCAGACAGAAGTAGCCAAGCAATCGACTTTTGTACAAAGTCTCCCTCTGGTAAATACAATATATAGAAATAGGTATATATTACCCATCCTTACTACTGTATTACTACCTATTACTCGTTAGAAGGTATCGCCCTCTAGTGTCAAATTAATAAGACGCCTCGTTATGCATGAAGGTCTCTGGCGTAGCTTTAGTGTGGATAAAAACTGGTTTATATAATCGTCTATTTAATTATTTAAGACTTATTATTTTGAAGTTGTGATCATTAGGTTCGTTAGTTTCGTAACTTGACTACCTATGTAAATGGAACTATGTATATTTTATGTTAATCGTTTATTAAATGAACTGATTGTTTTATGTTAATTTCGTACCATGTACCTACAAATAAGTTAACTATTTTAGTTGTAGCTATGTGAACATATTCCGAACGCTAATTTTGGGTTCCTCATGTGTTTGTTATTTAGTTCCTGTAATCTAAGATAATATCTGATTGAGGGAGACTCAATATTAAATGTAGTACCTACATGTTTTATTTTAATGCATTTGTATTGGATGATCTTTGTAAATATTGTAAATATTACGGATAGACATATTCCGTAGGGCACCTGTTTTATAATGTGACAGTCAATTCACATTGTAGTCTTGTAAATAAATGAAAATGAATTAGATATTTAGTCTTTTATTTATTGTCACAAACTTAATAGATTTAGGAATGTTTAAAAGGCCGATAACACACAAACAACTCCTCTCAGTGTTGCAGGTGTTCATGGGCGACTTTTTTTATACTACTGAGGTGGCAAACAAGCATACGGCTCACCTGATAGTAATTGGTTACCGTAGCCTATGAACGCTTGCAATACACGCGCGTTGTCGTCCCTGAAGAAACCTCTTTACCCCCCTATTGAAGAACCCCATGCCGTAGTCTCTTGGGAAAACCTCAGCAGTTGTGAAACCGCGTTGTACGCGACCATTTAAGCTGTAGGATATGAGGGTGAAATCCCTGTCGATAATAATTCCTCCTTATTAATTGGTATCCATAAAATCCCTGGGCTTTGAGATGTTCAACGTACTACTCATGTCTATAGACGACGTATGCCACCTTTCTAATGAAAAGTTCCACGACCCACCTGATGGTGGGCCGTCAGCTCGCGTGCCATTTTAAATATTATAAAAAATAAGCAAATACCCATATCTGTCAAATGGGGTCTGTATAGGGTACTTTAAAAGAATTTAATTAAAATTTAAACTAACAAATACTTAAATTGACCTGACGCATAAGACGATCGATCAAATGATTGAACGTTTAAATTTGTTACTTTTATTTAAAAAGTGATAATGGCATCTTTTTTTTTAATGGGTGATAATAGAATGGTAACCCCACCCGCGCTATCGGTATAGGTACACTAGCAGGGCACCAGTGAAGGATGATAGGTGAAGATGAAGCAGGTCAATTAGCCCATCGTGATGAGTTCAACAAGAATTATCCACAATGGTTTCCAGGGAGAACCATGTGAAGGTCGACCTAATAGGGTATATTGCTAGCAATGGGGCTGTCAAACTCCATTGCTAACAATCCCTTTCCCCCTAGTGGTAATGAGATCAAAACTATTATTATTTACAAGATTGCCATTATTATATTACATTAAAAAATAAAGTAAAAATAGTGTGATTAAACGAAAAGTGGGCTGAAAGATGATTTAGTAACAAAGATCGAAAAGAAATGTTGCATTGGTTTGGCCGTTTGAAGAGAATGGATGAAAGAAAAATTACGAAAGAGATTTAAGTAGTACGAATGAATAGAGATGTCAGTAGGGATTGCTCTATATAGACGTACCTATGTAGATCAAATAGGCGACGTGAGGTCAAATTAAAAATACCTGTAACCGCTGAGCGTAGCTTTAAAATGGATTGATGAATGTGGAGAAAGCGAGAGAGGTCTGCTTGAATCGGAGCATTTGGCATACCATTGTTTCTGCCTACTCCAGTGGAAAACAGTCGAAACAGATATAAAGGTTTATATATATTAACGTCGACGGTTTCCAAGTATCGTGGAAGTCTTGACAAATATAAAATACAAACATTCCTACCTACTGTATTGTCTCCTATTCTCATTTTCATGTATAAAATAGTATATTTTATATATGTATATTTGTTATTTATATATATATTAATTTTTGTATCTATGTAAAAATAAAAATAAAACTAAAACCTTATTCAAGTATTCTAACACTTCCCTAAGGTTGACTGGGAAAGAATGCTTTAAATCTGCTTGGTACACATTTTTGTACCAATAAATAAATAAATAAATAGAACTTTCCCGCTATGCCTCGCTATTATTAACAAAGGCGGATGCACCATTCCATCTCCATACATAAATAAAAAAAAACTCTCGACAGTGGCCTATGTTCAGTTATGTACAATTAATTAGATATTAAAATTATAATGATTTTACTATGATGATTTGAGATCGATTAATCGAACTATAAAATTATTTACAAATAATTGAATGTATCCAAATACTTAGATCCAAACACAAGAATCAATTAACTTGTATTAAATGTCTTTTTTATGCTAAATATTTTGACATTGTTGTAAAAAAATTAATAAAAATTATAAAATGTTGTTTATAGTGTGTCGATTTTATTTTTCCTAATTGTATATAAATTTATACTAAAAATGCAAACTCACAAAAAAAAAATATTTTTAAGAATTATTATTGAACGGTGTGGATTAAACTATCTTTTTTCTGATCCGCTGAAGAGATTTTTTTCTTGTCCTATTTCTTCTCGATTGTGCGTCGCTGCCCGGAAGCGAATGCCGCTCGAAAAAATTAATAAAAATTATAAAATGTCTCTTCAGATCGGTTATAGTGTGTTTACAATTTCTTAATTCTATTTATTGTTACAATTTCTATTCGTATATAAACAACACGCAAAGGAATTTATTTAACTAAAAAATCTATGTAAATCTATATAAAATAACAGAATACAGAAACGATTAACTAGGGACTTAACAACTATAAATTACGATATATACAAATAATGTCGCGAACAATTATTTTTATTAACAGTAATATCAAAAGTGACAAATCATAAAACTAATATTTTTGTTCATTTAATGTCGCCTCACTACTGTTTGCTATTAGATTTTTTTATAAAAGCGAATTAATACAAACTTTAAAACAGTGTGATAAAGTCTCTATTCGCTTGCTTCTCTACTAACATAGCCAAGGACTTGATAAATCCGAATACAGCGACTATTCTATCTGCGATTTCACTATAGACAAACGCAACTTTAAACTGTTAGTACTTTTGCTTCATATTTACAAATTTATAAAGATTTAATTACAATAATGCTGTCGCAAAATGAGTAATTTTAATTAGGCAACTTATTTCTTAGTTATCTACAACTGTCATTGTGACTGTCAGTATTCATTCGAATGTCACTGTCATTATCTTCGCATTAATGTAGAAGGAATCGGTTTGCATTCCGTTGATCTTGATCGACAAAGTTTACTGAATTATCTAACGATTTGTCGTCAAATGACTCTCACGGCAAATCCATTGTTTAATAATTTCTACAGGCGCTTCTAGCGAACTGTTCGATGGAGTGGTCTAAGGATAAAACGCTGAAGTTGATCGAATTGTTGCAAGTGAACGCGAGTATTTGGAATCCGTCTCTGTGTGATACCAGAAGAGATAAACAAAAACGCAAGGAAGAATTACGGGTTATATCAGAACTGCTTGGCATTTCAGTGCCGGATACTACGAAGAAAATTCAACACTTAAGAACACAATACAACAGAGAATCGGCAAGAGAGGCTAGAGCTAACGCCGAGGATCCAAACGACAGATACGTCAGTAATTGGTACGCATTTGAGTACCTCCACTTTATGAAGGATTCTAATAAACCGTATAGAGTATTGCAGTCGGTAAGTAGTAAAATAATCATTTAAAATTAATAATCTATTATTTAACTTAAATTTAAAAACTTAATATTCTAAAATTTTTAAGAGCATTATTAATAACAGGTATGTTGCAAATTCCTTTATTTTTTACGTGTATATATATTTTTTATACTTTTTTTTTAATTATCAACTTTTGCTATCTTGGTTTTCTGTACTTTACATTTCCATTGCCTCATTGCACTGAATATAATATAGTCTATAATATCACCTACAAGGAACCATATCAGATAAACCTTCATGGTCCTGGAAACTTAATAAGCCAATTGACCCAATTTCAGCCTTTCCTATTATTCCTAACCTAATAATAATAATGCTGTAAGAATTTTCAACCACTAAATAAAAATAAAAACAAAATAAAGTATTTAAATTTTTGTTCTATAAGTGCACAATGTTTAATTAAATAAAATGATAATTGTAATATGATTTAACCAAATTCCAGGATTTACAGTCAGAAGTAAACAGCAATATAGTAACACATTCGGAAAACTCTATTAGTGAATGTAAAATTGTTAATCTATCACCACCACATAAAATCCCGAGGACGGATACCTTTACACCTGTCAAGCCAGAACTTCTTTTCCAAACTGAATCCAAAAGTAGAGATGAGTTTTCAGTTTTTGGAGAGTATATAGCCAATGAATTAAGATCATTAAAAGGCGAAAAAAACTTATTAGTTGCTAAAAAGAAAATCCAAGATGTCATATTTGAAGTTAAAATGGGTATGATCTGCGAACCGAGGACAGAACAAAATTCAGGGTGTTCTGTCTACACACACACTAGTCAACCGCATAATTCACCACAGATGCACAATGGGAAACTATACACCACACCAGTTATGACAACAGCCCATATAGACCCTTTAACATCATCACAGACGCCCCCTACATCAGGAATAGGGGAGATTATCATCAATAGTGCTTGCCATTACTCAACATTCAAAGTGGACACCTAATAGCAGTGTCATCCACTTCCTAATGAGGAAGTGGATAAAACTGAAACATATACTATAAGAAACTAGTTTTGTATAGTTGATTACCCTTATCGGATTCAATATTCTTAACCTATGAAGCCGTAGCTTAAGAAAATTCTGAACACATATGAATATGATTTACAAACTGTATGTAATAAGTCATCATCATCATACATCATCAACATAAACCTCCCCCATAAGGGAAGTTTTGCTAATAGTTGCCACATTTGGCAAGTAGGTTGGCAACTACAATTAAGATTTAGTGATATTTTAAAAGGAATGCTGCTGCCTATTTCTGCCTATTGGGACCATTAAGTTCCCTTAATCAGTTTTTACAACACCCACAGAAAAGGGAAGGGTGGCCTATTCTATGCTTGGGACTATATCACTACATAGTATAAAATAAAGTCAAACATATATAATAAGCATTGAAAGTAAAACATTTAATTAGATCATTCCATTATAAAATTATAGTGTAATATTTATAAGGGTATAGTCACTTACTAATGACATATACTAATTGTAAATCTGTTAAAAATACATACCTACATATCTTTGTTATAAATTAATGTTAAAACAATTCTTATCGGATAAAATTGTCCACAACCAAAATAGTCAAAATATCAGGTCAATAAAAATACCTTTTATTTCTAAAATCTTTACAATAAGTATTACTAAGATAAGCAGGAGCCTGTGAATATATATTAAATTGCAGTTATATTCATGTATATACGTACAAGTATGTATACTATATAATTTCAATGTTGTTGTTGTAACATTACTATTACAGTACTTTATAATGAAACTGATATTTAGCTATGTTATTTAAAGCATTTTGCTTTGATGCTTTTATATTAAGTATTGAAAAAAACAGGTGTAGTTATGCCTATGTTGTTCAGTTATCTAGAATATATATATATATATATATATATATATATATATATATATATATATATATATATGAATTTATTTTAATTTGATTGTATTGCTCTGCAGAATGTTAATTATGGCCATTAATTATCACTACAACTAAAAGTATAAAATATTGAAAGTTGGTGGATTGTTCTTTAATTTTTTTATATATTTTTTCGTTTTGTACTTGGGTATTAAATTGGTAAGCACATACAAGACAAACTTAATTTTATTTAATAGTTTTCAGATTTTAGTTTGTCTCCAACCTGTGGAGGAATAAAATTTTCTAGTTGTAAATAAATAATGTTATCTCTAGAAGAAGGAAAATCAAAAAGTATTATGTATTACAGATATTTTCATATCCAGCTGTTGTACACCGCTTAGCTTTTTGGCAAATTAATATATTTATATTATACTTGGTTTTGTTTAATATTTCTAAAATATTGTAAATTTTTATACTATATTATGTTTCTATTTAGTTAGTATGGATATATAGTAGACATTTACATAAATGAAAAAAGAAATAAACACAGGTTCCCTGATGGATAAATCCGGCTACCTTCGTCAAATAAATTAGTATAAGCATTATGATATGTATATATTGGGTTGGTGCATATGAAATTGCCGATTGCGCAAATCGGGGGGAAAGGGATTGTTAGTAATGGTGTCTAACTGGCCCATTGCCAGCAATACACCCATATCAGGTCGACCTCCAAACTGTTCCCCCTGGAAACCATAATGGTAAATTCTAGCAGAATTGCTCACGAGGGGCTAACTGACCTGCTTTCATCACCTATCATCCCTCACTGGTGCTCCGCCAGCGTATATCGATGGCGCAGGCGGGGTTACCATTCCATTATCACCCATTAAAAAAAAACAATATTATAAGAAATGTAGTAAATAATATTAATTGATAATATTTATACTAGTTTATAAATCAGCTGCCGTAATATCTAGTCACAAAATCAAAAGCGAAGTTGGCGATACATATGTATATCAATATATACATTTGTTCATATCATTTGATACTATTTTTAGTTTTTACTTGAATATATAAAAATTGCTAAATAGTTTTATTTTACATCAGCTTGACAAATGGCAAATTTTTATACTTATACGTTTTTGTATTTCTATGCAGTATTATTAATATGATCTCATTACTTATGTAAATAAATTATACATATTTTAGTCGTTAAGCAGATGTTATAAATAATAAATACTGTGTATTTAATACATTTGTTTTTTCCTGCAGTTATTGTAGTATGTTCCCATGTATCTAAATTTTTCAAAAAAGATCCAACCGTTCTTTACTTCGAAAAGTACTAAGGGTCTTTGACAACGAAACTCGCTTAAGGCCGACCTTATCTTAATTTGGTCCCCCTGTTAACGAAGAAAAAAAAACTTCGCCCGTTTGTGAGCTACCTGAGTGAATTTTTTTGGCGTCCGTTCACTATCAATATGCAAAAACATTTGCCAAATCTTAATGAGTTGTTCCTGATCAAATTTTTAATAACAAAGAAAATAGTCATCAGGAATCTGTGCTGTAGTCATTAATGATCCTCCATGATCATTTACAAAGAGTCTTCCATTAAACTAAATTCCGAATTTTCGATTTCAAATTTATGTTATTGTTCAAACCGAAATCGGCTCAGTAAATGAAGCTTAACTTTTCGTTCGTTATAAATTCTCCCATAATAATTCAAAGAAACGTTTTTTTTTTTCAAATTTGTGTTTCATTCGGTCCCGAAATTTCGAATAATATTCCATGGTAGGCCCTCACGATATATTGCTAGCACTGAGGTGCTTATATATAGAGAAAAATATTAATTCTGAGGATCATAGGAGTATACAAATCACATCTAAAGATATTAAAAATATAATAATGAATATGACAAGGGGCAAATCACCTGGACATGACGGCCTGAGCATTGAACACCTTCAGTATGCAGGGTGTCATTTGCCCGGAGTGTTGGCTATGTTTTATTCTTTATGCTTGGGACACGGCTATCTGCCTCAGGATCTCATGAGAACTGTTGTTGTGCCAATTGTCAAGTGTAGGACGGGTGATATTTGTGACAAAAGTAACTACCGCCCCATTTCATTATATCTTGGCGATATTGACAGTCTGCTTAATGCGCATCTCAGGGGAAATGTTAAAATACATGAGGCACAGTTTGGTTTCCAGCCTGGACTTTCTACTGAGAGTGCTATATACAGTGTAAAGCATACTGTCAAGTATTATTTAGAACGAAAGACACCAGTCCTCGCGTGCTTTTTGGACTTGTCAAAAGCCTTCGACCTGGTGTCTTATGAGATCCTGTGGAACAAACTTCAAAAGCTGAATATTCCAACTCAACTGATTGGTATTTTTAAGTATTGGTATGATAATCAAATTAACGTTGTTAAATGGGCGGATAAAATATCTGAAGAGTATGGATTGGAGTGTGGGGTGAGACAGGGTGGTATATCCTCGCCTACACTTTTTAATATATATATGAATAGCCTGATCGCTGAGCTCAGCAGTATGCATGCGGGCTGTTACATAGACGGGATTGCTGTAAATAACTTGAGTTACGCTGACGACATGGTGCTGCTGAGTCCATCAATCAGAGCTATACGTAAATTGCTAAGCGTGTGTGAAAAGTATGCTGAAAAACATGGTCTGAAATATAATACACAAAAAAGTGAATTTATATTTCGGTCTAGGTAGTAAGAATCCACAAATCCCACCAATTCTTCTAAACGGTGTTCCTCTCAATAGAGTGACTCAGTTTAAATATCTAGGACACATTATTACCGATGACTTGAAAGATAACGCTGACATTGAACGTGAACGCAGGGCGCTGGCTGTAAGGGGTAATATGTTGGCTCGCAGGTTTGCTCGTTGCTCGACTGAAGTCAAAATAATATTGTTCAAGGCATATTGCCAATCTTTTTACACGAGCAGCTTGTGGGTTGACTATACACAGCGGGCATACAGCGCTCTGCGTGTTCAATACAATAATGTTTTCAGGGTGTTGTTACGGCTGCCACGTTTTTGTAGTGCATCCACAATGTTTGCAGCGGCATGGACAGATGACTTCTATGCCATCAGACGCAAACGGATTGCATCTCTTTTATACCGATTGCGTGGCAGCAGTAACGGCATTCTGAGGGCATTATTTGATAAATACGATAGCCTGATCCTCTCATTGTGGGTCAAAATTATTATAGGGGCCATAAAATGAATTTTGTATTTTTTTTTCTCTACTAACATAGTTTAAGTCAATTGTTACTAACAAAAATGGATCTTAGTAATCCGTAAATAAAGAAATATTATTATTATTATTTTTAATTTAAATTTACGATATCTCGGCTTAAAACCGGTTTTACAGGTGTACACGGGCCTAAGCCAAGTGCATAACTGTGTGCTATGTTTTTTGTATAAATGTAATTTGGTAATCTGTTTGTAATATTATGTTAACCTGTAGATGTACCAGGAACGTCTAGTCCAATTTGCAGAAACTTCCTGACAATTCGGCATGTATTTAGGATTACGGCTTTCTGTAATTGATGGTAAATATTGGGTGGTAACTTTAGAGTATTTATCGCGTGATGCAGTTGTTTTGGTATTACACCTGTCGTGGACAGTACTATTGGAACTATTGTCACTTTTTGTAAGTTCCAAAGTCGGGTGATTTCGTATTGAAGTTCGGTGTATTTAGATATTTTCTCTGCTATTGTATTTTGTATGTTGTGTGTATTAGGTACAGCTATATCTATCAAATAAGCAGTTTTGTTTGTTTTGTTTATTAATGTAATATCTGGTCTATTGTAGTGGATTGTTCTATCTGTGAGGATGGCTCGATCAAAATAAAGTTTAGCTGTGGAATTTTCTAGTACACTCTCAGGCTTATATTTATAATATGGTTGAATGGAGGTAATGAACTTGTTTTGGTAGGCGAGTTTTTGGTGTATTATATTGGCTACCTGGTCATGTCTATGTTTAAAATCAGTTTGCACTATTGCTTTACATGCTCCTGTGATGTATTGAATCGTTTCCGGGCAGCTATTGCATTTACGACATATATCAGATGTAAGGGTTTTTGTTATATATTTCTGGTAGTTTTTAGTCTCTATTACTTGATCTTGAATTGCCATGATGAAACCTTCAGTCTCTGGGAAGAGTTCTCCTCGACTTAGCCATGCGTTCGACGCCTCTTTGTCGACATTAGTTTGGCATAAGTCTTGTCGATGCCTTCCATGTAAAGACTTTCCAGTCCACTCGGCAATTTTGGTCTTTTCTTCAGTAATTTTTTCGTTATTTTGTGTCGTTTTATTTTTCAGGTTAAGAGGTGTTAATTTGTGATCACTATTTATTATTGCTTTATGGATTGGAGAGGATTCGGCTTTATTGAAGAAATATTGCCTTAGAGTTGTAATTTGTTTATTATGTAGATTCACTATGTCTATAAGGCCCCTACCGCCTTCTTTTCTGGGCAGCGTCAGTCTTTGTAGACAAGATCTGGGGTGATGTTTATGTGTCTTAGTCATTGTGGTGTGTATTATTCGTTGTAGAGCTTTTAGGTCTGATTTTGTCCAAGTAATAATGCCAAAAGAGTATGTAAGTATAGGGATAGCAAAACTATTAATAGCTTTTATTATATTTCGGGCGTTTAGTTGCGTTTTAAGAATAGTGTTGAGTCTGTGACGAAACTGTTGTTTTAATTGTTGCTTAATTTCCTTATATTGAATTTGGCGTGCCTGATTGTACCATAAATATTTGTATGTTTCCTGTTCTTCTAGTGGTTCGATTTGTTCTCCTGTAGTCATTGTATAGTGGTGTTGAAAATACTGCCCACATTTAATTGAATTTATTCTACATTTGTCTATACCGAATTCCATTTTAATATCTTTTGTAAACTGTTCAGTGAGGGTAGCTAGTTGAATGAGATCATTTTCACTACTGGCATAAAGCTTTATGTCATCCATGTAAAGTAAATGATTTATGGTTTCGTTAGGTTCTGGATGTCCATTAATACTTTTATCTTGAATATGAAATCCTAATTGTGTTGAATTTAATATATTTGAAAGGGGATTTAGGGCAAGGCAGAACCACAGAGGGCTTAGTGCATCACCTTGAAAGATACTATTGAATTTTAATGGGTTGCGTCTCTATTGTTGTATATATAATTGAGTGGTCCAATTTTTCATTGCCGTCTTTAAAAGGGTAATTATTTTTGGATGTATTTTGTATATTTCTAGTACTTTTGTTAACCATGAATGAGGGACAGAATCATAAGCTTTTTTATAGTCAATGTACATAGAAAATAAATTAGATTTTGACTTTAAGGCTTGTTTTAAGACCACAGAATCTATAATTAATTGTTCTTTGCATCCTTGACTAAATTTTCTACATCCTTTCTGTTGTTCGGCTAGACATTTATTTTCGGCAATGTGTTCATATATTAGTTCAGATATGCAGGATGTCATAATTTTATATAACGTTTGTAAACACGTAATTGGTCTGTATTTTGCGGGATTAGCAGGATCTTTAAAGTCTTTAAGAATCATAAAAGATATTCCACGGGTGATGTAATCTGGGATTGTGTTCGGGTTTTCAATGAATTGATTAATATGTTTAAGCAGATGTTCATGGGTTTTAGTAAATTTTTTATACCAATAACTGTGGATACAATCTGAACCTGCTGATTTCCAGTTATGTAGGTTACTTAGTACTTTTTTAAATGTGGTCATTGGAATGTACTCAAATGTCATTTCTTGTATAGATGAGTTGTTATTTGCAGTTTCAGACTGTATCCAGTCAGCTTGCATGTTGTGTTCAACAGGATTTTCCCAAATTCCTGCCCAAAAGTCACGGAGGTTCTTCATATCTGGTAGATTGCCTTTATTATCACTATTTCTGTTTTCTTGTATATTTGTCGTTGCTTGTATAATATTTCTATAGAAATACTTTTCATTATTGTAAAATTGTTTATTTTGTGTCTTTCTTAATGTGCACGCCTTGTACCTTCGTAAGCGACCTGATACGACTGCGAGTTTCTGTTTAAGCGTATCAAGTGTGTGTGTGAGATGCATGTTAGATTCCTCGTGTGCAGAATGTGTTTTATATTGTTCTACTATGTTTTTTATTTGTTTTTCTAGTTTTCTATTTGTATTACCATTTATGAATTGGATTAATCTACCTATTTTAGTACGCAAGTCTTCTAAGCGTTTTTCTAGTCGCCGTTGCCAACTCGGCTTATGAGTTTTCATTTGCCGGGATCTTTCCACTGGTTCCAGTATTAATTTGGTTCCATTTACTTTAGCTGCTGTCCAAGCTGCACAATATATTGTAGTTTGTAAAGTGATGAAATCTGTCTCTGCATTAATATTTTCAGACAGTGTTACTTCGTTTAGATAATGCACTATTTTAGCCAGTTTTTTAGATGGTTTTTGTTTAGGAATGTGATTTCTGCTTGTAGGCTCTATATCTTTGAAATATTGAAATGCCTTTCGAAAAGTTTCGTCTATTATTGGATCTCTTTCTATTTGCTGTGAAGCCAGTGGATCTTGTTCTAGAAGGTTGAATTCTATATTATTTAGATTTTCATTGTCAGTATTAGCAGTGTTGGGCTCATTTACGGTGTTGGCTTTATTTGTACCATTATTTAAATTATTAAGATTAGTTGACAATTCTTGTGCTATTTGTTGTTTTATTTCATTTAATCTATTGTCAGAAATATACTTATTATGTATAATTGCTCGTCTTTGGTCAGCAACTCTCTGTTCACTTAATTGAGCACATGTGGGAAAATCTCTAATAAAAGCTTCATGTAATGATTTCCGGTAAGCTGTTTTGTTTGTTTCCAATTGTGTTATCCTGTAATAGGATCGTATTAAGCTCTCATTTTGTTCATTTGTCCATTTCATACGAATTTGAGTTTGTGGGTTGTGTGATTCAGAAGTATCTTTTTGTATATTTCTTACAGATTCGCGGTTTTGATGAATATGATGAGGGTGAGATAATTCTTTTCTTACATCGTCATAAATTTGGTTTATTGTTTCTTGAGGTAACAATTTATTGCGTACTATTGCTCTACGTTGGTCTCCTACTCTTTGACGGCTGACATTCATATTTGGAAACATTTCTATGAATTTTAAGTGTAAAGGTTCAAGATAATTCTTGGTGTCGGTGTGTAATGTTGTTAGTTGTAGATAAGTGCGCAGTATAAAAATATTCATTTCAGGTGTCCATCGCCTGCGCGTTCGTTAAGACCAGAGGTGGGTGCAAGCTCATAGTCTGTAATGACATCTCGCACAACACCATCTAGCGTACTAGAAGAAGAAACAGTAGATGTTCTCCGTGTCATGTATGAGGGGCGAGTTGAAGGGATAGATGAAAAAAGTGAGATGGTATCATCGCCTATAGATTCAGCTGTAGCTTCAACGTCGTGAGCCCGCTTGCTCAACTCCCGACGACCGGCTGTAGCATCTTGTGTGACGAGAGCCCGCCTGTTCAGCGTCTCATCACCGGTGGTTCGTAGACTGGAGCACCCAGCACCGGCTCCAGGTGCGCCCCGGCGACCCCCGGGCAGCGACCGTAAATTATATCTTCTTTCACTTTGCTCCATAAGGGTTTTTGTGTTTGGGATGATTAGTAGGAAGGGTATAGTCCTGTTGTTATTGACTCTGTCAGTAAGTACTTCCCTATTGGGGTATGTGGTCGAGATGTCCTGACCAAGCACTTGTACCTGCTTCCCTTAAGCCCCCCCACCACGTCAAGGTTCAATCCCTTGGGGAGGTTATTATTATTATTATTATTAAACTTTATTGTTAAAAATTACATTCTCCAAAATGTTGATAGGTACTTTTTTTATGAGCAGAGACCTTAATGATAATTCTGCCTAACTTATTGGTAAGAAGGTGCCAGTGAAAGATAGGTATAGATGAGAATGAAGTCAGGTCAGAGGGTCTACCATGAAATGTTTTCCGTATTTTCGGAGCCGAACGAAACACAAATTTGATGTTAAAATTACATAATATTTACCGTTTAAAAACATTAAGAATAATAAAATTTTATTCTTTTGGACTTTAATGGTAGGATTTATGACGAACGAAATGTTGAGCTCCATTTACTGTGCCAATTTAGGTAAGAATGAAAACACGAAATTGGGTCCGAAACCTCGGAATAGGCCTTTCGTGGTAGGCCCCCAGTTTGCTTATTAATATACATATAATAATAAAATTCGAATACTTAGTAGAGATCTGTTTACAGTCGTAAGTCTTCCGTAGACTACAGGTCAATCAATAAAAATGTTTATTGATTTACTCTATACCTACCCATTATTTTGTAAAGCGAATATCGATTGCATATTATTCGATCTCATGATTATTACTATCGCAGCCTGATTTTGAACAAATAATAAGTAAACAAGGTTATTTTGATAACGTTGCCTGTATGAATGAACTGTCAGATTAGCCGATCAGACGGCGGAGTGCCGGCGGGGCGACTGTTTGCGTTATTTGAGGTTATATTTTTATTGTAAAAAATATTCGATAAATAAATTACAGAGGAATTATAAGTTTGTTACAATGAGGTTGTTATTATTATCTGTCTTTATTGGTGTTGTGAATTGTCGAATAGATTACAGAAAAGGGCGCAATAGTCCTTTTAGTAGTAAGTACACAAAAAGGTATGAACCAAATTGGGAAGATTTGGACACTCGGCCACTGCCAGAATGGTACGACAAAGCAAAAATCGGTATATTCCTCCATTGGGGCGTATACTCCGTACCAGGTTACGGTTCCGAATGGTTCTGGAGCAACTGGAAAGGTATGTAAAGTTATGATATCTGCCACATAGATAGGAATATATTTTTTAAAGACTGAAAATATAGAAGCACTTACCTAAATTATCAATATAAAAACAGTAAAATAATAAGAGCAAGAAAGTCAGGGAATTTCGATATACAAACTTTAAAAGAAATTGGCGGGAATTATTAACAAAACAACTATGATTATTTTCGTGTTTTGATGTGATTTGGTTTAAATAGTGCACTATAGGTACTTGAATGTACCTATGAGTAACATAAATCAAAATAAAATCAATATTATTACGTAGAATAGGTACATTTTACCCAACTTCAAAAAAGAGGAAGTTATCAGATCGGTTGTATTTTTTGTTACCTTATTATTCGGTTAGTTATAAACCATAGATTATATTATTAATCGATTTAGAAAATCTTTTTATCTGAAAGGATATACTTTCAGACTCATCCTATAGGAATTTTATCAAAATTGATTTAATAGTTTAGTTTTAATACCAAAATAAGTGATTTTACCACAGTTGAAATCAGACTTTTTTGTGGAACATACTTTAATTATTTTGTCTTCTCTATTGCATTTCAACTTAGACTCAATGTAGGTAAGTATATAGGTAGGTATTAAATTTTAAATTTCTCTTTAAATAATTATCCGTGTTAGACATATTTAAAAGCATTTTGTTTTTATTTCAGGTGGTTCTAAACCAATAATAGAATTTATGAAGAAAAATTATCCGCCAGAATTCACTTATCAGGAATTCGCTCCTATGTTCAAGGCAGAGTTCTTTGACCCTCAGAATTTTGCCGACTTATTTGTGAAATCTGGAGCAAAGTAAGTACCTATCTATGTAAGCCTATTATTTTTAATATATGATAATAGAATGGTCATTCCGCCTGCGCTATCGATATACGCTGACGCGCCAGCTTAACTGCTGAGATCTCAATAGGTGAGAAGAAACAGGTGAGATTGGAAGCAGATCAGTTTGCCGATCGTGACAAATACTATAATAAAGTAATATACTCTCTATTGTGAACAATCGGGTTACTAGTTCCCATTACTAACAATACTTTCTCCCCCTATGTAAGCTTATTGGGAACGACTTGACATATGCCTATATTTTTAGGAACTCCCTTTTTAAATACCTAAACCTGTATTCCGATGTAGAGGTATTAATAGATTAATCCGTGATTTATTTAAATTTAGATTAAATTTCCGTGTTAGTTGTTGTCACATTAAGTTAACATTAGCAATATCAATATCACCGTTGAATCTAAATCTATGCACTGTTGGACATGGACCCTAATGCATAACTTCAACCATGTGGTCTCTGCTTTTCGCATCCATTCAAATATAATGGCAGGGTAGAGGAGCAGAGGAGAAAGGGATTGACAATCGGGTTAACAACCGCAGTGAGGCTTTGGTGAAATTTTAAGAGGGATGCTCCTCCCATCCCTCCACAACTAAGACATCTTAGTCACCTCTTACGTTACCTTCAGCCTCAGTTTCTCAATCCACAACAGACTTTGTCCGGCCCTCTTTCGCAGTTGGTCCTACAAACTATTAACTTCTTTAGACCGTATACAAATAAAACTGATCATGATAAATCATTTTCCTTTTTGTATCTGCATTTTATCTCCATATTTTAAATCTTTTTGTTTTACATCCTTAGTCTTGAGAGCAACCGTTTTGTAATTTTAGGTACGTAGTCCTTACAAGCAAACACCACGATGGTTTCACTCTATTTCCATCCAAACGTTCCTTTAGTTGGAACGCAGAGGAAGTTGGCCCAAAACGCGATCTCGTCGGAGACTTATCAACCAGCATAAAAGCTAAAGGTTTGAAATTCGGCGTTTACCATTCATTATACGAATGGTTCAACCCGATTTATGAAGAGGACAAGAAGACTAACTTCACTACCCGTACATATCCGGACACAAAATTATGGCCCGATATAAAACAGCTTGTAAACGATTATAAACCTTCAATAATTTGGTCTGATGGTGACTGGGAGGCATACGACACGTATTGGAATTCAACAGATCTATTAGCCTGGTTATACAATGACAGTCCAGTGAAAGATGAAGTAGTGGTCAACGATAGATGGGGTATTGATATACCGTGCAAACATGGAGACTTCTACAATTGCGCCGATAGATATAATCCTGGCAAGTAGTTGTAAATGTACTACTAACATTACTATTGTTAATCCGTTTCATTGTTTCTTTTCTAATGGTCAAATAGTGCCTGCCTAATAAAATTGTTGTTAAAATTTTAGGAATATTACAAAATCATAAATGGGAAAACGCGTTTACGGTGGACTCAATATCTTGGGGGTACCGAAGGAATATGAATTTAAAAGAGATACTCTCAATCAACCAACTGCTCAAAGAAGTCGTATCTACAGTTAGCTGCGGAGGTAACAAATATTTCACCGTTTTTAAATTACCTGATGACAAATGTACTGCCCCCACAATCGAACAAAAAAGAATATATAAAAAAAAATTAAATATTGAGAAATGCCCTAATTTAATATTTTAGTGTAGCATGCATTTAACTTTCAGGAAACGCCCTCATTAACGTAGGTCCTACAAAGGAAGGCACAATAGCTCCTATATTTGAAGAACGACTACTGGCACTCGGAGAATGGTTGGAAATAAATGGAGAAGCTATTTACTCCACATCGCCTTGGCTCCACCAAAACGACACATCCGTTGGTGATGTTTGGTACACCTGCACCAAAAGCAAATATAATGCAAAGCGACCAACGCATATACCCACAAGATCAGACACTGTCACAGCCATCTATGCAATATTCCTTAATTGGCCGGCTAATAATATACTGACGCTTAGACACATGGCTGCTTATCTACACTCTGGTACCTTTAAAGTCAGGTTGCTAGGCAATGATGAATTTCTAAATGTAAGTAGAACTGTTAATAAATTTAAAGTGAAATTGTTTACAGTAATGAGAATTTGAAAAAGTTCAATACCAGTTACTCTAGTAATGATCATAGATACCTTCCTACTTCATCAAATATTTCGGTACCACAGCAGAAAATTATTATTATTATTAGGTATTTCTATTCAGAACTTTTTAAATTTGAATCCAAATCAGGATCTCCATTAAAAGCAGTGCCTTAAACCTTAACTAAGACCTCAACCTAACTTACTGACCTTACTCTGGTCGAGTTATTCTCCGCTTGTCGTCCGTTTTGAAGACAGAGGTGTTTGTCCCCTTAGGTCATAATATAAGTGCGCATAGCGTAGTCAATGTTTCAGCTTCGACCTCAAAGTTAATCAACTCCTCAGATTAGATTGAGGCTGGCATGCTCTGAGGCTGCTTCAATATAGACTGCTATAGGTATCTTGTGAGGCGAAATGCTTGCATACGGATATAGGTGATGAATTTCTAGACTAGATAGGTACAGTAAGACCTATTTTCATCAATTTTAAAAACCTGTTAAACAAAGTAATGTACTATCGTTTTCTATTTTCAGTGGCGTATAAGCTATGGAGAAGCTCACATCGTGTTACCAGATAAATCTACGGTAAAATCTAACAACGCGTGGGTATTGAAATTTATCCAATCACAGTAACATTACCAATAACCTAGCTGTATTATTATATGTTAAATATTAAAATGATTATATTGTTAAACAATACTTTTTTTTTAATTCTTAGATATCTTATTATGAATTCATAGACAATAAGACTATCTATGAATGAACAACAAGGAGATTGTCCACACCTTAGAATCCATTGATTTTGAGGTATCGCATACCAAAAAAATCTAATCGAATTGGTAAAATGAAAAGACATATAACTCAAATAAAGGCATTTATTTATTTGAAGACTGTAGGTATAATTTACATACGTGTAAGTAGTGTTAACAATAATATTGACAAATCGAAGCTGATAAGTAATTGTGCTACAGCTCTACACTATACAGAACAATAAATTACACAACGTATACAGGGTGTAACAATAAAAGAACAGAAATACTGAAAAACTTTCCCTCATAAAATTAAACATTTTTTTTTTAAATATACTAAAAATTTCAAAATATGGAAATTATTTAGGATTGCCTATTTTTTTATAGGTATGCTAGATTAAGACTTATTTTCATATGAAAATAATCTTTGAATAATGTTTTTTGAACATACTTTTGGTATTTCATAATTAATTTTTAACACGTTTAAACCTTTAGGGAAATCTGTTTAATACTTATATCATTAGTTTTTAGATGCTTATACGCTTTCAGTTAAATTTTTTTACAAATAAAATTTGAAACGGACACAAATCTGCAGATCAGAAGCATAAAACATTATTTTTTCAAAGATATAAAATAAAAATATTGATATAAATAAATAGATGTATCTATCCAAGTAGTCCCGTTGAGTAGTATATTGTATAAATAGTCGAAATTATTTAAATATCAAATTAAACGTCAAGGGAAATCGTCAATTACTTAGGTTTTTTACGATAAATTATTTAATAAAATTACAATATAAATATCAGACGATGATGAGGTCATTGCACGACATCTTGATAGCAAATTTAGTTTACATTTAAATTAATGTAGGTAGCCCCATAATTTATCTTACAAAAAAATTTGTATCTGTATTCGTTAGACAATATCTAATTAGGTAGGTAATAGGTATATACTGCTTTGGTAACACATCGACAAGATACCTCTGATGCTGACGTCACATAAACATTATAAATTGTACCTACGTATTAAAATGATGTAAATGAAAATTGTGTGATTTATTTCTTTATATAATAATATTGGAATTCTCTTAAAAATCAGACTGTTATTTGGATAAAGAACATATAAAAATAAATATGTGGGTACTATTACTGTATTTAAATTTATATCCATTCCTTTCTGCTATACTCAAATAAGTTAAAATATAGCATAAAAAATATTTTATATCTACAATTATATGTTGGTAATAACTTCTCAAGGACGCGCATTATGCAAACCAAGTCTATTTCTATTTTGACAGAAAAAAAAAATTCGCCGAGGTATGTTACACATTTGTACAGGTCTTTAGACGCCGCAAGTACGGTCAACATAAAAAATTTAGAAGCATCTACACATTTTTAAAATTCATAACATGTAATTAGTTAAATATCGTATAATATTAAAGTTAACTTAATATATATATAAGTAGTACTGAGTAGACAAAGGGGTTTTAAAATCTACTTATGATGCTGATCGTACACGCACCATAAGTAATGTAAGAATACCATTACAGAGTATAAACTCAGGTGTAAAACCACGGCCGCAGATATGCGTATTTAAATATATCATACTGTAAGTTGCAAGTACCTCCATTTATATGAAAACTATATTATATATCGTTATTTTAAACCCTTTCTAAAACTTTTTTATCGACTCTCGAGGGTTGAAATTTTTAATTTCCTGAATTGTTTCGAGACTTGTGCACAATTAAAATATTATGTATACGATAATTGGATAAACACAATTATAATATGGCATTACATAGGTAGGTACTATTGTAATAGTATAACTATTCACGATTATATACGCTAGAATTAAATAATTATAGTATAACAAATCGATGATCTGCAACACAACACAATGGATGATAAATATATAAAATAAATGCTTAAAACAGCGTATAAAGATGTATTAAGTATTTAAATATTCCTTTGCTGTTTTTTTTTAATCAAATAAGTTTTCAGTTTCATATAAAAATATGACATATTTTGCGCTACCGTCATTATGCTAATTATTATGTTTATATACATATAGTTATATATATTATACATTATGTCTACTTATATATATATATATATTATATATCATTATCCAACTTTAGACAAAGAGGAATGCTGTTTTAGATTAGAAAGAACATGTAAATTATATTTCTCTTATCTAAGTTCGACTTCAATGTTTATTATCAACGTTATTATGACTATCTGTGGACAAGACCTATATTCAATAGATTACGTTAATATACATAAGTGCTTACTTTGTTAGAGGACGCTGCAACACTCAATATGTCAGTATCGAATTATATCTAAAAGAACACAATCAGTTTATTTGTATGTGAGGAGTATTATCTGGTGTTATTGAACCAGTTTAACCGCCTTATTCATAAAGATTATCAACTTGTCATAAGCACTCTATAACAAAGGGCTAAAGTGTTTATAAAAATGTTTATTCATAAACGTTACATCACTGTTGAGTAGTGACCTCAGATAAAGATGATCTGTAAACCTATTTATATATGAATCTATTAAAAAGTTTTTTTTTTTTTTTTTACGCAACTTAGAATGGCAAACAAGCTGTTGGCGCACCTGATGGAAAGTGGTGATCATCGCCTATAGACAAGAGCAGTGTTATCAAGTGTTCTTATTAAATGCTCTATAACAAGCCAGTTAAGTAAAAACATCAAATAGCGGTGCAATAAAGTTATAAAAGTCCTGATCCTTAGTTGTTTATAATCTCAAATTGACGCCATTATATATAAATAAATAGTATTCATATAAAAAAAATTATATAATAATATATATTAAAAAATTCAATAACATGGAAGTAATCCATTATACTCAATTTTGCACAATAATGATAAAATTTTAAAAGTGCCTTAGCAAAACAAAGGTAAAATTTTTCAGTTCAATAGAGTAATGACAGTTTAAAAAAAACCATAAGACGAATTTTTATTAGCAAATTATTTATTACTAATGTTGGATACTGATATATAAGCAGTATTGCTTTTATATTTTGTTATCAAATAAAATAAAGTGTATTAAGCACAATTTTTTTTTTTTCGAAAGCACCATTAATTACGTACACGAACGAAGCATAAATTCACTATGTACTTGTCTAATAATGTAGATACATTTAGTCATACATTTTTGAAATCTTTTATAAATAATAAAAGCCCATATTAATAATAATATACCAGTTAAATAATACAAAAAATTACATTCATTTTTTTACATAAACGTAGATGTAAGAAAAAGTTAGTATGTTCCAAGTTTTACCAATTAAGTAGGTATTGTAAGTAGTATTAACATAGACACTAGCCACTCGTGCATGTAAAAAGATCATAATATAAATTATATGAAGAAAAAAAGTTTTCCTACAATAATAATTAAAATTGTTGTATGAGGAGTTTCCAGTAAAATTAGTCCGTAAAAAATTTAATAAATCTGTCAGTTATGAATGTTACTGAATACTTTCACACATCCACGTATGTTAAGTTAGTCCAATTTAATCTAAAACTACGCACGATGTAAAGTCTTACGTCTCTGTAAATAACATTTTTAGTTTCATTCTCATAAAACTGTTATAGGACTTCAATAGTTGAATTATTTTAATCTATTTTGTTGTAATATAAACTTAGAATAATAATAACCCTCATTTTCAATAAGGAAAAAGGCGGACTGAAATAAAGTAAATACAATATCTCATATTATAATACTTAACATAAATAATGTGCGCCGATATACAGGTAAATAAAATTCGCAACATTATGTGGTTGTAATTTTTAATGGAAGCTTTATCAATTTTAAATAACAGTTATATTAAAATAACCTCTTTCAAAGTAGTGATTAGGAAATGTAGAAACTAAATTGTTTTTTTTTTTAATTCCACTTGGGACACACACTGTATACATACAACATGAAAAAATCAAGAAATTCAATAAAGTAAATTAATAAAAAAAATAGACATAATAATATGTACCTATATTTTTATTATCTCATAAAAACATTGTATGTTATGACAAATAAATTTTATAAAATAAGAGACTTAAAAAATTAATAATAACATTACCAAAATAGCTATAGATATGTAATAAGTACTTACATGAGAAACTAAAAATATTCCACTTCGGTAGAAAGTAAGGAGATGATTTCATATTTTTATATTTCAAAATTGGCTTTTAAAAAACCTAGTCTATTTTTGATTCAATCATAAAAAAATGGGCAAAATACTCATAAAGTCTCAAGTCGCATATACAAATTATAATTTTTGTTTTGTACTATGCTAATGAATACAGCCTTTATTATCTAGGATTTTCATAATTTTATATAATTTTCTATTATCTACTTAAACAAACTAATATGGCTACTGGTTTTGAATGACTTAATATTATTTAATATTATGTTATATATTACTTTGATTATATTAAAAATAAAAACAAACATATTATACTAGGCCATAAAAATATAATTTGGAATGTCACCTATCATTCTTGACAAATTCAGTATCGAGATAAATAGTAATACAATAAGTTTAAATCACACCTTTGAAAGTACAACATTATTTGCCGCTTCATACAAATAGTATTAATACAATGACAAACCAATGATGTATACATTTAATGGAATGAGAATACGCACAATTACAAAGTAAACCTCTGATACCAGCGAGTAGTTAAAAAAGAGAGAAAATTTTAAACAAAAGTAATTTTATACAAAAGAAAATAAACAAAACTTTGTTAAAAATAATTAACACTTATTTAATTTATATATAACTGGACATCTTTTTTTTTTTTTTAACACGTTTTAAAGTCAAATAAATACAAGTAGGAAACTGATAAAATTGAAGAAATGGAAGGAGAAAATAATAGAGAGTTTTAGCTATTGATTTCGCATCATAGGGCCGGACCGCAAAGTAACAGAAACTAAAAATTATTTCACATTATTTAAAATGTATATTGTTTTATTACCGACATAATTAATGATAGTAGACTCATTATATCAGAGATTCAGATCTATAAAGAAGTAAACCGACAAGGTGATCTATATACGCGATTTGAAAAGGAAATTAGATATTAATATTAGACCAATAAATAAGTAACAAAAGAAACTGATAGCTTCTCAAGATTATGAAGAATACGGTAAGATTATGAAGAATATGATAAGATTATGAAGAAATTTAAATGTAAAGATGGAAAAGAGAAAGCATGTTTTCCCAAATTACACTAAAATAAAAAGTTAAGATTAGAAAAAATATTATTGTTAATTGAAAAAGATCCGTATCTTTTGTTATTATTTTATCAAGGCTAAACTACTTCACCGATTCGAATAAAATTCATAACATGATAAAAATATCAAGCGAACAATATATATCACACTTACATTTTTTGGTAGTACATATTTACATAAATATTTTTAAATGCTAATCATCACTTAAGCAGTCGGATATTGGTTAATTTAACTAAACATAATAAAACTACATATTAAATTAAAATAAACATAGGTATTTAATGTACAATATTATGTACAGTATCCTTATAACTTTACATATATTCATTTGAATTAATTTATATATTTTTATAACTAATAAATGGATTACACTAATTCTTTGTGGTTACTTTATTGATTTTTATATAAACAATATTATATATGGATACATATGGATTTTATTTCCATCTCGGCATCATTCCATTGGGTGTGTACATAATTAAATCAAATATATATTATATTTATAAATTGACACACATGCTATATTTTGCAAGGTGAAAACGAACGAATGTGCAAGACACCATGCATTTTTTTATTACATCAATATTTTAGGCACTTTTGTACATTAATTAAGCATAAACATTCAATATATAAACAGGTGAGATAAATTTATATATGAAAGCAATTGAGAATCGTAAAATGGAAAAGAAATAATTAAAATAATATTAATAAATAACAATAGAAAAATTTCATAAAATAAGCGATGAATATACAAATAGACACAATTTACTATAAAAACACCAATTCGAAAATAGCATTTTAGGAAGTGCATTTCTGATTTGTCAAAATATAAGTCATATAATACTGCTTTAATTAAAATAAATTGCAAATATATAAGAACTTGTGTTATAAAAGCAACTACGTCTCTTTTGGGGTCAATTTCTGTGTTTCAGAACACTTTGGCAATATCCGAGTTCTGATACAATATATCAAGTGAGCATAAAAGTGCCTCCTTTGGTTAACATCATTAACAATTAATAAATATATTTGTCCTGCTTTTGCTTATTACGATTAGCATCTTTTCTCTTCTTCTGTACACACTAAAACTTACCTTATAAATGCAGGGTACACTCAAATTCACAGCAACCCAGCCAACGCTATTAACTATGATACAGATTGCAGCCTGTCCCTTTGTCTTAACGCTTCTAACTGAGGTAGTATTGGTACTTGCTCGTTGAAGAACTTTTCTATCGGTTCCTGTGCGAGCATGGTGGCTAGGAATTGCTCGAGTGTTATGGACCATTCGCTATCAGTGGAGGGTTCATTTTCTTTTGATGGAGACGATTGTGACGTATCTTGTGCTAGGTCGGTCGTATTTCCGTTAGGATCAACCTAAAACGATATATAATTTTTTTATTAATAATCAGTTTTTTTTAATACTTAGTATATTTAATAAATAATTTGGCATTAATTTTTATGGAAATTAGTCATCTATATAATAATTTCTATTAATTATAATTTAAAAAAAAATTAAACAATAAATTTTTTGAGAGATCCTAAAAAGCAGAATATAATAAAATTGTAATGTTTATTATTTATAAATGTGTACCTTATGGTATTGTTTATAAAAATTGTGATGTATAATCTACATAGCACACACTGGTCGGTCGCTAGTACTCAGTAAGTTAAAAAATATGTAGAGAAGATATATTTTAACAATATTATTTTATTAAAGACTAGTGGTTCGGCTCAGCTTCGCACGGGTAAGTAGATTTTGCGAAAATATAGCATATATAACTCGCTGATAATGAAGTATTCTATAAGTGAAAAAATTTATAAAATTTGTTGAGGAGTTTAAGAGTTTATACATTAAAAAATCATTAAAAAACCGACTTTAAAAAAAGTGACATAAAACCCAAAAAACTACAAATCAATCAATAAATTGATTACCTATTAATAGACCTCATCATCATATCAGCCGTTATCTATCCACTGCTAAATATAGGCATCCCCATAAGGGGAGCTTTTCCAGTAGTTGCCGCGCTTGGCAGAAGGCTTGACAACAGCAGTTAGATTTTTTGTTATATTTTAAGAGGACTGCTGTTGCCCATTTCACGACCATTATGATCCTTTAGCCTGCTCTTACGCACCCACAGGAAAGCTTGTCCTTTGACCCATTCTATACTGGGACCCCACGGCATGTTAATAAACCTATTACCTGTTAATTTAAACGAATTATTATTATATCTACTCCCTACTGATCTGTTTTCCATAAATTTTCGAAAAATTAAATTTACTTACTTCAGGTTGTTTTTCTGCAGCGGCCAAGAAAAGGCTGTCTTGAGATATCTCCCTGTCCAACTCAGGCCGATAGTTTAAATCACCTAACTGTAGTAGTAGGGTACCTGTTGTTACAAATATACATTTATATTTTCCACCTAATTGTAAATAGTAATAGTCTCAATATGAACGCTAAGTTAGACGAATAAATAAATATAGAACTCGAAAAGAGAAAACCTAATTTTTTATGCAATTTATATTGGCAAACAAGCTAACGGCCCACCTGATGGAAAGTGATACCAATCGCCTATAGAAGTCTAGATTAGTAATAAACTCACCAGCGAGCACGACGGCTTCGTACAGCTTGAGATCGTGCTGTGTGAGGTCGTGCAGCACGGCGAGCAGCTGCAGGAAGTGGTCGCGGGGGAGAGGCGGCGCGGCGGCGGGGGGTGTGCTGCCCGGCGTCGAAGGCTGTGAGTTTCCCAGGCCCAACATGGCACATGCGCGTACTGCCGACGCCGCCGCCTGTACGCAACTGGCTGCAAAGTTAACGCGAGAGAAGTGTGAAATTCGAACGTTACGCTATATTAGATTTCTCGTAAATTTAAAATTCGAACGTATATTATAGCATACTTATGTTGGAGAAAGCTTAATAAAATAATATACAACAGGAAAAAAAACATCGGTCTTCCAGTTTTATTAGTACACTAGCGCACTTCAATAGACTGTCAATAATAAAAAAGAATTAATATTTTTACCATTGAGATTATCTACTCTAACAACTTAAATATTAAGAAATGATATCGTCTATTTCTACTACACTTTTTTTTTATAAATTAACTGAAAAAAAAAAACGAAAATATATGTTTACGACATTAATCTCAGGTAAGGCGGTTAGAAACATTAGTCGACTTTAAGCATACTGTTATCAAACGTTACAGAAGGTGAGTGTTACCGTAATTTCTCGAATGATGATATCAACAAAAATTTAAATTTACGTAGAACTTGTCCAAATTAAACTCCCGACTCTTAGAGTTATGCCAGTCAATTTAAATAACCCTCACATCACAATGCTGTTAAATATCTCTTAACTATATATTATATATGACTCACCTGACTGGCTCGAAGCACTTTCACCAGATCTATCCGTATTATCAGCATCACCGCAAACATCGCTCACAGAACGTTGCAATGATGGTGATGCAATAGAATCGGGAGGAGATAAATTCTCCATACTGAAATATAAAATAATAAGCAATTCAATAAAATATGTAATAAAATGTTTATATTTCCATTTCAGTAAGGGAAAGTTTATCCCTGTCCTCACCTGGCTTATGATAAAAATAAAACCAGAGGGAGACTGTACAGGTGTCATTTGCTTGGGTACCTCTGTTCCATTCTTGTATCTACCGTGAAGCAATTATATTTGCAAGCTTGTTTCGGTTTGAAAGTTGGGATATGGCAGTATCTACCTTGGTCCTCAGGAATGGCAACGCATGGGTGGTATCATGGACAAAACAGTTATGTCCATAGTACTATTTATGTCTATAGGCGACGGTTACCACTTTCTATCGGGCGGGTAGTTTTTTTTAATGGGTGATAATGGAGTGGTAACGGTATACACTGGCGGGGCACCTGTGAGAGATGATAGGTGAGGATAAAGCAGGTCAATAGACACGTAGACATCGACCGAATAGGGTGAACTGCTACCAATGGAGCTGGCAAACTTCATTGCTAACAATCCCTTTCCCCCTCGGGCGGGCAGTTCTTTTTCATGGATGAAAATGGAATGGTAACCCCGCCTGCGCTATTGGGATACGCCGGTGGGGCACCAGTGAGGGATGATGAAGCAGATCAGTTGGACCATCGTGATGATTTCATCAAAAAATAATCACGATGGCTTCCAGGGGGAACCGCGTTCGCCCAGTGCTGAAACACTGGTTGACCGGGCGGCGCAAAGGTCTACTGACCTTTCGGCTGACACAGATACTGACCGGTCACGGTTGTTTCGGTCAATACCTGTGTCAGATTGCGAGAAGAGAGCCAACAATAGAGCAAACTAGAAGAATGCCCAGCGATCAGTGTGGAGCGCCGCGTCCTAATTGCGGAAGTGGGGGATGATCTCTCGCTGCCGAAAATAGTTCGGAGGATGGTCAGTATGCCACCGCTCCCGTCATTCGCCGCCGCCGAGCCAGACGAAGGAGACGGAGGAGCGGAGGGGCGCGCCCAACTCCGCCTCTTCCTCCCCCCACCCCCACTAGGGTCGGGGTGTTGCCTTGAGGGAGGCACACCCTACATATGACCCTAAGAGGTGTGCGCGCGTATCCGTGCCCTCCTGTAATGGTAGGGTGGGAGGGATATTCCCCACCCTAACTAAGAGAGGAGGCCTGCCCTACACCACCTACAGGGCGGGCCATCGCGTTGGATACTCGATAGCCGTACAAACGGAAACCCGGGATCCAACATAAGCGCCTCGAAGTGCGTCATGTCATGTTTTTAGTGGGTACGAATCCCACACACCCTAGCTGCCCTCCGGCAGATGGGACGGTCTTGCTGAAGATTTTCCACGCGATAAACAAAAAAAAGAGAGGAACCGCGATAAGGTCGACCTGTTAGGGTATATTGCTAGTAATAGGCTTGTTGGATCTTAAAACTAACAAACCCTGTCCCCCCCCCCCCCCCCCCCCCCCCCCCCCCCCCGGGCGGGCAGTCGGCTCGTTTGCCATTCCAAGTTGAAGTTGCACATGTAAGAAAGAAGGCTACTGTCAACTACCTGTCGAAGAACGCGATGGCGTCGGCGGCGAGCTCCTCGCCGGTGTGCGTGTAGCGCGGCAGGTCAGCGCGCGCGAGCAGCGGCGGCGCGTGCGCGCAGTACAGCGCGCGCAGCCGCCGCGCCGCCTCGCCGCGCGCGCTCGCGCCCACCGCCACGCTCAGCCCGCGCGCGCTCACCTGCCCGTCCTCGTCCCCGTCCATTAGCTGCAATACACACCCACACACGGCTCATATACTAATTGACACGTAAAAAATATGGGTTCAAAAGGACATTTCAACCCTTGGATATTGGGGGGACCTTTCCATTGTTAGCAATGAGATTAAAGAGCCCCATTGCTAGCAATACACCCTATAAGGTCGACCTCCACGCGGTTCCCCCTGGAAACCATAGTGGTTAATTCTTGTCCAATTCGTCACGATGGGCTAACTGACCTGCCTTTTCATTCTCACCTATCATCCCTCACTGGTGCCCCGCCAGCTTATCCCGATAGCGCAGGCGGGGGGGTTACCATTCCATTATCACTCATTAAAAAATACCTTCGAATATTTAAAAAAAAACTCTCTTGTCATCAACAGGTCGACTCCCCGTTCATCCTTACATCGTTAAGTTAAATGGTTCACGTACAGTGACTACTTTTTTCACTCATTCAAGACTATATAGTATGGGGTTCTTCCAAAATTAAAAAACCTTCTGGATATTTTAATAATAAAAATTCTTGAGGATGGGCAACGCAAATGTGACACCCATTGTGTAAATGGTCAATCGTTTATATATTGCATTGACTGTTTACAATATATATATATATATATATATATATATATATATATATATATATATATATATATATGCACCTAATCAGTTTAAAAAATACTTTATAACCAGAGACCACAAAGTATGCAACTATAAAAAAATACGTTAATAGATTCTTATAGATTATTGTAAAAGATAAATCTTCTTTTTCTAAACAAATGTTAAAAAAATAACTAGACTACATAAATATCTAAAAAAAAAAAAAAAACAATAGAAACTTTTTTTTAATGGGTGACAATGGAGTGGTTAACCCGACTGTACTATCGATACACTGGTGATAGATGATAATGAAGCAGACAGTTGGTTCATCGTGATGAATTCAACAATAAAACAATCACAATGTTTTTCAGGGAAAACCGCGTTGAGGTCGACTTAATTAGGGTGCATTGCTAGCAATGGGATTGCTAATCTCCATCACTAACAATCCCTTCTCCCCCAATAACTAGAACTATAAATACCTATATACACTGTAAAATTTATAAAAAATATAATATAAATCGTGTCGTACCTTAAACATCCTAGCCGTAATGACTTCCGCCATGTCCCCCTTGGCCCAAGGCGAAAGCGCCATGAACAATGTCTTGAACTGTGCGTAATCAAGTCGATACGCTTCGTAAGGTGCTTCCAATCGATCACACGGCACGCGTTGAGCCCACAGTAGTTCTTCCCGGATCGCGCTTAGCAATTCCTGTAATAAAATTTACATTGAGTCAGACATAGAAAACTCTTGCATTGTTTACATAATCCACTTCGAAATATTCAGTTTTAACAAAGTTCAGTTCTTGACTAAACTTATTGTTGATTGCACTTGAAGAAATTTCCAAATTAGATTAAAAACGGACGGTGTTATGGGTAACAAACAAAATAATACAACAAAATTTTTGAAGTTGGTTGATAAATAAATATTACGAGTATATACATACCTGTAACTCATTAGGTTCCAACAACTTGTCCTGCTGGAGGGCTCGCAGCGTGTTCCTCTCGAGGCTGTCCTCCAGCTGTCTCACCACTCTCAGTCTGTGCTTCAGCCCCAAATGCTCAATGCACTCACTTGTCACCTTCCCCCCGTACGTTCGGTATGATTGATACACGAGATCTTGAATTTTTATAGTCTGTAAGTACACACTCATCTTAATCACATGTTGTTCCTACACGCTAATATATATGGTTGGTTCCAATTTGAACGCGGACCCAAAAATGAAATTGTGTTAATATTTATTAATAAAAAGGTTTTCATTTTATTTGAATAAAAAAAAAACGAATACCAAAACCAAAGTAGTATTTTGTTTCTGTACTAAACAAGCTTACCCTCTCGGCAGTGCGCGGTTCCGTAGACAAAGCCATGGCTTCGAAGGAATAAATAATAATAAGGACCCGATAAATGGTGCTTTTGTCAAGATATTGCAGCAGTGCGAAGTCAAAATTAAAAAAAAGGTTTTATATCATTTTATTACTTGTTAATAAAAAAAAACGAATACCAAAACCAAAGTAGTATTTTGTTTCTGTACTAAACAAGCTTACCCTCTCGGCAGTGCGCGGTTCCGTAGACAAAGCCATGGCTTCGTCATTGTATATGCCTTCTAGATAATTACTAAGTATCTGCATCGCCTGTCCGTCTTCTACACATTTAAGTAGATTATCTCTGTTTATGTCCAAGATTGTAAGAGTTACCTATAAATTAAATATTACATTTAATGCATAATTACATAGAACATATTTCTTCTTAAAGAAAGATTAAAAAGCCTTGCAGAATAAAACCAAAACTGCTAGAGAGACATCTTCTTTAAATATTACTATGGGGAAAAGCGGCAGATATTAAGAATATATTCATATTACAAAAACGTCCGAGCGATCTTGGAAGAGTCACTTTTAAGAGAGAAATCAAAGAGGCTGCTCGTGTTTATATATATTCAAACAATGTTCTGTATTTGACTTAAAAAAACAGCTATTCATAATATTTAGTTTATTGCTGTCCCCAAGTATCGTTTAGAAAAAGATATGGTAGAAAAAATACTGTTCATGGAAGTATAACGCATAAGTGGTACCATGGACACTACTGTGATGTCCATTATGCTACATGTCTATAGATGATAATTACCACTTTCCATCAAGCCGACAAACCCATGATTTATAGTTAATATCTACACCATTAATCTATATAAGGCAACATCACTAGCGTGTATGGCACATCACTAGCGTGTTTGGCACATCACTAAAAAAACAAGCTTCAAGAACACTTCTGCGCCCATTTTTAATGTCAATCTACATTTCTACAATTGTTACACAAATTAACCAACTAAAGTGGTATCTATCATTTTTACCACTAATAACCATACATTATGTCTATGGCATATGTTTAGTACTGAACAGTTAACGGCTGATATGTTTAATCACATACTGGTCAGTTAAAAAAAAACATTACAAATATTCATAGAAAATAATCTTAGTATAGTTTTCGTATAGTCTTCTTCTTACCTGGAATATGACCTTAGCGCCATCATAAAAGAAGCAGTCCATGACGTTAACAGCACATTCGTACGGCATAACACTGATGAATAATGTGAGGAACCACGACAGAGATATCATCTTCATCACCCCAAGCTCGTCCAACTTAGCATGAAGTTCTGGCAGATGTGCCTTTGCGAGCTCTTCCAGAACACCTTGATCAACCTGCAAATTACATTTTTTAAAGTTTATTAATATATACATATATAAATGAAATTCACTAGTTGACCCTGCAAGCGTTATTTTGGGGAAAGAGGGATTGTTAGTAAAGGGGACGATAATCTTTATTACTAGCAATATAGGGTATATTATATATAGGGTCAGGTGCACCTACCTACCTATTATTCCTGGAATTCATAGTGGTTAAATCTTATTCAATCCGTTGCAGTTTGCTACCTGACCTGGTTTCATGCTCACCTGTCACCACTCACTGATACCTCGCCAACGTATACCGTTAACATAGGCGGAATCACCATTCCATTTTCATTTATTCCATAATCATCTATTGAAAACCGCTTACCCGGTTAATTTTTCTTGTTAGAATAAATAAGAGAAATGGAGTTTTTACACTTTTTTAGGCAAATTTTACCAATTTTTTTCTTCATAAAAAACGTCGTAAGACCTCAATGATTATTTCGTCATAGTCGTAGAATACTGACGAATCTATATATGTAATATTCGTCAGATCCGTCAGTATTCTACGACTATGACGATTTGAAAAAAAAATTACCAATTCATCCGTTCTCGAGTTTTGCGCTTAAATATATTTAGTTATTATTTTTATATATATATATATATTTAAAATAATTAATAAAAAAAATAGTACTCCTATTTTTTATATTAAATAATATTACAGGTTATGAATAAATTAATTGAAATTCTCTATCATTTAAAACAAACTAAAAAAATTTATATATTAAAACTCACCAGTGCACCAATAACCCTCGTGTTATAATAGTCAGGTAATAATGTTTCGCATATCGTAGCCAACAGCCAAAATGCTTGTTCTTCAGGGCAGTAGATAAGGAGCACAGAGGCCACTATGTTCATAGCCTGACAGTACCCAATAGTTGGGTTTTTGAGTGCATACGCGCACAATACTCGACGCAGAGCTGATATACCTTAGAAAAAAGACGAATTTATGTCAAGGCAAACCCATCATATTTTCAACCAACTTAAAGAAGAAAGAGGTTTTGAATTCGATTGTATTTTTTTATGTTATTAAGGTAATAACTCCTGAAGCTGAAGAAAAAGCTGAAGACCGTGTGAATTGGAATAACATCATAAGAGACAACAGACACCTTTCAAGGACACGACCTTCAGTAATGAAGTGGACGAAGAGAGAGAGAGACCTTATATTTCCGTCAGTTCTAAAATGTCTTTCAGATTGGTCCCATAGAAATTTTATCAAAATCGGTTCAATAATTTAGTTTTTTTATCGCAATTTTTTTCTTTGTAGTACACAATCTCTAATTATAATGTAATAACTACGAATAGGCTCGCGCTCGAGTCACAGCCGCTTATGACTAAAGGCCCTAAATGGTCCTGAAACTAGTCGAATTTTCTCTACTAAAATACATGTAAATTAAACCAGTAATTATTACATTAAAATATATATAATGTATACTTACGAAACTTTTAAAATTAAGAACTACATAAGTACGATAATTATTTATTGAATTGTGTTTGGACAGAAATGGTGTTAGTTAGAATTAACACTGCTTTTTAAACGTCATCTGGTGTATATCGCCTACTTAGATAAAATTTAATAATCATCATTATTAATATGCGTTAAAATACAAATCTTTATATGCGAAATAAAAGGGGAAAACCCGATGTAAACCACTAGCATTGGGATTTTCAAATACCCTTATACATATAAAAAAATCATCATTATTTAATAATGATGATTTGTTTTTTATATGTATGTATACCCACACAAAATGAGTATAAATATTTTTTTATATATAAATATTTTAAGCACATTGTGTAACAAAGTTTGAAGTAAGAAATCAAAGTCTGGTCAAATGGTGACTGCCTAGCAGTAATACATACGAATCTTCTGGGAATAAGACCTTTTATAATTAATCGCAGCACGGCACTGTACGATTTTAATGTCACGATACAATAAGAGGACAAATGTAAGCAATTTTATAAAGATGCTTTTTATTTTCCATTAACGGATGGACATTTTGTGTATATTTATATATTTACTTCTAAATAATTCTACTAACCAACATCATTTTGGAATGCAGGATGTTCCGGTAGAGACCTATGTAAGTCCCTCTCTATCTCATCGTTAACAGAACTCTTCGATGCTAGAGCTTGATTGACTAATTTCTCGTATAACCCCTTATTCTGGACCCTCTGCAGTATAGACCCGGAGAACACACTCCACAGCTCGCCGCGGAGGGACTCCGGTATGCCTTTCACTACCAATTCACTGCCTTCCGTCGTCTGGTACATGCTAACTCCCCTGCCTACTTCGGACATGTGGTCTTCCCATTTTTTTTCCTGAAAACAGATATGACACAGATATTGTCACAAAATAAATAAAAATTCATTATTTTTCTCTAATTGTTTATAAATTAAGAGTAGAACTGATTTAATTACTACTTTGTAAGTAAACATTAATGCAATTATTGCTGTTACATATGAACTAAATGAAAAATTCATTTGGATATAATTTAGATATTGGATTGGAATTTGGATGTAAATTAATCTAATTACGTTAAACTTGACACTGCTGTGTAAACTAAATAAGTCATCGGTAAGCTGAAAACGTCGCCCATTTGATGCTGCTAACACTACTATGGCATTTATCCGCAAAAAAAGAACATAAAATCAATATTTATAGCTTTATATCTATATGATCAACTGAGTAACTGACATCCACATATTCTATAAACTTTGAGAATATTCTCGATATTTCGATTTTTAAGTACGATCTATAACCATCCTTTTAAGTATTACATTACGAACCTCCAAGAATTACATTTCATTTAATTCTATCTCAAATCAATTAAAATTTTAATTCATCACCATATCAGCTGTTAACTGTCCACTGAACATAGGCCTCCTACTATTGGGGAGTTTGGCCAATAGATGCCAGGCTTGGCGGGCGGGTTGGCAACAGCAGTTAGCCTTTAGTGTTGATTTAGGAGGGACGCTGCTGTCCATCCCTCAATCATTAAGTTCCCTTAGTCACCTCTTATGAGACCCACGGGAAAGGACGTAACGACCTATTCTATATCTGAACAACACGGCAGTCAATTCAGCAGATTATAAACGGTGATTCAAAATTAAATTACTTTCTTCTGCTGTATCTGTTTGATGGATGAGGTTTGGTTGGTCTTGAACAGCGTCATGAGGGGTGGCTGCGGGGTCCACGTGAGGCCCTCCTCCAACCGCGCCACCGCACGAGTCGGCTTCTCCCTGTACATATCACTGTAGATAACATACGATTGAGAATTGGCAACACAAAGTGAACCTTAAGTATATCATGCTCCAATGATGCATTTCGTTGTTAGTTGAAATATCGCTTCAGCAGGTAGATGTGAAGAGAAGTCAGTCAAAGCGATATGCGTACACTGTTAACATCACATTCCCATAACTCTGCAGAAATACATGCCTGTTAGGAAATACATGACGATAAAACATGTTAGTAATGAAGAACAGTAACAGTTAAAAAACAATACAATATTTGACTGTATACAAGGCATTTCTTAAATAAATGTTGATCCAAATCTCTCTGAATTATTTACATACAAATATATATATATATATATATATATATATATATATATATATATATATATATATATATGTGTATATATATATATATATATATATATATATATATATATATATATATACACACATAACGAATTTAACAAGAATTAACCATGACGGTTGATTTGTAGTAATCTACTTTGTACTTTAATTTAAATTTTATACGATTAGAGACCAAAATAAAACCATAAAAATATTTTCGTATTTCTATTTATCTGTGTCAAATGTCTATGTAACGTATGAAACAAAAAATAATATATTTTACAATGAATTTGTTCTTTTACTGATTGTAATTGGTAGAAAAATCTTATTAAGAAAATATATGATATGATCTACTTTATACACATAATATTAATAATATTATTACTTATATACACATATAATAGTATTATACACATATAGTAATATCAACAAATGATACGATAATTTTAGTAAACCAATAGTAAATCAACCACCTAAACAAAGAAAGCAAAGTCAATATAAAAATCGCGACTAGATGGCATTTTTATCACCTCAACAATAATTTGATTCTCTTACAATTAATTTTTAACTGACTTTAAAAGAAGGAGGTCCTCAATTCGGTTTAATTTATTTTATTTATTTATTTATTTCAAGTAAACAGTTACATAGACAATATATATTCTTAGTAAACTGCATTATTTTCTGGACCGGTACATACAATTTTTAAACAATTATAAACTTATATCCTAATTCTATATAAAAATATCTTTATACATATATACACAGATATGCATATATACACATACATATACATACAGACACACATGCATATACTAATGTGTGCTCATACTAATAACATCCACTTTTTCCACAACATTCACCATCGAAATTAAATCTAATACTGTTCTTTAAAAAAATTTTGACTTAAAATATTTTATCGTGACATTATTTAATAATCTTATGTTTCTCGGTAATACATTATAATATTTTGGAACTAAATATTTTTTTGTTCTTTTACCATAATAATTATTAATTTTGGGTACAATATATTCTTTATTTTCAACTTAACGTGTGGTAACTTTATGAGTAACAATTTTTTTATATTTATACTTGTCATAGTGTTCCATTATAATTAATAGTTTATTTTTATCCTTTACAGACAACAATTGACATATCTTAAATAACTCTGTATAGCTGCTTCGTTTACATCTTTATCAACTAAAATTTTCATAAACTTTATCTGCATATCTTTTATTTGGTTCAGGTGGGTGTCAAAAGTGCAACCATAACTACCCAATCCATACGATATAATGGCATCTACAAGTGTATAATATATATTACATATAATGTTTTCTTGTTAACAGCAAAGCTTAACTGACGGAATTTTGATTATATATTATATTATATATTATATTATTTTGATCTTAACTTAGAGCATACATTATTCACATGCAATCCCCATGACAAGTTTTCATCTATTGTTACACCCACCCATCTATTGTCACATCTATTGTTACGAAATTGAGTCCGAAACGTCGGAATTTCATTTCATGGTAGGCCCCCAGTTTACACTATATAGTGAATGAAGTTATAAGAAAATTAGAAACGAAAAAATATAAACTTACTTCGGTAACTTTGCTAGCAGTTCGGATATTTTGTTCACCAGAAACTCTCGATCGGATATATTGCCAAAGAGGAAGCTGGTATGGTGTGAAGTAGTTATTAGAATGCAGCCTGAATCACCAGTGCTTCCCGTGCCACCTGATTCCGCTCGCTCCACTTGATGAACATTACGAAGAGGTATCGTCAGACGAACCAGGTTGCTTATCTGGAATTATAAGGAATTGTTAGTAATGGAGGAATTGTTAGTAATTTTCTTTATGAATGATAATGGAATGGAAATCTCGCCTCGCTGGCATTGTACCAATGAGGGATGACAAGTGAGGATGAAATCAGGTCATTTGGCCTATCGTAATCAATTATTGCCATCAAAAATTAACCGCGATGGTTTCCAGGGGGAACTGCGTGGAAGCCGACCTGTTAGGGTATATTGCAAGTAATGGGCCTGTTAGATCTTATTACTAATAATGAAGATTACCATTAAGATGACGAAGAAAGTAAGCAATTTTAGATGAAAATGAAATCAGGTCAGTAAGACATATTGACCATTATAACATATTTACCAGGAATTAGTCCTAAAGGATTCCAGGATGCATGGAAATCGACATGATAGACTACATGTCTAGCAATGTCAGTCATTCGAGGGGGAGAATGATTGTTAGTAATGGGATCTAATTTCCCAACTACTAGCAATACACTATCAGGTCGATCTCTACGCGGTCCCCCCTGGAAACTATCGTGGTTAATTCTAGTGGAATTCGCCACGATAGGCCACCGGACCTGCTTTCGTCGTCACCTATCAACTCTCACTGGTGCCCAGCCAACGTATACTGATAGCGCAGGCGGAGTTACCATTTCATTATCACCCATTAAAAAAAAATGTGGGTCATTAGAGAGAAAGGGATTATTAGTAATGGATTCTAACAGACCCATTGCTAACAATATACTCTCGCAGGTCGACTTCATGCAGTTTCCCTTGGAAACTATCCTGGTTAATTTTTGGCAAATTCATAATGATAGGCCAACTGACCTGCCTTCATTCTCATCTATCAGAAAACCATAACCAATAAGAATTTCATAAAATAGACCGCAAGTTACACATAATCCTTGAAAAAAAGTATAAATACTTATTGAATGTTCTTGTTTCATTTTAATATATTCTATTCTAAATCACATTTTGTTAATGTGATATAATCATATGTTTGAAGAACTTTTGGAATGGACTAATAAAAAAAAATTACAATAATAACAGTGTAATTATTCAATAACATTATTATAATTTATCTAACTTTATCTCCTAGATATTACATCCTACCAAGAAAGTCTAATTCTTGTTTCTATTAAACATATCTATATGATGTAGATAAGGCCATAACAATTAATAAAAAAAAACTATTCAAGTAGGGATCCAATAGAATTTTACATTCTATTTACTGGTATCCCTACTTCGTCTAGAATTAATGGAGAACAATAGAAGCATAAAGGTATAATATTGTACCCAATTAGGTTTGAAATCGAACGATGATTCCACTAGTAGTCATAACAATGATTGATAATAAAAAATTACCTATATGATAATACCATATGAGTATTAAAAGGTGCAGTGTAAATAAAGTTCAGTACTAAAAATTATTATTTCAAACATTATTAATCTAATTGCTAAAAAAAAGAAAGAGATCTTTATATTAGGTACTAGTATCACTAATGCACTGCTCACATTAATGTAACATAATAAGAGATATAGAGAGGTAGTAGAAATTAGAATAAGAGTGAATACAAGTAGGTACACTTGTTAGAATATTCAATCGTTATAAAACGGTTGAAATCCTTTTTCATGGGCGTACAGCTAGTACACTGTCATTAACAAATATGCAAATTAATCATACTTTTAGTAACTAATTAAATAACTACGTACAAATTGTACATCATAATAATAATAAGTTTCACAGTCGGTTTCACATCGTAAAAGACACGAGTTACTAAATACGTGATAATAACCTAAGTAATAAAACCTGAGAAAGCAGTCTTCTCAATATTGTGTAATACATAGATAACAACCACAGTATATATAAAGATGATATGATTATAATTAACATTATAATCTGTTTTATTACAGGTACATGGTATAATTAGTAAACGATCTGGGAATGCCTATTAAATATTTTAAACATATTTTAATTATCAGAAAGAGACTGTCATAGGAGATCTGCTTGAGTATGTAGGTAAAATATTTATTTATCGTCTACATGGGTACCGAAGTCGCATTCCTGTTTCTGCCGTAAAACAATTGTGTTTGCATGGCTGTGGGTGGAATGTGGCAATGAAATTACAGTATAAAGAGGCATAATACCTTAGTCCTAAGGAATGGCAATACATGAAGATAAAGTGAATATTATGGGCGACAGAGTATACTCTGTTATGTGTATGGTACTGTTCATGTCTATAGGCGACGGTTACCAATTTCCAACAGGCGGACCGTCAGCTTGACTGGCATTCTAAATTGCATAAAAAAAATTATAGTGCATAATGAGTATTAGTAATAATGGATAAATTATCAAACATTTCTCATTACTTACCCTGCTGTCAAAACAAATAAAGTTCTGGGACAAATAGAGTCTGCCCCAATTATGCCTCTTATTGTATGGAGTCCACAAGGTACATACTTCTGTACCATCCAGTTTTTCTGTTTGTGGTAGTCGAAAACGTAACGTGTATAAATTAGACTGTTTCTTTGCATCCAAATCTCTTTTCAGGAATGATGGTTTCTTCGGAACATTTTTGCTAAGTTTTGTCAGTAGATCTTTGTCAATATTGTAACTTCCCGTTTTATCATCAATCAACCTTAAAGAACATAAATATTCAAGGAAGTATTACAGTCTAAGAAACAGTGTAAGGCAGACTATATGTATTTTACCAAAGATGAAATTTTCCTTGTTGACCCACCTATACCTACCGTACATGAGGTGGAGAGTCACTTAACCCATAGCAAGTAACCATGGTGTCACTCAAATAAATATAAAAATTTATATGTGAGTGACTGCCTGTGATTGAAGAATTCACACTATCAATTCTTTATTTATAACATGAAGATAAAAACTTTTCTTTATAGAGTTCATATCACAGCACAAACTTTAACAGAAAAAGGATTTTGTACATAGTCATCTCATACAGTAACCACTTACCATCAGGTGGGCCGTATGCTTGTTTGCCACCACAGTGGTATAAAAAAAAACTTGCAAATCATCACATATACAATAAATACTACAGAGCATTCTGTGATAAACAGTAATTTTCATGTCTTAAGACAATCCATTAGTTTCCACTTTCTTTCAGGTGAGCAGTCAGCTTGCTATTCCAAATATATAAATAAAACACTTACTGTTTCATAGCGATATTAGCCAACTGTTGCATTAAAGCAAATGTTTCATTCTTCCTCAAAAATAATGTGAAATAATGTTCTCCATCCCTTGTGACCACTTTTATTGAGTCAGGAAATAGTAAACTGTTAGTTTTGACTAGTTCAGTGACATCAGCCCAACGTATCTTGATGGTTGTCTTACGTCCAAATATGTATGAATAGAAGCACATGTAATGTACTGATAGATATATCCAGCCTTGTCGAGGCATTTTTCCTTTCCAGTAACTGTAAAATGTAACACAATTCTTAATTTTTTTTAACAATTTGTATAAAAAAAAAACAACTACGAAGCTAATATATTTTCCATAAAATTTTATTAAATGAAAAGAAAAATAGGAATATTTTTATTACCTGCAGGAATAATAACATACTAGTTTTTCATCACTAGGCATGCCGAATCTTTGATGGAATTCATTGTCAACATTTTTGTACATAAGTGTGTCTTCATCTGAAGCAAAGAAAAAATAACATTATTTAGTAGTTCTGTCATTAGAAACAAATTTATAAAATATTAGAACTCAATTAATTCCAATGGACCCTCAAATTTACATGACATTATCATGCTTTATCAAGGAGTCTAAGCAGAATACTGTGCAGACATACATATTCATATCATCATATTAGCCGTTAACTGTCCACTACTGAATGTAGGCCTCCCCATGAAGAAGGTTTTGCAAGTAGTTGTCTCACTTGGTAGGGGGGTTACATACATACATATATAGTTATAAACATGACATCATTGCATGCAATTTTTACCTCTATATATATAAGAATAGACCCAAGTACTATTTACCTGCAATTGCATCATGTTAAATCCCACTGTATGTACATGTTATAGTGCATCTAATAAATATGCACTAAAAGTTATATGTATGTATTAAATTATAATTCTCTCTATGCAAAATAAAAAGAGAAAAATCAATGTAAATCAGTGAGATTTTCAAATACTCTATATTAAAAAAAGATTGACCATATACACAAAAAAAAGTATTATTATTATATTTTGTCCCTGTTTTATCAACATGTACTTTATCATTGATTTTTAAGATAAAATTAGTAAAAAAAAATAGAAGATTCCTTCATCATTATCTCCATAAACAGTTTTTATTTTAATTCTCAAAGTTCTATCTAGACTAAGCAGCACAAAACAGAATGCAGATGTAGCTTATGAAGAAAATTATGGTAAATAAAAAAAATGCACTCAATACAAATAATTCTAAAAATAACTATAATACAAACAATAATGGAAAGAATCATATTGACAGTTAGTAAATACTATTGATTTAAATAATGTAGATGTATATGATTATGTGTATTACATAGTGATGTTAGTGATTAGATAAAAAATGTTTAATTTTACCTTCTACAAAATTTTCTTGTTCTGTTGCAATGATTGAATTTATTTTGCAACATACAAACTCTGTAATATCCTCCTCTCTGTCAAATGAGTATAATGTTGCAGACACATTGTCAGCGAGCCATTGCCAGTCCTGACGTATTTCTTGTTCTGATAGTGCTGTTGCTATAACTGTTGAAGTGATTAAAAAATAAATTAAAACTTTATTTGCTAAATTTTATTTATGACATCATCCATATGATTAAGATATATGCATTGATGAGATAAAATGCAGCTTATATTGTTCTCTATCAGAAATACTAAGTGTATATAAAATGTTACATATTTAAGCCATTAATACACTATGAGATAACAAACAAACAAAACACACTGTCCTATTTATATTATTTTATATTAATTATATTAAAAAGGATACTTGATTTTAAATTTAAACAGAATAGAGCTTATATATTTCTTCAATTTATAGTTAATAAATTCTAATTATAATGTGTAATATGGAATAAATAAATACATTCCTTTAAATAAAAAGCAAATGATTATTGGTATGATTTGAGCTAAATTATTTTTTAAGTACACTAATTCCTTTATAAATTTTAAATCCACTGCTAAATATATTATGATAAATACAATAATATAGTTATACTTACCTGGTGGGAACTATGCTTGTTTGCCACCTTAGTGGTATAAAAAAATATATTTTTATAACTAAAAATAAATTCCCTTCAGCCAATTGGGTTTGTGTAGTTAGTATGAAATATAATAATAATTATGATCATAATTCAACAAGACAGGACAAAATCAGACAAGTAGTCAATTGTAAAAAGCCAAAATCTTGACTGACATGAATAAAAATATTACACCAAACCCAAAATTTTTATAATTATGATAAAGATATAATTAAAAATAAATTCCTTTCAGCTAATTCAGTAGCTTGTGTAGTCAGTATCAAGTTGTGTGTAATTATGATCGTAATTTCCAAGGAGAGATGACGTCAGACAGGCGGCCGGCTGTAAAACTAAAAGCCAAAACCTTGGGTAATGTGGATAAAAACATTACGCCAACTTAAAAAATTTATAATTATGATAAAGGGTAGAAAGACGACAACGATCATGTGTGTCAATCAACCGGTTTAAAGAAGTATTGGGACAAAACCAAAAATAATACTAGCCATAATATATTTCAGAATTAGGTGTCTGATGTAGAATCCTGTATGGGGCTGGTTTTGTGTCGCGAACACTGTCTAAAGTGCCCACTAGTAAAGAAGAGAGTCCGCGAGACTTTCCATGACCTTTTCTTCTTTG
This sequence comes from Galleria mellonella, assembly GCF_026898425.1. NCBI lineage: Eukaryota > Metazoa > Arthropoda > Insecta > Lepidoptera > Pyralidae > Galleria > Galleria mellonella. The sequence goes on along the minus strand of NW_026442042.1, from coordinate 3,101,748 downwards.
TAGTACGAAATATAGCGTTGTTTCATCAGTGTCCCTGTTAATAAACATACACTTATAACATTTGTCACAACATAATGCGGCGTAGTAAATATAATCAGAAATATATTTTACCACAATGCAGTTTTCAGAAAAACTTCTTGAGGTTTAACCCACATGTTGGTATAAAACAACTTCTTACGAGCAATATTGAACAAATTTTCCAACTGTCAAACTGACCATATTTTTAAATAAATATTTTTGATAATCTAAGCAATATTTTCAATTATTGTAAGTTCACAATTTCACCACAATGACAAAAAATTGGTAGGTACATAAATGTACAAAACAGACACAGAGCAAACAAGATTTCTTTTAACTTTTGCCCAAGATCAAGAAATCACATAGAACGAATGTTAAAATAAAAACTGTAAGTCATATAGTTGTCTCCTTTCTTTTTATGCAAATATGATTAGTAAAAAGAGGACGAAAGATAAACTATCCGATGCTATTTTTCTCATTTCATAGCAGGCTAGTGTATAAAAAATGTGTACGTAAAATTTTTGGTCATATTGATATGTCAATTATTTGTCAATAACAAATTTTAGACTAGATTATATATTCTACAGAGTTTATATAGAAAGTATGCAATCAAGTTGCAATTTTAATTTGATAGGGTTATACGGCCGTATAGCATTTTCTAGCCTGCTATTAATTGACAAAAATAGGAACTGATGCTGTATCTTTCATCTTCTTTTTATTAATAATATTTGCATAAAAAGAAAGGAGGCAATCATATGACTTACAGTTTTTGTTTTATCATTCCTTCTATGTAATTCCTTGTTCTTAGTTCCTTGTTTTTAGCTTTGTCCTTTTTACTAATTTCATGGCATAGATTTGAATTCTACAATTCAATATATAAAAAATACTCTGTGCAGTTGTCTTTCGTCTGACAGCTAAACACCATATTTAATAAATTCCAGACAAATTATCTTTTTGAAGACTAGGCAGCATGGTCTCCGACCTTAGCCTGTTCCAAACGGAACAAACGTACTAAAAAAAAAAAAACCATATTTAATAAAAATGAATTTATACTTTATTGAGTCTTGATTTCACTAATGAATGTAGCATAGTCTCAATCGTGACGACATCCCATCTCTCTAGCACAGGCTAGTTTTCAAAGATGTGGATATTCTTTATTCTCAGCTAGTTTTTGTTAGTAAGATAAATCCAGTAATGCATAACAATTTGCGTATAAGTTACACTTTGTGAATGTACCGATACCAACAAAATGTACTCAACATCCTCCTTTTTTTGAAGTCGATTGGAAATTAAACTACTGAACCAATTTTAATAAAATTTCTATGGAACCAATGTAAGTATATCCTTTCAGAAAAAAATAAGGTTTACAACTGACACAGTTGTAACACGACACCGCCTTTCTAATGATATTGAATGAGATAATAAGCGGATGCTATTATAAAAATATACACACTGATATTAAAATAACAGGTTTGGCATTATAGTATAAAAAGGTAAAAAAATAAATAAAAACGTGTTAAAGCAAACAAAATATAAAATATGGTATTTAATTTTGACTGTTTAAAATTTAAAATTGTTTTTTTTAATGACGATGTTCTTTTTCCGCTATTTTTCTCTGACTCTCAGCCCAAGATCTTTTATTTTCCTCGGAGTTAACCACATTGTGAATTTTACTTATGAGATAGAAACCAATTATTATTCCTCCTGGGTAAAACATCCAAACATTACTATATTTTAAATAATGAAAAATTGGAAATTGGACAATCTTTGCTGACATTGTATATGGAAACTTCATATGACGACCCGATTTTCTGAAAGTGACATTAATTACAAATTAATATTGATTTACTTCTCATTTCAAACGCGCATTAATAGGTACTCGATTATTCATAAAATTTTAAATTCATGGGTAGGTTATTCTATGCCTATGCATACAATTGTATAAAATTGTGTCAATAATGTCAAAATTTAACAATAAGTATAATATATTTAGCACAGAATCTAGTTTAGTTGTAGCAGTAGTAGCAAACTAGAGTTTTGCATTATTTATATGGCGCAATTGACCGCGAACATAACCAGTCGTAATCAATGGTCTTCACTCCACGCATAGTCAACTTGTATCATTTCATGTTCGTTTTAACACTAATCCAAGTATACTGTGCCCTTTTTGTGTTCGTCAAAAAAATTAAAAAAAAACATATATCGCTTCGAGTGTGAATAGTAAGGTTCGTAACAGAGAACACTTATTTCTTACTATGTGCGCGTGAGGTGTGTAGTTCCTTAACGTAAGGCATCTAGATTATGAAATTTTTTCATGATACATTGCAGCAACATAGACGTCAAATTCTTCCAATGTATTTTTTATTTCATACAAAAATTTTCATGTTACATTGCATCATCTGCACTCATCATTATACAAATGTGATGTTTGAAGTCGTATGTCAGAGAATTTTGTGTAATAAAATATTAAATTACTTTTATTGAATTCACTTAAAGCGTAACAGTAGTACCAGTAAATAATGAAGTAATTCATTGGCGAAATAGTTCCTTTGTATCTGTTGACATACTTACCCTGCAATAATTTCGGCCTCTCTGCAAATTTTTTCTAGCTTTCCATAAAAAATCCGAAGCTTTTCAATCATATTAAGAGCATTAAATTTGTGCCTTTGAATAGTCACTTAAAGCACGTTAAAGTACCTAATCATAAAAATGTCATAAATCAATTTATAAGTCAGAATTTCATTTTAGGTTTTAATATTAATCATTAAATAAAAAAAATTAAAAAAGTCAAAAGAGAGTTGAACTTATACGCTGATCCACGCATAAAATAAGCTGTACATAAGTTCACGTTCCTTTTAGATGAAAATGTTTTTGAATTTGTATATAAAGAATCTTATGATTTCCAGGCCGCGTAGAAGTTGATCTGACAGGATATATTGCTAGCAATGGAGCAGTTTTTTTTAAATGGAGTGCTATGAAATAGTAACCCCCGCTTACACTAATGGTATACGCTAGCGGGGTGCCAGTGAGGTGATTGTGACGAATTCATATAGAACTGAGTACAGTGGTTTCCAAGGGAAACCGAACCAGGAAGTTGAGCTGATATAATATATTGTTAGCAATGGGATAACGAATTCCTATTACTAATAATCCTTTTTTTCCCCACAATGGGGCTGTCAGATCTTTATTACTAGCTACTTATTTATCGCCTGACCATTGTGGTTAGTACTTTGATTAAAATTATTAGGATGGGTTAGCTAACATGCTTTTATTGTCACTTGTCATCCTTTACTGGTGCCCTGCCAGCGTAATATTTACCATTTAATTATTATCATAGATTTAGTATAATCTGAGATTATTACCCGTTAAAAAAGACCTATCTATTTATTTTGAAGAATTCGTGTTGTCAGTGTTACTGTCAGTGATACTTTAACTGTCATTAGGGTTATAATCGTCAGCTTTGTTATGTCAATTTTGTGTCACATCTAAAACGGAGTGATTATATATTCTTTGTCACAGTCTGTCAGTTCCAATTTATTGTAGTTACAGAAAATTTCATTCCTTTTATTTCAATTTTACTAAAAATCGGAAAGTCGCCCAACCGTATATATCATTTCTAGGGTGTAATATCTCCTAATGGGATACAGTTGTTAGTAAAACCAGTTTTAAAATCATTGAAATGAGTGACAACGAAAAGGAAGAGGCCGCTAATTTGGTAAATTATAGATATCGTCGAGCCTTCTGTGTTAATCAATGAATGATTTTACGGCTATTATTTCAGCTATTTTCCTTTTACATTTGTCCAATTGTTTTCAGAAGGAAGAATTCGAATGGGTCCTTCGTGAAGAGGTTCACGCTGTGTTACATCAGCTCCATTCGGTTTTAGTCGTAAGTGCCATTGTTAAATTATCCATGGCATTACTTCTGTATACTATTATTATTGGTGTTCAAATTGAAATATTAGCTAATATTTTCGTTGTGGAAGGGAACAGGATAAACACAATAGAACAGTATGATAAAATTTAATACAAGAGCAAACACAGAAATCAACTATTATTCTAAATGAGTGTCAAGTCAGTTTTAGAACTATATCTTTTTAAATAACAACCAGCCAGTAATTTATAGTGGTGTGAAAATAAACCTATTTTTAACAGTTATATGTCTAATTTTAATTATATTCTGTTTTAGGAATGCGCTCACAGATTTCCTGTGCCTTTGTATGGCAATGAAGGTCAGAAGCAAGACAAATTCATTTTGACATCACAGCCTGAACAATTAAAATGTATTGTTACACTCACTGGAGATAGCATTACTCATGCAGTAAGTTTACATTTAATTATTTAATTAATTACAGCATTTACCACATTATTTAGTATTTAAAAATAACTGTTTACATATGTAAGTGAATATTTTTGATCAAGTCATATCATAGTTTAATGTATCATACAAGCTCTTATCTGTTGACATACTTGTTTTATGTAAACAAATATTTTTTATGTTACCAGGACATAAGTTTTAAAGTTCTCCGACAAATGCATACAATATGTCGTACATCCATTAATCAGGATGGACCATGGAAGTTACAACAAATTCAGGATGCTGCTAATCATTTACAACAAGCTTTAGGTTATATTGATAATGTTGATAAACATTATGTATTCAGGTAATAATTTTAGCTCTGCTTCTATAAAAGAACTGTTAAGAGTTACTTATTAGCATCACCTTTTGTTAGTTTGAATTACTGTTTCATTATGTTAATATAGCTAGGTCTATTTATTAATTTTTGGAAATTACTGTTGTACTTTTAATTAAATTAAAAAGTTTAACAATAACTTATTTGATATCTAGTTTTAACCCACTTCAAAATGTAGGACTCAATTGGTTGTATTATTTTATGTTTGTTGCCTCATAACTGTCAGTTGTAATCTGATTTAGTTTTTTTTTTTTATCTAAAAGGGTATGTGTACAGATTAGATTAGTAAAAAAAAGTAGTATAGTTTTTAAATCAAAATAACTGGTTTTACTATAATAGTAGCCAGTTTCTTTTTGTGGAAAACAATTTTATTATCATTTTTATAATTTATTTATGATTCTAATTATTTCAGATCATCAGAGGAAGTGCTACATATAATACAGTGTTTACTTGGATCACTACAAAGAGCCCGTACTGCCTTACTACTGCCTAAGAAAAAAGCAATTGATGAGCTTATGAAAAGTAGAAATATGGTAGGATTATATTTTAAATTTATCCAAGACATTATTGTATATTTTTGTACACTAGGTAATATACTAGTTGTGCTCACAACATTTTTAGAATTAGTATCTGTCTGTTTGTTTTTTCATGATAAATTAATTAATGAAGTTAAAGTTAAACTATATTTCAAGAAAATTGGTTGTATGAAACATGAGATGACGATGATGAGCAAATGGTGACATTATTTTGTAATAAATAAATTAATTTCCCCACCAACCATTTGAACAAAATCATACATACATTTAATATAAAATGCAAGTAGAAGTAAGTCTGTCTTTATATTTTTATAACAAAATATCTGAAGTAATTTACATGAAAGATGAAATTATTTTGTAGTAGTATGTGTTTTTTTGTCATGTATGTAATAATATATCTATAGATGATAGTTACCACTTTTTATTATTATTTTTTTGTATACTGTCCTAAATCTCATAAAAAAAGGAATTAAATTTTTTGCTACTTGTCTAGTGTGGCAGGCTGACACTCTGTACTACTACATCTATAGAATTTTAAGAATCTGTGTACATGTAAAAATTATTCTTTCAGAAAGCACTATCACCAAATCTTCCTGAAGACTTGGCTATATCATTCTACATACAGTCTCATAAGTTGATATTTGTTGCATACCAATTAAGTTCAGTGCATGGAACCATGAGGATTGATTCATGTCAGGCAGACTGTGCCGTGCCCTGGTTGAGTGATGTGCTGTTGATGTTAACTGCTTCTCTTCATATGTGCCAGCAGCTTAAAGATAAGGTAACCATTATTTTTTTATTTAAATTTATCAATTTAATGATTGAATTGAAATTCAATATGTATATAATAATAATAATTTATTTTCAAGTGATTATGGTTGAAACTATTTATTTTTAATTCTTATATCATATATTATTATACAAAATTTGTATACAATACCATATATTTTGTAAAAATCTAATATATAGATACATAGATTGAGCATGTGATATTTTTCTAAGCATATTTATTGAGAATATCATCAGAAAATTATCAAGTAACTAAGCTAAGGTAACGCAATTTTTGATGATTTTTGCCTCTCCCTTCCCTCCATGTAATGCGCCGTAACTTTTTATTAATAAATTAATATACATATAATATAAACAAAAAAGGTTGCCAAATTGGGAGATTTCAAGTTCCCTAATTTTTTGTTTAAATAAAAGAAAGAATGAAGAACAAGACTCCACCCCTCCTTTAAATTGCGTTACGTAATATTTGAACGCTCCTTTCACTCTCTCCCTCTCTCTCATTAGCAGATATTAATCTGCGCTTTTACACGCTTTATAACAATGGTGCAGAAATTTATCTCTATGAGACGATCTCGACGTTCTCTTATACTTGACCTATACTTTTATGTTTAAGTTTGAATAAATTCATTAACGTGTTGGCTCTTATCTTGACATGCGGCGACAAACTATTGCATAAAGATATCAATCTACTGGCAGGTGTATTAAGGATAGGCGTTTTGGAGTAGTATGTTTTTTACACATGTTTACTGCGGCATTACCAGCGCGAACTAATTTCATATTCATTTTTCATTTTATTTACATTTCCACGAGTGTACTTAACTAATGCAATGTATTGTTTATATTTTCAGCTTTGTGTATTCTCCCAGTATAAGGATTTTACAGTCGGTTCGAGGTCTGCTTCAATGGTGTTAAACTGAATGTCCCCATGTTATCTGATTCTCAAATGTTACTAAGCTTATGTAACTAGCTATATTATACAATAACTGTACTGTACATGTATTTATTTAGTAATAATTACCAAGTCCATTGTTGATATTCTTGTTGAGTATGTTGTAACATAATGTATAGTTGATTAGTCATAAATTAACTTTAATTTATTGTATAGTGAGTAATAAACTGAGGACAGTGTATTGCTGAGATTGTAATGAAGTATATAACTTATAGGTCACCGTCGGTCTTAGCACTCCACGACCGACAATCATGAAAAACACACACACTTAACACTAGTATAAATAAGAGAAGTTATTATTTTTTTTATTTGCTCATTGTAAAATATTTACATATAATTCAAATTTACAAAATGCAATATTTTATTTGAATGTATTGAATGGTATTAAATGTTACATAGTAATATTTTTCAAAAATATTATTATTATTTTGCCAATAACTGATATATTTAAAATTTTTCGGATTCATTAAAATATCGAAGTATATATATTTATACTATTTATTATTTAGAATTACAGTATTTTGTGATAATCTAGTTATTTATCAGAGGTCATTCGCCAAGAAAATAGACGTATTTGGAGATAAAATTTTGTTGATTAATATGTTTATAGATATCGACAATTTGAAAACAATGTTTCTGTCACGCTACTTACGCATTAAAAATTTTACGTATAAAAGTATTTTTCGCGCTAGTTGTATTGTCTATGCTTACGTTCAAGTTGTTTGCTGCAAACTAACATAATCTATATATGAAGAACATTTTTTTTATAAACATACCCCCTTTTTAATAAAAACTAAAACCTACAAATCTATTTTAACTGTTACACTGTTTTGTTACTTTCTTTCAAATTGGGAATTTAGGAGCACAAAAGAAAGTGACACAACAGTTCAATAGCTAAAACAGGTTTATGACAGGTTTGATGTTTTTAAGAATAAGGGATTAATATTTTTTTGGCGCGTACTATTTAAGGCATACTTATAGATTGGATTATGATACAACTTATAACGCAATTTTTACCACCGTCTTTTAAAAAATATATTTTCTATTGTACTTTGATATTGTATGGTCGCTCATTTATTTATATTTATTACTTAAAATTTTATTTTATGTCGTAATATTATAATATAAAAATAGAATATAAAGCACAATATTTATACTTATAAATAATTATTTTATACTAGTTTTTCGATCACAATATGTACTTTCTATTGATGCAATGTTTAAGTAAGTCAAGGGCTTAGCCAATGTATTTTTCTTTAAGTAGACCAATTATTCATAGTATTATTATTATCATTTATAAAGTATCGTACTTGAAACCGTACCTAAATGTATAAGAGATATTGATAACAATGGTATAATTAATCGGGCCTCATGTTTGTTAATATTTTATTTCTATTGGACTGAGAAAGGAGGCTATTGTTGTAGTTGAGTATGAAGAACAATAGAAATAAATTATATTTATTGGCCGCTGATTAAAATATACTGAGTAACTTTACGTTAATTATTTCGGCGTGTTTCCTTTGCGCATTTATTTTTTACGAGAAAAGTAAGTGTGTCATTATGACATTCTTCTATAGATCTTGAAGGTTCGTGTAACGGGCCTCTATTTTCTGTGCGCACAGGAACCGTGTCATTAATTGCAAAAAATAGATAGATCTGAGCGAATTATTAAATGGTTCTCATGTAATTTTGAAGCAATAATCGCTTCTTTATACTATTTATTAGATAAACAATTATACCCTATTGTATAACGATTTAGATATTTTATAGTAAGGTGAAATGAGATCCCATGTCCTCTTGAATACGTTATATAGTTGTCAATTATATTCTCTGGGTCATACGCTCCTCTTACTGCCGTACCCTCCTTCAGTTCCGCCTTCCTCTATTTTCCTGGGTATTCTATTATTAAGATGCCGTTTTTTTTAAAACAACTTGTTTAGTATATACTTAAGCCGTTACTTCTTTCTACTTTTCAGAAATATCAGATCGTTCACGACTTGTGATAATAAAGTAATAAATATGTGGTAATAGGTTATACTGGAGTGAATTCTGCATAAAAAAATGGTTGGTTTAATATTTTTATGCTATAAATTTACCAACGCTAGTCACGTAAACTCGAAGTGTTTCTATATTTATAATATTATAATTATTATCCACCCCACCATGAACCATGAATAATAATAATATATAACGGCTACTGAGTTGAAGGATCGGACTTTTGTCCGCGGTGAATAAATATTCGTATTTGTACTGTCAGGAACTTGCCAGGATTAATGTATGTTTACCAATGAAATTTTATATGCTCTATTTTGTTAGACAAAAAGTACGCTAAGGATTGTTTTCGTAGGGCCTAAGAGATCACAATAACAGTTTGTTAATGTGGAAAGATTATTTTATCGAATATGATAATGATAAACAACTTGTTAAGTGTATGACGATAATAATCTGACAACGGAATTGAGATTAAAAATTGTATTTTCATGCACTTTTGAAGTTACATAGACGAAATAAATTGTTGACGCACTCTCTATAAATACTTTTTTAATAATGTAGTTAATTATTATACCTGTATATTAGAATTTTCTCAAAGAATCATTCAAAGATCTAGTAAAAATACAAAACATTAGTAAGTATCCAAGCATTAAGATATGCCCTAATATACAATCAAAACACATCTATCATCAAGCATAGCATGATCATTATTGAATGATAAATATCATAAATAATTAAGTAGATCTTTAAACATCGATTGACAAAATCGAACAAATATGGGGCTCTTACGAGTATATAGGGCTAACAAAATTGAATCGGAATGATTATGGGATTTGTATTGATTGCACCTAATAATGTCATTGAAGTATTATTTATTAACGCATCATGTATCAGATATTATATGCGTATATTCAATTTCAGTTAGGTATTTAGAATGTTTAATATTTTAATTCTGTCGCAAAGTACCAATATTTCCATCTGGTCATTGAACCTAAAACATTGACAGCTAACATAACGTTGATATACATGCAGATGCATTTACTTGGACGTGTACCCTTAGAAACAGTAAGAAGTATAAGAATAAAATCGAATAAATCTACCATCATGATCAAATTGTTTTTTGACATGTTTGACAATAAAATAATATTACTAGTATTATTAGGTAGTCTCAAGACTATTTTAATTACACCTACTGTAAAAATTTATTCTTGTGATTGTGTTGTATCCTTGTATTTCAATAAACCAAAAAGCTGTTATGCATATTTCTTTGTAGTTATTATTTTTTTTAGTTTAAACCCCTCAGTCAATTATTAATGATTATGTCTATCTTGTTATATTTTTTTATCACACAGTCGCATCAAGTCAACAGGATCTGTTAAAAAGAACTAGACACAACGAATATAACCAAGGTAAAGAAATAGGCAGCGAACATCTGAAGGGAAAACCTGGAACATATTGGTCTTTTCCTAAATTGGTCTGCTCAGGATTCGAACCCGGAACTTCACAACGTGCTCACCACTGCACTATTAATATATTATCAGTGACTCTACTACTAGTCTAGCGAAATCTTTGTAGTATAGTATTATCTGTGACTGTACTACACCATTAGTGTATTCATAGGGCTCCATAAAAAGACGCATACCTATATATGTACTTCAAGATGTATATGCCTACGAAAGTCGTTATATAATATTTTAAATTTTGTCCTGTTCTGTTTTAAATTTTGTCCTTTTTATTGATTAATTGAATTTCAAACGATCTTAAGCCGGCAACACACCTGTAATTACTCTAGGGTGATTATGGGCGGCGGTAGTCACTTACCATCAGGCGAGCCGCATGCTCGTTTGCCATGACTAATAATAATAAAATGCTGTATTAAACAACTGTCAAAATTATCACTGTCAATGTCAGAAATGAACTGACATTTGAATGACAGTTAAAGTCGATGTTTGCTTTGTTGTTTTCACTTTGTTGATTTTCTTTATAATTTTTCTAATTTTGTAAAATATTTATATTCGTAGATTTATTGTATTGTATCAAAAACTCGTTCGCTATGCAATTGGCTTTCCGGATTGCCGGATGGTTCGGCTTAGTTTCTGTAATTATAATTAGTTTGTTTGGCTTTGGATGGTATATAACATTCCTCTCCTTTTTGGTATTTTTCGTTGTTGGGTAAGTTATTTTTAATAATAAATCGACTATTTTATTGTTAATAAAAATTAAGTAATCATACTTTAAAGTTCATTGTCAGTATAAATTAGGTAATTAATTAGTACACTTCCTCGATTATCATGTTAATATTCAAGATTAATATCAGTGTAATGTAACTGATTGATAATTTTGGATTTAATGGTTTATCTGAAATTTCCAGAAATAAAATTAAATACATATTATGAGTATTTCCAACAAAATTTATTCGTTTCGAATTTTTAATTCCTGGATCATAACAATAATAAGTTTAAGGCAGGTAAAATTTATTGGCGGTGGATACCCTTATCTTTGTCAGTTATATTTATTATACATCTATTTTAGATTGGGTGGTAAATAAGCATGGTTAACCCCAATTAGAATACATGTAAATAAGAATTGATTCAGGAATGGATATCTTACATTACATAAATTGAATTTTTAAATTCCCAATCTGGATTTAACATAATGCAATTACAGGTAAATAGGAAGGTCAAATGGGAAATTATAATATCTGTAAGCAATGTGAAAGTTTAAAATTAACTAAGTTGATTTTATTTTTGTGTTTTAGTATCATCACAGTGTTATATTACAACTATGATAGTAAGAAAATATTAGTTAATTTGAATGATCTTGATGATCCATTACAACAAACAGACTATAATATTAAACTCTCTAAGGTAAAGTATGTTTTAATATTTTTTCTTAAATAATTAGTAATGGCAGAAAAGGTAATGACATAGTGGAAGTAACAATCATCGCTATTGTCATTGCTAGACAGAAACAGTACCATTGACATTACATGTTCACATTGTAAGTTGATATAATTGTGCAAGATACTTGGTGCTAATTTTATAAGGAAAGTTCAGAGAAGAGTGCATTACATTTGATCAGATGCAAATAAGTGAAAGAGTAAAGAAAGGGTTTCCCACACCATTAGTACACCTACTTGATGCATTAACATAACAAAATACATTGTTTCATATCATACCCCTGATGTGTTGCCATTCTTTAAAACTGAGGTGATATCCTTCTCTTATGCCTATATCTATATTTTTATTTACTTTTTATTAAAATAATCATTGGACATTTGTAATTGATAATAATATAAAAATATTCATTATTATGATATGATAAAAACATAGAAAAATATGTCATGTTTACATTAATCAGAAATAATCATCATGGCTACACATTGACACACTGCATGAAAATATGTATCTAATTGAAGGCATTGGTGTCTAAGATACAGGCTAGGCCTAGTTTAGACACTAATGTGCTGGGCATAATGCTACATTTTATACACATATAATTCACTTTGAAATTTTTGTAAGCCCATGACTGTATATTTTTATGTGCAATAAATCTTTATTATTATTATTGATGAATTCTTAATTGGAACAACAAAAAAAATCTACAGATTACCTGTTTGTATCAACAAATATGAATATATTATGGAATATTACAAGGCTTTTTATATTTATGTATAAAAAAATATACCATATTTTTTTTGACAAACCCTATTGCAAAATTTAAAATATCAAGCTTAAATTAGCAATGACATGAGCATATCTTGGATTTAGTATGCTATTGCCAAATGATAATACTATACTAATGTAATATCAGTTTGTCTGTACCAACACATTGCAGTCTCAACTTAAAAGTCTAAAATCCATCTTCATGAAACAAAGTCTTATATTGTTGTCTTTTACAACTAGGGGTATAAAGAATATATAGTATGTTGTATTATTTCTAGGTAATAGAATTATTTGATAAGGATACGAATTTACCAAAATTTGATAGCAGAATTACTGGCAGTGAGATTGTGGATACTTTCATAAATGAAATAATAGCAATAATAGTTAATGACTATGTGACTCCATGGTATGAAATATTGACTGATGATGTGGAGTTTACAACACACGCCATCAATCAATTGGTGGTGGCTACAGGGGCCAATTTAGCAAACAGGTAAGATAAAGGTCATCGGTATAGACAGAGAACTAAGTTTATTTTATGTAGCTTCAAAATTATTATTTATGTTGCTGAACTGGATGTCATCTTGCAGAACTCCACTACACTGGTTATATATTTAGAATTATTTTGTTTAATTCTGTTATCATTTGTATATATGTGACTGCTAACAGTCAAAAATTGATCACCTCTATTACTACCAGACGTTCCACAGCCTTCAATCTCCGACTACCATTTTCTTCATACAGATTTTGCAACACGTGTTTCACCTCTAAATGAGCAAATTCTTAAGTTGAGTAATTAAGTAATTTTTAGCCAAATATATTTTATATATATTTAATATTTATTATACACTAACCCGCGGCTTTGCCCGCTTCTAACTATGTAGTTCCCATATATCATTCCTTTTCATGAACTTAAATGAAGGAACCCTTCATGAATCCGGTCTTATATTGTATTAAATACTAAAGTGATAATTACATACGTAATACATTCATAAAGTTTCAGCCAATTTAACTGTTCAATTATTTTATAGCATATATGATTTTTTAGATTGATATAACTTTTTTATTTATGAATTGATTGAAATAAAACAAACATTAAATGTTAAGTGGAGCAAACCGCAATGCATTAGTGAAAACTACATTCAAATCGGTTAAGACGTTACTGACATTAGTATGCACAAACGTAGACAGACAAAAATTCTAAAAATTATTGTTTTGGATTCTATTACGTTAATAAAGTCCCCTTATAATAGTTTTTTTTATATATCTCCCATGTACAGACAACGATCAGTTACGATTTTATTATACATATGTATTAATTGATTTATTTACATCCTACTGTAGGCAATTATTTGTTTTATTGTTTTTCGTCTAAATTATTTTAAATTATATTACAGAATAAAATGTGTGGAATGGACTGACATCCTTTCTACAAGGTTTCCAGAAGAGTTCACAACACATTTGAAACTATTCAAACAATCGAGAGTTAGGTTAAAACACATACAGTTACAGAATTCAAAAGATGTTACAAATGGTAACATGAGGCCCAGCCCAAAGAAAGAGGAGAAAAAGACTCACAGAAGAAATAAAAGTGACACTGATTTACCTTGGGGTCTTGGTAATAAAGTTTTATTTTACTATCTGCTATATTATTTGCATTTAGTAATCATATGTTTATCCAAGTAATTCCCTTATTTGCAGATGGACAAACATTCGGCAAATCAAAGTTTTACGACAGTGCCGAAAATATAGATGGGAAATCGTTAACAGATTTGTTTTTTGATTTAGAATGTTCAATGGAAAATAAACAAATTTGTCGTGACTCGTTTTGTATTGATTCCGAAAGAGAATATGGTGAGTTGTTAAATTTATGAAAGCGGGTGTTGCTGTCTTCCTTTCCCGCGAGTGTCGTAAGAGGCAACTAAGAGAACCTGTGATCGAGGGACAGGCAGCAATGTCCTTGTTTAAATATCACCAAAGGGCTAACTGCGGTTACCAATCCGTCTGTCAAGCCCCCTCCCCAATTATGGCGTAGGTCTATGTTCAGCCGTGGACAATTAATGGCTTATATGGTATGGTATTAGTATTGATGCTAGTTCCAGTGAGACATCAATGTTTATTTTTATTTATGATACTTAGAAATAAGCTGACAAACCCACCTGATGTAAAGTGGTAACCACTGCCTATAGATAAGAACAGGACCACGGATATCGCAAAATACATTGCAACAATGTCTATGGTCCCTTTACATGTTGCCATTCCCGAGGACTAAAATGTTATGACTCAGGTATATCCGAAAAATGTTTATTGAAGTTTAAAATTAAATCTGGTTTTTATTTTACTTTTTAATAAATATGAAAATTATCATTAAATTTCCTTAGTCGCTTCTTACGACAACCATAGGAAAGTAAGTGGTGGACCAATCTATGCTGGAACCACACGGCAATGGTTACGGTTGTATAGTAATATAAATTAATTAAATTCCAGCTTTACTCAACGAGGTTTCTGAAGCTGTACTTTATTTAATTACTCCTGAAGCCACATGGAAGTGTCATGCATTGAAGTTGATCCTTATCGATCTATTATCATCTATTGTCCTTCGTCCAATAATGAATCTTCTTAGTGACCCTGACAATATAAACAGAGCAATAATAAAAAGTGTAAGTACAATAGAATTTTTTTTATAAATTTACTGTGAATTTTTCAAGCACCGTAATACTATGTACATTTCATCATATAAGCGAATGAAAGTTATATGATGAAATGTAAATGACTTAATCGGTCAATATTAAATAATCTAGGTAGTTTAGATACATACATTTTGGGTTTTAAACTTCAGAAGTTAAGAAAGCATAATTAGCATTAGTAATTGCTTATTACCAATTTTAAATAGAAAATATTTAAAAATAATGTATATTTTTAATAATTGTCTTAGTGTGTTCGCGACTCAACATTGTCTTCTGAATTGTTTCTGTTAGTGATAAGAAGTTGTGGTGATGCAGAGGAATTGGACGCAACACTGGAATTAGTTCAGAAAGACATACAAAAATTGGTGAGTTTACTTAAAAATATATTAGTAAGTATTTAACTAAGAAGCAGTTCATGTTTCACTTTGATACTTTAAAAACGTCTTTACAGCGATAAAATTGATAAAAAAATATATTCTTTTATTTTCATCAACTTAATAAATTTCGGATATATTAGCTGTTTCTTAACATGAATTAATGTATAAAGGATTCATAATGAATGTCTTAAATTGTAATTTTATTGTTATTTAATGTTATGAAATCTAATAAAAAATAATGTATATTGTTTAAAAACAGCATTCAAAGGATAGTGCTGGTGAATGGGAGCTTCAAGATCGACAGAAGCTCTCATCATTGCGATATTTGACT
The DNA here is from genome assembly GCF_026898425.1 of Galleria mellonella. Taxonomy (NCBI): domain Eukaryota; kingdom Metazoa; phylum Arthropoda; class Insecta; order Lepidoptera; family Pyralidae; genus Galleria; species Galleria mellonella. The sequence goes on along the minus strand of NW_026442042.1, from coordinate 3,085,711 downwards.
AGGATCATACAGGCAAGAAGGGCCACTCTGGGACCACAGGAAGGTCAGTATTTTGAAATGAATGTAATTAATTTTGTTTTAAGTATTTTAAAAATATTTAAATTATAGCTTTTGTACATCACATTAAAATTGACGACTTTTCAATAAGGAAATATAAATTATACAAGAAATAGATATGTAAAGTGTAAACCTAAGATTAACCTAAAATATTTTTTTATAATTAACTAAGGTTAGAGAAAAAAATGTTTAAATCTATAGTAAATTTTAGATTTTATTTATTTTATTAGTAGTTGTTGAAATATAGTGCTGTGCTGTGACAGATTAATGAATGGACAAAGTCTCACTATGAAGATCACCATATATATATATACCAAAGACGTGCCTCGTCTTGAAAGTAAATTATTATTCTTGTTTTATAATTTTATACAAAAGACAATATCGGAAAATGTAATTAATTACATATTATTTTACATAGTACGTTTGTTCCGTTATGGAACAGGCTAAGGTCAGAGACCATGGTGCCTAGATTTCAGTATGATAATTTGTCTGGATTTTTTTTAATTGATTGCAGTATGTTACATTTTTTTTAATAACTTTTTTCCGTTTATTTTTCTTGTACAGGATCAAGCACGACCAATACAGAGAAAGTATCTGAAGAAGTATCGAGAACGTTGAAATTTTTGAGAGAGACAACAGCATGGCGCTCCAATGCACAGTACTTGCTTGAAATAGAGGTCAACGATGATGGTATATATTTATTTATTGTATATTCATTTAATTTAATCCTAAAATCCGTCAGTTGCTTCAATTGGTTCGAGATACCTACTATTAAGCGAATGAGTAAGATGTTTCTGGCATTCTGGATAGAATTAATTATATACTTACATTACAAACATCATAAAATATAAGTAACGATATATTTGCGGACCCATAATCAAAGAGTATAGATGACCAGAGGGAGACTTTGTACAAAAGTCGATTGCTTGTGAACCTCTGTCTCATTCGTGTTTCAACCGTGAAGTAGTTGTGTTTGCATGGCATTGAAGGGTGGGATATGGCGTGAATTTACTGGGTATAGAGGAATAACACCTGAGTCCTTAGGAATGGCAACACATGTAGCGTATCATGGGCGAAACAGTATACTTTGTTATGTCCATGGTACTGCTCATGTCAATAGGCGACGGTTACCACTTCACATCAGGTGGGCCGTCAGCTTGATTGCCATTCTAAGTTGTATAAAAAAAATGCTCCACAACATTTCGTGTCGAGAATTTCAAAAGAGGTGATTAAGACGACAAACTGCTACATTTCATTTTTTAGCAGTACAGCATAATTTATCAAGCCACTTGCCTAGTGTGATAATAGTACGCTAATATGCGATCAGTGATTGGTTTGGTTGTTAAAATAATTTTACAGATGCGCCATACACATCAAAAGCGGTTCTGGACAACCTAAGGTCTTCAGCTCTAGAACTGTGCGACTCGTACCTAGCACCAAACAAGCCCACTGTAATGGGTATACCTGAGAATTGCTATTCGGAGCTGGTGAGGAAAATAACGATGGAAGGCGAGGAGTTCACCAACAACCCAGCGGCCTGTTTTGACGATGTGCAAAAATGCGTCTGCGTTGCTTTAGAGGTAATTTTGTACATTTGTCATGAGCACGTTTTTTTCATTTCCTATATTTTTAACCGACTTTAAAAAGAAAGTGGTTCTTAATTCGGTTGTTTTTCTTTTGTTTGTTACCTCATAATTCGGTTAGTTCTAAATCGATTTGGAAACTTCTTTTTATCTGAAAGGATATACAGATTGGTCCTACAGAAATTTATCAAAACCAGTTCTGTAGTTTAGTTTTTAAATTTTAATAAATGGTTTTGTTTCAAATGATGTTGGGTTCTTATGGGATACTATCTTTATTTATATAAGTACAATACTGGGGTTGATACTGAATTGTTTTATCAAATTCGATCTCTAAAAGAAGTACATTTTGTTTTGCAAAAAGCATAATCACATACATTGATCAAAAATGAGATGTTTCATAGTGACATTACAGCCTTATTGATATTGTTAAAATATAAAAGTGAGTTTGTTTGTCTGTTACCTCTTAGCGCCTTAACGGCTTAACAAGAACTATGCAATTTGATATACACATATGGGATAGAGAAAGACATATGCTACTTTTTTCCCACTCAGTGAATATATTTTCACATTTTATGCGAGGAAGTCGTGGAGTAATTAGATATTGTTTCATAACAAGCAAAAGTTTATAGAAAAAAAATAACATGGGAAGAACTTAGTAAACTTTATAGTATAACATAAAAATAATTGTGAAAATTGGTTGAGAATTAGTGACGTAATATAGTATATATATAGTAAATAGTAATACTATAGTAAAGTGTAGCCACAAAAACCTTTTAACAATAATTATTTTTATTCAGGACGATCCGTCGTGGCAATCTGATTTCATGATGGACACCGAAGATAACGCAGACAGAAATTACAGGTAAATTCTTGCTACTATTATAAATGTGAAAGTGAGTTTGTTTGTTACCTTTTGGCGTCTTCACAGTTCAGACAATTGTTATTAAATTTAGCATACACACATTTTAATGGAGAAGTACATATGCTATTGTTTATTTCGGTCAGTCACTATATCTTGGTTCCGTGAAGTTGAGGATAAAATCTTTCTAATATAATAAAACAAACGCAGCGTAGGATGACTCCCCCATTAGGTGGAGTGACGAGTGACGACGACGTAAATACATTGCAGGGAGTCAGTAGATGCAGGTGGCTCAGGACCGTTCTTTATAGCAATGTATGGGGGAGGCCTATGTTCAACAGTGGACAGATAATGACTAGCTAATAAAATTGTATCTATGCATGGGAGATATTTAAGAAAAAATATATATATGAGTGGCCATTACAAGATCAATCGATGCCAAAAAAATAATTTTTAGAAATTTTGTCTGTCTGTATATTTGTTCCAGTATCATGTTAAAACTACTACTACATGAAATTGGATGCGGATTTCACAGTGGTATTTTTGAAAGCCTAACTTAAAATGTGGTGTATGTTTTATATTGGTACATCATCTACAATTGATATATTAGTTTTTCTATTTCTGGAAATCACGCGTACGATTTCGTTTATAATTAGCGATACTCGTGGTGTTGTTTGTTTATATATAGACGCCCATTATTTATTTGCATAAAACGTAAAAAATCTTGTATGTCTTACATATAATAATAATAATAAAAGATATTGTCCAGTAAAAAATATCAACGTCAATTTAAAAAAAGATATATATATAAATAATATGGGTCTAATACCAGAATTTACTTTAATAAATTATTTATAATCGAGTTAGATATGACGTAACATTGCAAGAAAAATACAGACGAATTGAGAAACCCCTTTTTGGAAGTACAAAAATTAATTGTTAATAAATATACAAACGTAAAAGTGTAATTAACTAAAAAAATATATTCTTATTTACTAGGCCAAAGTCACAGTACACGCTAGTAAGTCATAATGATTACAAATAATTTGTTCCAGTGATTTAAAAAAAGACGACAAGCCCGATAATAGAAAATACGGTGGTACGTATTTAGTAATTATATCGTTATTTACACATTGTACCAATATCCTGATACCCTACATCCTATTTAATAAGGGGTGACAGTTTTACAATTCATATAAATGCGAATGTATCGATTTCTATTAAATTAAAAAGAAAAAAAAAAAAAGAAAAGTAAAGACGTTGTCAAATCGTCGACATTAATTTTACTTGAATTATAAAAATTAATTATCCCACCAGGGATTACATGTATTATGTATATAGTATGTTTGTTTTATGTTATACATTTGCCATAACAATATGACGTCTAAATGCAACGTACTTTAAATTGGCAGACAAGTTCAAGAGAATTGTGAAATCATGTCTGAACCAGTTTCCAAGATTGTTTTTCAAGCCCAAATATAAGTATGAGGTCCCGTTCAAGTCCTCCACCTTTCCTCGTTCCCTTACACGAAGAATACCAAGTAACAAGAGCCACACACTACCTAAATGCAAAACTTTTGGTATTACTGTATTACATTACGAAATTTCTCATTAAATTATTCCTACTACTATATCCTAGTTCCACTTTTTTCTCATCATCATCATCATCATCATGAATCTATATATTATCCACTGCTGAATATAAGTCATTCCATTTATCGTTATAAAGTACGATGTCTATATACATAAGTAACGGTAAATTAATGGACTCACTGTGTTTTTGTCGTTTCGACAACGTTTCGACTTCATACGGAAGTCTTCTTCAGGAAGCGTTTGGTGCTTTGCGTTACAGCGTTCCAGCGTGCGAGGCGAGACGCTGTGAGTTCATTAATTTACTTATATATATATATATATATATATATATATATATATATATATATATATATATATATATATATATATATATATATATTCATTAAAAATGACTAATTGGCGTATTTATATATGTTTTACTCTGCAACATTTGTACAGGATCGCTATTAAAGTACTGTTTTTCACTACTGTTCCTGTTCAGTTTGGCTGATACTTCGGACTATAGCGGTTACTTGTTTTGCTGTAGACATTTTGATTTCCGATTTTATGGAATTTCGATCCTGACTCTTTCTATAACTCATTGAGATATTTGAAATATAGTCATAGGGCAATAAAAGACCATGTCTCAGTTCAATATTTTTTTGTTTATTTGTTATTATTATTCACTGGACGTGTGGTCCCGGCATACAGTAGGCCATCCCTTCCTTTGCCGTGTGTGTCGTAAGAGACGACTAAGGAAGGGCAGGGGATGGGCAGCAGCGTCCCTCTCAAAATATCTCTAAAGCCTAACTGCGGTTGCCAATCCACCTGCCAAGCGTGGTTACTACTGGCAAAACCTCTCAAGGGGCGGCTTATGTTCAGCAGTGGACGGTTAAAGGCTGATATGATGATGATGATTTGTTCACTGGCATGCATGCATTGTTTATAGATTTCAACTTTAAACTTTGTGATATTTTACGATAGAAGAAAATATTGCTGTAGTTCCCCAAACGCTGTCGAGTATGTTGACTCAGTGTCGATCGAAAACATTGTTGAAGTTAGATTTATCTATTTTTATAACAGTAAATATTTTTTTTCTGTTCTCTATTTTCTATTTTTGAATTATTGTGCATACAACATTTAAACTAAATCTTGAAAGGTTCGTTTTGATAAGAGAAAAAAGTCGGGAATTCATCGGCTAATACGTTTTAATAAAAATAATAAAATAGCAACAGTTCGCCTGTGTATTTTTTTTAACTTTTATTCTTTATTGCACTTGTAAATTACATATTTTTATATAACTTTATCAAACGTTCTGAATTTTATTTTCTTCATTTTTTTTTTTCGTGTTAGTTATTGAATATCATTTAATTATAAACCTTCAATTTTAAGTGTACGTGATAAAATATATAGGTAATAAATTTATTATAATGGTAATAAATAAATAAAGTATATAAATTGTGGCAAAAACATATGCATTTTTTACAATTTATTATAACAGGCGATGTGCTTCCGCTACCAACCTCAAGACACAACCGTTCAAGATCCGACATAGTTGGTAACTTCGCTCAAAAAATGATCAACGAAGGAGCAGGTTAGTACTGTACTTGTTTTAAATATTTGAATATTATTATTTATTCATGTTACACAGGATTATTAATGTTATTAATATAAAATTGTATGTTTGAATATTTGTTATTTCGTTCCAACTAAACGTTTCAACAGATTTAAATAAAATTTACAGATGATATACAGATGAATTGTAATATTTACAGGTATTAAAATTATGCAAGTAGTATATAATCGAATATGAAATTTAAGTTATAAATTAAACTTTCTTCCGTAGGTCCATCAAGTTTGATATCAGCGAATACAAGCAATCTGTCTTTATCACACTCAGAGATCAGCAAAAATGCCAAAAATATGATGTCACCATTGTCAGCATGTATTATTGAAACTGGTAAGTTATTCTTTAATATTCAACATCGTTTTAACTAAAAAGTATACATTATTACCACAGAATAAGTAATAGCACTAAAGAAGAGTATGGATACTCTTTGCCTTTCGATCTGACCTCACCCCTTCAAATACGCATTAGCAAATATTCGCTTCAGTTACTGATGTCGGAGAAGGACACAATATTTACGAGGTATGAAGAGGATAACTGGATAGTCTCGGGTAGTTTTAATTTTTTATAAAATTGATTTTATTTAATTTTTAAATCTATTATCGCTGCGTCCCACTAACCTTGTACTTTTTTTAGAATGTTGCAGGTATGTTTAATTTGGTCCTTTTTCAACACGTCACCTATTTGGTCGACATACGTCCATCTAGGGCGACCCCTATCGACGTCCTGATTATATTTTATTTTCTTTTATTAATTTTATTTTCAGCACTCGTACAAGAGAAAGGACGCACGTTCGGTACATACGCCATAGCAGTTACAAGGCTCTCCGACAATGCGGTGTGGCATATTTATAGGCGGTACAGTGACTTCTATGATCTGCATACTTCAATCAAAGAAAAGGTATAATTTTTTTTTCAATTCCCGCTATTAAAAATTTTTTGTTGTTGCAGTAAACAGAATTATAGACATGGTAACAAATGTCTTGGAAGGGGTTGTTTAATGAAGACTAATGCTATTTCATTGCTAGCATATATTTTAAGCACGGAGGAAATTAGCACCACTTCTATATCTATATCTTGAGTTTTTATGAGCATTTATGGTGTAAAAAAGTCATTACGCATTTTGATATTGTCTATATCATTTGGATAATTATAAGTATATCAATTTCGATCGAATTTTTCATTTCGATATTATATATTGAATAACCTATATTTAATATATTTGTCATTGGACTACTACGTAGAGATTGTAATAATAAATAGATATTTCTATATATTACTGACCCTTAACAGACATTATGTTGACCTACGCACCGCAGCTCCCCTGGAAACCGTCGTGGTTAATTCGTAGTGAATTTTTATTTATTTATTTATTTATTCATTAAAAATAAATACAACATTATAATAGTAAAAGCCAAATCAATGTTATAAATCTAGTGTGCTAATATACAAAGTTATAATAAAAGTATTTAACCTAACTCCAGATATTTCTGAGCCGCTTTTAATATCTTTGGCAGGCTACTATTAAAAATATCAATGTTTATAATATTATTTAATAACGGTTAACAATTCGACATGATGGGCCATATGACTTCACATCATCCACAGTTATTATCAATTATCAGTACCTCGCCGGCTTATATCGATAGAGTAGGCGGGGCTACCATTCTAATTTCTTTTAAGAAAAAAAAAACTGAACATATATTTTTTTATTTACAGTGGTCAGAGCTAGGAAACCTTCCATTCCCAGCCAAAAAAACCTTCCAAAACACGTCACGCGCGGTACTCGAGAGTCGTAAGAAGATACTAAACAGTTACCTACAGAAGCTTGCGAACTTAGCTCAAGAGACGAGGTATACTGCGCTATTGTCCGAGGAATATTTGGGTGGTTTCCTTAGTGAAGAGATCCAGGCAGAGAAACATAATAACACGGTAATATTTATACAACGTAGTCCTTTAACAAGTATAATTACATTGCACTGCAGAAGACTTTTCAATAGTACACACAATACATACAACGATAAACTACGAGACCAACTAAATTTTTTTATTTATTCTTATTTTTTTTTTATTTATTTTCTCCACAAATTTTACAGAAAAATACAGTTACATGAAAAAAATACAACTATATATGTATAATTACAATGATATATGATAAACTACGAGACCAACTAAATGGGACCAAGACGGTCCTATTTTAATCAAGTTATCAATATACTAATGTTTATTTATTCTAGTATTTATTTTCAATTTCTTTATTTTAATTCTTCAAATTTAATCATACTTTATTATAAACAAGCAAGTTAGTAATGATTTTAATCAATATATGAACTTAATTTTTTTTTTAATTGTAAATTCAATTTTTATTTGAAAAAAGTAACAGCTGAAAATCTTAAGGTAATTTTAGCTGAGAAGTAGGGTACTTCTCAGCTAAAATTACCTTCCGAGCTGAGCGATAGGTTCATAAAAAATAACCGTTTAAAAATGCTTAAATAGTTGATGTGATTCGAATGAAATTTGAACATAATAAAATTGATTATTTTATCCTATTTCACGCGGGAATTGTCGTGGTTTATTATAGGCCACACAGACTAAATGCAATGATTAAAAATTACATTCATTTATGTTTTGTTTACTTTGTGACACAGTGGCGCCTCTAGATATTATTAATCGCAGTAAGATTTTGTATATAGTTAATTTTAAACTTTCGTGTTGTTGACACATATTTTAAATAGACTATCGAGACTTCACGCGGTAAAAAAATTGCAGGTAAATAGTACTTACCTGCTTTACTATTGCCGACGTTTCGACGTGGATTGAATCCACTTTGAATTCGAAGTCACGTTAAGTAAGCGTATTTAAAATAAGATTTTGTATTATGATAATATACTTTTATTAAAAAGCCACGTAGTTTAATATTTATTTTTATTTAACTTGAAATGAATTGATTAATGACGTAGTATATTCTGTAATTATGAATTGACAGCGAAATATTTCCTCTCATTATTGAATAAACGTAGGTAATTAACAAAATATAACTAAAAACTATAAATAATTATTTTCGTGATTTTTTTCAGATCGATGCGCTTTTTGTAAATCCATTAAAAGCTGGAATGAGGACGCTTAAAAATATGCCCGATCAATTTGTAAACACTGTCGACGGCGTTATGGATGGTAATCATTTATTTATATGTAAATTTTATATTGATATATTCTATGAAAAATATTTGTTTCTACACTTATAATTTTTTTTAGGTATATCGAAGGTGTTTCAAGGGAAAAGCGATAATTATAGTGATAACTTAAAAAGTGGCAGCTCTTCTGAAGGACAAGAGGTCAGTTCTATCATTAATGTTTATTCTTTCATTTTGAGAGTTAACACAACATTATCCTAATGATGATAATTCAATCACGACATTGCGTTTATAAAATGTCTCTGACTACCCTATATAGGATTACACTTATATACTTACTAATATACCTATTAACGGCGCTGGTAGAAGAGAAGGGCAGCGGCAATAATAAAATAATATATTAGAGAGGCTTACCAGTATAATGTCCTTGACGCGAGCAATATATATATATAAAAACAAAATAGGTATTAAAAGACATATTTAAAATATAAAAATATAAATTTAAAAGGTAAACTTTTATAAAAAAGGTCTGTCGCCAACAATACCGAACACTTCACACAAGTATTCTGTCCTTAATGTATTACTACACGAAAAATAAATGTAAATGGAATAGTAATTTTGCTAGCGCTATCGGTATACTCTGGTGGGCTATCAGTGACAAGTGATAGGGGAGGATGAAAAGGTCACTTGGTCTACCATGACGAACTTAAGAAGATTTGATTACGCTACTAATGATAATATGAGAAATGTGGTTAGCAGTCCTTCTCTTCTAGTCTACTAAATCAGAAATTCATACATGATACAGGTGTACATCAGCTTATGGAAGAAAGGAGGCATAGAGCCCCTGGTTAAAGATTTGGCTCCACTAATAGCAATCTACCGCCTTCCCCTCCTCTACTCCAGTCATAGAGGCCTGGTGAGGCCAGCTTGTGTGAGAGAGAGAGAGAGAGAGAGAGAGAGAGAGAGAGAGAGAGACTACACAGTATGAAGTAGTACTAAAAATATTATTATATATTCTGATAATAAATAATATAAAATATATATTAAATAATATATAATATATTTTATACTTAATAAACTTTATTTCCTTAAACAAAATTAGTCTATGGTATGACCCAACACTGGGCAAAGCCTGTCTCATGAAAGTCAAAGCTAGATATTTAATTTATGGTGCAGCGAACAGGGTTAATTTAAATATATGGCATTTAATGTGAGTGAGAAATTCTGTTTAGTATAATTACATAATATACTGTTCTATTATACTACTATTACAGCGTCATATGCACAAGACACATTTAAACATCCGGAGCCGATTGGCTGATACTGCAGCGAAGTGGAAGGAATCCACCCATATAGCCCGACCCCAGTGGCTGCCTCAACGGTGGCCGATTCGGGTGGCAGGTTTTCGGAACGGTGGAGGGGTCGGGAATCAAAATATTTAAAATTTATTTGTAAAGCAGGAAAAGATGTCTTTTGGGATGTGTTTCCTCCTTTGTCATTTCCGATGTAAAAAGGCCATAGAGTTTGGAGACATTAATGTGTGTTTCTTTGTGTTATGTATCTGTCTGGATCGGTATTTTTTTTATTTGAAAGCTGGTTTAATTGGAATGGGTTTCTGTCAAAACAATCTTAGAATAAACCATCGAAGGGTTCTACTCAAATTATTTGTGTACGCATAGATTCCTATTTATATATATGTATATATATATATATATATATATATATATATATATATATATATATATATATATATATATATATATATATATATATACTATAGTATTTGCTCGCATCTTCATACGCGTGGATTTTGAAAGTAGATAATTATAGATGGCGTATCAAGATAAAACATATCAGGACGTCAGCTTGTTTACCATTCTAAGTTGCGTAAAAGAAAAGTTAGACTCGTTGGATTAGTCTGAGTGGTTAGTAGGTAGACAAATGATTATATCCTGATGTTGTTGTAAAAAGGGAGGCATTATAGTATGTTTGAAGCTTTTGTCTGTTCTTTTGCTTGTCATCGTCGCTTTCAAGAAAATGGACTGCGGTTCAGTGCATTTTATTTAAGGGTTGTTTTATTTGGTTTGTTTCGTAGCTAAATCTGATGAAAATCTGTCGACTCGTTTGGTAACCATCAGTTCTGTCATGGTAAAGGGATCATAGCCATGCAGTCATAAGCTTTAAGGACTTAAAAAAGTACTCGTCGTCTTCTGAATTTGAAGATTTTAGATGGTATCATAGTTTATAAATTTATCGTTTTTGTTGAGGTTGATTAAATAGGATTTTCTCAAAGCTTATATACGAAAATATTCAACATATTTTTTATGAATAAAATGTATAAAGGGGTCAGGCTTGGACTCTCACCTTGCATACTCTTTTAAGCCGACTAAAAATATTTGGAAAAAAGAATGAGAGCGAGAGAGAGTTGGCCACAGAAACAAGTGCTCTTATTTTTTTTAAAGAGATATATTATTTTATGTATTCATTATTAAGTTTATTTTTTATTGGATTATTCTTTTAATTATTATTTTTTATTCTATTTATAGGATGGGGATGAAAGTGTAGCGCTACGGTTGTTAGAAGAAGTACTGGGAATAAGAGGACTTTGGCTGAGACGTCGTCTACTTGCTCCGCTGAGAACTCTCATATCGGATCGTGTGGATAAGTATGAATGTGTATATCTATATGTAAATTAAGACTGATTATTACTCTATTACAGATTTTTAATTGTTAAATAAATAATTAAAATGTCATTCGACTTTATACTATTCAAGTATCAACGTTGAATTCTGCTTCTGGATAACAATAGATACTCTATCTATTGTTTTTCAATATTATTTATATTGGCAGCATAGATATACTTATGTTGCACAAATTCATAGTTGATGTTCTCGTTAACAGGCCGCTAGATGGAAGTATAGCGTAGTCCATTAATATCTGCCATACGAATAGGATGTCTTGCTGGCATTTTATAAATTTATAAGCGTTTATATTGTATTATAAGTTATTATTTATTTCTTGTTTGTTCTCAGGAAAGTTCGAGAATTAGTGACATCATTGACATCTCCAAGAAATGTTGTAAAATATTTAAAGAAATTTAAGTAAGTATATATTCACACATATGGATACGCTGATAAACTGTGCATAGTTGAGTTTGCACGCATACACATTTTTTAAATAATCAATTTATATACCCTGAATACGGTCACTTTTTTTTTTTGTAAATTGTGTCTTTTTCAGGCAGTGGTTAACGCAAAGGAATAATGTGAGTTACGTGACCAGAGACTCGGCTACTAAGGCTAGGACACGTGTTGCTGCTAAAGTTGCTCTTCTCGGTGCCTGCACAGGTAATCAGTTAGGTAGTGTTGTATAACGACTTCGCGGGTTCGATCCCCGTACAATAAAAACCTTTCTATTTATGAATACATACGTCTGAATGGATTCTACGTATAATATTTATACATAAAAAAATAGACATTATGTCATATCTGTCATGTCTGCTTAGTTTGGAACTAGATGGCGCTGTGCAATTTGTCTAGAGGTATTTTTTTAAAAAGAATATGATCACAACTCTCCCAAGTGCGCTTTGTAGAGGTATTAGCCGTTGTGGAGAACGTGGTACTTGAACTTATTTCGCCTTGCATGTTTGAAACTAGTATATTTGAGGGCGAACATACCACCATCTATCCAATTAAGAGTGTTTGTTGAAGACAGATTCAAAATTTTAACACCCTACATCATTCCTTACTTCTCTTCTTTTCTCCTCTCATTATTCATTTTCCCCCTCTGAATTAGGTATATATTTTGTCTCGTCCCAAGCAAGGGGAGAGACTGCAGCATAATAGCGGTGGTCCTTAACTCTTTATTTTTTAACATATATATATTTACTGACAGTTGCGATTAGGGATGTACTTCTAACAAAAAAAATACACACGTAAGAAAAACTTAAAAAAAATGTATATCATAATATAATTATAGAATAATGGCTCAGTATGTATTTATTAAATAAAAAAAGAGAGAGAAGAGAACGCCTACTTTCTAGCTGGTATTTCACCTCATATGCCAGACGCTAGTAGCCCCTGGAGAAGCCGAGACAAAGGGGTTCTCTCCGAGGCCTACTTATTTCCTGCTCGAAGGGCGAAGAAGACCCGTATTGTATTAAAAAAGTACTAACAACCGTTTACTATATTTTTTTTATCCAAATATTTTTTTATTTAATAAAATTAAATTATAGATGATCTGCGTCATATTGCCGGTTCGGATACTGCACGAAGAGGTTTGCTGACTGTATTCGATTTATTTCAAACCCAAGAGATAAATCGGAGGCTTATATTAGTACTGTTAGAAGGTAAGTTTACTATTGTTAAAAGTTTCGTAAACATACATTATATTTTAATGTAATAACAACCGCATACAGCTTGCGCTCAGCGCCACAGCCGCTCATGATTAAGGGTCTCGAATAGATCCCAAAACAAGTCGAGCTTTCTCGATCTAATTACATGTAAGTTAAACCAATAGCTATCGGTTTAACTTACATGTAATTAGATCGTATTACATTACATTTACATGTATTACATTAAAATATAAGTCTGCTACTGAAATAAGTGTAGTACTTATTTCTATTGTAGTAATAGAGTTATAAATATATTTAAAGCTAAAAATTATTTAAAGCTTTAACTGACCGTATTAATCCTAAAAAAAAAACGTAAAATCTAATATAATATCTAAACGTATGTACATAATTAATATATATGTATAATTAAAAAAAATTGCAAATTCTGAACGGCTAAAAATAATAAATAAAATAAGCAAGGTAAGTTAAATAATATCTTGTAAAAACTTGTGCTATTCCACAATTTCATTTTTATTTAACACTTTGTCCAGTTTATGAACATGATGTTTAAAACTTAATATAGATGTAAATTTATTATTTATATGTTATTTTCATGTTAAAATTTATCCTCTTATTTCTTATTTTTTTAAAAAGAAGAACTATAAAGAAGGAGATATTTAATTCGGTTATTTTTTTATTTGTTTCCTCCTAACTCAGTCAATTTTAAACCGATTTGGAAAATTCTTTTTTATCTGAAAGGAAAGGTATACATACTTACAGATTTGTCTTATAGAAAATCTATCAAAATCGATTCAGTATTTGAATTTTTAGATAAAAATAACTGGTTTTGTCACACTTTAAGTCTTTTTTGTTTATGAGGCACAATCTTTAGTTATATTTATATTAATTTTGTTTTGTTGCAGCGATATTAACGAATCTGTTTCCTGATAATAATATACAAGACCTATTCAAGAAGCTGTATTCAAATTCTTCCAGAGTACCAGTTCCAAAGAAATCAGTAAACATATGAACTAATTATGTTCACAAAATGTAAAATAGAAATGACAGCTACATATTTAATTTTTATTAAATATGCATACGCGACCATTGTGCCAATTACCTTTTTGGTAAATTGTATTCTATCTTTAATTAATCATTTATATGTGTCATAGATGACTCAAAGTTTTTATCTATCTATCTTTAGTAACCTTGGTTACTAAGTATTGTAGATAGTCGTGAGCGCTTTGAGATTGACGACGTGGAATAGTCGTCAGGAATGGTAACGCATGAAGGGTGCTATGGGCGTCACAGTGTATTTTGTGATGTTCTGGTGTATTAGATAATTTATATTAATATATTTTTGTACATTTGTAATGGATAAACTCAAAAACTACTCAACCGATTTTGAAAAATAAAACTAGAGATTCCTACGAACTTTACAATGATGTAATCCCAAGTATCAAAGATTTGCTTATTAAAGCTAATACAAAATACTAATTTATATTTGTATCTACTCGTGTGAAGCCGGCGGATCATTACGATTATATGTTTTAAAAGTAATATATAATTTATAATTATATTTTTATTTTGTATTTTATAATTTAAAAGAGGTTAGTTGTGAGTTTCGTATTATAATGTGGCATGAGTTGTGATATCTTAATAGTGTCTAAGTCAACACTTGTATACCTGAAAGTATTGTACCTGTAATATTTGGGGTATACTGTAGTAAAATTTATTTTAGTTGAATTATACAATCTTGAAATGCCCAATTGTGTGCTTTTCTAAAGTGTATTTATTTATATAAGTTAGTATAGGTAATTGACTTTCTTTGTGGGAATAAAACTATGGAAAAGTAATAAAGCTTTGAGGCTATTGATGATACATTAATTGTTACTAATAGTGCCTTGCATTCACTCACATTTTAGAGGAAGCTTCTCTCATATGACAATATTAAGTGTAAAACTATTGCATGATTTATTTTATACTATAAGTTGAGATTTACTATGATAAAAATTTAAATGCATTTTAATTTGTCAAGAAGAAGATTAGTCAAGAGAGCATCTTTTTATTTTTAAATTTAAAAATGGGAATTTTTAGTCCGCTTTATCTGTCAGTTTAAAAAAAATCTGTAACTCTATTGGTCTTGCGGTATGAACTCTCTTAACCTTTGGAACTTGAATAATCAATGCATATAAAAATAATGCAAGATTACTTGTAAATAGATTAAATTTATATAATAAATTAAATAAATTTATAAGTACATAATTTTTAAAATATTTGTTTGACCAACTAATGTGACCAAAATAGTTTTTATATTGTAGATCTGAACCATAAAATACTGTTTACTGAACGTGATCCTGTTTACTAAATATTTCTATTGTGTAATCTTAAAATATTTTTCTTCACTTTTGCTTTTTTGTTATTGTGTAAAAAGTATTGGAAAGGGTAACCTAAATGGATTGAGTTAGTACTATTATAATTTTTGTTTTTCTATTTCATACAGACTTAAATTAAAAATTTGAATATAACCTGTAGTTTGTCACATCGAAAAAAGTGTTATCACAGGTTTATCGTTTCAATGTGGAATTTTGCCAAAATATCAGAATTGATTTTAAAATTATTTCTAGGTAATTTTCTATCATCAATAAAGCCATTGTTTACTTTTTATGTAAATATACTTTCACATCACACACGTGATACGAATTATCTACGTTAACATGGCACGCCTCTTCAACTTTTTACTTCAACGTGATACTCTTTTTGTGTTTGTGAGAGAACGTCTTCGGTAGCGATCTGGTCAGATGAGTATTATATTCCTTGGTCGAAACCTTGTAAATATTTTAATTCTTTGGATTTTGGAGGGGCGTGGCATGTAAGTGTAGACAATATTTTTTATTTGTACTCCAAATCGTCGAGTTTGAAGGTATTTTTCTCTTATGAATAATAATAAAAGGACGAACAATTCAGTATTAGAGCAATAATTTTTATACACTGCTAAAATGTTAGATTTCATAATTTCAAACATATCAATGGTCTTGTTTTATAGTTTATTTTTAATATAAATACAGATTATACATTCCACCTGTATGTACCTACTGTTTGAAAAAATAGCCGTTTGTTGTACTATAGATAAGTATTTATTTAATTATTGTAGTAATAAATTTTTAATTATATAACAATATTGTTTTATTGCCGTGTGGTCCCGGCATCGAATAAGCTACCTCTTCCTCTACCGTGGGTTTCGTAACTGGCAACTAAGGAAATGTAATAGTCAAAGAATGGGCAGCAGCGTCCCGCAGGTTTTAGTTCAGGTCTGAAAAGGTTAAAAAAGCCACATTACATGAATCCACTGGGCTTATTACAGACTTTGAAAATATTTGGCTAGTTTATTTAATGCGACCACAAACTGGTTTCTCTTGTCTATGATTTTAATAGGGATTTGCATAGCAACTAAATAATCTATAAAATGGTTAGATCTTAAGCTCTCATAATAAGCCTTCACATAGGATTGTCAATATACCTTGTTTGTTGGTCGCCCTACACGCGGTTGTTCTTAGAACTCTTCGTGACCAGCTCCTATTATATCATGATGGGTAATTGATTTAACTTCATTCTCATCGTTTAATCTTCCACTGGTGTCCCGTTATTGTACATCATTAGCATAGATGATTTTTAATGGATGATAATGGAATGGTGACGTCGCCTGTGCTAACGGTATACGCTGGTGGAGCACCAGTGAGGGATGATAGGTGAGAATGAAAAGGTATGTCAGTTAGCCCATCGTGATGAATACACCTGGAATTCAGAATACTGGTTTCCAGGGGGAGCCACGTGGAGGTCGACCTGACGGTGTATTGCTAGTAACGAGACTGGTAGTTCGCATTATTAATAACGCCTTCCCCCTAGTACCCGCTTAGAGTGCACCATCCAGGTGTTTCCATCTATTAAAAAAAAATAAGCCTCATTAATTTTGTATACCTAGCTGAGTTTAATAGGCAACTTGTAGGTAAATTATTTACCAAGAGTACAGTCACAGATAATAAATACTACACAAGTAGTATAGTTCTATGCACGGTCTATACGAAATGAATAATACCTATTTATGATTCATATAAACTGGCTTTTTTAATCATTAGAGATACATATATCATAGAGTTAACTTGATATCTTGCGTGTCTATTTTACGATCTACTTTATAAGCGTCTATTTTAAAATTCAACTACGGACAATTATGTTAATAGCTTCATGTAGATAGGAGAGTAATGGGTCTAACGACCTTATTGCTAACAATATATCCTATCAAGTCGACCTCCACGCGGTTACCCTTGGAAACTATCGTGGTTAATTCTTTTTGAATTCGTCTCGATATAACTCAATATAACTGATCTATTTCATCCTCATTAATTTTTCCGCACAGGTGTCTTGCTAGCATATGTCGATAGCGTAAGCAGGTTTTTTTTAATGGGTGATAATGGAATGGAAACCCCGCCTGTGCTATCGGTATACGCTGGCGGGGCACCATTGAAGGATGATAAGTGACGATGAAAGCAGAGAGATCAGTTATTAGAATTCCACTAGAATTAGCCACGATGGTTTCCAGGGGGAGCCGCGTGGAGGTCTACCTGATAGGGTATTGCTGGCAATGGGTCAGTTAGACCCATTACTAATAATTCCTTTCCTCCTGTGTAAGCAGGGTTACCAATCCATTCTCTCTCAGAAAAAAATAAAATAAATTGTTTCGGTTTACTAAAAGTTTACCGTCGTATTACCTTCTTTAAACGTGTTTTAAGCGATTACAACAATTTCCTGATTGTCCATTCGACAAGAATAAAAATATTCAAAAAGAGTAATAGGGTAACATGAATTGAATGCGCATTACTATGCAGTGAAAGATTGCCAAATGAAGGCGGTAAACGGTGCAACCACTTTGTGTCGCCTCTCCTGCAAGCGTTGGGCTGGCGCCAGCGGCCATCACGCTGCCAACTCACTCCGGTTAATGTGGCTGGATTTAAACTGTTGTTTACTAATTACCTACGTTCCGTAATAATATGTGCTGCCTATGTGGTTGTTGTTGTAATGTTGACATTGTTGACCTATTTTTATTTATTTATTCATTAGTACATACATATGTACATATATGTTTATATGGCGGACTTAATGCTAAAAGTATTCTCTCCCAGTTAACCATAGAGAAGTGTCAGAATACTAGAATGCGGTACTAGTAATTATTGATATACATACATACTAAAATTACATATATAAACGAATAAATATATATAAACATCAAATATACTTACATATATATAAAATATACTAATACACGAAAATGAGAATAATGTATAATATTTACTGCCCGAATAAAGTAAAAAAGGGAGCATGAACATTTTTTTATATATCATTGGATCAAAGCAAAAAGTAAAAACTACCTAGAAACTTAACGTCTAGCTCTATTCAGCACGTATATAAATCGATTTTAATGTATATGGGTATTATTTCTCCTGGGAAAATGAATGTGGTTAGTGTATATCATAGAACTGATACATTGCTTAAAAAACTTGAATTTTCGTTTATTATTGATAACACATTTTTAGTCAGACGATTGTGGTATGGACTACCTATTCTCTTGTGGGAATGGTACGACCTTTTTTATTTTCAGTTTATTATTGCTTTATTTTGATATAAAAGATAGTACATATATATTATATATATAGTATATATTGTTGTTTTTCCTCAGTATGACTCTAAATTGGGGTGGGGAAGGGGGGGAGGGTGTTATTAATGCGGACTACCAGTTTCATTGTTAGCAATATGCCCAACCAGGTGGACCTCCTGTACCCCTGAAACTATTGTGCCAAATTCCAGGTGAATTCATTACGATGGGCTAACTAATCTACTTTTTCATTCGCACCTATCATCTCTCATTGGAGCCCCGCCAGTGTATATCGTTAGCGCAGGCGAGGTTACCATTCTATTATCAACCATTAAAAAAAAAGTATGACTCTAAATTACAACATTAACTTTATTTTAACGTAAATAGTTACATTATCGACTCATTTTTCTAAGCAAAATTTAATACCTATATAGGTTTTGTAGGTATATACTTTTTAAATAGGGAAGTAGGCTTGTAATTATCAAATTCGCAAACTAAATCAGACAATAACAATAATAACCTTAGACATTTCACACAATGCCATCTAGTTCCGTACTAAGCAAAGTCTGTAGTACAAGATACTAGATAATTGATAGAAATTACTCATATGCTTTTTTTTAATACATATATAATATATATAGAAAATATTTGGTATGGGTAATATGGATATCTATACGATATCTGTATGAGTATATTGGGTTGCTCTGAACATTGATGGCGGAAAAAAGGTCATCACCCATTTCGATATCGGCCATATCGGTCGGATTTTTAAGATATCCGAAAACAATATTTATTTTCGGATATGTTAAAAGTCTGCTACCTATTATTATTTTTTGGATAACAGACTTAACATATTCGTTATTTGACCTGTATATAGATATTGTAACTAAAACATATAGATATTGCTATATATTATAAATCCTTAAAAAACACTCAGACCAATACAAATAGACGTGTTCATGAACACGAATATTTTTATTGTGCGGCGATCGAAGCCGCGACCATCAGAAAGCTAAGAGATACGTTAAATCGCTAGACCACCGAGGCCAACAAATTATCACATCAATTACTAACATAATAATAAAACAAAATTACTTGTGTTGACAAAAAAAGTCCAGTCTCCACAATCAACCATTCTACACAAAACAATTTGATCGCCAGTGACACAACTGCGTCCAATCTCCATGAATAAATCCTCTTGGGCACCATAATTTCCCATACGTCTGAATGGTATTGACTAACACCGAATGTCAAGGGCCGAACGCGAGTGCGTCAGCAATTTGCGCACGTTTGCTGACGCTGCGGTAGATTCTGTCGCGGATCTCGCGTCGCGTCGCTCGCTATTGTCGCACTACCCGCACCGGATACCGGTAGACATACGTCGGTTGGAACTTGATGAATAGACGGAGACAAAAAGAACGACCGTCAACTACTGATAAATTTCTTATAACCCTCTTTCATTTAGATTTTTAGAAATAAGATAGTATTTTTTTCAGTAAAGTGGTAGCTCAATTAGTAATAACACTGGCTTCGGCATGGCATAGAAGGCGAGAATTCAAGTCCTACCTTTTTTTAAATTTCCACTTAATAATTAATTGCAATTTGAAATTCATGTTTTAATAATATTTCTATTTCAATTTATATTTATGAAGTTATTTGCTGAGTGTTTAGCCATAAATAAAAAAAAAAAAAAATTTTTTTTCGATTAATTAGATACCTATTAGTTATTCAAGTTTACAGGTATCTAAGTATCTATGCCCACGTTTACGGTAGTTAAAATTGGCCGTAGATATTTCATATAAGTATGATACGTCCTTGAGTATTCCGCTTGTAATCTATCATTAATCTCACTATAAACGGTATATACATTATAAAAATAATCTGTTTTACTTCATTACAAAAGTTTAGAAGTTATTTTGATAAGGCAGGCATATTTTTAAAATACGTATCTACATATCAACTATAAAATAATACATAATACGTGTTAAGATACTTATTAATCTCTGCGTATTGTTGAAATGAAATGTAAATGTTAATGTGAACGTATCATAATTATGTGATGTGCATCTCTGGCCGTTGGGTTTTCATAGCGTAATGCTAATATTGCCAATATCTATAGGTAAATTTGCAGATTAATAATTAGGTTTCTATATTTTCAGGTCAGATAAGTAATCCAATTATTATTTTTACAATAGAAAAATATAAAGACAGTGTTTTATATTAGCATAAATAGTTAAATTTCTGATATTTTAGGTCATAGTTTTTTTTAATAATATATGAGCTATGTTATTTGCTGATAATATAGCTTTATATAGATGAAAGAATTTTTAAAATCACTTGAGTTGTTTTGGAACAAATAAACATTTAAAAACTCAAATATATCCTCTTTATAACATTACTTAGTATACATTGCAAGAGCATTTCACAGAATTTATAAGATAACCAAGTTTAAAGCATAAACTTAAAAACAGCGAGCTTATTTAAACGAAAGCCAATTTATTATATACGCAGATTTAACTATGAGGAGAAAGTCAATTGACTACATATTACGCAGGTCTAACTACCTATCAGCAGTTTCTCGAGCAGCCTGCGTACAATCGAAAACTAAAAAGTCTTACCTCGTACCTCAAACGGTTAAACAATTTTACGGACAGTGGTTCAATTTAATTGGAGGATTATCTTTTTTTCGGTCGACTTGCTTTAGTGGACGAACCGTCGTCAAGTGCCATACTGACAGCGAACAAATGATGCATTGGGAATCGGTAAATACAGGTTTCCAGCGCCGCTAGGCCCATGTGCCCATGTTAATGCGGCGAACACGAAGACCATTGTAGGTGAAAAGCCCTACTATTGATATGTCAACTGGTAGTGAGTGGAGTTGAGTGATAGACGAAACTACGTGAGCATTGCGTGCCTAATTCCGGAGGGTGCGTTCGAGTTGTCACTGCCGTGGCATCGATTTATGGTTTGCTATTTACTGTTTTAGAGTTTGATTTATGACTTAAATTCTAATTTATTTTAGGCTTAATTATATCGTAGGTATCCAGATGTTGTAATAGGAAAATATGAGGACTATGAACATTCTTATGTAAGATTTATATTAATTTCTGCGAGTAGTGGTGGACATGACAAGGTGACAGTAGGCACACTTAATGGAAAACCCTCGTATTTAGAGATAAAGAATATGACGCGTATTAAAGAATAATGTATACTGTATTGCTGTATTGTATTGTCTCTGCTTACCCTAATAGGAGACAGGCGTGATAGATATGAATGTATGTATGTATGTATACTGTACTGCCTATGGCTGTGAGATTAGTCCTGAGAATAAAGATACAGATTGCACTATTTATCTTATGCATGTTATATTTTCAAACCTAAACAATAATGCGTGCGTCGTTTCTTTTTATGATAGAAATGACGCAAGAAGGAATTAAATGCCTGAAACTAGGAGTTTTTCTATACTTTCTGCAGTTTTGTGATGAGCCAAAAAATAGGATAAACCAAATAAACGACTTTGACTGTGTTAACAAAAAATATATTAAGTTAAAGGTAACAACCTACCAATGTAAAAATATAATAACGAATATAAACATGTAATTTTGTTGATTTTGTTGCGACAATGTCAATATAATTCCACAGTCTCAATTGTAGTTAAATTACGCATCGTTTCGTACATAGCACCGACCCCGACTCTTAGGCATCGTTTGTAAACAAAGCATCGTACACTGTTTTAAAAGGCAAAATTGTTTCCGCTATTACAGCGGCCCCAGTCGCCCTGCGCCAATAAATGTAGGTGGGTATTTAGCAGACTATTTACTGCGCGACACTCCGCTCGCCGACTTCGCTAATACTCTTAATTATTTTTGCCAGTGTAAGCTGTTTTTCTGACGGGGAAATGCAACTGCAACATTTTGCATTTCGCCCCCTCCCCGAGACCCGCCGCCCTCATTACGTACTCTGAAACCGTCCGCCACGGTTGAGATCGCAGAATAATTAGACTTTAAATCAAGGGTAGCAAAGCGGTCAACCGCTCGGATGTGGTATGAATAGTCAATCGTCATTAAATTGTTCAGCTTTGGCAGTCTAATGCATTTGGGAAATAGCTTCGTTCGTACTGTTCAGCAATAAGTCTCAACCGATTCTACAACGTACCGAGCTAAGCAGTGATGTTCAATTGCCTGCTACTAATGTTACGGTGTACGTAAATAAATACTTATATATACGATTTAAGCTATTTTATTTGCATTTTATTATAAAATATCTATATTGAATTTAAATAAAGTACTAAAAGGCTTCTTTATTGTGTGATTTTCACTTAAGATCGTAACTGGAATGTTCCTACTCAAATTTAAGTATAACACGAGATGTGTGGATACGTTTAATGTATTGCTAATAAATCAAATATAAAGTACAAAATAATAAGTAAATTACATACTGAATAATAAAATTACAGTTTAATTAGTCTTGTCAGAAATAGAAATATGACAGTATGCATGAGAGTATCACAGTATATTCTGTAGTACTCATTGAGCTGTACATCTCTATAGACGACGGTTACCACTTACTTTCAAAAGAGTGATCACCGTATTAACTACATATTACGCATTTTTTTTTTCAAAATGAGTATATTCTACATATTTATGTCACATCGTTTTTATTGTGTAATTCTGACATTGTGACAATCAAAGAGATTGATTTATATGCAATTTTATACATATAATATTTACGATATTATCCAGGTCCCTACCTTGCTTAAGAACCTGTCTTTTAATTTTAAATCTTAGGTGTATTTGGTTTATAACACAGAGTCAATACAAACTTGCAATATTCCTAAAATTGCGCTGCAATCATACACTGAATTTAACATCAACACCAACCGGGCGGACTCGCGCTGTACTTTGATACCAACACAAATCCCTACCATTTTTTTTACTGTCGACTTCAGTTGCCACGCGAGACTAAGAACGCATTTTAAGTGCCCATTCAAAGAACAATGTTGCTAGTTACAGTTCTGCAACAGATTAGTTATATTACCAACTGAATAAGAGGTCACAGGTTTTCCTAGAAAATGACGAATTAATGTATCCACGAGGGGTAGGCACGAAATTTCTAACATTTTCAGTAATAAATGAAAATGTTGCAGATTTGCTTGATGAAATTATTAAATACGTAATTTACTTTTTTATACTATAAACACAATTTACGTAATAATAAAACGTAGAGGATGTGTACTCATACTTAGTCATTTTATGATCCTAAAGTTTTAACTCATTGCGACGAATAAAGTCGGGGTCATAATTACAGTTTATTTTTCAATAGATGATAATGAAATGGTAGCCTCGCCTGCGCTATAGGTATACGCTGGCGGAGCACCAGTGAAGGATGATAAGTGAGAATGAAAAGGTAGGTCAGTTAGCCCATCGTGATGAATACACCTGGAATTCAGCACGATGGTTTCCAGGGGAGACCATGTGGAGGTCGACCTGTCAGGGCATATTGTTAGCAATGGGACTGGTAGTCCACATTATTTACAATCCCTATTAGGTATATTATCTTAGTTGATTTTTATATTAAAATAAGGAAAAACGTTGTTTATAGAGTCAACTGTATATTACAAAACCAATTCTGAAAAATTTTTGTAGGACGATACATAAAACTTTACGAGGCACTACAAAATTAAGTCACATGCAATAAGATCGACGCCTAAATAGCGAATATTTTTTTATTGGACTATTAATATTCGTAACAAATATGAGTTTTTATTTTATTTAGGCAACTTAGAATAGAAAACAAGCTGACGGCCCACCTGATGAAAAGTAGTAACCATCGCCTATAGATATAAACGGTACCATGGACTTAACAGAGTATACTGTGTCGCTCACGATAGCTTTCATGCGTTGTCATTCCTTAGAACTAAGGTGTTATGCCTCCATACCCTATAATTTTATTGCTAACTAGAGTCTTATGCTATAATATATGAGTATACAGTGAAAAAATAATTGATTTAGTCATATACACGAAAAAATTTATCAAAGTTGTGGTTTACATTACCGCTGCATCCGCGAGAGTACAAAAGGCATTGCATACGTAGAGACAAACGCAAAAGAATATGAACTCCCCATAGTGTGCGACGGCGAGCGAAATTAAATTAATACAGGCTCGGCTCGCTTCAAATTTAAGCAGCGCAAGATTTAAACGACAGCTCACATTTCGTTGGTACCTACGTAATTATGCCGCGGCCCCCGCTCGCTCCGGGCGCAATGTGCCAAATCGCTTACCCGCGGCTCTGTGCACTTACCATTGTTTCACAGTAGCGGATGTATATCTGCCTTATATATTAATTCCTATTTTCGTAGACTGCATATGCGCCTGATTATATTATTAGAAATTCTTCTAGAAAGATGCGAAGTCATATTTTTCAGCCATTCGTGAGAATATTTCTACAGAAGGAATAAAATGCTCTTTCATTGGGCTGTTTTGAATATCATTAAGCCATTTATCCTCTGATTGTATTCCTACCGTACTTTGTTTAAAAGCTCCTGACCAGTAGTTCTGATATGACTCAGATCTAAAGATGATAATGCAATACACAGATGGTGAGATAGTAACCATTTTCTATTATGTCAACAAAAAACCAGTACCAATCTCATGAGATTACAGTTTTTTTTAACGGATGATAATAAAATGGTAATGATTCTTGTGCTATCGGTATACACTGGCAGACCACCATTTAGGGATGATTAGTGAGGATGAAAAGACAGGTCAGTTAGCCTGTCGTGATTAATTCAATGATAAATTAGTCATCATAGTTTCCAGGGGGAACTGCGTGGAGGTCGACCTGATATATTGACAGCAATGAGGATTAACCTCTCCATTACTAACAATCCCCTTCCCCTATGTCATTACTGTTGAAAACGACTAGGTAAAATGACAATTTGTTTTATTAGTTAACATTGTTAATTTTCCAATTTTTTATATCGTCTTTACTCGGATATTTATTTTCGGTATTGCCCAGAATTAGTTTCGGACTCAATTGGAAATAGGAACCCGAATACAGGAGCCGAATGCACCGCTGTGTTGCGATCAACTCCCTGTCGATGCTGTAGATGTACGGTTGGTGGTAGCAATGGTAGTTATTTTTTAATACTGGAAATTTTGTTGTAAATGAGCAAAGAAATTATATATAATTTTGTCATATTTCCATTATCGAGTCGAGTTCGCGTTGTAGTGGCGTTACGTCCTGAGTCAGCGCTGTTCGCCGCGCTCCGCTGCACTCCGCTTCCTGTCACCTTTGCTGCAACTTTCAGTTGATTTCATCGTTCTACGCAGATGTCATAGTAAATTTTGATAAAATACCTCTACGTGCTTGTGTCTACGAAATCGACTGAAAACAAGTTTGATCGCGGCTCTAATATAATTTTCCTTGGAAAGGATCTCTGCTTATGGAAGACCGTAGCCAAATTACGCTAGCTGTTGTTACGGTTCTACATAAATGGTGGGTAAACACACTATATGGTGATTTTCTATAAATCTTTTATAAACAAATAAAGAGTGTTCAGTAGGCCCAATTTGATTTATTTCTTTGCAAAAAAAGTAAACGTCATGTTCTTGAATTGTATCATGTTCAGGAACTGCATCAATTCATGAATCATATGAATTCCGAATGCAGAATGATATTGAAATAGTTACTTCGTCTGCGCTATCAGTTTACACTGGCGGGGTACCAGTGAGGGACATTAGATGATGATGAAGCAGGTCAGTTGGCCCATCGTGAAGAATTCAACAATAATTACGATGGTTTTCAGCAGGAACCGCGTAGAGATCGACCTAATAGTGTATTAGCTATGCTAGTAATGGGATTGCTAATATCCATCACTATCAACCCTTTCTCCCCCTAACATAGGTGTTGTGACGTAACGATACTCAACATATCCATATTTCGATCGGCATATTGGAATCCATCGTGGTCAGTGGGAAGCATACTACTGTCACTAAAATTAATTTGTTTTGTCTACTTTGTTTTCCATTACCGGAGGATTAGTTAGTCATTGTAATAAATTGTTGAAATTGCAACGAATAATATTGAGTTACGAATGAACGACAGTTAAGTATTAACGTATAGTCTATAAAGACTATAGATTTCGAAAACAATTAAAGATGTTATTATATAATTATATTATGTTTCCCAAAAAAATCTATTTCAATCAAAACAAATTATTTTCATTTAAAAACTAAATTACAATACAAAACCTATTTTGAACCGAATTGACAGAGTTATGAAGTAACAAATATTAAAAAAATAAAATACAACTGAATTGAAAAACTTACTTTATTTTGAAGTCGGTTGAAAAATATACAAGTTATGATTAAAAAAACAAAAATAAATAAATGAAATTCTTGCAGATAACAATGATTAGAATCGTGGCGTGAATAATATAGACAGACCAATATGGAAGTACACTTTATTGATTGTAAAAAGAATCAAGAAGCAGTTCAGAATTGATGAAATCGCGTAATTCGAGCAAAGGTACTTAAAAATATATGTGGTATAAAATATAGATATAAAAGCCACAAAGGTTTTATTGTTCTACCATATATATGTATATACAGAAGTTCGAATAGATATAATATAATTATAAATAGCCAAACTGCTAAATCGAATTCTCGTTTTAAACGAATTTAAATCGGATTAAAAACGAGCTCATTAAATTACGATGTAACCATTTTGTTATTTTATTAGCACGAATATTGTTATAATTTATATACTTATATAAAACGGGAAATGAGGTTTTAATTTATTATTTTCATTAGCAACTACCGGACTCGGATGCAAAAGTTGAAATTGCGCTCAGATATGATAATTCAGAATCTAATCACGTATGATAGACACAGAAACTGAGTCGAGTACAATCAAATTGCTGTCCAGGAAGCACAGTTTAATAAGCAAGCTTAAACTAATAAATCAAAGTGATTTGATTATTTACAGCTAGCAGCTAGTTGTGGGTTTGCTGTAGGATTATGCTAGATTTCCTGTATTAACGCCCCGCAAGTAGCACTTACTAGTGTTTCACACTGTTGTACGTAGGCACTTTAGTCAATACATTTAACACGACAAACTCGGTGTTATGTATTAGTATTAGGTGTTTACTGTGTATACTTAATTGACTGCAATGTTATTTTAGTTCCATTTAAATACATTTAGCTGAATAAAATTTGTATTGTTTAGCAACGTCTATGTGCAAAAATAAGCTATGAAAATGCTCTGGAAATGTTGACAATCAGGGAGATTAAAAATATGAATGGTTTCGTGTAATTCGTTAAATTTAAAAAACATAATACGCTGAAGGTGTAATATTAAGGAATAGTCATGTTTCATCATCATATATAGTTAATCATATTATTCGTTTGTGTTTATTACATTCGGACGTTGGTCTTCGATCACCGAAGTTATGCGACCAAAGACACGCTGAATATTTCGTTAGCCTAAATCTCTAGGACTAATTTGTGTTAACTTTACAGATATCGATGGAGGTAGACAACGCGTATATTAATGAGTATGACTACTAAATGATGTTACGTTACATTTTTTTATACATTAAGGGATTTGGTATCAATAAGCTATATATATTGTTACCAAA
Organism: Galleria mellonella; assembly: GCF_026898425.1. Taxonomy (NCBI): domain Eukaryota; kingdom Metazoa; phylum Arthropoda; class Insecta; order Lepidoptera; family Pyralidae; genus Galleria; species Galleria mellonella. The sequence continues at coordinate 3,057,256 of NW_026442042.1, read as the reverse complement.
TCCCCTTCTGTATCAAAAATACCATTTGTAATGTATCTATTGTCAATGTAGAATTTTCTCAACGTAAGTTTCATGTAACAACTTCACACTGAAATATAACCGAATACTTAAGCTCTTTTTAACAAATTATTACAAAAGTAGAGAGTAAATTTTTATGTATCAAAACAAAAAAATCAAAATAGATTCAGAATTACGGAAGATATCGCGTAATAAATACACAAACAGGCGATTTGAGAACCTATTCCTTTTCGAAATTGCATAAAAATAATAGCAGTATAAATTTACAGTAAGGTTATAGCAGATTTATTATATTAATGTTCCGAACGAGCAGCACTTATGTTCGACACGATTGCGGTTACGTCGGTGCGATAAACTAAGTAATCCGTCTAACGAGAACTGTTTCCGTTTATAACAACTTGTATGTAATAGTTATGTTACATGTACGCGCATAATTGCCTGTCTACTTATTAAATAGATTATAGAATGACTAGTAACCTGCCCCGGCTTCCCACGGTATTTGTTTTAAATAAAATACTGCCCATGTTACTTATTGGTAATGTACTCGTATTAGCGTGACTGTAGCGTTCATATCTTAGTTTCGTAGTACTCCTATATTATACCGATCTATAATAGACTGCAAAGGCCGACTTCAAGAATTTTGTTTAGCATTTTAAATTCTCGCCTAACTTTCAAAAGACGGGCTGTATGCTCGTTTGCTACCTTAGTAGTATAAAAAAAAAAAAAAAAAAAAAAAAACTTTCGAGTGATGAAAAGTAGCGATAAAAAACTAAAATTAATTCCAGTGACGCTGGTAGGTTCCTCATGTCACGTTGAATTCTATATTCATCCACTCATATCAGTCATCTACTGTTCACTGCTGAACATAGGCCTCCCCCTAAAAGGAGGGTTTTGGCAGTAATTGCAATGCTTGGCAAGCAAATTTGCGACCGTAGTTAGGTTTTGACGATGTTTTAAGAGGGACGCTGCTACCCATCCATCGACCATTCAGTTCTTGTAGTTGCCTCTTATGATGCTCAAGGGAAAGGAAGAAGTAGCTCATTCTATGACAGGACCACACGTCATTTAATATGAATTCTTTATACTTTGAGAAATATTGAAAGTTACGTTCATCACAACGGCAACAGTTGACAAAAGTCTCTGATTACCTCATTTAGGATTATATTCGTAAGCGTGTTTATTTTGTAAGTAAAATACATATTATTAATAAATTTATGTATGTAATTTCTATTTTGTTAATAGCCAGTTAATCAAGAATATTGCATTTGGCCTAAATTCACGTGATAGTCCTTAGGAGATACGGAGTGGCTGCCGTTGGCATATTACTTGTCAGTTAATTGTAATCAAGCTGTGACGGGCAATTTGACTAGCCTCTACGCAAGGGTCGTGAGCGATTGTCCCTCTAGTTGCACATTCCTACAGAAATATTTCATTAAGGATATTCTGTTAAAACATAATACTATTAGCTTTTACTCGCAACTTCGCCTGTGTGAACGGGATATGTTTATTAACCGGGATAAAAAGTAGCCCTTCTTTATTCCATGTAGAAAGTGTATACCAAATTTCATTGTGATGGCTTAAGCCGTTAAGGTGCTATGAGGTAACAAACAAATAAATTGACATTCAAATTTATAATCTTTCGTAGGAATTATTCTAATGTTTTACATTTCAGAACTGTATGTATTTATAAAAACTTATGTTATATCATCAGCATTGGTCATCATTATATGGAAAGGCCTTTACAAGAAGTCTCGTAGTACATAGAGATATTTGTAAATTTTTGGATATCTTAGATACTAAGGATGGTAAACAAGCTGACGATCGCACATGGTCACATAATGGAAAGAGGTAACTGTCACTTATAAATATAAACACCATCCTTTATACATTGTTACATATAAATGTCTGACTGTGATATTATACATTCATACTGTGTAATTGCATTTTCATACGTGGGATATGGAAAAAATAGACAGCCAGAAAGGCTTTTTTGAAGCTCGGAGAATTAAGACACAAGTTTTTTATTGCGTAAATAATGAAGTAAAATAAGATTTGAAGAAAAACATATTTATATCTGGCAACTGTGTTCACGGCAGAATCATAGTAGGGCTCAAACCTATCACAATCGGATATTCATGTTTACTGGAATAATATACTATATACTGCAGATTTATCCACGTAAATCAGTACATAAAGCAGCCTCTATGCTAAGTCAGGATATACTACTCATGTACCAATTTCACTCAAACTCGTTTAGTATTTTTGCGTGAAAGAGTAATAAACACCCATCCATTCATCTATCCAGCCATCGTTACAAACTTTTACATTTATTATATTAATAGGATTTATATTTAGACTACCACACATATAAAGTTGATGGCGCAGTTATTACTCAACTAGGTTATTTATCACATAAATACAAATTTATTGTTGTTAACCTTACTATTTCATATAGTTGGGAAATGGAAATTTCATATTAAACCTAGGTATAACTGCAACGTTTCATTTTAACAAAGATTTTGCTTAATTATTAATATACAAAACAATGAAGCAGTCTTGAATTCAAGCCAATAATATAATTAGTTGCTTAGTTATTATCACCGTCTTGGCTTTTATCCCAATTACTTAGGATTGCAATGCGTCTTGTTCATGTGGTAAGACTAGAAAAACATTATTTGACGGTTTCCTGTTTACCGCTATTAATTTTCATTCAATAAAATAACATAATCCAATGTTATTTTCCATTATTTATGGTACAATATTGTTTTATACCAGTCAGTAAGTAGTAATCATGAGTATTGTCTTGCATTATCATTCTTCAGAAAGGATTAAGATGATATTGTTTATTTTTTTGTAATTTTAAGGTTTTAGTTATTTACTTAAAAAAAACTGTAACCATGCAAGCACTACTGCTTTTTAGGGCTTTGTGCCAAAATGGTATACAGTAACTCTTATGATGCGATTTTGTTCGTTCGTCTGTCAGTTTGTCACATCACTCTAGCAAATAATATGGAATTAAAATTTGTAATAATTTTATTGTTGATGTTATTAACTCATACAAGTAACAAAAGTAATAAATGATAATATTATTTTATTTTATTTACCAGGGGTTCTAAAAGAAGTATACGAAATAACAACTTTATCTTGGTCCGGCCGCGCTTTGCACGGGTGGATAAAATTTTCAAAAATAGTATATAGTCTATTTTACTCGCTGATAATGCAGTTTTTTATAAGTTAAAGAATTGTTCAAATTGGTTAAGAATTTTTCGAGTTTATCCATTACATACAAATAATAATTGTTTATAAAGCTGTATGTACAAGAGCGCAAAGCTGCAGATAAACTGCAAAGCAGTTTCGCGGCATTAAGTATATGTATTGTCAATGTAACTGTTTACTTGAAATAAATAAAAAAAAAATCCTCTATGTAATTTTGGTATAGATGTACGGAATTCTTACATGTGAGTTAAACTCACACTTTTCTGCTTTGTTACTTGCTGTGTTACAAATATTTCGTAGTTACGTGCCATCAGGTATATCGTATATTTGATTGTAAATGTTACAGTAAAAATTTCAATAGTAAAGAAATAAAACTATTGTAAGGTTAACGATACTAACTACAAGCGTCCCATATACGTACTCGTTACGTTCTTTACGAGACCCTCCGTGGACCGAAAGCTAAACTGAAAGTGAACGTTCGAACATGAAAGTCGTACCTGCTTGGAAAATCTCATAAAATAAAGCTGTATTTCCTTTATGAGACGCTAACCGCTCGCTTTGAGTGTACAAATAGATAACATGTAACTAATTGTCTATGTTTAAATCTAAATAAATAAAAATCAATTGCCAAGTGTATGTAAGCTCATTACTTCAGAACGACCGCACTTATTTGGCTAATTCACTTTTTGTTTGTAATTGTCAGAACAAGGTTTGTATAAAAGAGAAAATTTAAAAAATTATACGGAACAATGAAAAATTTTGCGTTATTACCTCATAATAGACAATATTACTTCATAATATTATTCTTTCGACTATTGAAACTTCGCTTTCGACTATTAAACACATAAAGTTTGCTTTTTATAAAAATACCGAATAGAAAATGCTGTACAAAAAATTATATTTAAAATATTTGAATTTAAAACATGGAACCGTGTATTTATAAGTACTTACATTTTACTGCGCAACATTTTTTTGCTTTGTAAAATAAAACGGCAGCTTTGATCGCCACAAAATTTATGTTCCATTTAAAACTAATGTAAGAATATTTCTTAGAACTAATACTACTATTTCAGAATTCATAAATTTGTAATGTACATCACAATTAGCTTATATTAATGACTAGTGATTTAGCATGGTTTTGCGCAAATAGATAGAATTTTTGAAAATAATATATAGCTTATGTTACTCGCTGATAATGTAGCTTTTTATAGGAGAATTTTTAAAAACGGTCAAGTAGTTTTAGCGATAATCCATTATAAATAAAGAATCCAATTTTTCTTTTTTATAATATTAATATCAATATAATATATTTTTTGTTCTATTTTCAAATGGAATATGTAAAAAATTTTTAGTGACATCTAGACACGAGGTCTATATTTTTCTTATTTTTTTTTCTATTTTATTAAATATTTTCAATAATACTAAATCGATTTGCATGAATTCTTTTTCCAATCAATAGTATTTAATCCCATGTTAGTCGCATATGAATTTTGTCACGGTTGGATATAATAATATTTATGTAAAGCAAACTCATGAATTTACCCTTTATTTTGTGTACACGAACGTCAGTTGCAACTTAGTTTGAAGTAAAGACTTAGGTCAAAGGTGCTGGTCTTGATGGTAATTCATTTTAAGTACATACTTATAAGAACACAACATGGTTATAAAAAAACTTTGTAAAAATGAGCAGATCAACAACTTTGTTTTTTCCTATAAAGTTACGTAAGTAGGAAAAGTACCACAAAAGTTAATGTCGGCTCGTTGCTCGGTAAACTCGTTTATTAGTCGTCAATGTGTGACCAATAAAACAATTTATTAATTCATAGAAATATCACTTTATTTGTATTATCTAAATAGATTTTTGCTCGTTATTTCGTACACGTGGATTTCAGAATTAGGAAAATCAATGAAGATAAACCACTTCTAACTGGCATATCAAGATAAAATGTATATTAGATTTTAAGTTAGAGCTCCAGAAGTATAACTGTAATGCGGTAATAAACATATAGACAAACAGACAGAAAAATTCTAAAAAAAAATTATTTATTAGGCTTCTATTAGAAATGTTTTATTAAGAATATATATTTTTTCTTAAATATCTGCTAGGTACAAATATCAGTTATAATTTTCCATCGACTTCTAAACACTAAATACAAACTGTATTTTGTTTTGGATGGGAAGATACTGAGTTCGATGGCAATGAAGCTACATGACATATTTAGTTGATAGTAATACAACATTTCATATTACACTGTGTATTTACAATTGCGTCTGTGATTCTGTTTACCGCGTCTTCATTCAGTCCATGTATGATAATTAACTATATCAACAATAAGAATACTATTTATTAATGTTAAGTGTGTTCAAACCTATTTTTTGCATTTGAAGAAACCTTAATATACATTTTTTGAAAAACCCCATACTGTAGTATCCAGGAATAATCTCGGCAGGGAATTCATTCGAAAGCTTGGGTGTTAGCGGGTGAAAATTTCTTTGAAACCGACCTATACGTGACTATTTAGGTTCAAGCGCATGAGGATGAATTCTCTGTCGATGATGAGCGATGCGATGATAAAAGGTACATTAGTATTTGCATTATTTAATAAATTAAAAAAAGATATTTTACATTTATGAATGACGACGAAAATGAAAGTGAAAAATAATAATTTCCATAAATTGGTGCAATATAAAGATCGTTGTTTTATAGTTTTATTTTTTTATCAGACCACTTTTTAAAGTATCGAAATTATTAAAAATTTGTTAAATGTTCGAAAATAGACAGATAAAAGGAGACGTTCCTAATTTTAAAATTTCAGTATGAAGGCCCTTAAACTCAAGGACTGTATTAAACTAGACTAGACCTAAAGATTTCCGTGCTTGTAATTCAATTCATTGTATTATATATTTATTGTGTTATATTATTATTCATGTACTTTTATTATTTACATATGTAGGTATATAGAGCTGTTTTTATTGTATTATATATTCAATTTTTTTACTGGGTAATATTTAGTTTATCTTTAATTGTACGGTTATTACCCTTATACATTCTACAGTTTTTTTTAAGCTTCTCAAAGGTTGACTGTAAGAGATCCCTTTATGGGATAAGTCCGCCATTGTATATTAAATCATTTATCAGTGTTTAATTTGAGTTATGTACAATAAAGATTTTACAATACAATACAATATAGTTAGTTGTGGTTGTGTAATAAAGAAATAAATAAATAAATTACAATAAATGAACAAGAGAAAATATATAATTTAAACTGTTTATGGATACCACATTTATTTTGCACTGTTTTTATATTTATAGTTTATAACATTTAATTAAAGTGAATCTCACGGTATCACATTTATTTCAATACATTAACTCGTCTATGATTGTCATACATTACAATTATTATTATTATATGGCAATTAAGTGAGCTGTGTTAATGAGCTGTTAGGTCACCGTGAAATAACATGTAAACTCATTTTCAAACTTACCATATTAGAACATACATATCATTATTATCTATTAACTGCCCACTGCTGAAGCCTAAGCATAACATTAGCCTAAGTCCCATAAGGAGGATTTTGCCAGTAGTTGGCATGGCAGGCGGGTAGACAACCGCAGTTAGGTGCTGCTGCCCATTTTTCGATCATTAAGACACCTTAGTTGCCTTTTACAACACCCAAGGGGAATTTAGGGATGGCTTATTCTATGCCGGGACCACACGGCATAGAATATACATTACTTGTTTTTTAATTAACGGTCGGGTAAAATTGTGTTTATTTGTGGTCTAAAATGGCAAGCAAACTACTCAGCTACTAATAGAAAGCTCTTACTTTCATTATTTTTACATGACGAGAAATGTTAAACGACAGATTACAGCATGACACTAATGGCACTTCGCTTGCCTCTTCTCTCTTATGTAAGTGCATAAGAGCAACAAGGTAAGGCGTAATGATTCCTGTATGCAGTAATTACTTAGGATTTTATTAATACTTTAAAATGAAATGTACCAAGTTCGTTCTTGAGTGAGTATTATGTGGGATAGAGTTGCTTTAAGTACTGAGCGAGTCAAAAGATCACTTTTATGATGATATAAATTGTTAAATAAAATCTAAGACTAACCTTAAAAATAATATATTTCTAAGTTTTACCAGAGGTAGACTTTGTAAAAAGATCACTTTTATGATTGTGTTTGCATATAAATTGTTAAATAAAATCTAAGACTAACCTTAAAAATAATATATTTCTAAGTTGAAAGCTGGGAGTCGTGTCCATATGCCACAAAGATTGTCTTTAATCTGAAAATATAATTTTGATTATAAGACTAAGTCTGGTATGTTATTATGTATATATGTATGTTATATATGTATGTTAATATATAACCAGCCCATCGTCACTGCATCTTGCTTATTCTTAAGACTATGTCATTCACTTTGATTCTTCTGTGGATATGCCCATTTCAGATTCTATCATATAAAGAAATTCAGAGCATAACCCTCTCTATAGTTCGCTCAAAAACTTGAAGCTTTTGTATAGAATCAGCCATGTAGGACCATGTTTCAGTTCTGTAGATCATCAGTGAAGATTCATCATCATCTACCTACCCTTATCCCAATTATTATATGAGGTCGGCGTAATATGTTTTTTTATCCATATTACAAAAATATTTGGCTTATAGTTGTACTACCGGCTGCCTGCTTGACTTCAACCCTTTTTGGAAAAATAGTACATCATCAGTGAAGACTATTACAAAATATTTTCATACCTTTTTTAAAGTATATTAACCATATCGTCATTATATCAGCTGGTAACTGTCCACTGCTGTATATAGTCCTCCCCCATAAGAGGGGTTCGCCAGTAGTTGCTACGCTTGGCAGGGGGGTTAGAGAGTTTATTTGTAGATAGTTTGGTTATATTAATACATACATACCTACATACATATCTGTGACGCTTGTGTCCCATTAGGGTAGGCAGAAACAATAGAACGCTAAATGCTTTGCCAATTTTTGCCAATTTGGTGATATTAACTATATGTATATTGTTAATTTTAATATACTTATAATATATGTGTGGAAGTAAATATAAAACGCAGAGGGCAAATTGCAAGTAGATACTGAATCTATTGATCTGGAAATCGGATGAGTAATTATTTTAATCCGGATATCAGATAAAAACATAATTTACGTAATATTACAAATGAAATATTAAGATTTAACTTTTCAATTTGACCTATATTTTTATATATTTAAATAAAAATAGTTCCGTTGTGTAAATGTTTAATATTAATAGTACCTGTGTCAAAAGTGTTACCGTGCTTTGTAGTGGCGATTGCCGTTAATTACTTTAATTAAACAAATAGTAATTAATATATATTATAAAGTTAATGTGCATTAGATATGTTCAAATGTTTATATAATTTAAATTATAAAATACGAGTTTACGACTGAAATAACTATGTTACAAATACAAATAATGCAACGTAATATACGACTACTAGAGTACTTCATAGTCATAAAGTTTATCACAGAAATAGAATACTTTAATTGTAAAATTAAACTAAAGTGTTTATATATATATTATTTAGATATTTTTTTAATAGAATTCAAAAAGAAGTAGGTGCTTATTCGGTTGTATTTTATGTTTGTTACTACATAACTCTATCAGTTATAAATCGATATGGAAAATTCTTTCTTATCTGAAAGGATTTCGTAGTCGTTTAGAAATTTTTACAAAATCGGTTCAATAGTTTAGTTTTGAAATTAAAATAATTGATTTTGCTATAATTGAAGTAGGTTTTTTTGTGGAATCTTAATTTATTTGCAATTTAGAATGGCGAATAAGCGGACTGCCACGTTGATGCTAAATGGTAATCGTTGTTTGTACACATATCATACACATAAATTAACAAAAAGGTAATCAAGTTTTTTTTTAATTATCGCTGAAATACTCTCTAATTTAAATTAGTAATAAATCCAAATATTTAATCAATTACTCGAGTTTTTATTTGTACTAAAAATTGATATCACTGAGTGTGATTTAATTAATTGTTAAGCGTACCGTGGTGTCGATTCTGAGGCGGAATTACTTTAAATCTTCTCTAAAATTAAAATTTATATTATTACAATTATTAACAATTATATTATTACAATATTACAATTTAATATTACTGTGAAATCTTCATTATAAGGACTAAAATAAAATAATTCTGTAATAGAATTAAGAAAAATTACTTCGGTCAGAATCAGTCGGCTGGAGTTCAGGGCCCCAGGCAGAGAAAACAACGCACTGTGTATATAAGAGCACAGCTTTCTGCATCTCTCCAGAAGTCAGCTACCCAACTGTTTTAGCTATTGTTCCTGACTGGTTGGGATAAGACCAATAATAGAACGATTGGGATGATATCGGTGGATGTCACCCCCACATTTCAGTCACTTCGTGAGCACAGTCGAGCCACTTTCACTCGGTTTCGGCTTTCACGACTTCATTATTCTTATTATTAATGTTAAAACATGGGTAGGTGTCAAAGTGTAAGGAGTTCATTATACCGTGTGGTCATTTTGTATTCTGTTTATTTCCACGATGCTCTTTATGTTTACAGACGATGGTTACTACTTTCTATCAGTTTGTCCACCAATTTAAGGTGTATAAAAAGCGTGACTTATTAATTTAAATTTAAAGAGACTTTTTTATATTTAAACAAAATATAAATATTAACAAAAATAAATACTTTAATCCGATTAATACTTGACATCAAAGAGGAAGCGAAAGTAAATAAAAACGTTACCTATTTAGCAATCAGTCAGAAAGTCAAAGGCAATTAGTTCGATAACGACAGACGTACAAACCGGGTATGTATATGCTAAACCGGATTATATGCAGTATCTCGACAACTGAAAGCCGGGACACTGGCTGAGCATTAATTAAATGCAGTGTATGCAACACGTAAATGCACTTTGGCGAATGCTTATACCAGAAATTATCGGACTGAAACATATTAACTGCGATTGAATCCTATATAGTTTATTTATTGGTAATATTCTAAGTAAATGCATTCGTATGCGGTATGGACAAGGTGAATTGATTTTGTAATTGCTAATAGAATGAACTGAATCATTGCAATACACCTAATGATTAGATTAATTGTTTTATGCTACTTTTTGGGAGTCGTACACAACGTAAACAAATAAAGTATTATATACATTTTTATATTTTTTTAGTGTCCAAGTGATCTGTGTTCGAATGTCCAGTGTCCGAGTATCTGATCACTGGACACTCAGACAGTGGACATTCGGAGACTCGAATATTTGAATACTAGGTATTTTAAAAAAAGAACTTTTATGATAGTAATCCGCCACCTCGTGGCTGTGGCTATTTTAAAATGTATTGTATAGTATTGTATTGTAAACACGTTTTTATTGTACATAATTTATACTGGACACATTAACAGATTTAATATACAATGGCGGACTTATCCCATAAAGGGATCTCTTTCAGTCAAGCTTTGAGAAGCTAAAAGAAAACTATAGCATTTACAAAGGAAAAAACCGTACGGCTAAAGATAAACTCAATAATATCTAGTTAAAATTGAACATACAATACAATAAAAAATAACTGTAAATAATAATAAACCTACATACAAATACATAATTGTTTGTTGTTTTGTTTGTTTTAATTATTAAAACAAGGCAAATCTATAAAGAAGTTATTAGTGCATCTTAAGCGGACTTTAATCTCTTGAAATTTGAACCTTTCCCGAAGGTAATGTGTATATGTTGGATTAAAAAGAATTTTGAATAGAAGAGTAACAATGTGGACATTTCTCCGTAGCCTGATGAGAAGTCACTTAAGTTGACTGCGATAACCAGATATGTGGTTGAACTTTCGAAGGTTATAGATGTATCTAATACATTGGTTTTGCAGTAGCTCAAGCTTATTAACAAGCTCCTGTGTGGGATCTAGGTAGGCAACAGCAGCATAGTTTAGGAGAGAAAGAAAAAGAGATTGAGCTAGTAACAGTCTAGTTCCTAAAGGAAGGAAATTCTACACACACTAATATTATATTATTATTATACACTTTTTGAAAACAAGTCTTTGTTGAGGAACATGTAGTTTGTATTTAAGTCTATTTCTATTTTCTTTAACATCACCGTTTCTTTTAAATAAATGTGGATATTTATTAATGAATATGCACATTTCATACATATAAAGTTATTTATAGCATTTCGTATATATAAAGGTAGTATATATAAATCAGTTAGCCTCCAGTTAGTTCTCTTTCGCATTCTTTACAATCATGTCTGTAGACAAAATAGTAATCATAAAAGTATCTTATTGAAATTTTTATTAAAAATCTTTAAATTGTATCAAACAAGTCACCTGCCTTTGTAGAATAAATAAATATTATATATTTTTTTTAAAGATTAAATAATATAATTTGATAAACAGCTTTTAGTTTTGTAACGACATCAGAATAATTTCAATTCAATCCAAACGTAAAAGTTTGGGTTACAGCGAGCTTTCGAAATTTGCAACAAAGTTTAAGGTAATTTTGAAAAATATGATATAATGGTTGTAGAGGGCGGAGGGTTGGCAACTTTGGAGAGGAATCGGCCCCCTGGGGCTGTGATGAATCTTTCACACACTTTATCGCTTCATACCGAGAATCGATCGTTAGATATTTTGCAATTCTATGTATCTACTTATATAAAGTGTTCATAAAAAAAGTAAAAAAAGAAATGCGAAATATAGTGGGTGGGACACCATTAACATCCTTTTAAAAGTCTTTTTTTTTTCATTAAAAGAGTCGACCAGTGAAACTAAACATTTTTCGTAGTTTCTATAAGATATAAAAAAATAGTTGAGGAACAATAAACATTAAAGCTTATTAAAACGATACATGAAAAACTAAGAAATGTTTATAATGAAAAAAAGTTTAATTTATAGAACATTCCTTCAAAAAAATGGTATTAATTACGATTTTACTTTGTATTTTATTTTTATTTTCAATAAAATACTGGGTAATTCTAATTGAACAAATTAATATAACAAAATAAAATTAGAAAAAAAAGATATTGCTCATAGAGATATTGTCATTTTATTGATTGTTTATTTGTAATAATAATGAAGAAAAAATATGATATCTATATACATATAATAGAACTGTAGAAGTCGAATGTCTGTACATATAAAAAAATGTTAAAATTGGAGTCAGGGGAATGTTAGAAGTGAAATAGAACACATCCAGATTTTTTTTCAAATTTTTGTTTTACGTCTGTTTGTCTGTTGGATCGATTTAAATGAAATTTTGCATGGTGGTACCTTACATCTCCGGTCAACATTTTAAATACTTTTAAAGAGTTCCCATGGGATAGTTAAAAAACTCTAGTAACTTATAAAGCTTAGTACACAACCCATTAAGTAAAGTCATTTTGACCTAAAGCAAAGAGTGAGAATGACACGTCATTTGGTAATTTTGGTCCAGTATTCCCAGACATAATAAATAGGTAGGTACATACATCGATATATACTAAACAGGAATAACAAATACCACGCGGACAAAGTTGCGGGCATCAACTAGTTATAAAATAAAGTTGCAAGTGATTTTTATTGATTTGTTTGTTACCTCATAATGCTTTAATGGCTGTATCAATTGTCATGAAAATTAGTACATATGTATTATTTGAAATGGAGAAGTACATGAGGTCTATGGCTTTCTCCATAAATCAAATAAAAAGTAGTCTATATCAGAAGCTAATTTTGTCTCGATCATGCGGATAAAGTTGCAGGTAAAAGCTAGTGTAGAAAATAACTTAGATTGAAATATAGACAAAATTAGGTAACAAAATAATTTCGCTTTTCGCTCATCATGTGGTTTATCAGCTGAGTACACTAGACATAGTTGGAACAGTAGAGGCCGGTGGTCACCGCAGGTTGCTCTCGTGAGTTGAAGGGGACCGAACTGTTAGTGGCCACTCTGTCGCACTTGCCCGATTTCCCTTATTAGGTGACTTAATGAATATTATGTGATTGTTAGTATAGGCAATATAGTATTAGAAAAGCAATACACGTGTATATTAAGTACCGCTTTGGTTGATATTAAGTTACATATAGATAACTGCATTTCAATATTTTATTGAACTAGGTGTTATTTTGCAGAAGTTCATATCACTGGTCTTCTTTTTCTTCTTTTCATTTAAGAGTTTCCTCTTGTCGGTGTAACTATTTCATGTATCTTCTTCCAGCCAGTTCTATCTCAGGCCATATCCTTAACCTCCCTATATGAAATTACACCTAGTGTTTCTTTTATCTGTCCCATGTAGTTATTCCTTGGTCTTCCTCTTCCTCCTCACTGGTGGTAGAACTAATAATAACAGTAGTCAATCTTCACATGTTGGCAGCCGTACGCATACTAATGGTAGCGAAATTGTGCAAAATATATAGTTCTAAAGGAGTAATCTGTAATTTCATTTTTTTTTCGTCTTTGTATGGTATATTTAATAAATTAATCAAAGCAAATTGATGGCGATTTAGTTAAGTTACATATTGGTCAAGTACAGAAATTTCTTTGATTTACACTCCACAACTTTTGGTTTCTATTTTTTTTTATTGATATTGACTGTTTTATCGTATCAGACATTTATTACACCACCTATCAAAACTACAGTCTACTCGTAACTACGGCCGGTGTAACTTGGTCGAAACGTCGAGATAACCTAGATAAATCTAGTAAATAATCATAGTTTACCTAAATGATCGCGTTAATTCCCATCACTTATAAACTATAAACACGCCACATTAATGAAGATGCAAAAATCTTTAGAAACTTTTATATTTATAGTATTGATAGAATAGTTTTTTTTATGTGTATGGTATCTACTTACTCGTATTTTAGATATTATTTTATATACCTTATTCCAGACTGTAACTAATCTATTCATATAAAAACAATCTACAAACATTGTTCATTCAATGTTATATTTTGCTCAGGATAAAACTTACCGATTTAGCAACCCATTGTTTGTCTATTGTTCAAACTTTATTCTCGAAAGTTTGTTTGTAATTTATTTATGGAAAGAAAGTCGTTGCTTTGTAAGATATGGTGCGCTACTCTATTTAGAATAACGTTATGTTCTCCTACTGCGCGGCATTAACAGTTTTATGCGTCACGAGAAGCGATATTTTTTTAAACAAACAGAAAGGGATAAAATATCTTATTCAGTAAGTAAAGAGAGGGATTGCCGACGGTGACCCGGCTAGGGTATATCCCGAGTAACAGCAATAAATGCTGGAAAAGTATCCCGAAACATTTCTTAGTTTCACGCGTTCGACACGTTTGCTTTTTAGATTTTCACTCGAAAGAGTTTCGTAATCTTGTACCTTAGTTACGGGTCACTGTCTAACTCAATTGGCATTGTGATACGATTTGTAGCGTGCTTTTGGTCTGTTTTCTGTGTGCAGTGAATTTAGTTGTCGAATGTCGTGTACTAAATCGATACGAACACTTAGTGTGTATATTTGTTTTATTTTAGAAATTATTTATTAAACTAATTCTGGAAAAGTGCGACTTTTCAAATCAAAATCAAATCATAATCACGTGAAATAAACGTCAAGTGAATGATACTTCATCTTTAGTAGAAGTGAAATTTTTTCCCAACGGGTTTTCGGGAAATCCTTAATATTCATTAAGTCATAAATGGATACTAATATCTAGTTTCAAATCTATTCTATAACATATTTATATAAGGGTTGGGGGGAAGGGATTGTTAGTAATAACAACTACCAATCCCATTGCTAAGAATATACCCTGTCAGGTCGATCTCCATGTTGAACCCAGTTGTATTCATCACGATGGGTTAATTGATCTGCCTTTTCATTCTCACCAATTATCCCTCACTGGTTCCCCACTAACATTATATTTATGGAGTTATGAATTTGTTACAATATCAAATTGATATGATTATTGAGAATCAGCCGCCACAGAGTTCTCGCTCTGCATTATGGCTCGAAAATCATCTCTGCGGTTTTCAACGAACATACCAGCGAAGGAGACACAGTATTGTGGTAGCTCGATCAACGTACTTGTACATATATATATCAGTATGTTGATACCATCATCAGTATCAAAACCGCTGAATGTAGTGTTTTGAAATTTTACAGGTAGGTTTTTTTATACAGCGTAGGTGTACAATAAGAAAAAAAAATATTTAAAATTAAACTACTAACGGAGCAGAACGAAGGTTAATAGTTCCTGTGGTAACACGCGAATGAAGTCGTGGGTAAAAGCTAGTTAGTAATATGTATAAAATTAATTAATGCGTGATGTTTTAAACCATTTCCAGGCGGTAAAATTTTGTTTTGCAGTCTTTACTCCCTTGCTGATCCTATATTAATTTAGGTACTATTGATGCCACTACACAAAATTCTGCATGTTATGCAGCAATATCTACTTATAGTTTAGACACATACTTCTCCATTATAAATTTCATTATTTTCGATTGAAAATTGGTGACAGTATTGAAGTAGCTGCTATTTTTATTTGCGACACTAAATGTACTTGTTACCGACTGCAGGCCACAAACCCAAGTGGCGGCAAGTTGCTTTTCGATATTCTAGTAGGGCAGTAATTCTTCTAGAGCAGTAATTAACACTTCGGATAGCGTTAAATATATCATTAATCTTCGGTACCTGGGATTCTACAATCTTATTTTTGAATTATCTTATCAGAGGACAATTTTGCACATAGTCGTTTGAATGTACCTTTAAATTTTGCCATCAAGTACAAAACGTAGCATAATTTCTGCATTGACAATTTATCATATGGTTCAGAGACTATTAAATATTATTCTTAATTGTTGAAGATGGAATGGTGTAACTATCAATAGAGTACATATAAAGTCAGATCAGTTGGTCAATTCTAGCGAATTTGCTATGAGTCAACTACGACGGTTTCCTAAGGGACAACGTTTTTAACCTGGCTGAATATACCCTATATTGCTAGCAAAGGAGAATCTTATTGCTATGCAAAGGAGAATCGTGTGATCATTCCCATTATACGTCGAATACTTAAGGGTTGAAATTCTCTTCCGGCGTGTCGTCTGTTTTTACAGATTCCTTTTAATTACACTAAATCACTATTTAACAGACGAGATTGTAGTCAAACGTACTCAAATTTAATATATGTATATAAAAAAAGATATAAAATTATATATCCTTTTTGTATATACCTTTTCCGAGATGATGATCAAGACCACAATTGCCCAGGATTTAAGGAGTTCTCTAACATGTCTCCATTTTATACTGTCATATGACACAGAGAGCAGATAGAAAGTTGATGCAAACAGAAAAGGGTTGCAGATCGTTAAACGCGAAGGGATTGGACATTTACGTCCACAGACGAATTCGGCTAAATGTCAAGGCTATTTTTACGCTCCAACTATAAAGGACTCCCATATGTTACATATTTTTTGTTGGCGAATTGTTTCGGCAAATTAATGGCTTCATTTTTATTGATGTCAAAGGGAGCAAAAATCAAATAACGTTTCGTCATGTTACAATTTTCATGTAACCATTATAATGTTTATCGATTTATTTATTTATGGTTTTCTTATCACAAATGTTGTATACATATTAGTTAGTTTTAAACATAAAAATAAGAATTTGAAGACTTTATTTAGACATCGGAGGTGACGAGACTTATTATCATCTTATTAATATTATAACAGTGAAAGTTTGTAAAGATATTTTATTTTTTAATCACACTTAAACGCTCAATGGATTTAAACGAAATTTGAAATATAAATTAATACATAGAATACTTTTAACCTAATTCACATGTCTAAAATCACGAGATACAAATAGTTTATAAAATAATCATTATGTACTCGAAATTTGTTTATTGCAATATATTCAAAAATTATAATCAAATCTAAAATCTTATATAAAATATACTCTTTATTATATTACCTGAGGGTTTAATTTTATCAAGATAAAATCACGCCCTCAGGTAATATAATGAATTTTAATAAAGAGCATTTCAAAAAGAACGAAAATTAACGAGAGTATGAATAGTGCAGACATTGATTTAAATTTGATAGTCCCAGATTTCTCTGTTCATATAAATAGCACACCAAGGGCTGTTTGCTATATCTCTTTAAATCTCAATTGACTTTTAATATTGTTTTGTAAATTACATTTAGAAGCACCGAATTGGAATAGATAGGTATTTATATTAGATACCATGCAAATTAGATATACAACATTTTATTATCAAGCCTTTTGGCTCATCATTATATTAACCGTTAATTATTCACTGTTGAACATAGGCTTCTCCCTTGGGATATTTTTCGTGGCAACTTCTGTTGCCACGTTTGACAGGTGGATTGGTAACCGCAGTAGGTTTTTGAAATATTTTAAGCGGGATGCTGCTGTGCATCCCTAGATCATTAAGTTCTTTTAGTCACTTCTTACGACACTCACAGGAAAGGATGGGGTTGGCCTATTCTATACCGAGATCACACAACAATGCCAAAATTTAAATACTCTAAAAGATTTTCTACTTTTAAAACCTTTGAACAGAAAATACACTCATTTTAGAAATATCTTGAGAAGAGGGTTGTGTTTATTTCGTAGAATCAGATTATGCCATATGACTGAATTCTAACTGTTAATTAAGTCACACTAATATCGAATCACAGGTTTTGATATTGAAAATTGTAATTTTGATCATCTGTATAATTTTTAATACATTCCTTATTTTATAATGGAGAGGATGTAGGATGGATAAATGCGGCCCAAAACCATTGCCTATGGGTCCCAATACAATTTAGTTCCAAACTGTGTGAAATAGTACCCCAGTATCTACCGGGTAAGTCGGTCCCCTGTTGACGATACAATAAAATGAGTACTTAGTTCTCGAGTAAACTACAAATTACTGAGAACTTGTTCGGCTTAAAATAATTAAGAGTCTTTGTCCGGCTAGTCGACTGGACAACTTTGCGGCTTGGCCCGTCCGGTTCTAAAGATTAGATCCGATATTTCTCGAGTTAGCTTCTCAAATAATTCCTCTGTTATAATTATATACAAACTTACTAATATTTTGTTAATATTAAATGACATTGTACGGTATCTATATATATTTCTTTATACCATAGAGATAGCAAACAAGCATACAGCCCACCTGATGGTAGGGGTTACCGTAGCCTATAAATTCCTATAATACCAGGGAATTATGCCCGCATTGCCGACCCTGAAGAAACCTTTTTACCCCCTTTGGAAGAACCCCATGCTGTAGTCTCTTGGACAAACTTCATCAGAGAGCTCATTTTATAGCACTTGAGTGTTTGTGGGAGAAAACGTCTCCGAAATCACGTTGTACGCGACCATCTAGGCTCTATATATACGTATAAAGATAATTTTATGAACTTACTATGTTTATTGTTTCCGACAATTGTTTTCACTTCAACCGGAAGTCTTCTTCAGGGAGAGTACGGCGCTTTAGTTGCTTGTAGAGACCGTGAAGGTATATACAGTACTTTTGCTAATTATAACTGTCATTTGACGGGACTAAACTCGTATTTGTTGCTATTTTCAACTGGCTATAAAAAGAAGAAGGTTCTTAATTCGCTTGTATTGTTTTATGTTTGTTACTTCATAACTTCGTTAGTAATTTCAAAATTTATTTTTTATCTGAAAGGGTATGTTTATAGATTAGTCCCATAATTTTTTTATCAAAATCGGTATAGTAGTTTAGTTTTTAAATCAAAATAATTGGTTTTGCTATTAAAGTTGGTTTTTTTATGGTACAAAATCTTGAATTGTTAATGGCCTGGGTATCATTCTTAATTGTCCCAAAATCAATATAAAAGCAATAAAACCCTATAGATAAAAAAAAGACGTGATGATCTGTCCAAAATTGGCGACGTAATTGCCCAACATACCTTATTAATAACTAATAATTAATTTGACTTTGTACATTACGTTTAAAATTAAAATGTTCTTATCATTATGTTTGTGCACAATAAAGAATGTCTAAATACAAGTAAAGAAATAATTCAGAAGAATCAAAAAGAACTTTCTTTTGGATGCCACTTAAAAAGTAATTAAAAAAAAAATGGTAAGGTGTGAGTTGAATTCACACGTTGAGTGTTCCGTAAATAGATATATAAGATAAAATAATCTTTATTGCAATTCTTATACAAAATATATACCTTATAGTTATTACTATTAATAATGCAATTCATAAATTTTTAATAATTTTTATATTTCTTAATTGTTAAATATCTCTAAATTGCTAAAATATAGCTCTATGACAGATGGACGGAAGAATGGATGAACGGACAAAATCGCACCAAAAGGGTTCCTTTGTACTTTTTGGTATAAACCCTAAAAACTAGATGGCGTTATATGGCATTGGTATTTATTATTTTCATAAATATGTTTTAATATTCCTTACCGCAGAGTGCTAATTTTGTTTTGTCAATCACATTAGGGCACCCTTGAAGCTTCACCCACGCTGAGCTCTTTATTATTCGTTCACGTGGGAATTTCCTAAAATATTCTCAATTTTAGAGAAGCAACTGTACAAAATGACAAAATTAATGGATTTATTGATTTACTTTGGTAACTTTCTACTTTCATTGTATGGATAAGAAACAAATTAAGTAAATCGACGTATAAAATAGAAAACAACATTAGGTGCAGAGGCGAAGATATTGTGAAAAATAAAAAAATCTGTCGTTACATACTTTAAAACTGTTAACTTATTATTATAAATGAAACTTAATATAGCTAAGATATCGTTTTTATGAAAATCATTTAAGAATTTATATTGTAAGCAGACAGTAATTTAAAAAATACGAATAGTCTGCTGAAGTTCGACTGTTAACCATCGTAACTCAGGAAAATAGAATTTAGTATGTTACTAGCATGTCCTATGTATGTAACTATGCATCTCATTAAGTTTGTTGTTCAATAATTGAATATATATCCTATTTGCCACCATAGAGTGTGACAGACTTCGTAGTAAAATAGTGGATGGTACTAAGGACGGTGAGACACATATTGCTAATCTAATGTAAAGATTTTATTTATATTTATTCCAATATAAATCATCTTTTTCAAATAAACTTGTTTATAAGCATTTTTAAATCGTCATTGTCTTCTTAAGTGGGGGTTTGCAAATCAGCTAAAGTAGAACATGTCTCCTATGGTAGTCCTTAGATGAGGGAATAGGTACTGAGGGCAGGGTGAGTATTTGAATGTATTATAAGTATATTCTGTAATGCAACGTTTTTCTGATGTGTATCCAAAGGAATAGTTTTTTTATGTTTTATATGTTTGTCAGGAAGACAAACGAGCAGATCATCTAATCGATGGTAAGCGGCTACCCTTGCCCATGAACCCTTGCAACATAAGAGGAGTTACCTGAGCGTTGCCGGCCTTTAAAATAGATAGGTATGTTTTTGAATTGTCCCATATTATAATGTATGGAAAAACTGTATAAGGAAGCTCATTCCATAACTCAGAATTCCTTATAAAGATGATATGCTTTAGTAATTGAAAATCTCTTATTGAGTATGTTCTACCTAACAGCATGTTCTAGGGGAAGGATGTTTAGTAATGCGGCCTACAAGTCACATTGCTAGCAATATACCTTGTCAGGTCGACCTCGTGCTGAATTCCAGGTGTATTCATCATGGTAGGCTAACTGATCTGCCTTTCATTTTTACATGTTATCCCTCATTGGTGCCCTGTCTGTATATACCGTTAGTGCGGGTGGGGTTGCCATTCCATTATCATCCTTTAAAAAAACAGCAAGTTCTTACCTAGCGTTGTGAAACATCAGGTTATTTAAAAAAAAAAAAACAAATAATAGACATACGCCACCGCACTTTATCTAGTTTCACACCCGGAGCTGTGAGAATATTCGCGTAAGTCGAAAGTGCCAAAAAGTTTAACAGGAATTTTGCACTAGGTAAGTTTGAGAGGTGCTGGAGACGCCTCGAGTGTCCGCGGCGTGCAAACTATGTCTTTGTTTCCGAGTGTCTGTTTACGGTTCAGACGTGTTTATTCGTCGACACCACATGCGAATTTACAATAATAATATATCGCACTTGGTCTGTCGTCACGAGCAACTTGACGACAACACATTAGGTGTTGTTAAAAGATTGGTTCACTGTTACAATTTACTTTAAATTATATCATGTCAGCCTTTATTTTTACATTGCTGAATATAAGCCTCCTCTTGAGGCTTCTGCTAGTAGTTGCCACGCTTGGCAGGCAGATTGGCAATCGCAGTTAAGATTTGGAGATATTTTAAGAGAGATGCTCCTGCCAATACATTCTCCCTCAGTTGCTTCTTACGACACCCATGGGAAAGAAAGGGATGACCTATTCTATGCCGGGACCACACGATGCTTTAAATTTAATAAAAATGTTATTATTATTTGTAGATTTAAATATAAAATAGGTACGTTGACGCAGAGCAATAATTGTTTGCGTTGATGATATAGGTTATAAATGGAAAATATTTTGAATCTATTCTTACTAATGTTATAAGTGTGAAAGTGAGTTTGTTACCTTATAGTGCTTTAACGTCTTAACCAATCATTAGAAATTTGGTATACACTTACTACATGGAATGGAGAAGGATATAGATTTTTTTTTCTGATCAGTAAACATATCCCGTTCACGTGGACGAAGACGCGGGTAAAAAGGTGGTTTAATAAAGATTCTTATTAATATGAGAAAATATTAAAAATTTTTTTTTTAGTAATTTTTGAATTAATTATAATAATTTTGATTTGGTTATCACTTTCCAACAGATAAGCCATCAGTTTGATTACCATTCTAAGTTGTATAAAAAATAAGCTTGATGTAGTTATAAAATTAAATATTTAATTTAACTGAGTTATCTATGATTAGTTATATACAGTTCGATTTAGGTGAAATGTGTGCATGAGCTTAATTTGCTGTTTCTATAGATATTACTAGTATTATCTGCCTTTGGTTTTTTGTTTGTCTAAGACTTAAATAAATGTACACTTCACATCAAAGCTCATCTTTGAGGCTACTCTATCATTTAGCAATACGATAAAGGAGGCACTTGTTAACAACACAGTCAATTCCCGGCTTGGTGTCGGCCTAAAAACGTGCTATCACAAAGAGTATCGCGGGGGCGAGAGAGCTGTGCGAGGTCACGTCAACCGCCGAGGGCCCTTTGCTTTGTTCCACTGGCAACAATGCCACACCAAGGGTCTCTCAACGACACTTGTATCAGATGCAAGCGATGTTTCCTTGCCGGGATTAGGGACTTGGAGAGTAGTAGTAATTATGCGATATTTATGCGCATTCCTAACTTAGGCGGTGGATAAGTGGAAAATTTATTTGTCGTCTTAACTTAAGTATATATATTACTGGTGTCGACAGATATTGCGGGGCTTAAATGTAAGGATATCATTTAATAAAGAAAATAATTATATTTTCAGTTAAATAATATTATCGATTTTGGTATTTACCGGGGATTTGCTAGTAGTTGCACGCTTGGTAGGCGGGTTGGCAACGGCATTCACACCTTTAGTGATATTTTAAAATGGGCGCTGTTGCTCAGGACCATAAGTTTTCTTAGTCGCCTTTTACGATTTTCACGGAAAACGGGTGGGTTCTTAAGTGGCGACCCCGTGCTGGCAAACGCAGTGTAGGACGATCCCCCTACTATATGGAGTAACAGTCTCAAATGCATTTATAGGGAGTCAGTGGATGCAGGTGATTCAGCTCGTTATGATAGTCTATGGGGAGGCCTCTGTTCCGCAGTAGACAGGTAATGACTGAGAAGATGAAGATAATGATGATGAATATTAATGATCCCGAGACCTACTACATAATTTATTTATACTTACATTACAAAAATTGGGCATTTATTTCTTACCAAAATTCCATTGATGGTTTGCAGCACATTCGCGGCATTTTAAAAGATCAAATACAAAAGCACGGATCGATTACATGATATTATTCAAAATACTTGTTCCACTGTCTCTGTAAATTGTTTTTATTATGTACTAGTTTTTATCCACTACTTTGTCCGAGTGACCGGGATGTGTTTACTGTTCGCTATAAGGTAACAAACAAACAAACAAAATTTTTTACATTTATAATATTAGTAAGGGTACACGCGATCAGTTTCGAAACTTCGTCATCTTCAGGCGTATTTATAAAAATTAGGTGTAAGTGGGTACTTCTAAAAATCTTAAATGCACAGAGTAACATGCTAAACAGAGACATCACGATCTAATGGAAGAACAGTAGTGTGTCACAGCGTATTATTATAAGAATTGAAACAGTAAATAATATTATAATTATATTAATACACGAATTACATGTCGACATAATAATTTTTTTATATGTCTATTTTCTTATTTAAATAATCATGATTGATTAATTTTGATTTTATTTATATCTTAATATGTAATATTAATGTAACGTTATCATAATAAGGCACTGCGATGTAAAGCGCCGTACTCCTTCTTAAGAAGACTTCTGGATGAAATCGAAACAATTGCCGGAAACGACCAATACTAACCCTTATTCATGAAAACGTTAAACGTCTCAAATCTATTTTAGCTATTAAGGTATTTTGTCTTTTTCTTTTTTTCTTTTGTACTAAATTCTTAATTTGAAAGACAGTGACAAAACAGTTCAGCAGTTAAAATATATTTGTAGGAGATTTTAGTTTTTATGAATAAGGGAGTCAGTTCATAAAACTTCCACTACACATATATTTATAAAAGTATCGGTAATTGGGATATTGTAAGCTATCCTAAATGAAAAGAAGTTTTTTTTTTTCACTTAATAGGGTAGTATATTTTTACAAAACCTTTAATATTTTTTTATTTCAATGATATTTGATGATGTATCTTTGGACAACTACGATGTAATCTGCCATAATATAGACCTCTGATAATTGTTGAAGTATTTAATATAGATATAATAGTATAATTTGTATTACTAAACTATTATAAACAATATGTAACTAAATATAAGTACTCGTAGATACTCAACTATTGAAACTGGAATGATAAATATTTCAATACACATGTACATTTTTAATAACAGCAAGACTTACAACAATGGAGAATTCCAATATTCCAGAGAACAGAGACTATATGAAAGGATTGTAAGTTTTGGAAAAGCGGGACTTCGAAGCGTGTGCAATTGTGCAGGACCATGTTATAGATCGCGCAACGAAAACTGAGCAGACATATAATTTGTTTTTTTTATATATTTGGTGAGTAAACAATCTTGAGATGTTTCTTAGATAGCATTTTTCATTGTTTGTTATAAAGGATAAAAAAATATTAAAATTTTAATATTTTTATTATTAATAAATAATTGAATAAAAAGTAGATAAAAAAATATATGTATGTTGAAAAAAATATTACAATTGTTAGTAATGGTGACAAGAAACTCTTTCGCTAGCAATGTACCTTACACAGCAACGTATACCGTTATGCCTTAGAAACCGTCATGGTTAATTTTTTGTAAAATCGTCCTTATGGCCTACATTTTATGGATAATATATATATATATATATATATATATATATATATATATATATATATTATATATATATATATATATATATATATATATATATATATATATATATATATATATATATATATATATATATATATATATATATATATATATATATATATATATATATATATTAGATATAGGTACCTTATTTATAGCTTTCTTTAAAAACTTTCTTGAGTGTATAATTACAAATGGGTAAGTATATCTTCTCTTGTAAATTCAAGGAGACCTTATAAGGTAAACTAATGTTTAAACTTCTTTATTGTGAATATAGAATTCTACATTATTAGTAAACAATTAAAACTCACTTTAACATTTATAATATTTATTAATAAGAAAATTTCACTGACGAGCGAAACAAATCCAATTTACCTATTAAATAAGTATCAATAAATTATATATAATTTTTGTGAACGGTTAATTCTATCCTAATAATATATGCGGAACTTTGTAAAGATGGATGAATGGATGTTTAGTACACTTTCATGCAAAAAACTGCTTAACGAATTTGAAAGAAATTTAGTACAAGGGTATGTTATATCCTAACTTAGCACATAGACACTTTACACTTCACAGACAGCATAATACTAATATGCTATTGAGTATATTTGGTTCACATTCATTCGCGACATTTTTAATTGCTATATCTACACCTATAGGTACCTTTTATTGCAGTGCCCACACTATTCAGTGCAACCGGTGCACGAAAGAAAGGAGTCCGAACAAAAAGGACACTCTTTTTGAGTTCTTTATTTCTAGGGTTTGTAGTAAAGTGCGGTTTAATTGCGGGTAGAACTTTCACAGTTCTTTATTACTATTTTTATCTCTGTATATGAATTTAGTTCGACAAATTGTCTCCAATGAGTGTTTATTTCAGCAGCTATTTCTTTTGAGATATAGGCGTCTTTACAAAGACTATTTTATATGATTTAAAATGTCTAGTAAGTTGATGACCCATTTGATAGAAAGTGCGAATCGTTGGTTACTGCCACGAACAATATCACAGGTATTAGAGAATATATTGTGATGACTATAGCTCACGTTTTAAATCGAAATTTAGCTATAGTTGGTTCGAAACAGACCTGATTGATACCTATTTTTTTAATGGATGATACCGGAATGGTAACTATGCTCGCTATGTTGGGTACTAGTAAGGAATAATTGGTGAGGATGAGAATGCAGGTCAGTTTTTTTTATGGGTGATAATGGAATGGTAACCCTGCTTGCGCTATCGGTATACGCTGGCGGGGCACCAGTGAGGGATGATAGGTGAGAATGAAAAGGCAGGTCAGTTAGCCCATCGTGACTAATTCAACGATAAATTAGTCACGATGGTTTCCAGGGGAACCGCGTGGAAATCGACCTGATGAGGTATATTGATAGGAATAGGGACTAATCTTCCCATTACTAACAATCCCTTCCCCCAGGTAATGAATACACCTGAAACTTAGTACAGGACAACGTGGAGGTCGACCTGACTAGGTATATTGATAGCAATGGGATTGGTAGTCCGTATTACTAACAATCCCTTCCCTTCATCTATTTATTTATTTAGGACTTATTATCCAGTCGGATAAAAAACAATATTATTTTTGTGAATTAGAACAGCTGAGTAAAACGTAACGTAAATAGCGGTTAGAATGTTCCTCAACGAAATGAAATGAAACACTATTAATCTTCTACTATATGTTTGCTTGGAAAGACTTACCTATAATATTTTCAAATATTTTATGGCTATTTATAATTTATTCAGATATACAAAGGTTTCTGTGTAATATAGTCTCTTAGAATTGTATTACATTTGAAAAGAATTATCTAATAATATATTTAGGAATTACGTAATGATTGATAAATTTATCTTGACATAGGTGGTTTCAATTTATTTTAATCTTCCTAATATACTTTGGCCGTATAGTTCCGGCATAGAATAGGCCACCCCTTCCTTTCCCGTAAGTGTCATAAGAGGCGACTAAGGGAAGGCGAGGGATGGCCAGCAGCGTCCCTCTTAAAACATCTCTAGGCTTTAGAGATGTTTTAAGAGGTTTTGTGACTGCGGTTGCGAATCTGCCTGCCAAGCGTGGCAACTACTGACAAAACCCCCAAGAGGGAGGACTATGTTAACATAGCAGTGGACAGTTAAAGGTTGTATGATGATATATGATGATGATGAATTTATTTTATGCTGACATAAACTATTGTAATATGTTTAATAAATAAATTGTATTTGTGTACAAACAACAACGTACATTCTGTTGATATATGAGATACGAATTATTATCGAATTTAAAACCTAACTACAACGACGTGGTATTTCTTAAAAAGTTTGTCATTGTAAGAACACTGTCCGGTCGCATTGGCGTTTCGCAAAAATTATACAAGTTTCCTCTGACCAGCGCACAGTGGAACGAAGTTCGAGAGTCGAGGAACGGGTTACGCTTCGCTTACTAACAGTGTTGCATTGCAAAAAATTGTCTTTTGGAGTAGTGGAATTTTTGGAGAGATTTTTTTACATGATGAATATGGGATGGTATTCGTAAATCTTCCTATGCTTTAAGTATACGCGGGTGAGGTACCAATGAGTAATGTACTGACTTGAATTTATCCTGATCTATTATAAATGAAAATAAAGCCAGCCCAGTTAGCCCATTGTGAAGAAATCAAGAATTAACCATGATGGTTTCCAGTGGGGACCACGTGGAGGTTAATCACACAATTATATTATTAGTAATGCGGCTACTCTTTTTACAGAGTGTGGGCTTCCCCCTTATTAAGAGATTTGGGTAATATAGTTGTAAGTTTTAATAGTCGTTAAGTAGGTAGTAAGGTTAGAAATGGTCAGCATGAAGCATATGTTTTTTTCGAGATTGGTAGTTGAGGTTACCAACTTGGTAAATCGTAGTGAAATCTATTTGCTAGTTTTGGTAAAACTAAAATGTATCGAATTGGAGATTTTATTTTTTAATTTGAGGATAAATAAAGCTTCATATCTGGCAACCCTGCTTGCCAGTTACATTCGTTTCGTCCTTCGTCTGTCCATACTGCTCACCTATGCCGCCCCGCGAGACAATAGCGAGCCAATAAAACTTTTATTGTCCGCTATGATTTCGGAAACATTTTTCAAGACGAGTTCTATAAAATTCGCAATTTATTCAAGTCACTGGACGAATTCACTCTGTTTATTGGCATTTCAAACTAAACTTTACAACGGCGACGCGAAAGAATTTGCCCTTTGTTCCCATCATTTGCTCCCTTCTCATTGATGGACATCTTCGAGTAATTTTATTGTTACAAAGGCTAAATTAAATTAACATAATAGATTAGATAAAGTGCGAATAAAAAAACATTGTCTTTGTTTAAGTAAGTTTTGTAGTTAAGATTACGGCATCAACTGTATTTTTTTACAACTTAACAAACAAGTTGACGGCCTACTTGATGGAAAGTGGTCACCCTCGCTTATAGTTACGAACTGCACCGTGGAGACAACAGAGTATACTGCGTCGCCCATCATAGATAGATAGATAGATATATCGTTTATTTGTTTGTTACTAATCACACACAACATGTTCATAAGAATAGATAATACATAAAACAACATAAGATTTATAAAATTGTGTTATTATGTGTGATCTACAGCAATACAAAAAGGTCGAAGCTCAGCGTGGAACATTGTTCAAGGAACAAAACACTGATTTTCAGCTTTAACCCATTTGAGGGTACGTGAAAATAATAACTAAAATAAATATAAAATAAAAAGAACAATATTTTTGGTTATTGTCTGTGCAGTGTGTGTATAATAAAAATAATGTAAATAGTTCAGAGTATAATTTGATATAATTTGAACTGAGTGGTAAAGATAAAGCGCAAAAAAAAAGAAAATATTAATAAGAGAAACATAGAAAAAAAAAAATATTAAAAATCATTACATGAGATTGCAACCGCTAGCCAAGAAATTTCTGTGGAATGCCTAAAATTTGTTTTTATAATAAGTATTCTTTGTGATGTTTTTTAAAACTGTGTACGGTAGTCACCTTTCATATAATACCTTTCACGCGTTGCTATTCTTGAGGACTAAGGTGTTTTGCCTCTGTACTAACCCTGTAATATGGAGGTGATGTTTATTTACGATTAAAATTTTGATATACCAGAGGGAGACTTTATACAAATGTCGTTTGCTTGGGTACCTCTGTCCCATTCGTGTTTCAATCGTGAAGCAATTGTGTTTGCATGCCTGTGTTTCTGTGGGATATGACGTGAATTTACAGGGTACAGAGGAATAACATCGGAGTCCTCAGGAATTGCAACGCATGGGGGTATAATAGACGATTCAGTATACTCTGTTATGTCCATGATACTGCTCATGTCTATAGGTGACGGTTACCACTTTCCATCAGGTGGGCCGTTAGTTTGTTTGGCATTCAATGTTTAAAAAAAAAATATCATGCAATGTTTTTTTACTTATATATTTCACCATTAATTACATGTCTTTCGCCAAAGTATATACAGTTTGTTGTTGATAAATAAGACATTCCTAAATTTATTAAATTTTTAATTTATATTTGAACATGTTTGTTTATAATTCTTAATTGTACATCACATAGAGAAAAGACTACTACAGTCGTACAATGGAGATATTCTAAATAGATATATCATCCAGTCAACCTTAATAAATATTTAATTCTCTAACATAAAAAAAAAATCAACGAATACGAAGTTTCATTTGTGAGGTCTCTCTAAGAGACTAGTAGTGATTGTGTAATAACAACCTCAACTTATTTAGCGTCATGAGATTTACTTCGTATCTCGCGTTCTGACATTCTAACGTTCTACTGATAGGTGTATTGTGCATTAAACGCACTTTGCATCCCGTGGGGGGATCAACAAAGCGGTCGTAAGATAACACATGCCTGATTGGAAAACTAATATAAAGAGATTTATGAACATCTAGTTATGTAATATTAATTTGTACTCAATTAGGTATTTATTTAGATTGTAATATATTCCCCGAAATGTAGGCATGCTTAATGTTACGGTTAACTAATACTTTTGGTTACCTCATTGTGGATTATAGTCATGATATTTATTCGTAAATTGGTACATAGAATTGTAAAAGAAGTAGGTACATAATAATCTATTTTACGGGTCACCAACTGCGGCATGAGTCAAGAGTTTCGATATGTTTTGATGTCGTAATTTCAATTTAATTCAATAGCCACGAAAAAGATGTTATTTCTGTTTATATACTTTTATTATTTGTGGCGTTTCGCCGCCAAATAGATAGAAGAAGGTAAAAAATAGTAAATGAAAAAAGGTCGTCAACACCGCTAGCTCATACGAGTATTAGAAACGAGATAGTCGATCTTGTCTCTGCAATGGACTTTTTCTTCACAAAGAAAACATTTTACCTGTTTATATTTTGTTCACGGAGTGGGCCATAGTGGTAGGGGTTAGGGGGATGAGATAAGAATCAAATAGATGTTGTTTCGCTGCATGGAGCACTGTCGGGCATATGCACGTGGTGACAACCACTTTCAACGTCTTGACACTTGCAGTTGAGATATTAGTGTCTACCACATATAGAATCGAAGTTTCTTCAACCATTTAAAGTTTTTAATGTACAATATTAAAGTTTTTAATGTTCTAGAATAATTAGAATTCTAAAGACTCTTAAGAAGGCAGGTCCCATATTCTATTATGTCCTGATCACGCGGATGGAATCATGGGAAACTAATATATCTTATATATCGTTTTTAAAGAACATTCAACGCGAACGATTCCAATCAGACGTGGACGGAAGATCCGCTTCCGGAAGTCGGAAGAGACGCTGAAAGAGACTGGCTCTTAAAACATTTTGAAATCTAAATATTTTAAGAAAAGATGTAGGTATTGAAATTATTGTATTGGTTCACGAACTATTTTCCTGATAATAGGGGTATTTAATCGAGTGAGAAATATTGTGTATAATTCAACGGACACTTCTTCTATTTGACTTTTTGCGAGGACAATACTTTTTATGTATTTTGTAATATAATTATATTAAATACTTAATAAATTTACCACCTTTTTAGATATCATAAATATTGACTAATTTGGTAATAAATACCTACAGCGGAAAAAAAATAGATATTGAAATGTAATAAAATGAAATAACCAATAAAAATGTTTTGGGAAGGGTGCAATTTATCTAGTCACAAATAAAACATATGTTTTTGGTAACGTTGCGGTTTTGTCATTTAAATAAATTTTTATAAGTAAATAATTACCTTTTATATGGTATTCTGTTAACAACAAATAATATATTTAATGATTTTTTAAAAGTGCGAGGGGATTCTGCATATGAAAAATTGTGTAAAAAGGCTTTTGTTTCATTAAATGAGAATTAATTCCACTATGCAAAATATAAGATAAATTGATATTAGGTATATGAAGTAAATTAATAGGTTT
The DNA here is from genome assembly GCF_026898425.1 of Galleria mellonella. NCBI lineage: Eukaryota > Metazoa > Arthropoda > Insecta > Lepidoptera > Pyralidae > Galleria > Galleria mellonella. The sequence continues at coordinate 3,025,992 of NW_026442042.1, read as the reverse complement.
ACTTATATGAAACAGAACAAATTATAATTTATTATTATAAATGGCGATTAAGATATTATCATTTTGGGATTTTTACGTTTGACTTCTTTACATGTGGCCTAGGTTTTTACATTGCAATAAACCGTTGTACGTTGAGATTCATAGTGAAATCATTTCCTTAATAATTATAACTAAAAATCACGGGTAGTACTTAAATTATTTGTAAATTAATTTCCAAATACATTTTATTTAGATTTTTCAATGATAGGTATTTTACAAATCTTGTATTCTCCTGTTTTCTCTTTTAAAACTGATTTAATTTTGGTTGTTTTCAATAATAATACAAGGCATTTGGCTATGCCTTATTAAATTGATCTTATTTGTTTGGTTGATGTTTCATTGTAGTCATAAAAATTGACAAAGTTTCGTAATATTTGAAGGCTTTTGTTATCGCCGTGTGGTCTCGGGAAAGAATGGGTCACTTCCTTTTTCGTGGGTGTCGTAAGAGGCGACTAAGGGAATTTATGTTTCGAGGAATGGGCAGCAGTGTCCCTATCAAAACATCACCAAAGCCTAACTGTGGTTACCTACCAACTCACCTACCAAATGTGGCAACTATTAGCAAAACCACCCAATTTATGGAGGAGGTCTATGTTCAACTGATAAGTGCTAATATGATGATTATTATTATTATTATTGTGGCTGGGATGGGCATAAATTGTATAGTGATAAAAATTTCACTTAAGTGTTATTGTCGAAGAAGAAAATAGATGAATATGTTTGTGTGGGTAAAACTGTGCCTAAGTTTTCTTTTAAATGTGTAAAAATGATCACAGAATAGTCAAAACTATTTGAGCGCGCTACATTTCACCTGAAGTATGTTTCGGCTGACGTAACAGTCATGAAACGTATTTTGGCAGAACGATAAGGAAATGACACAAAGAAAACAAACTACAGTCCGCTTCGGCCGAAAATTTGTGAGGGCGAGCGTAGCCGAGAAGGCGGAAGCAAGAGCGGGAGCGATTGAAAGCGCGGACGCGGGCGATGGCGTTTACTGAAATAGTTGGAAATCGATTATTAATTAGTAGTTCGATAAGGGTCACCAAAAATCTAATAATTGGTTATTAAACTTAATCCATTATAACTGATCATCATCATCATATCAGCCGTCTACTGTTCACCGCTGAACATGGGTTCTCTCCAAAAGGCTTTCTATGCTTGGCAGGCGGATTGGCAACCACGGTTAGGTTTTGGTGATGTCTTAAGAGGGACACTGCTCATATCTCAATCATTAAGTTTCCTTGGTCACTTCTTACGACACCCACGGAAAAGAAAGAGGTGGTCTGTTCTGTGCCGGGATCGTACGACATATATTGTGACGGCCTTATAACTGATACTATTTATTAAAAGTAGTGTTCCCTAATAATAGCTAGGAATCGTTTATTAATCGGTAGTTCGATTGAGGTGACAAATAATATCATATTTATTAAATCGATTCAAAACCACGAGAGACGACGCGAAATATTATTGTTTAATAATACTTCAGAATTGATTATTAGGTTAGTTAGTGCTATAAGAGATATCAATAATACAATATAACCAATTATTAATTTAATACATTATCTGATAGACAGACAATGATATTATCAATTAATCGATATATCTATGAACGATAATGAGTTATGGAATATAACTATCCATTAAACTTAAATTAATCTATAGAATTATTAGAATTAGCAATTAATATAATCGATAGTATTTAATACATCGATTGTAAAGTTTTAATCGATTATATCGCGTGGTTAACACTATCAATAAATTTATATAGAATAAATTATTAGGCGACACTATCGCGGAGGTAGCGGCCTCAAAGTTGTTGGACCGATGCGACGCGACGTCAGTGATCGCTCCTAGCGGGTATCTGCCTATCTATCTATCTACCTTTGCACTTTTCCCCGGCGGCCCATTGTTGCTGCCAATATTGGCATTTCCAATTTATCTCACGACGAATAAAGCAAAGTTTAATTAAGTTTGAATTTTTATTAACTATCAAATAAAATTCAATTAGATACGAAAGAATTTTTTAAATAGTTCAAGAGTTTTTTTATTAATTACAACTCCTTGGGGTACAAGTATACTGTATATTTACTGCGTCTGACTTTTTAACACTTCTTTTTAATTATTTTAAGATTGAATCTATTATTAATTAGATTAATCCGTAACTATAAAATCGATTTTATTATTATTAAATTGTATGAATCAGTAACTAACTGTGAGTTGAATATCTGATAAGTAAAGGTTAAGGGAGCTGAAAATTTGCAACCAAAGTAAGTAGGGCACGCAGGAAATCCCATTGGAACAACCTTCGTAAATTCGAGTTATAAGCTAACACTTTATTATAAGATAACGAAGTTATAACAGTTTACTATATTTACTAAAGTTAATTAATTGCAAGAAATAAATTAATTGCGAAATATTCAATCATGCCATTCACGATACTATAATACCACAGTATAAGACACTACACACACTAGTGGTTTAAGGTCTGTGGAATGTCCCAAACAATTATATGACATTTCGAGATGCATTTCTTTATCTAAACGTATTCGTTGGAGTTCTTTAGACTAAGCTAAGTAATAGTATGCTACTCGTGATAGTTCAATTATTATTGAGAGCATATGGTTTATAAAACGTATTCTACTAGCTTTCAAATACAGTTTTCTTACAAGCGAAAACATTGCTTTAAAAACTTTAGTAGATGTTTATTATTCTATCCATTGCTGAACATAGACCTCTCCATAAGGAGGGTTTTGCCAGTAGTTATTATTCTTGGCAGGCGGGTTGGAAACCGCAGCTAGGCTTTGATGAGGGACATTGTTGCCTATCTCTATGGTAAGTTCCCTTAGTCGCATCTTACGACACCTACAAGAATGCAGGGGGTGGCCCATCTATGCCGAGACCCCACGGCAAAAATGTTATGGGATAATCGATCTAGTTTCTGACTAAAACGGAATTAGCCTAAAGACGCAGCGCTTTACTTTTATTGATCGCAGTATAAATGATGCATTTATTTGTGACGTAATACAGCAATATAAGTAAGATTGCAGACAGTAAGACAGTAAGAGTGTATGTAGCCATTTAGTATAAAATTTAATAATATGTGATAAATGTATAGTGATTTGAGCAATTAAGCAATTTAGAGGAAATTTTATGTGTATTGGCTATGGAATTCTATTATTGTGTAAATACTTGTTCACAAGCACTTTTAAATCGTATTTATTTTTAATTAATGTATTTATTTTAATTATTCGAAGTGTTGTTATCTGCTGAGAAGAACTTACTATAAAAAGATATTCACTTATAAAATATTGTAACTTATTTTAAATATAATTGTATGATTGTTTGAACATGAATATTATATGAACCTGCAAGAAACTCAACACTTTTAAATCTCTGTTAACATTATGTGTATTTATTTAAATGTACTATATCTAAAATTACATGGTCATTAAAAGCCTGTACATGATCGACTAATACCATGCACGTTTGTCATACATTTGTAATCGTTTAATGTGTAATAGACTTTGTTTAATAAGTGTTTTTTTTTATTAACAGTCTTAAATTTATTAAAAGGTAGACAAAAAATATCGGTATATATAGGTATATTATAACATTTTTCGGTGTATGTAATATAAAAGTATTACCAGTGTATTTCTAAAAAGAATAAATCATTTTTTAACACAGTCGGTTATAAAATGGTAAATATTGTAAGATTACGCTTAGATCGATATGTGGCTGTAACTCACAAGTATATGCCATTTTACGATAAGTCAAGACACTCAAAGCGTAAACATAATCGGCTCACTAGTCCTTCTACTCAATAAAAATAGATAATGGTCGCGTCTGTAAGCCGCATAAAAAATCATATTTACGAAATAAAAAGAGAAAAAAAATATTTATTAACATGTGTATCATTTTTATTGGTGAGAGGGTAAGCATCCAAAGTGCTCGTCTCATGAAATGTTAACGCTTTTGTATGGTTATTATGCGTATTATATGTAGCACATTCGCTTCAATTTCGTTTCGGCCGCGGCGCGAGACATGTCGTGGCTGGACGATTCAGAATTCGATTTGATAACACAATTACCTAATTTTAAATGTTTTGTGAATTTTAAATAACCTGATGTTTTACAGATAAACTATTAAATAGAAAGTCTTGACAAGTACTCACATTTTTTTTATTATCATATTACTACATATTACGACGTCGCTTGAAGGATAAGTAGGTATGAAGCTGAAGTGGCAATATGCTGGTCGCATAACTCGAAGAGCCGATAACCGATGGGGAAGAAAGATTCTTGAAATATGACCCCATGCAGGTAAACGTAGTGTAGATTGATACCCTACTAAATGGAGCGACGACCTCAAAACATTACAGAGAGTCAGTGGATGCAAGTGGCTCGGGTCTGTTCCTTATTGTAGTTTATGGAGGAGGCCTATATAAGAAAATGACTAATTATTATTAGATGAATGCAGATTAATAGGGAGTCAGTGTGTAGTTGGCTTAGGACCGTTCCTTATGGCAGTCTATGAGGGAGGCTTATGTTCAGCAGTGAACAATTAACGGCTGAGATGATGATGATGATGATGATCATGCTAATAGTTTTTACTCTCAATTTCGTTCGCTTGGCCAGGAAAAAGTAGTTATGTACGGACGTGACTAATTTTAAAAAGGCTGTTTCTCAATTACTTGTATGTTAAATTTTATGATGACTAGTTGAGCCGTAAAAGCGTCAAAAGGTAACAGACAAACTTACTTGCTCATTTATAATATTAGTAAGGATTATGTTCTACATTATCTATTATTGTTTTCCAAAATAAAACAATACAGTGGCATAAAGAACAGGTTAAAATACATACGTAAAAGTACAAAAGGCAGTAAAATATACATTATATTATTAAAAAAAAAAAAGTGTATTTTTATTATCACGATTAAGGGTTCCAGGTTTTTTCATGATTAGTGTAATTTAATTTTTATTATTACTATTTTTTCACATCTTATAACAGTAATAAAAAAGAACTAATATTAAACAAGTGTCTGCTACATAGCATACATTGTATATTCAGCGGTCTATTTCAGTTAAGATTGAACACGCAACGCTCACGATTGACGTATTATCGTCGAATAGCCTTCTAAGAAACAATTTCTATGACTGTCGGCCCATTTAATTTAACAGACAATATAAACCGTGCACGAGCGATTTGTCAACGAAATGAATCTCAACAAAGGGCTTATTCATTTCAGTGGCAACTTGTTGTACGCGACCGTTTTAATTTCATAAGTCGTTTATCATAATCAAGGCTATGGGTGGGTTGGGGGTTGATTCCCAACCCGTGTCACTGTCTCGTCGACGGAGTACGGAGGACATCGGATACCTGCTTGGACAATGGGGCCTCATTGTGGACACGGCTTACCATATGGCTTTTGAAGATAACTAGATTCTTATTTCCTTAGCTCGTTTAGCCATACCAATATGTATTTTAGTATAACAACAATTTATTTATTTATTTTTCTTATTATTTTTTAATTAGTAGATATTTGTTGTCTTGTTTCTCATAATACAGGATATCCTAACTTGACAACTAAGTGATTAGTGTAATTATTAGGAGTGGCTAATACCTATATAGCAACATCTATATATTTTAGTTCAATATTTATATATTGGTCCAATAACGAATATGGTAAAATTTGTTATCCAAAAAATAATATTAAACAACAGACTTGGTAATATTCGAAAATAGGTATTCGACCGATATGAGCGACATCGAAATGGGTGGATGACCTTTTTTTCGTTATCAATATTCAGGGAAACCCATTACATAGATATTGGATCAATATCCATATTACCGATGCCTAATTATTATGTGGCACCTATTATTATCATTCATGTGAACAATAAAAAATAGACTGAGGACCAACCTAAAAAAAGTGATAACAGTCGCCTGTAGAGACATCTCGATATTTTTTTACAATTTGGTCAATGTTCAGATTATTACCAAACATGTGAAGTCTTGATGTAAAAAGATGGAACTTGAAATGGGCCAAGATAATGTAAGTGACACATTGAGAAATTTTTCTTTCGAAAATATGTAAAGTTTGGAGAGAAAGTATTTGCCTCCACACTTATACTATATATAGCATAATATGTAAATGTACATAGCTGAATACTTATTACGAATAATCTCACAGATAATAAAACGTACATTAACGTTTTCTAAATAACATAAAAAAAAAAATGTGAAAAAGCTAATTATATAAACAGCAATAAAAGTTCTCAAGGGATAATTTGGAGAATGAGTAAGATACTTGATTAAAATATAAGTTTTAGCTAGTTCATTTCTAATTGTAATATTTTTGTAATTTTTAATAATTTTTTTTGTGATGATAATGTAATGGCAACCCCGCCTGCGCTATCGGTATACGCTGGCGGGGCACCAGTGAGGGAAGTGAGCGAGTGAGGGAATCACGACGAATTCCACTAGAATGAATCATGATGGTTTCCAGGGGAAACCACTTGGAGGTCGACTTCAATGAGTCAATTAGACCCCATTACTAACAGTCCCTTTCCCCCCTCTAATGATATTTTTTTTTGATGGGTGAAAATGGAATGGACACCCCGCCCGCGCTTACGAAATACGCTGGCGGAGCACCAGTGAAGGGAGATAAATGAGAATGAAAACAGGTCAGTTAGCCCATCATGATGATGATTCATCAGGAATTAACCATGATAGTTTCCAGGGAGAACCGCGAGGAGATCGACCTGGTTAGGTATATTGCTAGCAATAGGATTCTCAGTCTCCATTACTAACAATCCCTTTTCCCCCTCTAATGATCATTAGGTGGGAGAAGAGGATTGTTATTAATAAGGACAAGTGTCTCTTTAGCAATATACTGTCTCCACTAGCAATATACTGACAGGTTAACCTCCTTACAGTTACAAATGTTCTTGCCAAGTACTTTTTGGTGACTATGGGCTAATTACCCTGATTTCATCATTATGTGTCATCATTTATTAATGTCCACCAGTGAAAATCATTAGTAAAAATAGGGCTTTCATTTAAAAAAAAATTAGTAAGTTACTTTAATAAACAATAAATTTGAATCGACAGAAGTTACGTAAAAGTTATAAAGTATTAAAACTAAAAAAAAAACCCTTTCCATATTAATGGATCGCCAATAAATCAAATAGGTAGATATCTACTTACTAAATAGTTCGTGACTATCGTCCCTAATTTAATATGCCCGATCGAGATCCACGAGTTGGGATGGGGTTGCAATTTTTATTGAAATACTTACTCTACTTAGATAAAATAAATCTATATTTATTTAGTCTCAATAGTGGTTTCTGTATTAAATATGTTTATTCTTAATATATACTTATACTTAGGTAAATGTATCTTATATTACAAAGTGTATGTTAAATGTTGCCGTGTGGTCCTGGCATAGAAAAGCCTATCCCGTCTTTTTCTGTGGGCGTCGTAAGAAGCGACTAAGGGAATTTAATAGTCAGGGAATGGGCAGCAGCGTCCCTCTTAAAACATCTCCATGGCCTAACTGAGGTTGCCAATCCGCCTGCTAAGCGTGGCGACTACTAGCAAAACTCCTTAATAGAGGCATACCTATGTTCAACAGTGGACAATGAACGGCTGATATGGTATGGTAAGGTATGTTAAGTATTATATCTATTATTATCATACTTATAATGTAACTGTATCTTACATAAAGTATTCTGTGTTATTCAAGAATATTTGATCTATCTATAGTTTTTTCTATAGCTGAGGATTTAAATGTTATATCTTTGTAGGCACCCTGAAATTTTCGCGACGTAACCTGCCCTTAATAATAGAATATAGTCTTTATAACACAGCTGTTTTGCGGCAAACGATAAACGAATTTGGTACAAAGTTTTCCTATGGAAAAATACCATATGCCAAATTTCCATTTTATTATTATCATTTACTAGTTATATCCCCCCGCTTTGCCCATTCATATTATGATGTTAAATAGCATATTCTTTAAGAAAAGAGCTATGAAACACAAAAAGAATTTTTCATATCCTACTGGTAGTTCCAGAGATCAGCGTCTCCAAACAAACAACCAAATTCTTCCGCTTTATTATATTAGTATAGATTTATGAGTTTGGGAATTGTACTACGTTAAGGTATAAGCCATTTGGTAGAATAAATAACATAAATGCACCATTTGCTTATCACAATTCCAGTCTAGGTCTCAGTGGTTTGGAAGTGAAATATATTGTGAGTTGACACAGGCAACAATTTGCTTTTAAAGCTAGCCTATCGACGATTTGTCGGAGCTCTAGGGATATACCTTGCAGACGTGGCAAACAATTGAAATCGTGGGAACCTAAATAATAAAGATCGCGTGGAGGCTCAGTGACGTAATAAGGGCAAAATGGCGGGATAAACGGTCAATGTAATTTCTTGCTGATTAATGTAATAATAGAGATGTAACTGTTATTGTCACATAAGTTCTTGGATATATTACTGTTTTTTAATTTACTTTACCGAGGTTATTATGTCCAATGCGCCCTTCTTAGTTACTGCAAGTTCGTCTCTGAAGTCACCCCTCCATAGCAGAATAGGCTTAGTCGTACAAAATTGGAGTAATAAAAGAGGAATGCTTGCGAAAGTTTCGCAATAAAGCCAACGAGTATCGACTGTTAAGAAGTAAAGAGTTCTACGGTATAATGTTGTGTGTATGTGTGTGTGTGTGTGTGTGTGTGTGTGGTGTGTAAATATAGATATGACGTATGATTGGAGCGGAATAGTTTATATAAAACGATGAGTTTGTTTTGTAGTAAGTATAAAAGATGTCTTCGGAGTTCTCTCAGTAGAAAAAGTCCAAATTATTGGAACGAGAAAATTGGAATATAAAAGTTTGTAAAAAAGTTTGGAGGTTTTATAATCACGTTTAAATGATGAAATTTCGGTTTATTTTTTGGTATACATAAAATATGATATTAATATAATACACAGAAATAGCTATGGGATATAAAGTACAAGCACAGTATTAAGAAGTACTTTTAACAAGCAAATTATTACAATATAACATTCCATTGTAGAATTCAATTCGTTAAATTAATTTATTACAAAGAAATATTAAAATTGATACATGTAAATTAAATAAATTTAGATCGTTAATCAGTGTGTGTTACTCTTTATCTTCTTGATGTATTAAGATATTATGCCTTTTTACATTGCAGAGCAGGTAAAGCTGTCGTCCTGTAAACCAGCTCTGAGATTTTCATGTACAATGAAAACAGCCTACAAATTCTTAACATCAGTGAAATCTTCGCATCAATACCAATAGTAATAATACAGCAAAATTGGAAAAACCATGGTACTCTCTATCTTATACAAATAAAACTCTTAACTAGTTAACTATTCGTATATGAACAAGTAAATCAATTTAAATGAACATTTACTGTCATTGATCGCGTATTAAAAACTGTATACACAATGGCGTATAATCTTTTAGGCAATATACAGGGGAACGTGAAAAGTTCGTTGAAAATTCATGAATAAATGAACCTGGGAAATAGACAAATTAAGGCATTCCCTCCACGTAGCGTATCTCGTTCCAAAGACGGTACACTTAACGTTTTTCGACTGTTTCGCGTGGAAAATAATTACACGGTGTGGGTGACGTATGAGCGCTATTTAAGCCCGACCTAAAGAGTAATAGCTGCGATAAACACTCGCAATTAAAGCATTGCCACCCGACGCACGCCTTTCTTTGCGTTTCTCTTAATGGAGATATGTTAGTTTGGCCAGCAACGGCGCGTTATTGTTGAAACATTTTATTACGCGCTATACCATAGCCCTCAGGAATGCCAACGTGTCAAGAGCACTGTGGGTGTCACAGTGTAATCTCTGATATTAGTGATGACTGTATCACCTTCCACTTACAATTGGGTAGGTAATCGGGAAATTTACCATTGCAAGTAGTTTAAAAAAATCATTATTGCTATGAAATATAAGAAGTGAAATTAAAATATAGTGCTAATTATTGTTAAACGTTTATTGTAATTCATAAAAATATTAAAAAACTGTAGATTCTTTTTATTTACTAAATAAGCGTCTATGACTTTTAATATATCGCAACTAATCGTTCATTATTTTAGTACTTTGGGGAGAAAATACAGTAAAAGTCGATACAAATTTATTAATTCACTAAGGTTTAAATATTTACGATGGTCTTTGAAAAGAAGCATGTTATCAATTTGTTTAATGTAACGTAACGTGATTAGAGATGGGCAATCCACCTGGGTGGGTTTAAAGTCTGGTGGGTAAAAACCGGGTGTTTTGGGTTTATTGGGTTTAAACCCCATAAACACCCAAATTTTTGGGTGTTTATGATTTTGTACTTCATCATCGTCATCTCAGCCGCAAGACGTCCACTATACTGGACATAGACAATATTATTATGCAGCCTACAGAATAAAAAACTTTTAATTGGATTTTGAGTTTATTAAGAAAGAGATGAAAGTAAAATGTAAAACTACAGTCAATCACTGTCAGATTCAGAGTTATTACAAGCGATGAATTGTATAGGTTCGATAGGCTCTATTTCGTCTAAACTGTTATGTTCATTTACTTGCTCAATGAAAGCTTCTAAGGTATTTTCTTCATTAAACTGAATGTCCTCGCATTCAGCTTTATGTTTAAGATTCCAGTTATAACAAATGAATGAAATTTTTTCAGTTCTTTCAGTTGTAAGTCGATTTCTTTTGTTATTATGTATGTAGCCTTGGATACTAAAGGAACGCTCAGTGGCTGCCGAAGTACAGGGAGCTGATAGAATACGAATCGCTACTTTGCTTAACTCAGTGGAACCACAAATACCTTTCCACCATATTAGGGGCTCAATGCTATCTAATGAGCTCCATACAAATCCTCTGGCCCAAAAGTTTTCTTTAGCTTTATAACACGCCAAATCTGCCATTACATTTGACAAACTTAAGTGTTGGCTTAAATTGTAGATAAACTCCATACCCTTAAGTTCTTCCTCTTGAGTAAGTTCGACTCCTAGAGTCTTGGGGTCTAGAATATATGCTGCAAAATGTATTGGCCTCATTGCCATATTGCATCTTGAAGATACTGATGTTAGAATCTGCTGTTTGCTTTCTTCGCTCAATGTCGAAATCTCATTTAATGCAAAACGTATCTTAGCTTGTACATCTCTAAATGTAATGTATGTGCGATGCAAACGATTCTGGTCGCTCTCTAAGTAAAATATGCTTTCAGTGACTGGTTCCAAAATACTTATACATTCCCCTGTCTTCGTCCAGAAATCATCACTTAGAATTAAATCTTTAATATCTCTTGAAATTACCACATCTTCTCTAACTGTTAATATTTGCAAAGCTATCTTATTTGCTTTCAAACTTTTTAACGAAGTAACATGACTTCCCCATCTTGTAGCACAAGGCAATTTTAGTGTTTGTGTAGAATCTTCACCCTGCCTTGATTTTATCAACAAGGAACTTAATCGTTGACTCCTTTTAACAGTTTTTATTATATTTATGGCTTGCATAATAAACACAGTTACTTCTTGTATCTTTACAATATCTTGGCACAACAAGTTAAGGAACCGAGCACAGCAACCGAGAGGAACAACATGTGGATATTTGAGTTTTGTTAATTCGAATGCCTTTTGTATATTTCTAGCGTTATCGCCAATAAGTACAAGAAACTTATTTGCTCCATACACTTTCATTACTTTTTCAACTTCTTGGCTAAGGTATTCACTAGTGTGAGGATTACTTTCTGTATTCAAACTTTTAACGTATGCAGGTTGAGGTTTTGATATAAGAAAGTTTATTATTCCTTCATTTCTTAAATTAGACCAGCCATCGCACTGAAGGTGTAAGTAACTACAAGCATTTAGTTCCTCATTTAACTCAAAACGCATTTCTCTATATATTTTATCTAAGTATTTTGTCGCTAAAGCTTTACGTGAAGGTATTTTAAATTTTGGTTGCAATTTTTCGAAAAATTGTATCCATAAAGGATGTTGCACCATCGATAATGGCGTCCCTGTTACAAATATAGCTCTCGCTAATTCTGTTTTTATATGATCATCGGTGTCTTGAAACTCAGCATTTATTGTAGTGTTAGCAGACGACGAGGGGCTTATAAAAGAATCATTTGTCTCTATCTCTGACAGTCCAGACATTTTGGTTTTGGACGAGCTATCTTTTATAAGTTTCATAGAGTCTTTTAATGTTTCTGGAGATTTTGGACAAGTGATAAGATGTTGAAGCATTTTGGCAGCATTACTGAATTTGTAGACCTTATTACAAAGCTTGCAAGAAACAGACTTGTTTGGTAAAGTACGGTAGTGCTCCCATATGCGTAAATCTTTAGGTCTCCCCATTGAACCTAAAAAAATGAACGATGATTAGTTGGTCTGACGAAAATTCAACAATAGAGTGCCTATTTTTTTACAATGATTATTTCTTGTTATTTACAATAAATTTATTAAAAAAATAATAAAATAAATACAAAAAACCTTTGTAAAATTACATCTCCTCGGAGGATTAAACGCAGACGCTAGTTTATTATCGTATTGTTCTGTATTTTTCTCAGCAAGTTCTTTAATTCGATTAGGTACTTACGCATATTATGTTAAAAATAAATATCTAGTACACATCTTAGGCTATCCACCATTATTATCCAATGACGACTCTCAGCTAACTATGCACTATCATCCAAAATAAACGTGTATGGAAAATTTTATCCCAGTCGGTTGAGGATTGAGGATAATTGCATCAACATACGAACATACCTACATACTTTTATTTACATAACGCAAGCTAAATAAAAGCTTGTAATAATACATCTAATTTTAAGTTAAAATTGTTAAGTGATCATGATATAATTGTATGATTCAAAAATCCACTTACCTTTAATTATTTCTTGTTAAGTATAAATATTATTTCAAATCTGCTCCCTTAATATGCACTTTTTTACTGCTTTTCCTACCTAACACGTTACCAGGAAGTCACGTTACCAGAGTCAGAGTAATAGTGAACACGTTTGACAGTGATTGTCGTCGCCTCATATTCAGCGTCGACGAATAGGGGAATCCCCAGTCATAATGTATTGCATGCGTGGCGGTCTTACTTCAAATCCATAAACAAAGAGATAATTACAGAACTCGATACTAGATGGCGCTGTTTTTGTTTGAAGAAAGTTTGCGGGCTAAAATACATAGAATTTCATCAATGACTTCCACAAAGAACAACATTTCTGTTTTTTCTAAGTCCGTATCTCTTCCGTATATTTCATAAGATATAAGCTTGGGCTACATTGTTATGCAACGTGATTTTGTCGCTGTCTTGCTAGCAGGGTTGACAGATATACGATTTAAATCGTACTCATACTATTATTTGTCTATTTTTTAATGTACGATCGTAAAGATTATGATCGTAATTCGCACAAAAACATACGACTTTTTGGTTACCTGGCAACATTTTTATTATGAAACGAACATGCTCACATCATCAGTCACATGCAACAATTTATTGGGGATTTCCCCTTCACATCTGGCAGTCCTGCTTGCTAGAATATAGGTAAGTCAGCCACAGTTACTGACGATCGATATTTAAAGGGTATTGTTTTTGTGCTAAATATTTCATAAAAACGTTATTTAATACTTTGTGGATTATTAATTTAGTTGATAATCACTGGAAGTAAAATGGATGCTAATTTGAGAGATCAAGATCTTCGTATAAAACAGTTAATAAAAGAAAATCTACGTAAGTACTCTTTTTATACCTAGGTAGGTAAGGTATAATAAACACAAAAGGTACTTAGATCGCGTGTGTTCGAAGCATTTATTCTAATAAATTTAATTTAAAATTGTAGAAAGAAAAAAATGTCTGCCAAGCCGTAGCCGAAGCCGATCTCCAAATATATTTGGCGATAGTGAGACCCAGTGTCCAGATGATTTACCCAGCGTCGTCGCAACAAAGAAAAAAACGAGGATAAAGTAAAAGAAAATTTACTGAAAGAAGAAACAAACTGTTCTAAATGCTTAATTTATGGAGAAGAGGATAAAAGAAATGAGTATTTCGGACTGTTAGTGGCTCAAGAATTTAAATATATACGGCCATGTGTGCGAACGAGGTGTTATGAAGAAATTTTAAAGTATCTACGGGAAGCAAAAGGCCAACATGTTGATCAACTGCAACATGAAAACACTGAAAATTAATTACTTTCATTTTATTATATATAGATTTTTAAAATTTCCTGAAATATTATTAGTTAACGTTTTATTTAATATTGTAGAATTGATCAATACAATTTATAAAAATAATTTATTGGTATTACTTACATATTTTCAAAAAAATACGTAAAAACCTATTTTTTTGGGTGATTATGGGAGTTTATGGGTGTTTATTGGGTTTTTACCAAAGCACCGGGTTTAAACCCGGTGCTTTGCCCATCTGTAAACGTGATATCTTCACAGTTCACTTGTTTAAATCCGGCTCGAAGCACTAATTTCTTATGTGGGAGACTGGACTAATTACTGAAAGCACGGTTATCAATTTTTTTTTCTAAATCAAATACAACTCATTTTACTTGCTGATAGTATTTTTGTATAAGTGAAAGAAGTTTTTAATCGTTTTTCTTGAGTTTATTGAGGGATCATTGTAATGACAAACAAAAATGTTTTTTTCCTACTAAACTAATATTATATATCTAACGCATGTAACGTGTGTGTAAAAAAACGTACTCGTTATGAAATATCATTAATTTATTATTTACTAGATGTAAATAATAAATTAATGATATTATCAAATCTATGATTATGACGTTATTTATCTGTTTATAAATCTGTGCTGTGCAAACATGTGGCAGGCACTTCTAATGTACGACCAATATGGCTTCACTTCCCTGGGCTGCTGATATAACACTTGCGTTTATGACTTGTATTAGTTTACTAGTTCTAGACTCGAACATGTTCTGTATAAACTAATCTATAAATGGAATTGCTATTGCTCCCGATACATTTTGTATATGAGTTGCCTGTTTCTAGCTCCTGCTTAGTTGAATTCAATTAATATTAGACTATTACGTCCATTACATAAGATTTATTATTTAATTAAAAACTGGTATTAAATAATTAACATATTACATTATGATATTATATATATTAAATACAACCTTTGAGGGTCATCATCATAATCATCTCTTAACAGTTTACTACTGACAAACTTGCCGCGCTTGGCAAGCGCATTAGCAACGGCAATCAGACTTTAGAGATGTTTTAAGAGGGACGCTGCTGTCCATCCCGGAAACCATTCATTGGGAAAGGAAGGGGTGGCTTATTCTATGCCAGGATCACACAGGATCACTTTTGAGTGTAATATTCTTTATTATTAAATTTTAAAAAGTTTAATAATTATAATAATGTTGTAATTTTTGCCAAAATAATGTCTTAACTCGACCCGACGATACGATATACACTTTTTGACAAGACTGGTATGTGAACAAAATGAGAAAAAAAAATCTTATTGATAAAAAATAACCATCAAATTAATCTTTTTAACTGACTTAAAAAAGAAGGAGGATCTCAATTTGGTTGTATTTCCTTCGTCAGTAGTAAACCGATTTGAAAAATTTTGGAAACCGATTTGGAAATATCTAAAAGGATATATTTACAGATTTGTTTCATAGATATTTTATCGAAATCGGTTTAATAGTTTAGTTTTTAAATCAAAATAATTGATTTTGCTATAATTGTAGTTTTTTTTGTCTAACACAATTTTACTATAATAAACGTAACAAAACCAAAAATTACAACTAAGAACCTTCTTTTCTAAAAGGTGATAAATAAGTATTATATCTACTAATTTCATAAAATTTAAATGAACTAGTATTATCTTTAATCTTATTTAAAAAAAAAGATTTTTTTGTCGGTTTAAAATCTAGTAATAGGAGAAACATTTTGTGTGCAACTGCAAAATAAATTTATTGTGCATTAAGCTTATTATAACCAACAGTGCAATCATGCCATGTGTTACGTATAAAATAAAGATTTTAATTAAAAAACTTTTATATAATGTTGCGTGTGTGTAAATACCAGAGTTTATAATTAAAAACATTAATAAAGCAACTATATTAGTTTTATTGTTTAATTATACTTTAGCATACAAAACTTTATAATAGGAAGTCGGTTGAAGTAAGACCACAATTAAAGGACCGTTGCAATTTCAGAGAAGTGTTAGCTGGTAATTATTTCTTAGTAGATCTCGTTTGTTATTTCTGAAGAATGTTTCAAGGATGGATGTTAATAATATAACAGCCCGATTCTTAACAATATAAGTTATTTCGTTAGCAATGGGTCAGGTCAACCTTCACGTGGTCCCCCTGGAAACCATCGTGGAATTTTTGATGATAGATTGAAGGATGGGATGACAGTGAATTTACAGGGTACGTATGCCATCGTATCCTACCTTATTACTCAGGAATAGCAAACCATGGGGGGTATCATGGGTAAAATTATGTCCATGGTACTGTTCATGTCTATAGGTAATGGGTACCACTTTCCATCAGGTGAGCCGTCAGCTTGTTTGCCATTCAAATTTGCATAAAAAATTATCATGTTAAGTCAACTGAGCTGCTTTTATACTCGCTTATTATCCCTCGTTGATGTCCTGCCAAACATACATTTTTTTATAAATTTCAAGAATGTAAATTTACTTCTAATATGGTACATTTTATGAAATAAAGTTTATATTAACTATATTATGTGCTAAAGTATAACTTATACGAGTGCTAGATTTAATTCAAATACATTCGGCTACTTTGTGATTGATTAAAAACATCCAAATATTTTAACAAATTTTTACATTAGTTGCATGTAATTTTATTATATCTAGTTCAGCCATAAGTTTTGTTACAATTGAAAATGCATTTTTTTTATGAAGTAATTTAATATTACTAAAATTTATACCTACAATATTTATTAAGTCAGCAAAAAATAAAAAAAAAAAAATTATCTATTCGAAATGGCCATCTTTTATATAAGTCTTTAGTTTGTCTGGTCACGAATCTATGGATTTAGGCACTGTTTCCAAGGGAAATTTTGCCACTGTTTGCTCTAAATATTTTTTAAGAGACTCAATGTCGCCGTGTCGTTTAGAGCAGGCCATGCCCTCTAAAACTGACCGTAATTTGAAGTCTAAAGGGTTGAGATCTGGCTTAGATGAGGGTCAGTTTTCAGCTCTTGTAAAGTCCGGAACATTGGTTTCAAGCCAGGCTTGGGCAGTTCGTGCATTGTGACCAGGTGGAGAGATCTACTGGAAAGTGCATGGTATATTATTTAAATGTGTATTGCTGAGAGCAATATACTTTTAAAAAATATACCGTTTCGCAACACGATTCAAGACTGTATCTTAATACACTTTGGCTGAAGTTTTCACTCCTTTTACACAAAAATGTAATTTTGTGACTCCTTGATAAGACACACTCCTACTATATTTATATATTTCTAATTCCTAATGGGGTTTCATTATATACATTTCAAAACTTATGTAAAACTGACTCCTACAAAGTACGTATTAACGTCTATAAAATTTCATGGTGCGGTTTAGCCGATAACAGCGATTTCGCATCCGTTTTTCCGTATTTCATCGTCATCGTCCATACATTATTCGCAGCGGTGGCTGTTAGTAAATTTAGATTAGTATGTACTTGTGCATACGGGCCAAATGCAGTTAACAATGCAAATTTATTCTATTCCTGGTTAGAGGATTAGCGATTTATTATCGAAGCACTTACGGTGATTATGTAGCCAGAATGGTGGTATATTTATTATTGATTTCTAAATAACTAGCTCGGGGAAAGGGATTGTTATTAAAGCAATCTAAAAACACAATTGCTAGCAGTATACCCTATCAGGTCGACCTTCACAAGGTTTCGTCTGGAAACCATAGTGGTTAATTCTGTAGGCTGAAATGTTTTCATCTTCACCTATCATCAGTTCGTGTTCTGCCAGTGTATATAAATTTCACTTATAAAAAATAATTAGCCGTATATATATACCGCGGCTTTGTCCGTATAATGTGAATAAATATCTAAATATTCTATATGTTAAAACATAACTTATCCGTGTTCCAAATTCAATTGAAATCCGTTATGTTTTTGCGTTAAAAATGATAAATATCTATCCATGCAAGTATTCTCAAAACTTTCGCATTTATAAAGTAGTAGAAAGTAGATAGTAGGAGAAACTTTCGTATTTATAAAGTAGTAGTAGTAGGATTTGAATTACATTCGGTCTAAAATAAACGATTAAAAAAAAGCGTTTAAGTATATGTTTATTGTTTTACGAATTCTGCTTAATTTAAGACTAGATGGTAGCAAGTTTATATATTGTAATTTTGGAATATCTGTAGCCACTTTTAGAACGAGATAATTGGAGAATAAATATGTATATTATATAATATATAATAATATATAAAGTTACATCTACAGATAATGGCTATCTACACTGTGACATCTTTGCTATTATCAACGTTGTATAACAAATAGTTTAATGTATTATTCTTAGTTGCATCTCCATAAATAGTACATAGAACGCGATTAGAATTATCCGAACGCCTGACAAGGATTTTGCGTAAATACTTACATACTGTGTAGTGGCGAAAACCGCCTCGATAGCTGCACTCGAAATTTCTGGAGCGGAGAGCACTCGACCACGACTTGGGGCTTCCATTTCACGAACTTCGCGTAACCTGTTTCTATCATAAGACAGTTTTATGTAAGGTTTTCAGAGAGTTTATTAGGGTGTGAATATAATTAGCCATATTCTTAGGGACATGAACTTATATGAACTAATAATATTTTAAAATAGTGGGTATAATTACCATCATTTTTAATCAAGGTTTATGATGTATTTTTGTAACATATTTCAAAATAATATATTCAGTCAATTAAAATATATAAATATATATGTATGAACAATTTTTTTTAATATAATCTTACTCTGTTCCAATTAATTGTAATTAAGCAGTGAACAACTAAATACCTTACCTTTACGAATACTTTATTGTATTAAAAGTAGTTACTTTGATTTTTATTAATAAATATAGGTACACATTTTGACACAAGATGTTTAAGAAAATTAATATAATTTGAAATAAATATCAACGCATGCGTCTATTGAGTTCATTTATGTGACATGCCCAAGACAAAGTGCCGTCCATTATGAGACCATGGCTCCTAACTTTCTTGGCATATGCCACTGGAACTTCATCATAATAAAGTGCCGGTATCTCGGACCAATTCAACCTACATCGCATCCTGCTGCTGCCAATAATGATGGCTTGTGATTTAATATGATTTACGAAAAGTCTTAATGTGTTAGCCCACAATTGTAGTGTAGATAAATCAGTATTTAAGGCAGCAATGGTATTAGACAATCCAGACAATGCGAAGTGTCTGTAGAGTTGTAGATCATCCGCATACAGATGGTAGGGAGAATTAATGATACGAGAAATATTGTTTATTAAAATTGAAAAAAAGTAATGTAGAAAGCACACCACCTTGAGGTACACCAGCAGTGAGTGAAGACCAATCCGATGAAGCATCATTGGCTCTTACACACTGCTGGCGACTGAAAAGGATTCAATAATAGGAGAGGATACGTTTACTGCTCAGAGCACGGCAAGCAAAATGTCAAAATCTACTGAGTTAAAGGCACTAGTAAAGTCAAGAAGAACAATAGCTGTGAGATTGGTGTCATCCATGGCTCGCCGAATGTTCTCAGTAATATTAAGTAGTGCTCCAGTAGTGCTATGGGAAGGACGGAAACCTGATTGGAAAGGACATAACAGGTGATTGGCCGTGAGATACTGATGTAGTTGATTGTTAACTATTGATTCAATGACCTTAGAAAGAATGGGGAGAATGGATATGGGGCGGAATTGGGAAAAGCTGGTCAGATTCAGAGTTTTGGGAATTGGAATAATAAAAAAGCCTTTTTCCACTGTATTGGGGAAACATTGCATTTCAGTGAGTAATTTATAATGTGTGTGATTCGGGCAATATCTCATCCAACACAGGCAGAATTATAGGCTTTTTATATGGCTTTGGTAGATATGGAACAGACAATCTTTCTGACTGCGTCTGTGGACACCATACGGAAACTAAAAAAACAATCAGGCACTTCGGCATCAGAAAAATATGAAAGAGAGTTGACCTTAACAGAATTACTTAAAGAAGAAGGAGGAGTCCAAGGTCCAAGTTGTTAAGAGATTAATTAGATGATTTGTCTATGCCTAAAGATTGCAGAAATTTTCAGACTTGTGACTTGGAAAGGTTTAGTAATAATAGTAATCGTATTCCATAGCTTTTTTTTGCATTAAATACGGCAATAAGTATCCTATATAATTTAGGACATGGTTCATCTGATCACAAAATTTTACTCAAATATGTAACCAATATCCAAATTTCTTTACAAAGTTTCATATTATATTAGCAGAAAAGCTTAGACTTAATAATAAAAAGTGAAGTAATAAACTTTTACATATATAAAATCTACAACTTTGTCTTAAAATTCTGGATATGAGATTTTACGTAGATAGTTCATTAAAAGAGATTTAAGAAGAATAAGGAGTACTTATATACTCGTTTAGTACTTATTAATTTTGATATTATTGTCGTTATTTTTTGCGGAACAAAATGTAAAATTTATAAAAAATGAAGAAACAAGTTCTCGTACAATTATGGACTAACGTTTTATATACAAATATTTAAGACAATGAAAATGCCTTATTATTTATATATTCCATAAAAAAGCGTACCAACATTAACAACAATTTAAACATGCAAATGTTCCGTACCATACTTTGTATTCTCATAACGACGAAAAACATTTTCGTTTTATCATTTTATTGAGCTTGTTGTAACTGATTTACGTGCAGTCCGTTCCGGCCGTTTTTAACCTTTCCGAGAGCCGCATCATAAACGGTTTAGTGCCGGTTATGGAGCTCAAATTACGAAGAATGGAAGTATAGGCCCTCCCTCATTGTCTGCCCTTTATGAAGGGTCTGAGTATATAAAGGAATACAGCGAAATGGCCCGTAATTCAAATAACATTTCAGTGACCTATAAAAGTTGGCGAGTGCTAAAATTATTCTTTTTAGCTTGTAGAACAAATATGGATGATGTTGTCAAACTGTTTTGTTTGTTTCGTTTTGTCTTACTAAAGAACTACAATGACAGTACTGAAATTAAAATATGAGTAGCTACATGCTTCTAAGTGAATGACCTATTAGTGAAATGAAACATTTTCTTCAAACAAAACTTCTCACACTAACTTAACAACTGAATACTTATTTTTTTATCGATTTAAATCTTTGTTTTCTTTGATTGAACAATCTCTTAAATTGATGCTAATACGAGTAACATCTATTTATTTTGTACAATGTCATGAAATCTTCTTACAAAAAAACTTGCTTTTAAGTGGATAACTTATTCGTGAAACTAAAAATTTTCTTCAAATAATACTTCCCACACTAACACGTTAATAATTGAATACGGAGTCTTACTACTGTAGGTTCAGTTTTTTGTCGATTTTCGACTCATATTTTTTTGAGAAAAAATGTTTAGTTTCTGTATTGAACACTCTTATATCATCCATTTAAGAGTGTTCAATAGAGAAACTAAACATTTTTTCTAATAACATTGAATTATTCTCACAAAAGTAATTATCATTCTAAAGGAGGGCAAAAGAATCGCGAAATTATTATAAAATAATAAATATGTATTTATGTTTAAGAAGAAAAAGAATCTAAAATTGCAATTAGAAAACGACACAATAAAAGAGACTATCATATATTGTGTATATATACCTACCCCGTAAGAGGCTAAGTGTAAAGGCACAAACATATAAAAGCTGAATTTACAATACGGAGCAATTTTTACATACGGAGGAGTTGACTAAAGTTTATAATATGTCTACAGGCAAATTGTTACGCTCTTGACATAACGTAGAGAAATGATATTCAGTAAACTGTAATACATAAATAAGTACTTGTAAACTATACATAGGCAGGTAGATAATACAGAAGGTATGTAATTATAATTTTACTAAGTAGAGGATTTAATACTGAGCTATTACACGCAGTCTCTACAAATAAGTATGCTAATGTTAAAATTAATTTAGGCTGGATTAATAATTTAGTGGAGTGACTAGTAATTTAACAATTATGTGTATTATGTTTTGGTTAGATAAAATTTAAATGAGATATAGTAAAAAGAAGACAGAGTTAAGAAGTATTTTTTCGAAAATTATTACAAATATTAGGATCAGAGGGCCTAATATGAAATATTTTCCGAAATTTTAGGGCCGAAAGAAACATAAGTTTGATGTCAAAATTACATAATACATACCCTCCAAAAATATTAAAATATCCCACCATACAAGTCCAAATGTGGTAGGATTTATGATGAATGAAATGTTAAGCTAGATTTACTGAGTTGATTTCGGTAAGAACAAAAACACGAAATTGAGGCCGAAAATTCGGAATTTGATTTCATGGTAGACCTCCTGATCTTTTCTGCAGCCTGTAACTAATATTGCTGTACGATAGGTTCTTATAAACATAATTCTACTACAATAGTTCAGTAGTTAATTATTATAATAGTTAATTATTTACTGTAGCTGAATGTTAAGAATATGAATAAAGCTGAAAATGCCCTTTTATAATTTTTTTTACAACATATTTATTACCCCAATATAACAGGACAAAATTCGATCCATGTCAACCGACCAAAGCAAATATAAGCTTATTTCATTAATTATAATGGCCTTATTTCATAATACACATCATGAAGAAACTAATCAACACAACAATCGCAAAAACTACAAATTAATCTCCAACGACAAATAAAATAGACGTCCCAAATTGCGTGGTACTTGAAGCCGTTAATAAAAATCGTGGGGCGTAGAAATTAAGGCCCCTATACGGAGTCGTCATTAGGACCGAAACAGGGTTGTATCCTGGTC
Source organism: Galleria mellonella (assembly GCF_026898425.1). NCBI lineage: Eukaryota > Metazoa > Arthropoda > Insecta > Lepidoptera > Pyralidae > Galleria > Galleria mellonella. Next base: position 3,002,906 of record NW_026442042.1, on the reverse strand, counting down.
GCAATAAGTCATGTCTGCCACAGGACCCGCCGCGCTCCCCCCGTGCCACTCCGCACCCCCGCACAATCCCGCACAATTTCTCACCCCATACTGAAGATTATCGTCCGCTAAGTATGATCAATAGTCAATTTAACGGGCAAATGATTAAAACTGAGCCAATTAATTGCCGTATAAGTAATTGAATGGAGGCATTATTGAAAAAATGACTTGTTGTTAATCACTTTAGCAAATGCTTGTATGCATCAGAATGTGATATTGTGTATAACTTTATAAATATAATTAAATTGTAAAGAAAAATTAATATAAGGGGTCTTAATAAGACCATTAGGTATCAAAACAATAATCTATAGAAATTTTGTACGTTTGTCTATGTGTCTGTCTGTTTATATGTTTATTCTTGTATCACGCAAAAACTACTTCACAAAATTGGATTTAGTTTTCACAGTTGTATTTCCGAAGGTCTAACTTAACACCTGGTGTATGTTTTATTTTCAAATGCCATCTAGAAGTGTCTAATTTATTGGTTTTCCAACTTCTAAAATCTACGCATACGAAGTACCGGGAAAAGCTAGTCCTTATTAAAATTATAACTTCTTTTTCTATTGTTACAAAGGTAAACAAGCAGACGATCCACCTGATTGAAAGTGGTTTCCGCCGCCCAGGAGCACTTGCAACACGAGAGGAGTTGCTTCCGCGTTTCCGGCCTTGTAAATATTTGTAGATACGTTTTTTTGAAATGCCCTATACTATATTGTAAGGGGGAAAACTGAACACGAGAGCTCATTCCACAACCTAGATATACGAGGTGGAAATGAACGGGATATACGAACAGTAGTAGTATGCTACGTACCCAAGAAATGAGAGCGAATTTCAGCTCTATGGCAAGAGGTATTTCATTTTTTTTTATTTTCTTTTTTCGTTTGGGAAGGATAATAGTTGGGGTGAAGAAGGACATGCACTTTTTTATTCCGGTCAATAAGTATATTTCAGACACTTTAAAAAAGTCGTGTGTAGTTATTTTCAGACATTACTAATTTATGGTTATATATTAATTATAAATATATACTATTCCAGGAATGTTCTAAAAAACAATATCTACGAGTTATATTCGGATTGGTAGTCATAATTCAAAATCTGAATCGCTGTTATGGAAACTGTTACGGATTTGTTATGTAACACATTATAAAGAAGATGCTATTTTACGTCATTATTTAAATTCTATTATGCACATACATTATCTTGTGAAAAGGCTATTCCCTGAATCGTTTAACATTTCTGGTAAAGTTTAATTTAAAGTAAGAAATAATTTAGTAAGCAGATTATAGTCGGTAGCTAGGAATGAATTTGTTTTATTTGCTAAGTGGCGGGCGTTTTAGCTGACGCAGCACGTTTCGACTTAGTACAGATTAGGAATGTAAAACCATTTTAATGTTGAAGTGCATAGAGATCATTTTGGAAAAGTAAGTTTTAAATGTAATAAGATATTTCCCCGTGGAATTTTTTAACGGAAAATCCATGTAAATACCTCGCACACACAAATCCTAAGCGTAAGCTTGGAACACTTTCCTGGGTCCCCGGTATCAGTTCGGTCCATAAACTACGACCCCCTCCCTGCACCCCGCGCCCCCAATCCTCCCAGTACCTCTTCCGCCCGCTTTCCGCTCCCTCACTGGGCAACATAAGCTGTGCCATTTTTTAAAATGCGTGCCTCGGACCTAGTAGTTCCATGTTATATCGACGCTCTCGAGTAACTTTTATTTTCTTCAGTTTAGTTTGTTCAATACGTTCTGATAGCGAACGTGCAGTTTTATTCAATGACATTGTTCGGTATTGAGCAACTTATTTTTTATTTACTTCATTTAACATGAGACGAATGAGCGAAATGTCTATTTAATGCTAAGTGTTCATTGTTGGCGTCTAAGTGGATTAAAAATAAATACCTACATTCAATAGTATTTCATGTTTTGTAGATAGCTACTATTTCAACTCGTATTCCCTTTAAAATATAAGGTGGATTTTTGAGAAGATATAGTGAGAAGTTTTTGTTGCTGTTTTGTTATGTACAAAAGTAAGTTGGAATCTCATTTCCTACTAATTGTGTGGCAAAAGTTTTGAACTCTATCTGAATTTTCTTGTATTCTAATCGCATTTGACCCAATTGTATTTTGATTCTAATAAAAAATAGGATCGAATGGTTTAAAAACCGTGTGAATTGTTCACATTCTTGCTGCAGTTTTTCAATATTGATGGATTTTTAGTACAACACAATATTTTTTTATTTTTAATCCATTAGCTTTAATATTTAAAGATATATTAACATATAAAGATGATCTTAAAATATATGTATTTTTAATGTTTAAGATAGCCTCCTAAAGAAGTTATCCTATAACTGAAATGTTTAAGGTAACTGTCCTTACAGTTCTATCTCAGAAATTTATCTGTAACATATCTCAGCAAGCGTATTAGTATAAAGTCAATTTACGATCATACGGGGTAGTAAACTACCACATGTATGAAAAGGTAGAGAAATCTTTGGCATTTTGTTTTCTTTACTGGCCTTATCATCACAGACATAAGGATCGGTTGTAGAAATTATTCGTATTCTCATAAGGATGAGGTACGATATTACCACCATCGTCAAATTGTTATGGATTTAATTTCATTTATAATGTTATCCATAATTTAATAATTCTTTTAAGTGTCATAAATATGATTTGGGATTAATGACACAGGTTACTATTTACTTCGTTACTTCGTCTTCGTCACATTGACAAAGTTGTGGGTAAAAGCTAGTAAATATAATATTATTTTTTACTAGTTTTCATAATCTCATATCCGAAATTGAGTCCAATCCCAACATTATGTAGAAGCTAAATTCTATATTTTATATTGTAAGATTATATAGAGGGATATAACTAGAAACATTGTGTTTCCCAGTTGACAAGTACCTAAATTGATAAGTGACATGTCAATACAAACTTTGTATAGGACATCGATTGAGCGACTTCTCAACTTTAATCGTATTTGAACTGTTTGTTTTTACGAGAATCGAGCCACTAGGGCGGCTGGATAGTTAATCTACTAGGCCACAATGCTTTCTTGTTGACTTGTATTTAAAAGAGAAAAATAACATTTTCACATTGTTGAATTGTAAGTCCGTTACTATTTTGTGGAGCCGTTGTAGAATATGTGAAATTAAATTATATTTTACATACAGATCATGTTGACTTAATACAGAATTAGGGTAAAAGGTATTCCATATACCTACATATTACATATGTGTAATTCTCAATGTTAATATATTAAAAATAAAGGAAATATATAAAGATAATATGAAATAAATAATATAATAAATTATTAAAAAATATATAGATTATGTGAAAGGGTTGACTGGTAAAGAATGCTGTATCTACGTACTATATAGTAATAGCATTATCTGTTAGCTGAATTTAATGCTAATAGTTTACTTTTCACAAAATGTGGCCAATAAAGAAAAAATAAATAGGTACATAAATTATTTTTATATAAAGAACAGATAATAGGAAAGTGAACACGGACTACCTTGTCGACAGAGACCAATGGAAAAGAAAACATATTGCGCTAACCCCGAAACAATAGGATAAAGGTATAACGCGACGATGATGATACCCAAATAAAATATGTATGGACTATATGATGCAAGCGAATCATATATATGTATTTTAATCGATACAAAGAACAAATACCTATTGTTTATTGTAAGTTTTGTTTAGTTTTGAAATAAGTATTTAAAATACTTAATTTTTTAAATGTACTTTGCATTTAAAGGAAAAATAAAATACCATTATTTTTTATATTTTGTTGCTTCCGTGAAAATGTATGTTTTTTCAAAAAAGTGTATAAATTTTTTTAGGATCGGTAACATGAATGTGACATCTCTAGTGTTACAGGCGTCCATGGACTACGGAAATCAGACGGACTGTATTACAAACTAAATAATAATACTACTTATGCTTGTAAATTTGTTTGCCATCTTTGTGGTAAAAAAAAAATGCTCTTTTTTTAACGTAACGATGTCGAATTGGTTTGTAATTGCTGCTGGAAATTGATTCCAAAGCGAGGTTTTTGTGCAAATTTCAGTTTTTGTTTTAGTGTATTATTATAAAAATCAATACATCTGATAGGTAATCGGAAATCTAATTTGAATAATAAAATAAGGAATAATGAATAATTAAATTATTTTTGTTGATTTAACATAATGAATATTGCGAAATATATTTTGTGAGATATGAGGTGTTCATTACCCAAATGTGGTAGTTTTTGCGAGGTAAGCTGTCGGCTGTGACGGGTTGCCACTCTAACCGCAGGAGTGTCGACTGTAGTGTGGCAATTAAAACTTGCGAATGTCAAGTGTAGACCGACGAGACCGGGTTTATTATTTTTTTATTTTTCGCCAACAAATAAAACGGTGTTTACTTGGGCGTGTGTCGTAGCGAAGGCGTTGTGACGACCTGCCTGTTGTTATAACCCTTGAATAATTAACGTGCATTGTACCATCAACCGTTGAATAATAACAAAATATTTAAAAAAATGCCCATAAAAGTTTATTTTACTGTTACCATATATGCAATTATCGCGTAAATAAAAATTGTAATAGCAAGTAGATATTGTAATTGTACAGTGGCTACACTTAATTAACATTAACTTCATAAATCTTATTTTAAAACTTATAATCAAAGCTATGAACCAGTTATTTTTATTTAAAAATCAAAATAAAATCGATTTTAATGAACTTTCTATGAAACATTATAATTGATGGAGTTCTGACGTAACAAACTTAAAAAAGACGATTGAATTGAGAGTCTCTTTTTTGTCGTCGCTTAATAATTTTAATGATAATTGTGTAAATTGATGACATTAAAATACCTTGCATGTAAATAGAAATGTATATCAAATCTTATTACAATGTTATGATACAATTTAGCATACGTTTTAATACAATTTTGTGAGCATTCTTACCGAAAGCTCCCTAATAATATCCTATCTCAAAATGTACCACAATACCATAAGCAAACCAATTTCATATGTGATCATTGTTGCTTACAAAAACTGTATAATGTTACCAGTGTTGTCAGATTGGTTATTTTTTCTCTATTTTGAGTATTTTTTTTTCTGTTTATGAAGTATGGTAGAAATGTTATTCTTGAAGAATTTTTTTTAGAAAAGTAAAATGGGCTCGGAAAAATTTGGGAAATTTTTTGAACAGTTTTGATATTGATAAAGTATATAAATGCAATAAAGTATATGAGTAGCAGTAGTAAATTAGAGGATAAGATATTTCTTATCTTAGAAGCGGGCTTTTAGCATATCTTAATATGCTAAAAGAAGAAATGGAAGGAATGCGTTTGTTTTTCGTCTTTCACAATACAGTACATAACAAAACGTAGTGTAAAACGGTACAATTTTGTGACTGGGTAAAGATCTTGAAAATCATATCGATTTGCAGAAAAAATATTTGAAGTTTAGGTAAAAATCAAAATTCAGAACTGGCAACTCTGAATCTTACCATCGTAAGAGCATTTTGGCACATCTGTAGAATCATTAACAATTTCATAAAAGGCTTAAGGGGTCCGTTTAACATTTTTCTCTCTTCTTTTTTTATATGTGCGACCATTTACAATGCTAACAAAAAGTATAAGTAATCGACAATAGGAATACTATAGCCAACAAAAATATTATATTTATTTTATTTGCAGTTTTACTAATAAGTAACAACAGAGTCAACGATAAAAACGTCCATTGTTGTATATGGGTTTTTTTCATATTCTGCTAAATACAATCCTTAATTAAGCCGTTAATTATCCATTGTTGAATATAAACCTCCCCTATAAATTGGCATCAAGAATAGACCTAATTTTCAGCAGTGCATTCGAGGTCATCGCTCCATCTAGTTTGGGGTCATCCTACACTGCATTTGTCTATACGGGGTCGCCACTCGAAAACTTATGTCCTACTAATCATCTCTTACAAGTTCCTACAATTTGATTTTAATATTACAGTATCTGTGAATCAAGGTCAATCAAGTTAAATTATGGTTAGTATACCTGTTTATTAATAAGGCTTACTTTCTTGTTTATTTTATATGGGTTTAAAATGTATAATTTAAGATTGTTTAAAAAAAAACGAATTTAATCGTGACAAAGGCAAAAGTTATTCTAATTAAAAAAATAAATTAAACTGATTTAGAAAAAGTTTCTATGTTACCAATCTGAAAGTACATATAGGTTAGTCGATTACAACTAATAATTCCCCATAAATGGAGGTTTATCATTAGATGCCTCTCTTTGCATGCGGGTTGACAACCGCAGTTAGGCTTTGGTGATGTTTTAAGAAAGACGCTGCTGCTTATTACTCGAACTCTAAGTTCCTTTAGTTTTTTTACGATACCTACAGGAAGGAAGGAGTGGCCCATTCCATGCCAGGATTACACGGCATATTACGAACACAACCACCGATTAATGTCTTACACTGGCCACAGATCTATCCCAAAAAGTAAACTGCTAAGTAGATAAAGAGAAGTCTGTCTCGACACTTTTTTTGACGCAACACGGTACGTCTACTTCGAAGTGTAATAATCACGTGAATCAACTTCCAGCAGCAGTATTTCCGAACCGATACAACAACATAACCTTCAAGAAAAGAGTATATTCCTTTTTAAAAGGCCGGCAGCACACCTGCAATGCCGCTGGTGTTGTGCGTGATCATGGGCGGCGGTAGTCATTTACCATCAGGTGAGCCGCATGCTCGATTGCCCCCTGTGTTGTAAAAAAAAAGTCACAAGAACTATTTGTATAGAATAGATTTATATCCATTTTTGTAAAAGTAAGGGAACTTATCATTAGTCGCCTCTTACGACACCTACGAGAAAGGAAAGAGTAGTTTATTCTATCTGTATGTTAGCAATTTTATTCAAAAACTTACAGCTGTTTAAGAATGATAAAAAAAATATCCATCCAAATGTCCTCACAAAGTTGTGCATTTATAATAGTGGTAGGATTGAGTAAAGATTTATTTAAGAGTGTATTAGGTTCTGCATGGACGGAGCCACGGTATTTGCTTTGCAAATAATACGAACAGCGAGGTAAATAATAAAATAACACAAAATATAATGGAGCTGCTTGAGGAGCGGATTTCATTCAAGTATGAGAGCTAGAATCAATTGTTCGCTTGAGGCTAACGGGCCAAGGAAGGCGATAAGCAAAACTTACGATGCCATTTTCACTGAATACTTCATTGCGATCTTTGTGGGGCTGGCGTTTGTTTTTTTTTAAGGCAATACGAAATGTTTTTATGGGTTATTGGAGGATTTTCTTGTTTGCCAGAGATTTTGAATTTGAAATTAGTTTACGTCAAGCCACTAGCTTTCAAGTTGTCAGTTTAACTCCAAAAAATATTTAAAACACAGTTTATCTAAATAGTGTTTAAAAAAGTCTCATGTGGTTAAATATTGTTTAGTATGTAAGTGTAATACTGTTTATTTCTAATTTTATGTGCGAAAATCTATAGATTATTCTAATAAAATTTATTACTTGAAACACCTTTTATTTTTAATAACATAGGCTTTTTTTTGTTTAGATATGTAGACTGTAAAGATGTTAGATACTCTTTCGTGGTATGACGTCTAAACATGCATTGAACACCTTTTTTTATGATGTCTACGTAAATAGTATTTTTTTATCTAACATGGAACCCATCGTGATGAATTCTTCAAAAATTAACCACTATGGTTTTCAAGGGGAACGGCGTCGAAGTCGACCTGACAGGGTATATTGCTATCCCTGTTCCCCCTACACGTTGCTATTAGAGTAAAGTAAGTATTTATGCACCTGTAACCTGTGTATACTGTCATTTCCCATTATTAATATCGTTGGGCTATCTTAGCGAAGCATTTGTAGTGAATATTTAGATGTTAATAATGTAATGTAGTTACAGAGATCTGGTCATATCTAGTCCTTGTATAAAATGTAAGTACTTACTTCTTTATTACACAACAGTTGGCTGACCATTTTTTCTGAGGTTTTTTGTCACTCGACCCTTCACCTAGATTTATAGGATCTATATAGTCGGTATAAAATATAAGTACCCAATTCTTCATTATACTACCAACAGTTGGCTGACCTTATTCTTGGACGTTTTTTGTCAATCAACCTTTCATCTAGACGTGTGGGATCTGTGTAAGAACCTAACGTTTTACAAAATATTCAAGATAATTAATATTTATGTCATATCAGCCGTTATTTGTCTAACGCTGAATATAGCCACCCCCATAGATTGCCATTTAGTCCGGAGCCACCTGCTTTATATATCTATCCTTACTTATATTATAAATATGAAAGTGACTTTGTTTGTTTATTTTGCAGTGGTCTTACAGTATTCTACAATCTTACAGTATCTTACAATGGTTAAGCCGATAAAGGGCTTAACTTGTCTCTATTAATTTTGGTATACTCGTACAATATGGAGATGAATGGTATGGAGAAGGATATGAACTATTTTTTATCTTGGTCAGTTAATATAACCCGGTTACACGAACGAAGTCGCGGGTAAAATGTAGTGTATTTAGAAATGTATAACATTTTATTATTTATATATCTATAATAAATTTCATATGTATTTAAATATACCTAATAGTATAGGTACAAGCAACTGGTCACAGCTCCGGTTGCGAGGATCAATTTGATCCGATACGGTGATATTGTTTTATTATTATCCCGTAGGGACCAATTCGTTCGTTCCTTTATGATGGTGAATCTAAATATCTGCCAATTTTGATGTCTTTGGATTTACAGAGATACAAACTTCCATCGACTATTTTATACTCTTAGGGAGGAATTTCCTAAAAATATTTTATTGTTGCTCGCTTACATTATAATTTAATTTACAAATTTCTTAATTGTAACCTGCATAGTTTCAGTTCTGCTTTTAATCACTTAGTTATATAATTAGGTTTTGTTGCAATAAAATCTAATATTGAAAAATACTTACTTACATATATTAGGTACTAATGATTAGGCCCTGCTATATAGAATCTTCAAAAATAATATGTAATGTGTAGCCTATGTCACTGGTTGATAATGTAGCTATTTCAAGGTAAAATATTTTTTAAAATTAGTTACGTAGTTCTTGAGTATATCGATTACAAACAAACAATCATGCCTTTCCTCTATACTATACTAATAGTAAAAATATATTAGTATAGTCTACTAATATATATATGATAATAGATAAATAAATCTCGTAAATGTATGTTACACAACCAAAGGTATGTAGTATGTGGGTAACATACATTTATATAATTAATGTTGTTAGAAAAGTCAAATTAATAGCATTTTGTAGGCCTAATTGCTTTTAAAATCCTTTCTCACGCACACAGACAAAGGGGGTGGCAGTTAGGCATTTGTAAATACAAGTAGGTACCAGGCGCACATAACAATAGTAACGTTTCATTTCGGAACTTTGTAACTATTCTCCCTAATGCGGGCTCCGAAAAAGCTAACCTTTTGGGTACAGGGGTATCTTGCAGGAAGTCCCTCCTCTCGAGTGAGACGAGAGGGTCATTAGGCAAAAAATAAACGATTACACTTGAGGAATGGGAAAAAATTGCTTATTTTCATGTTTAAGTTCCGCTACGCTTGGTCTTAGCGGAAAGTCGTTTACATTTATATTGTTATCGCCTTATTGATGTGCATTTTGCAATAGAATATAATTTAATGACAGTTTTCTTTGTATCTCAATTAGGTTGAAATGTAAGAATATAGTCGACATAAAAAAGAAATATATTGATGTATAATTTTAATAAAAATATTATTCCAAATTTAAAAATTTACAGGAATAACGTTAATATAACAATAACATAATATGAACGTATATGTTATTCTGTATAAACATTATAAATGTGAATGTTTGTAAAACATATTTTCTACTTCATCCCACGTAAATGAGTGAATGTTTCAGAATGAAATTCGGTACGTATATGCCCCTTAATTAAAATTATGATATAAGATGCTTTTATTTTAATTAATGCAGGTAAAGCCGCAGGATATAGGTAGCTAGTAAATTTATGCAAAGGTAAACAAGCCTTTATATACGGTTTTAGATATTTATTTTCTCCAGAGATTTACAATCACCGACAGAGAAAATATAAATTAACAGATTAGATTATAGAGTTACATATTCCGATTAACTTAGTTCTAACGTAGCTAGAATTACAAAGATAGTAATAATTAAAAAAAAAATAAGCCGGCTTGGCTTTTTATTTATAGTAATTATGCAATTTTTAACGTTCCAGTGTAATATATCCTAGCTTTGTGTTTACAAAATACAATACAATTATTAAATAGGTACCTAAAAATAATGCTAGCGCAGCTAAAATCCTCGATTTGCTGTGTCGAGTTCAAGTACAAATAAAGTAGTAGTCGTGCGGTGTCCACATCGGTGCACATATATCATTTTTATCGCTCGCACTCGGCCCGCCCGTTTATTCATTGCTTACCTATTGCACGCGCGGTTGTATGACGACTGAACTCCTACTACTGACCTGTACTGAATGTATTTAAATTCTTTATTATTGCAATATGGTCCCGGCATAGATTAGGTTACTTCTTCCTTACCCATGGGTGTAGGATTAAGGAAATTTAATGGTCGAGGGATGGGCAGTATCAATTTGTTAAGAGACTCGCCGACATGCCAAAAGTGTGATGCATATAAAGAGTTCTATCTACAAATTACGGTTGTGATTTCAAACAATTTAAATGAAGAAAATACCATACCATATCAGCCGTTAAATGCCTACTGTTGAACATAGGTCTCCCCGTAACCTCCTTTTGTGTTTTGCCAGTAGTTGCTACACTTGGCAGGCGGGTTGGCAACCGCAGTTAGGCTTTGATTATGTTTTACGATGGACGCTGTTGTCCATCCCTTGAACATTAAGCTCCGTTATTCCCCTCTTATGATACCCACGGGAAAGGAAGAGGTGGCATATTCTATGCCGGGACCACATTAATATAATTAATTTCCTATAATTGTTTTATAAAATTTTTGTGGTTTATTTTCTTGGTAAATTCGTTACGCTGTGCAAATTTACCTGACTTCATCTTCACCTATCATCACTTACTAGTGCAGATAACGCAGATGAGGTTGGCAGTCCATTTTTATTCCATGACTATTCGTGCATGATACCTTACTATCCAATAGTCGCTGATTTGATTCAAATATAATAAAAAAAATGTATTCGTGAGTGACATACTCTTCTCATTTTCATCTGGATGTTTTCTATATGTAATATGTGTGTATTCAAAAAGTAAATATATAATTTATCAGTTGTTTTATTACCCATAGTAGAAGCTATTCTAGTTATGAGACTGTTCTATAAGTATTAGTTATGTTCAATGGCATTTATTTCATTAAAAAAATTTAAAACATATATTATTGGAATCATTAGTAGGGGTTTTCCTGTTCCTGGTATGTAGCGGTCGTGCGCTCAAGTGAGACCGTATTTCTTTTTTTTTTTCAGAAACGCCGTTTAGTCAACTACATATTGAAGATGAATGTTTATCGGTTTGCCATTTGTTCGAAAAAAGGGTACAGTTGTGATTTATCGATTAAAACTGATTGCGATAATATTACGCTCAAATAAACTTGTACTATTGTAATTTGTGAGTAAAACCTGTGACGGAATTATGTACTACTAGATGTGGGCTAGGAACTTAGTCCCGGGTGATACAGTCGACATGTCATACTCTTCTTAGACAATGTACAAGCAAATCTATTGATAGAATCGTTTCCGTCAGTGCTTAATTGAGAAAGTACTAGACACCGGACTTCGCTATTTTATTTTATGTCATGAACTCGCTGGTGATAATAATTGATTGACCGGGATAAAAAGTGGCCTATGTCCATTTTCATCCAATCATTATTTTTGATAATTAATTATTATATGTGTTAAATGTTATGATAATTCTTTTACTAATTTTATTTAAAGCGCCAAAAGGTAATCTTTTGTTACAATGTATATTAGAGGTAATAATAATAATAATTAACATCATTATTATATTATGGAGGATATATTAGGGAGGTTTTGAATTCGATTTTTTATTTATTACAATTCCAAACAAATTTGTGATGATTAATTTTTAATCGTTAAGGTTTATTATTCCCGTATTAGTCTCATAATATTATATAAAAAAATACTAGTATAATAGATATAGGTACTAGTATTAAAATAAGTTTGCCTAAAATACACTTTAGAATTTATTATCTCCTAATTATGAAGATTGTTCTGATATCGCTTTTAAAACCTCAAAGAAAGCTAATGAATTTTAAAGGAAATAATCTTTCCTTTTCATTAACATCACTATGATTTCGGATTATAGACATGAGTATTATGCAGTCAGAAATAACATTTCATCAGAGCAATCCGAAAATGGAAGGTGTGTTCGGCATCCGTATGGCAGTCATACATATGTATTCTTGCCCCCACCTTGTTATATGTATGTGCAGTTTCAAAGCGTGAACTATTTAATCAACTCATGAAATATGCATTCGCCAAAATTCTGCCAGGGCCAGTCCATCAGTTGGAGCCTTATCGACGACGGCGCTTATCATCAACAGGTTCTACTACCGGCTCGTATGCTGTTATCTCTTGCTACAAATAGTCACTGCGCTGCGGCCTAAAATGTCGCAACGAATTACGCACGCTCCAACCTATACCGACGTTATTCCAAAGCAGTAAGATTCAAATTTCTTAATTTATAAAATTGACAGTCTAGCGCATAATCAGGGATAAACGCATTGTCACAGTGTATTACGGGCCAGTTCCCTAATGCCCCTAATTCACGACAATGTAGACAAGTCTGCTACTATGTCCGTTATTATTTCAATTCGGACGGATTTGATAGCCACTCGGTGCACTTGTAATAAGTAGTTATACAAAATTTGCAGCGGACGAAACGTTCGCCATCTGGCCGAGATACATAAAGACTTTATAGTCTTTGTTATTTGTACTTGTACAGATTAACCCCACTTGTTTTTATTGTAATATCACTGTTTGTAGGTAACTATGTGAATGAAATATCTATACACGATGTTAATAAATTGAGAAAGAAATTAAAAGAGAGGATCTAGAAATTTCCACCAGAATAGGGATAATGTATACGGGCGGTCAAAGCTTCAGTAAACAGTATAATGGAAAATTCAATAGCTTAGGGTTGTAGGATAGCGTTAGTATACAACTCTATTCGTTTCGTAGATCCGTCAGAGACGTATACTATACTTTCCAGTAGGACTCTCTATCCTCTGATATAACTAGCAAATCTATATTTTAATATTACACTGTAGAAGCAAAATAAACTATGAAATTTTCGTGTAAGCAACCTTGACGGGTGACGATAAAGAAGTACTTGTTGGTACTTAGGCACTGCATTGTTAGACAATCTTGCTAAATGTTACATTGTAGAGGGTCTTCGTGTTGCGCGTTTATGTACATTTAATTACTCAGCAATATGTTTCATATATTAGTATGGCTTTACGAGAATAGTCTTTGACAAATGGCCGTGCAATATCGCCAATATGTCACACACAGTCTTAATAGATTTCCGTAGGTAATGGCCCACGACGATGGACAGGAAATAAAAGGCTTCTCGAGACAATATTCTGAGATTTCGTATGATAATATGCTTTATATTAGTTGGTATATATTACGCATTCATATGTCATAGTGCGAGAGTACCGAAGTATATTTTGTTTTCCAGAGATATTTCATGATTGCTATTCTCTGTGTTATGCTTAGTTTTGGAACTATTTTCTTATTACTTTTAATTAAAATCACTTCTATTTAGTAATATACTAAATCGTTTTTAAAATGTAAATTAAATCAAATATAATTCAAATTTAATATGTTATATTTCTAAATTAATAACAAAGGAATGGAACTATGTATCCCTTATACTTTGTGTTAAGAAAAAGTTGATGTATTTTTTAATAAAAACTAGCTCTCTGTCCGGCTTCGATCGGGTATAATTTTTTACTTTTCCATATGATTTTCTGAATATTTTCTTTTATACATACTTTGTCTTTACTATTACAAACATAACAAAAAAGAAGTAGTCAAATTAGTACAGCGGTTCTAAAGTGATACACGTACATATTTATAGCAATTGATTTTTATTTATATTGATATATACTAACTCTCAAACTAAAATATTTGTAGTATGCAATTGTAAATTGTTCATATACCTATATGCAAATGATTATACAAATATAAGAGCCTTATTTAATTTATCATTTGTTTTCTTTCTATAATATAAATATAATTACCGTCTGATCCTGGCATAGAATGGGCTACATCTTCTTTTTTCGTAAGTGTCGTAAAAAACGACTAAGGGAGTTTAATGGTCGAGGGATGGTGCAGTGTCCCTCTTAAAATATCACCAAAAGTCTAACTGCGGGTGCCAGTCCGCCTGCCAAGTGTGGCAGCTACTAGCAAAACCCTCCTTATGGGGAAGACCTATGTTCAGCAGTGGACAGTTAACGACTGATGTAATAATAATAAAAATAAATATAAATATTATACTTAATCATTTTTAGTAGGTACTTACTATAATGTAAATTGTGTTAAGAAACATGTTAACAGTGTACTTGATTGAAGGTGGTATGAACCAGGTGCCAGGAACATGTATAATATCTAAGTAGATGTTTTGTTATATCCCACGTATCTAACCAAGTTTGCCAAGCGTAATTGGTTACCTACCTCTATGTTGTAATAATGAGTAGCACGTTTATTAAATGTTCATGTGCTTTGTAACTGCAGTCGATATAAAATACTATAACGTTCAAAATTAATCGCCGTGTCTCGTGTTCGCGAAGATTACGACTTTGGTTTTTTTACTCGAGTATTTGCAGCAATGTATGGCGTGCTACTTATCCACAATGTAACGTTGGATTGAAGGGTTGCAACAATTTACGCGTTTGACAGTGGCTTTAATTACGGGTCGCGATGACCGCACAGTTACGGCGCGTAAACCTCTTGACAGCATGGCGTTCGTAAAACCAACTCTTTATGATTGTTTGTTCAACAGGTAGGTAATTTGTTACAGAATATTGCTATTAGTATCTTTAATATACCTATTTTTAATATTATTTGGTAAGTAACCTGTTTATTTGTATATTGTTATTTCATTTATTCATTGTCCATTGTTGAATGTAAGTCTAGTAATTAACAAGGAGTTTTATTTCAAATAGGGCATTTGGGATAAACTTCTTTGGAAAAGGTTAATATGTTACTTACAAATTTTGAATGTTAGAATGAGAATGTCCTTCCTACAACTTTGTCAATGTAATTGTATATATATATATATATATATATATATATATATATATATATATATATATATATATATATATATATATATATATATATATATATATGGCATGCAATGACAATAATAGTTAAAAGGAGCAAGACCGGAAATAGGTTTGTCTTAATTTATTTCGATTAAAATCAATTTATTAGATTAAAAATTAAAAAAATAGACATTATTTATTTTATTTAAAAACCCATGATATCCCTATACATTTTAATCATGAATTGATAAAAATCTAGTTTCACTGTACTTAGCATTATGTTTACATTAAATAGCAATATCACTATTATTCATAACGAAAAAGAAGATACATTTTTTATTTGTTCGTTTGTTCAATGACATCATTATGTTGCTATTTTGTTATATTTATTACTTTATTCCACTTTCCATTAGTTCTGCGCGCTCTCATTTCAACATGCCCCGTATAACTACAACTATAAGCAACTGTCCTGAGTCATTTGTATTCATTGATTCACTGCAACTCATTTGAAACACAGATAATAAAATACTATAAGTTACTGCTTTCCGTATTTTTTTTTTTAATGGGTGATAATGGAATGGTAACCCCGTCCGCGCTATCGGTATACACCGACGAGGCACCAGTGGAAGATGATAGGTGAGAATGAATGCAGGTCAGTTGGCCCACCATGATGAATTTGACTATAATTAAACATGATGGTTTCCAGGCGGAACCGCGTGGAGGTCGACCTGAGATGGTGTATTGCTAGTAATGCGTTACGTATTAGGTACTAGAAGAAAATTAAGCGCGACATCATTTAATTGTGTGTTAGTAAATTTCCTTCCGGATTTGAAATGCTGTGTTTGTTAATTCTTAAAAGTTTTTAAATATAATTACTATTTAAGAACTTCTAATTGAAATTTAGCCATATTTAACTAGGCTTTATTTAACATAGTTTATGGTCAAAAATTAACAAACAAAGTATTATAGGCAGTCGCGGATATATTTATTGAGCAGCCTACGTCTTTCTTCATGCCACGTATATACCAAATTTCATGAAGCTTGGTTTATTTACGAGTATTAAAGTTTTTTTTTTATACAACTTAGAATGGTAAACAAGCTGACGGCCCACCTGATGGAAAGTGGTAACCGTCGCCTATAGATATGTACAGAGTATATTGTTTCTCACATGATATCCCCCACGCGTTGCCATTCCTGAGGAATTAGGTGTTATTCCTCTGTACCCTGTAAATTCACGCCATATCCCACCCTTCAAACCGAAACGCAGCCATGCAAACACAACAGATTCACGGTAGAAACATGAATAGGACAGAGGTTGGATACATCTGCAATCGACTTTTGTACAAGTGCAGGGACCAAGAATTAACAAAAACAAATTTCACATGTAAGTGTTGTTGTGATTAAAGTATAGTATTACCATAGTATGATATTACTAATGTATAGCGCAACTAAAATATATTACTATTCCAAGTTCAAGCATCCATGGAGTACTGTTATCACCATTAGGATGGCTTTGCCAAGTACCAACTGACTTCACTCGATTCTATTGAATATCGAGTCAAAAAGCTCATAAGGAATAATTTGATACTACATTCCAAATTTCAAAATCTAGAACACCGCCGCAAAATTGCTTTTCACGCTGTTTTCTATAGGATACATTTTGGAGAGTGCTCAATAACTTCATGTAGTGGTTCCTCTTTTACCTTTCACATCGGGCAACCAAACGGGGTGAGAGCTTCTACCCTTATGTAGATATACGATTTATAAGCATGAAGCGTTTTGAGTTTTCCTTCATCATGTGTACGGCCAAGGAGTGGAAGTCTTTTTCAGCTTATGTTATTTCATCCAAATCCATCCATCCAATCCAAGTGTACAAATTTAACGCAAATGTAAATAGACTATTCGTGGGTCTGTGAGCCTCATTTTAGATTACATAATCGTTTTCCATCAGATGAGATCGTGATCAATCGCGGGACCCTTTAATAGTAAAAAAAAACTATTTTATATTAGCTGACCCGGCAAACGTTGTTTTGCCATATATTTTTTTCTGGGTAGGGTGGGCACTTTAATCACCTAGCGATATGAAATATATTTTACGACCTATTCTGATACCTACCAAATAAACATAAAAAAATCATAAAAATCGGTCGCATCGTTTCGGAGGAGTTCGACCACAAACACACGAGACATCTATATATAAGATGTCTATATCTATCTATACCTGTACGTATAGTTATTATAAAGGTAATAACTGCTGTAATGAAAACATATCATGTGCTATTAGTAATAGCCCTAGGTCTATAATACGCATCCTGTATTCCAATCGACCTACTGTCAAAAGCACATGTTCTTTCTGACCGATCACCCGGGCATAACCAACACACATAAATAGTTCACCTAATTTCATCATTAAATGACTTTATTACAACGGATTAAGGACTATATAACGCTGACAGCAAGAATTTTGTGCGTATTCTGCTTGATACTGCTGAAAATTGTAAAATAGATTTTACACGAAGCAAATAAGGTCGTACTGAACGTTCTTATTAAAATTGTAATGATACGAAAAGAATGTAGTGTCCACTAGATTTCGTATCGATTTTGGACATCGTAAATGGCAGTATTTGTAAAAAATGGGTAAGGTATTTTTGGATCGCATAATATTATGAGATTTTATTAGATCTATCCAGTTGAGTAAAATAAATTATGGATGCAAAATAATCAATTGAGTTCTATTTGCTGAATAATTTATATAAATGGAATGGTGTTATTGCACTGCTAAAAAGGAATGTTAGAAGGATGTGCATTTTTTTGGTAACCTGAAAAGTTAAGATGATCTTAATGCCGATATACTTATACTTAAAAAAAAAAATGAATAAAATATTGAAACCTAGAATATTCTATATAGGACTTTAAAGATAAGAAAATTTTCTTTGACGACAGCGACTAAGTAAGAATGCAATGTGTAAATAATTATTTTTATCTCTAGTATGCTGTAAGAGGTTATTAAGGTAACAAAATACAGTAATATAATGTATATAAAACTCGAAACGAAAGTATATACCAAACCGGCCAGCGTGGTAATGTAAATAGTTTATTTTTCTATGCAACTTAGAATGAATAACAAATTAACAGCCTACCTAACGGAGAGTGGTATTGGTCGCCTGTAGACATAACATGGGCATGAACCACGAACATGTCAGAATGCACTATGATACCCATGGTAGCCTGTATTGCGTTGCCATTTTTTACTAAGTTGAAATACTAACATGTTATACTGCCCGCACCTGTAATTTCATTGTTATATTTCATCCTTCAAACCAAAACATGGATGGGATAGATGTATCCATGCAGACAACATTTATACAAAGTTTATCTCTAGTTGTTTTAGATATAGGATATAAAAAAATAAATAACACGTACACTAACAACAAACGCTATTAAAAAAAAATAAAGAAAAAATCCTTCATACACAGAAATAACCCTCGGATCGTGAAGTCAGATTTCGTCATGGCAAATTGAAAATCAGCGCTGAACGCACATGAGTCCAGCAAAAGTTGAGTTAAAGTTGAAGTACCTATGACTGACCATAGGTACACTATTGCCAGTCGTATGTATTTCATAATGTATTTATTAATATAACATATCTCGTTCTACTAAAATTATATTAGTGATTGTACCGTATTTGTAAAAATGGTAATAAACTATTATTGTTAAGAATAGATTGAAATCAAAATTATTAAATTCTGTTAAATTATAGTAAGCGTTCCACTAGCAAATTAAATTTCTAGGAAACATGGAACGAAAAACGATAAAAAATTTTGAGCTTCCCATAATAACACAGTGAGCCCTACCATTAACTTAGTATGGAGGGCCCAAAATTGTCATAAATAGCTACGAACCCTCTAAATGCCTGTCCAATACGATATGGGTCAGTTTTTGTCCATAAACTACCAATACCAAATTATTATTATTTCTTACTAGCTATTACCCACGTCTTTGTCCACGTGACTGGGATAAATAGTAGCCTATGTGCTTCACCACCCTAAATAGTAAGAGTATACCAAATTTCGTAACAATTAGTCAAGCTATTAAAACGCCAAAGCTAGAGATAGATAGATAGATATCAAACAAACAAACTCACTTTCATATGTATAATATTTAATATTTTTTTATGCAACTTAGAATGATAAATAAATTGACGGTCCACCTGATGGAAAGTGGTAACCATCGCATATAGACATGAATAGTACCATGGACATTACACAGTATATTGTATCACTCATATTACCCTGTGTTGTCATTCCTTAGGACTAAAGTGTAATGCCTCAGTACTCTGTTTCATCGCCATATCCGATCCTTTAAACAGAAACATAACCATGCAAACACAGCTGCTTCATGGCAGAAATACGAATGACAACTTTTGTACAATGTCTCCTTCTGGTAAGGATTACACAGCCATGTAGTAATTTTGTGAAATAATAATAATTTCTATAAAGTTGCGAATAGAAACGAGTCCAATAGAAATATTAGCTATAAACTGCACCCTGTTACATTATATTTTATACAGGCATACTACCCACAATACGTAGGTGAGCAATAAATAGAGCAAAGAGCGTGTAAGATACAATAAAAGTGAATTATTTCTAACAAACATATTTGGGCGTACCTATCCTGTATTTCTGAATCTTCCGTTGTTATTTTGTACGGGAATATAGTGAGAAAAAACACACAAAAACTTTTTGGAGTCATAGATAAACGATCCAAGTGGGATTGTATTTATTTACATTGTGTCAAGGAGATAGTGGCTATTTTTTAAGTTATCTACTCTATCTAATCTATCTATAATGTAGGTATAGATAGATCAGGTGGAATTTCATGTTAAAGTAAATAATCAAAGGTAACAAATATAATACGTGCTAAGAAATAACTAGTAATATTGAAATAATATTTAATTACTTTATAATTTTTTTTAAACTGTCATTATGAATACAGTATTAGTTGTTACTAATATAAAATATCGATTAAAAAAATTATCGTGTTTATGAGTATTATTGTACATAGATAAATAATAATTAGCTACCTTTCAGTGCTATCGTAAATTAATTCATAATATCATAGAATAAGTATACTTTTCAAACTTTTTGTGATTTTCATTTAAGTTTTTTTTTAATTGTAGCATAGTTATTACATTTGTGTACTCATATTTATGAATTTTAATTCCAATTTCTGGCCAATATCTTTTTATTAGGTAGTGCTATGATTACTTCTTTATTAGCATGCCAGTAAGGGTATTCGGACCAATGATACTGATGGTTGAAGACAAACTCATCTATTAAGTAAGTCTAGGAAAACAAATTGAAAACCACTTGTAACGTTGTAATATGTCACATAGATATTCGAGAAAAGGTGTAAATTATATCATGTTTTTATATAATTAATCTTAATTTAATGTATATGTGAAAATAACTTCTATACATGTAATTTATATTAAATGTATAACAATTGCTCTTGGATTTGTAAATTTAAGTATGAAATGTGTTATCAAGTACGACATTGATTATTCGCGTGGCTCGGTCATGTTCGCTGAAACTCAGACAAGGCGTGTTCATTTACATGTTAATAGCCCGCGTGCGGTGTCTAAGGACGATGCAAGTTCGAGAGGCTTCTATCTCGATAGTGCACACGTGTCGACTTTGAACACTCTTTGTTCTCTGAGATTATACTGTATAACTAGGCTCGAGGCACCTCTAGACCGTTTTTAGATAGGTCAACCTTCAGCGATATTGTTTGAGTTTGAACGCTGAACAGATGCATAATTGTTGTTTAAAATGAAATACCTACATTTTACGGTATAATGGTCTTCATGGTACGTGATAGTAAATGTTGGTTTATACAGATAAGTTTTTTATTTTTTGCTGAGTACACATATTGCCTTCATTGTCACTATGTCGCGCCTTTAGCCCATGTTTAGATTGGTTATTTTCTTTAAATATTGTTTAAGATATTAATATTAAATCGATGCATATTTTTTTTATACAACTTAGAATGGCAAACAAGCTGACGGCCCATCTGATGGAAAGTAACCGTCGCCTATAGACATAAGCAGTAGCATGGATATAACAGAGTATACTGTTTTGGCCGTGATACCCCCTATGCGTTGCCATTCCTGAGAACTCAGGTGTTTTTCCTCCGTACCCAGTAAATTCACGCCATATCCTACCCTTCAAACCAAAACACAGCCATGCAAACACAATTGCTTCACGGTAGAAACACGAATGGGACAGAGGTACCCAAGCAATCGACTGTTGTACAAAGTATCCCTCTGGTAGTATATATATATACTTAATATTGTGTTATAGCTGGAAAACATAGACTATATAATTATATAGATAGCCACATTGTTTTATGTGTATAAGGGTTCAATTCTGTGTTGAACAGAATGAACTTTATTGGATCGGATCTGTTTGTTCTGCATGTATCCCCTAAATATTCGTAATATGGCTGCAGGGGAGGTTTCTAGTTGGGGGACCAAGTAATTGGTGTTGATGGTTTTGTGTATTTGCTGTGGTTGTTGAAATTAATAATTGTTAATTTTAGTGGTCTTGGTGGTGTAACGGTTAAACAAATTGGTTTCATTCCTGCGCACTACAAACATTTCTAGTTTTGAGTGTGTTTCTGTCCAAATGTAAACATTTTCTATGTATTATAATAGGACGTATCTTGTTAGTGATAAGGCCGCCTATTGTATTCTCAGTGCGATTTTTTTCTTTAGTTGTTTGTGTTTATAATACGAAATAATATAATCAAGAGTATTTATCTCTGCTTCCAAAAATGTAATAAAAATGATAGTATTTTTCCGTGGTACCTTACTAGTGCACTCGGCATCACGGCAATTATTGAGAGATGCGGGTTTGAAACCTATTAGATCGATCCATCAGGAGTAGATTTTTTATTTTATTTATACTTTATGAATTCTGCATGCAGGCGTGCTTGAATTATAGATTATTATTGTATTTAAATAGCAAGTAAGTACACTGTTATTAATAGTCCATAACAAAAGGAAATGATTACTGTTATTCAATTTCTAAATAAAAGACAAGAATGAAGTATATTATTCGTATGGACTGAAGGTGATATAGTTATAAAAGTCAATTGTTAAACGATTTGTAATTAATAGTCGCTGTTTCTAGCTACAATCATGAAGTGAAAGACATTAGTTTTTTTAAATTGAGAATTAAAAATAACTTACCTTAAATATGTTTGGTTGAAATAATGTATTGA
This sequence comes from Galleria mellonella, assembly GCF_026898425.1. Taxonomy (NCBI): domain Eukaryota; kingdom Metazoa; phylum Arthropoda; class Insecta; order Lepidoptera; family Pyralidae; genus Galleria; species Galleria mellonella. Next base: position 2,980,244 of record NW_026442042.1, on the reverse strand, counting down.
GAAACAGGAAGCAACTGAAAGGGTAAAATATTTAGAAATTACAATTTGTATATATTTTGAAAATGGAATATTTCATTCTTATTATTACCCTTCAAACTTTGTCTTATAATTTAAAGTCGTTAACACAGTTTGTCTTTTTTTCTTTTAATATGATTTAATTTAATTTGTTACATCAAACATCAATGTCTTTGTAAAACAAAGTCTCTATGACCTTTTTTTGAGTTTTAATTTACCTTGGAACCATCCATTTTCAAACTTTGTTGATAGGATAGATAATTTACTGTATTAAAGTAATTATGTTCTGATGGGTTTTCGTTGATTAGATTATTATGGGAAATATGCTTCAGGAATGGTATAAGATCTTACTTTAAATGATTAATAATAGTATTTTAGCATGCTATCATTGGATACACCTATCGTATATTGACTGCTAATAAATGGCTTAAGTTTGTAAAGTTAGCACATTTATTTATAATAATTACGGGAAGGCATTCGCCGACAATACTCCGATATTTGGGGGAGAATATACAGATATGGATACAACTATTACCTTCGTTTTGGCAGTTGTCCGTGCTATTTTCGTTCTTATGTTTGAAGTGTTTGGGTTTATTTCTTGTATCAATGTATCTGACTGCGAGATTATAACTGTTTGGTCATGGGTACCCATTCATTAATTATTGGGGTGATATTTTAGATCCATGTTCCTGGTAACTATGGTGGAAGTTTGAAAACAATATTTATGAGTTATAAATGAGTAGTTTAGAAATTTCATTCTAAAAGAGGGCAGTTAAAGTAATTTTCCATTAAGATTTCAATGTTTGTTCAAATTTAATTGAAAAATAAAATCAATTTACGCGACGGTGAAGTTATGAGAAATTTGTTTTATAAAACAAAAGTTAGTGTAATGTAGGTGCTTGTTTTAGTTACCAATTCTTAAAAGTTGTGCTCTAAAAATTACCATGTATAAAAATTAGAATTTACGACTTGAGAGTTGTGTATTTTACTCATAACAGCCGTCAACTGTCCACTGTTGAACGAAGGCCTCCCCCATAAGGGAAATTTTACTAGTACTTGCCACGCTTGGCAAGCGGGTTGGCAACTACAGGTACCACACGGATAATCGTTGTTTTTTACCTATATTTATCTTTATGTCTTACTTTCTCTTATGGGGTCAGTACCGATAAGAGTTGAGAGATCTTACGTAATTCGATGCACTAAATGACGCTACTTGTTATCCGCCTACATATTAATTAAATGATATCCGTAAACAAATCCAGTATGGGCTAACTAACGAGACAGCATATTTGTAGCATAATGTTTGTAAAGTAGGAATGAAATCTCTTTGATGCTGTTTGAGGCAATGACGGGTGTATGCTAATCCTATTAGCATAGACTAGGCCTGCCGCATGCGGGTATTATCTGCCGTCTACTACAAGTATGATAAGATAATCATATAGATATACGTGTAATATGTTCATGTGCAAGCAACCTAAATTAAAAAGCGAGGAAAAAGCTTCTTAGTTCAAAGAGTTAAAATGTTTTAATGTAATTTTAATAACTCTTGTGTTTTAATAGTTTTAACGTCTACGTCATTTTGCCTGTACTTGTACGTTGTATTTAAAAATAGAACAACGTTCTAGCGTTTCGGACAGGGATTATAAGAGGTTTGTACGTTTTTTTTAAGTTTATAAGTTGTTATTCTACGTATAAAATTATAATTAATTTAATGTGACTAGAAGATTTTTGTATTGGAGTGCCAATTAGAGCGATTATGAAGACTTATTTAAAATCTTTAATCGTATTTAGAAAGACTTATTTAACTACACAGTCTTTAATAATATAAGAAAAAAAAATATTTTTAAGTCACTTCGAATAGCAAGCAACTTTTTTACCCATTATATATTATTTGTATTAAATTAAACACATGAAGTTATGATTTCTTACACATACCAACATCTGTTCTTCTCTATCGGGTTTCGCATTAAACAGGTGTGTTACTACCACAGAAAGTCTTAACTAGGACGAGTCACGTGCAATATGTTATTATAATTGTAATTGTAACAGATTACTCATTATTAAGTAAGTATTTCAAGTTAATGGCCACATAAACAGCAGCTTGCAGGGGGAGCGGGCACATTTATCAGCAAAAAGTGGTAATTTTGTCGAACGTATTTCTCGCTACGTCAGTTATGATGAGCGTAATGCCCCACTTGCTTTTAAACTTTTACTTTGTCGAAAACGAGCTGTGTTTATGGGCTTGTTCGCTCGATTAGTTTATGGCCATTGAAATTAGGACAAGTCACTACAATCTCTTCTGAATAACATATAAAAGAAAAAAATTCTAATTTTAAAATCAATAGAATACAAAGATGAATGATGAAATTTTGGATGAAATACTTGAGGGACACTAGATTGAAATATTTAATATTAGAACGCGAAATTATGTGTCCACAAGAAGTAGGTATAAAAATTGATGTTAATGCATAAAGTAATTAGAATTCATCAACTGGTATATTTCGTCAAGTTAAGGTTTGTTTTTTCAACTGTAATAAAAAAAAAAACTGGGTTTTAATAGCAAAACCACGTTGAAATGATTATTATTGTATGAATACTTTTTTATAAAAAATAAAAACATAAGTAAAAATATTTCAGATTAAGCTCTGATCAATGCCGATACGAATGAATGCCGGCGTTTTTAATACCGCATCCCACTACAAATCAGAGGTAGTGCAGTGCCATCCGAGAAATGATATCAATTTTTAATCTTTTACCAATTTGAGGGATTTTTGTATTCACAACTATAATTAAAACCTTGTTCAGTATTTATTTAAATTTTGATATTATTGTCATATTATAATTTTTTGAGAAACCATGTTTTTTTTTTATTAAAAATTCTTTGCATCTTGCTAAAGTTAATTTACGCTAATGTAAAAACTAAAATTATTATACGACTCTCAGTATTAAGCCCTAATTTTGGGCACAAGATAGAATATTTATAAATATATATATGTCGCACTGGTCGAAAGTAAATTGAGATATTTAAGAAAATTAGATACCATTGAAATAAGCAATGGAACTTAAATTGAGAACAAACCAAAATTAATATCTTATTGTTACGCCACGAAAATCTTCATAGTTAAAAGCATCTGAGGCTCAACATACTCGTATTTTTGAACTTATTGATTATTTTGTTTAATGAAAAAACATTTCCTTCTATGACAAAATTCGTATGACTCCAATGAATTTTATCACAACTAGAGTATCTTTCTTTGTTGGACAAAATCTTAATTAAGATGACGGATCTACACCATGACGTAACTACCCTAATCCGGCAATAAAGGGCGAGTCTTCGACTTTGGAAAAGTCAATCAGCTTGAGTACAATGCTCGGTGTATGGAAGGAAACAATGCGCATATTAATCAGACAATCTGAATGGCGGTGGTAATTAGGTCTGACAGTGACAGAGCCGAGTGAACACTGTTTGTGTGGTGCAGGCCGCACTCATTGTTTCGTACTCATTGTGACGACGGCTTTGTCGACGTCACTATACGTTGTTACTGTTGTCTGTACGTTGTCGATTTTAAAAATTTTATTTTTATTATTATTTTTTAATTATTCGAGCCCACTTGTACTGTAACCATGTAAATATATTTATTAATAAAAAATATATATATCTCGTATCATCTTGGCATAGAAGGGGTCACCCTTTCCTTTCCCGTGGGTGTTGTAAGAGGTGGGCAGCAGCGTCGCTCTTAAAACATCACCAAAGACTAACTACGGTTGCAATCCGCCTGCTATTTTGTTGTCATGTTTTTTGTTGACAGACAGACAAACAAAAAAGAACCCAGCAAAATGTATTCCCTATATATATTCCCACCTAAGCTTACATACCGTAGTCAGTAAGTGTGTATGAAAGTATATTGTGTAGAAAACCTGGAAATTAATATCCAGGCTTAAGGAAGAAGAAAAAAATCCACCTGCTTAGCGAATGGTATGGGGAAGGTTTATGTCCAGCAGTGGACAGTTAATGATCGATATAATAATAAAAAAAATAATAATAAGTATATCTTATTACATCAGAGAACTAACTCGTGTGGCCTACAACTGGCTCTATCCCAGACCATATATCAGATTGGAAGTAGTAATAGAAGACTAATAACCACATTGCTAGCTACTCGTATATAGCCTCGTAGGTAATCTCCACGCAGTTTCCCCAAAAAAACCATCGTAAGTTAATTATTGCTGAATTTGTCATGATGAGCCTACTGACCTGCTTTCATTCGGATCTACTCGCACATCCTTCACTAGTGGCCTGCTACTGTATACAGATATGGGGTTATTATTCCATTTTCACGAATTAAAAAAGATCATATTGGCCTGCCTATGACCACATTTCCTTTATCTCATGGTTTTAGACAAATTCACCTTTACATTAAGATTTTTAGTAGCGATGATTTGTATCGGTATTTTTAGGGTTTTGTACAAAATAGTACTTGAAATAGAACCTTTTTGCGACGTTGCCCGTTTGTCCTTCAGATAAGATGTAATATCGCGGCAAAAACTAATGCTATCGGATTGGAAATTTGAAACAGTATTAGATAACGTTGACATACATATATTGTAAGAGAAAAAATGGAAAAATATTCAAAAACTATTATAAATGTATGATATGTGTAGGTATGGTTACATTATTTGCTATAGTTGTAGCTATGCACGTTCCCTATTTTCGTAAAACTTAGGATAGATTTTAGAGCATTAGAGTCGAGAAGAGGGGTTCAATATTTTTAAAGTTTGAAGTAGAAAAGTTTTTTAATGTTGGAAAATCCTACTGATCTCAGGGGAAAGGGGAATAAAGTTTCAATTGTTTGTTTAATAATAATAGATTTTGAAATTTTTTAGGATGGCGTGTTTAATTGTTTGGAAGATATGAAAAAAAAAAGCATTATTATATTCAAGGGCTCGAGCAAAAATCACAATTTTATACAATAAGTAAGATGGTTCTTTTTATGATGATCGAAGGTAGGGAAGTTTAGAATTTTTATTTATAACATACTGCACTGTACTCGCAACTTCGTCCGTGTGATCAGGATATATTGATTAATCGGGATTCATAATATATATAATACGTAAATATCAACTCGTTTAAATATCACTTTCTTGTGTATAATATTAGTAAGGATAATACGCTAAAATATTACTTAATTTAAAATGATTATTATGACAATGATTGATGAATGATTTATTTTCGGACTTACGTCACTGTGAAAAAGATCTTAGTTTTGCTAGATAGTTTGGATGGTTAGAACACTTAAAAAAGTTCAGGGTATGAATAATTATAGCGAATGAAATTGTAACGAAATTATACGGTTGAAATTTATCCAGTATAATCTAAAATAAACTTTATTTTGTTGGCATAAAGATCATATTTTAATTGGGAATAATGATTTTGTAAAATTGGTACATAAACATGTAAATACAGTCCTCTTCAAATAGTGTAACAGTCAGTGTCAGGGCTAATTAGAGCTATTGAAATAGCTGATTAATATGCGTAATGTCATTGCGGTGTATGTGCCAATATATCGTTGTGGGTACATTATTATACACTACAGCAATGAAGTAATTATCTTTTATAATATTAATTTATTTAATTATAATAAACGATTCAGAACAATATTTTTTACTCAATTTAATATTTTTTATTAAAATCATTTTAATTACGGATATTCGCCATGTGGTCCCATTATAGAACAAGCCAACCCTTCCTTTCCCGTGGGTGTCGTAAGACGCGACTAGGGAACTTAATGCTCGAGGGATGGACATCAGCGTTCCTCATAAAACATTACTGAAAGCCTAACTGTAGTTGCCAAACTGCATGCCAAACGTAGCAACTACTGGCAAAACTCTTGTGAAGGAGGCCTATGTTCAGCAGTAGACAGTTAACGGTTGGTATAAAGATGGCACGGATACTTCATTTTGAACAATATTGAATTTGTTTTAGTTACGTGGCCGTCCATATAACTAGAACAATTTCTGAATAAAAATGGGTATTAAAAAATTTTATATTCTTAAGATGTTCGCACATTTATTCGCCAAGTATAGAATGAATCGTTTGAAGAATTCGTGAGTACCTATCAAAAATTTCGGCGCGTTAAATTCTTTCTGCGCGAACCAGTGTGCAATCACATTTTACCTTCTATATATAATTTTTCTTTTATAATTTTATTTATCTTTTATCCTATATTCAGTCATTAATTACATAGCTTTATTATTATTTGTCATATTATTATTGCACTATATATGTATTGTTGCATACATATGTAGATTGCTGTATACATTTTATAGACAACAATCTATGTATAGACGAGTGTAAAACTACATTAATAATAATCCTATTAACATAAGAAATTTGAAACTTTCTAAGAATGAATGAATGTATGGATGGATGTTTGTTACTCTTTTACATAAAAATCACTTAACGGATTTGAATAAAATTTGGTTCACAGGTAAGTTATAATGTAATATATTACATAGAATAATAATTATCTTATTATTTATATACAAATTTACGCAGATGAAGCTGCGGGATACAGTTAGTCACGAGAAACATTATTCTATTTTATTTTGTAGTCGAGTAAACAGAACAACTGTTACAATCCATTAGCATCTCGCAACTCTATCTTATTAAGAGGAGGATATCAGTTTACCATTACTATGTTAGACAGGCGGCTTAGTATGAGATTCTATTTCTAGTTTTTATTTTTTTTTGTATTAATGTACCATACCATATCAACCGTTAGCTGTCCACTGCTGAACATAGCCCCTCCCATATTGGGATTGCCAGTAGATGCCATGCTTGGCAGACGGATTGGCAGTCGCAGTTAGACTTTGGTGATGTTTTAAAAGGAACGCTGCTGCCCATTCCTCGACCAATAAATTCCCTTAGTCGCCTCTTACGACACCCACGAGAAATGAAGGAGTGGCTCATACTATATCGGGATCATACACCACTAATATACTACGCTTTATTCCTTTAATTAGCTTTTGACGTCATCTGGAGAAAGACAAGGAGCGTTGAAATAAAATATAAATTAATGGAAATGACATAAAACACAGTACCGATAAACTCGAGTTACAAATGTTATTATTAAACTAATAACAGCGTTATACTTGTACATTTGTATTGCCTGAACAATGGTGTATCCATCTGTCATCCAGACATAACGAACTTAAACTGTGCCTGGGAAACAATGGCTGCATGTAACACAAACACGCTGTCGCAGGCAGCCGTAGTAAACATTCGGATTGATTTGTCAAACGCATTGTTTCTATACATTTAGGGAATTGTTCGTGGCACAGTCAGTAGCAGTATTAACTGATCACATTTCGTTATTATTGACTCTTATTGCAACGCAGTAGGGTTCACAAACGACTATTCAATAAACGTTTAATCCTTTTTATCCATTATAATGTTATGTCACACTTATTTTTCATAATATATTGACACGCGCTAAGATAAATGAACGGTTGTATGATTTAGAGCAGTAAAGATTTTCGGATTATTAATTGATTCTTGTTGCTTAGTCATTAATCTTTTTTGTAAATACACCCGTAACCCGACTGCTGACTACGGATCTTTTCAATTTCTGAATAATAAAAACACACACACATACACACACACATACACACTCGGCTGCGTACACACAATTGCACGCGCACACACGCGCACGCACACACACTCGCACGCCCGCACATGCACAGACATTCATATAAACACGCACGCTCAGGTTAAATCATGACCCTTTTAACCATAGACATAGATAGAATTAGACAACATAAGTTATCTCAATCTTTATGAAAACGAAGGAAACCACTATCTACTTGCTGTAATGCTACTACTACAGATAAGCTACTTATTTATTGATAGTATGCCCCCTTCCGCACTAAACCCTTCTCAAAACACCATCAGAAATGCTGTTTTTGTTGATCCTCTAAACGGTTTTCGACATAAATTTCATACAGGAACTCCGAATCTAAATTTAACCAGAGTTCGAGTTGGCTTATCAGTGGTGACGCTTTTCCATGATTCGTACTTTGAATATTCAGTCTTCTGTAGTAAGATGTTATTTAAAGTAAAACTTGATTTATAATGTATGAATATATATCCGACACCGATTTAATTCCATATTCATGTTTCAAGCTGATATATCTGGAAACAACAGAAGGGTCTTTGCCCAGTATTGGACATAAATTGGTTATAATATAGTTTCTATGTAACATGGACGGCACATAAACTGTTGGTCCTGATGAAAAGTGGTATCGGCCGCTTATAGATATGAGTATCATGGATATCATAAAATACACTGTGACACTCATGCCTCTGTATTCTTACAAGGTTTTTACTGCCATTTCCCATCCTTAACAAACGTCTTCTAGTTTTCAGTGTGTCTGCGGAACCTTAAAAATAACGTTGGTTACATAACAAAGATTTTAGTATAGGTATTCTATTAACTTTACTGGAATTTTGTACGTAAAATAAGATTTATGTTGTTTGGTTATTCGGAGATAACAGATTTTTCCTTTACATTGTCACTTTCAGAGGAATCGAGTCATGTCGTTGACGGGTTTTTCAAATTACAATGAATGGATTTACATTCTTTTTTACTTTTACAAAAGTGGATCTATTCTATACAAATAGTTCTCGCGACTTCACGTGATTATTACATTTCGGAGTAGACGTACCGTGTTGCTTCAAAAAAAACGTCGAAATAGACTTCTCTTTATCTACTTAGGAGTTTATTTTTTGGAAGAGACCTGTAGCCTGTAGTAGTAAGACATTAGTCGGTGGTTGTGTTCGTAATATGCCGTGTAGTTCTGGCATGGAATGGGTCACTTGTTCCTTTCCTGTGGGTATCGTGAGAGGCGACTAAGGGAACTTAGATATTGAGGGATGGGCAGCAGCGTCCTTCTTATAACTTCACTAAAATCTAATCGCGATTGCCAACCCGCCTGCCAAGCATAGCAACTATTGGCAAAACTCCTTTTACGGTGGAGGTCTATGTTCAACTGTGGATAGTTAATGGCTGATGATAATGATGATGATGTTTATAATTTATGAATAGAAATAAATAAAAATAATTACTAAAAACAAATAAAAAAAATTCCCTTATACCTAACAGAAATCATGCCAGAATTAATGCACAGACAAAATTGCTGAACCATGAAACTTAAAATTTTTCGAGACTTCGTTTCCCGTCGTACCGTGAGCGAGCAATACCAAGAGTATTCCAGCGATTTATGCGAAGGTATTTGAAAACGATTCACCTTGACATTATTTCGAATAGGCATAGACCTTGAATTAGAGAATAATATATATTTCTAATAGAAATACCTAAATATCGAGCATTTATTAAAATACTTGCTATTTTAGAGTCTTCGCTTGGGTAACGGGATTAAAAATTTTCTTCTCTATGACAAATACAACTTGTATGTCAAATTTTATTGTGTTAAAGTGCTAAAAGGCAACAATCAAACTCATTTCTAATTAACTTCAAAAATATTTTTTTTTGTGTTGCATTATAATCTCGTCAGTTGTAAATCGATTTTTTTTTATTTGAAAAGATATAATTACAGAAGGGTCACATAGAAATTTTATCAAATCGGTTCAGTAGTTTGTTTTTAAATTATAATTTAAAAATTAATCGTTTTGCCACAATTGAAGTCGGTTTTTTTTTAACACAATACTAATTATCGGGTTTGTTATATTAATAAGTACAAGTATAATATTAAAATTAATTGCACAATAAAACTTGTTCACAATAAGAAAAAAACCTTAAAACATATTAAGACATTTTTCTGCTTAGGTTTTAGCTCACGGTGTAACTTTTCTAAATCACATTAAACATAAGTAAAGGGGTAATTCATGGTGGGTATTTTTAAATGCACAGTAAAATTGAACTAAATATTAGTATTACTTTTTACTATTAGAAATTAAATCGAATAAATAAAACAGTTTGTTGGGTAACTAGATTCGTGTTACGATTCCATTTTCGCAACTTATTCATTTGACAACTGCAGAAGTTGAACGGTCATTAACAATTAAAAAGCCCTTGAAGCAATTAAAAATGGACGCGTCCTCACAATTTAGACTATTTAAGTGCTTATGCGGCCCGTTCCTGGCCAGGCCCAAGTTGTTTGGAATGAAGAATTAATTATGAAGTGAAGAAGGGCAAGTTGGCGACTTGAAGTTGGAACTGGGTACAATTTGTGGGAACGTAGCAGGTGCTGCGAGCCGGGAAACTTGGGAAGACGCTTCTACACACGGTTTGTTGCCTTCTCGGATGATAAAGTTGATTTGAATCACAGATTGTAGGTGTTTTTAAGCGACTTCAAAAGTAATCTCTCAATTCAACTGTAACTTTTTTAGTATATGCAACGCGATATCTTCACATTTTTGAACTGATTTTAAATGGATAAATATTCCTTATTATTTCTTATAAAACAGATGCACTTATACTACCTATAAAATATGTAGATAAAAAAAAATTAAATTACAAAAAAAATTAAATTAAGAACATTTATAATTATTATTTTTTTGCAATAAATAGAGAATAGATAAGTATTCGTATTGTATTGACTCTTGTAGAAATTATATACCACGTTCTGTTTTCATTTTTGGATTTTTTTTATTACATTGTTTATTACAACATTACGGTTACCACTTTCCATTAGGTGGGCCGTCAGCTTCTTTGGCATTCAAAGTTGCATAAAAAAACATGTCACATGTAGAAAAATAAAATATAGAAATATATAAAGAGATTTTTATTTGTGTCGGCAACACCTATAATAAATGATTAAATAAAATATTAAAACTATAATAATCCGTAGTAGTAATTTATTCAACTTTGGTTAGACCTGCAACATCTTTCTTATAGATTTCAATGTACAATTTGTTGTAGCAATTACAGAATTTATTAATATAATACAACATAAATATTTGGTTTTAATTAGTGGTACAGCATGGGATATGTTAGTATAGTGTATGTAATTAAATAACTCGTTATAGTAGCTATATTTTGAGCCGAATTAATTTACGGTTGCTATTTACAGAAGAATGGAAATAATTCAATAAACTAAATAATTCTGTGTAACCTACATTTTATTAATAAATTATAACGATCAGAAAGTACATAATACAGGTTTTCTTGTGAAAATAAATAATTATAATTTCAAATAGCAATTTAATTCTATAAAAATTGCTAATTGTGTTAAAAATCATTAATTGTTAACCTTAACCACATTATTCATAATAAAAGTAAAGCCTACATTATATAATTTTTCCATTAATGTTTATTTTCACTTTCTTTTAAATTAGGAATAATGGCCAATTGGAATAAATAAGTTGCTGAAATAGTTTGTATTAGTCTTTACACAGTTAGACTTTAGAGTTTTTCTGAATAAATTTTAATAATAATATCTGAAACTAATTTAATATTATAACCAAGTATAGTTTATGACTAAGCTTTTTGCTTTGAGAGTTTATGGACGGGGACAATCACGCGACTAAAATGTTATTATTTATTATATTACGGAGACTGATAGCCAGCAGGTGGCGGGTATCAAGTACGTATACAGTTTCTATTGCTTATTATAGATAATCCACTTTTAATAGGTATGATGGGTTTTAATTTACGATGCAATAATAATTGAGTATATAAATAAAACATATATTAATAATAAATAATAAACAATAACTTTTGGAAATATTGTCTGTCTGTCTGATTGTCTGTCTGTATGTTTGTTACGGCATCATGCAAAAACTACTGCACTAAATTGGATGCAATTTTTACTGTTGTATTTCTGATGATCTAACTTAAAATCTGGTATATATTTTATCTTAATATGTCATATAGAATTTATTGGCTATTAGTCATCTGGAGTTCCTATTTCAGATATCCACGCTTACGAAGTAGCGGGCAAAAAGCTAGCAAATAATTAAAATAATAAATAAAAAAATTACATCAGATGTCATCAAAGGTCACGGGAGGATTAACACGCAGTATATTATTAGGTGTCATATGATAAAGAAAGTTTAAATATACAGTATGACAAATATAATTGTATTTTTTTTTGTATACCACGAAGAATATTATCGTTTCTAATACTTCAAAAAGATCTTAACTAACGAGTTCAAATCGGATAGATACTAAAATTTGAGACATGCTAATAAGTGAACAGATTCAGACGATTGTGAAATGTAATAAGTCGTGTTATGGTTATCATAACTTCTACAAAATACCTCTGATATAATTTGAATGGGGTTTGGATTAGCAATGCGCATGTGACGTCTTTAGCATTGCAATTGATAATGATGATGATAATACAGCCGTTAAATGTCCACTGCTGAAAATAGGCCTTCTTCTTGGTAAGTTTTGCCAGTGGTTACCATGCTTTGCAGGTAGTTTAGCGATCGCGGTTAGGCTTTAGTAATATTTTAAGAGGGACGCTGCTCCTTCGATAATTGTTTCTTTAGTAGCCACTTACGACATCCAAGTATTGCAACTACATTTGTTTGTTTACCATCTGTTCACGAGTATATGTTTATATATCACTATTTTTTTAATTGATGGTAATAGAATGGTAACTCTATTAGCAGGGCACCAGTGAGTGATTGAGTATGAAATCAGGTTAGTTGGTTATCGTTATGAATTTATCAAAATTTAAGTACGATAGTTTCTAGGAGATTGCATGTAATCAATCTGTGTAATTGCTAGCAATAGGGCCGCTAGTCCCCATTATTAACTGTCTCTCTCTCTACTGTTTATATACTTACTAAAATACGCATAGCAACCGCTTAATTAATACGTAATACAGTCACATGCCTATGATTAATACCGGTCGAGCGGGTGACTCGTGCTCAATCGCCATCTGCCCTTATTAATTGCCTTGTCAGCTGTAATCGCGTCCTTCGCTTTACTGTCCCACACCCTGTATATAGAGCCGTGGAAATGTATTGAAAAGAAAAGCTTTGGTATTAATTTATTCTTGCGATATATCTTTTAAATCAGTACTCAATAGTTTTGATAAAAATCGAATTTATCGATGTTTATTAATTATGAATTTAGGAAGAAAACTAATGGCGGACATTTTATTATTTACTCTTACAGTTACTATGATGATATTAGCCGTACCGTCCACTGTTGAACATAGGCCTTCTCCTTGGGAAATTTTGCCTGTTGTTGCCACGCTTGTAGGCGGGTTGGCAACTGCTGTTAGGTTTTGGTAATATTATAGGAGGGACGCTGCTGTTAATCTCTCGACTATTGAGTTCCCATAGTTGTCTCTTACGACACCCACGGGAAAGAAAGGGGCGTCATATTCTATGTCGCAACCACACGGCAAACAAACAATCTATACTAATATTATAAAGAGAAAAGATCTGATGGCTTGAACTCTACTGAATTTAAAAAACCGTTCACCTATAGAAACCTACATTATCAGCAAATATTACGTAACAGAGGCTACATATGAGTGTTTTCGAAAACTATCCACACGGGGCCCGATCCCTAGTCACATAATATCACCGCAAAAAAAATATACTAAGTTCCTTCTTCTTGTTAGAAACTGAAGGAATAGAGAAAGAATGAGTCTTCACTCACTTGGTTTAATATCAATTTAAAGCGACATGTATAACATCTTTTTGTTATAAAAATATGTAACAATATGTATTTAACAATAGGAAACAATTTAATATAAGAAATATCTTCGTCTTTGTATTTTATAGTAAGTTGTTGCTTTTAGTGAAATTCTTTATTTTGGTTGAAGTAAATCGTTTCTGTCGTTTGCAAAAACGTTCATGTACTTCTGCCGATTAGATACTCCACTCATCGAGGCGTAAAGCTGTTTCATACAAACAAATGGAAGGGATTGATATTTTTCATTTACGTGTATACGTATAGTGTATTTAAAAAAGTCTGTGATGCTTTTAATGGATTTCAAAACAAATATGTTTTGAATATAAAAAAAAAAAAAAACTAAGACTCAATGATTGTCATAAAAAAGAAAATTGAATAGTTAATTAATATTTCCAGTGTTTCTTAATAGTACTATATCGATTATATCTTAGTCAATATGATGGCAAACTATTGTGTGGATGGATTATATGAATGAGAATTATTTTACTGATATATTATGTTACTTATCAGCATTTTTAAATAGTTATTTTTAGGGCACGGAACCCTTATAGAATCACTTTGTTGCCCGTCTATCAAGACTCTATTTCTAAGAAACGCGTAGAGGTTACAAGCTGAAATTAATGCCAAATACTCAAGTCTGTAATTCTTTGAAACTCGAAGAAAAATTAAACTTTTACGTCGATCCTATCACAAGTTACAGTCGTTTATATTTTGACATTTGCAAGGGAATCAAAATCTATAGAATACTTCTTGTTGACCTAGAATAATGAATTTTGGCAAAAGAAAATGTCCAAAGACATCCTAAAAATAAAGCATTTTTAACAAAATATATATATTTTCTTTTTCAATTATAATTTCCATGTAATCGTATCGTGCTCACGTCCGACTCTCACTTGTGCAGTTTTTTTATGATTCTATCGTCCATTTCGAATACAATTTCAGCTGAAAAAGATAATATATATAAAAGAGGAATCAGACCAGTTACGACGGCTGATAGAGATCTGTAGAACATGAAGAAATACTGCGTCGAACGCAAATAAATAGGAATGGTTATATTGTGGCAAAACATGTGAACTATATATGTTATATACTAAATAGGTTTTTTATTTATTTATATTGTACATATTTCATTATTATTACCCAATAATAGTAAGCATTAAAATGTGAAAAAAGGTGATTATAATTCGATTAGTCTAAATACAATAGAGATCTTAAAATTTAAATTTTCTTAGTGATAAGGTGTAATTTCATAAATCACAAAATCCATAAAATATAATTAATATTAAGATATTACTATACTGACAAAATTATCGTCAATTATTAATAATATTATAATCGAATGGTATATAAAATCTATAAATACCTTGATAGAAATTTTAATTAACACAAAATTTAACCAGCCACGATCAACGTCCTAGAGGCTAGAAATTCAAGAGGAGAATTATCGTCATATATTGATTTCATAGGCGTGAATTAATTAACGGGGTAGATCATGCGCTTGACTTATTACCAGCTAATGATATTAGCTAATTAATATAGGTACCTACGATAGTGGATACATAGCTTCGTTTTGACTAATGACACGTGTGTGCCCAGCACAATCAACAGATGACATACGAGTGTAATTAGTAGAATTAATTGCAGCTGTCTTTGGTGAAGTCCTCGAGTGCATCTTGACATTGCTTGGATATTGCTTTGTTAACAGCTTTGTCCTAGAGGATCTGGGGGCATACCATGAAATGAAATTCCGAAGTTTCGGAATTCAATTTCGTGTTTTTGTTCACGCCTAAATCGGGCCAGTAAATGGAGCTTAACATTTCGTTCGTCATAAATCATAACCATAAAAGTCCCATGGAATAATATTTTTATATTTTTAATGTTTTTAAATGGTAAGTATTATGTTATTTTAACATTAAATTTGAGTTTCGTTCGGCTCCGAAATTTCGGAAAATATTTCATGGTAGGCTCTCCGATCTCTTGTACAGAAACGTATGCTCTATGCAAAATATGGTTCAATAGACAGTATCAGGGTACAATACTGCGATCAGTAGTTACTCGTACATGTAAAGGCTGAAATGGAAGTATTAATTTCCACTTGAATAGATTGCGTTTACATATAAGAAGGATAATCAAGCTGAAGTGGCAATGAGATAGTTACATAATTCGAAGTACCTACAACAGATTGGCAGAATGGTTCTTGAGTGGTGACCCCGTAAGGGCAAATGTAGTGTAGGACGACCCACACTAGACGGAGTGATGACCTTTAATACATTGCGGGGAGTCAGTGGATGCATGTGGCTCAGGACTGTTTCTTACGGCAGTCTATGGGGGTGGCTTATATCCAGCAGTGGACAAATAATGGCTGAAATGATGATGATGATGACAAGAAAGTGTACTGCATATGAAACTATATATATAAGCTTATGGATTCGCCCCAAAACTGTAGATTATGTAATAAATTAAAAATAATAAATTCACTTCTATTACTTAATGTGTCTTAAACGATATTAATTTTTAACACAACACAATTGCCAGAAACTGAATAAATTTGATAAAATCTGCTATATTACATTAAATGAGTTTGTACAATATATGTCACATGGAGAATACTTATAAGATGTGTTGAATTGAATGTTATTTCG
Source organism: Galleria mellonella (assembly GCF_026898425.1). Taxonomy (NCBI): domain Eukaryota; kingdom Metazoa; phylum Arthropoda; class Insecta; order Lepidoptera; family Pyralidae; genus Galleria; species Galleria mellonella. The sequence goes on along the minus strand of NW_026442042.1, from coordinate 2,963,911 downwards.
TAAAATACGATAGGTAGATGCAAAATACGATAAGCTATGTGGTCATGTAAGACAATTTTCAAACATTTTTATACAGACTGTTAAATTCAGATTTCTCAGCCTAGTTTAGACTGCTTAATAATTAAATTAAATGTATCCATGTGGCGATAGAGTATAATGTGCCATCACTCCGTTATAATAAATATCTAAGGTTATAATAAATATCTAAGGGAATATAGAGCAACATGTCAACACAGGGGGAAAGGGATTGTTAGTAAGTGAGACAAAAAATTCCGTTACTAGCAATATACCCAGCCAGGTCGAGCTCCTCGTGGTTCCCCTGGAAACTATCATGGTTAATTCCTGATGGATTCATCATGATGGGCTAACGGGCCTGTTTTCATTCTCATCGATCACCCTTCACTGGTGCTCCGCCGGCGTATCCCGTTAGCGCAGGCGGGGTTACCATACCATTTTCACACACACAAGCAAACGACTTTTGTACAAAATCTCCCTCTGGTTATTATTATATTTATCTTATTAAAGCTGTTACCGTATTAAAATTGATCTAGAATTTTACGAACATAATTTAATGTGCACATAAAAAAAGGACGAATTAATTACTTTTTTCTTTTTGAAGTTTTAAAAACCAAATATACCTACAGATAGATATTATAATCGGAAAATTCGTATTATTGTTAGAAACTTGAGATTTGCACAGAAGTTCCTTAGGTAGGTATTAATTTGTCAACGGAAATTAACGTTAAATAGGTATCTAAACTAGTACACGATACTGTCAGATCACTTTGCTGATGATAAATGTTGAAATTAGAGTTGTGTTCTATTATGGGTGGAATTAGAACGCAATTTATGTGGCTTTCAGCGATCAGTTTGCTCTATTAGGTGGGAGAAAAGAAATAAATGTGTTGGCCGTATACGTTTTCTGACTGTAAATATTTAGTTGTATCCATATGACGTCAACATAAAGAAGTTTCTCAAATGACTGTATTTTCAACCGATTTTTGTGATTCTCTTTTTAAATCGAAAACCATAGCTTAGAATAATATTAAAACGTCAAATATATTATGTAAAATGTAATAGTAATGAAATTATTAGTGTTAATAAAAATATATTCCATCAGAATTTCAAGGTTAAAATAATAGGTTAATAGTGTTACTATTATACAAATTAATAAATTTAATGGAATTTCTGAATATTTCTATGAATTAATCATGAAATTGAATCCTAGTAAAAACTTACATAGTTGTACCTATACTCTATTTTAGTCTGACTTGAGCTCGCTATCGCAAAATGCACGTAGAATGCATTGTGACGGTAAATCTGACAGATATTATGGATTCAGCACTTTCACTTTGCTTGTGGATATGATATGAATATTCAATATAGAATTATTGATGGGTTATATCTAAAAATGCACAGACATCATTTAGTTGGATTAAGTATAAATATTTTACGTAGGTATATATTCTCTAGTATTATTGTTTAATTAGATTATTTTGTAGTTTATAATAGAAAAGACGGTATTATTTTCGTTATTTAGCATATTAAATTTTTTTTTTCGTTTTTATACATTATACCATCTTCTTTATTTTTTGTATGTTTTTTTTAATCAAATACTAAGAAACAAGTAATATTTTCTCTAATTATTATAAACAAGCACCAATCATATGTATATAATTATAAGATTAGTAATATTATAATGATATTAATGAGATTATAAATGCAGAAATAATCTATCTTCGGTCGTATTTGGGCCATTGATTCGTATTAGAAAACTATTATTTAAAAGAAATCTCATTCATTAAATAAATAATATATAAATAGCCTGGACTTTTTAGGGTCGAATTAGTATGTATGTCTTACAACTTCTTTTATAAAGTAGGTGTCTATATAAATATTAGTTACTAAGCTATCATCGTACTCTTAAAGAAAATTATTTAATCTACAGGAAGTAACTTATCGGTATAGTTACTAAAGTATATTACCGAATTGTAACAAATAGAAGTTGGTATTGTTAGAGTATTATGCAATACAAGATGGTTATTCCATCAAGAGGAGAATGGTTCGGGCGCAGTGATCTCGACGCCTTATCGGACACCTGTGGACTGGGGGAATAATGGAACCAGACCTTACGTGGAGTGTACCTTATGTTTCTAGAACAATGTTAGCTTGTACATACACAAATCTTAATATATAAAATATCCGTATCACGATATTCGTTCATGTTAAAGGCTGAAACTGTTTAATCGATTTTAATGAAATTTTGTAATTGGACATCGTTTGCTTCTATTTGAGAAATAAGATTTTATATTTCGATATAAAAGAATAGACTCGGTAGGTAATTTTTAGGGACAAAATCATGTTTGTTGGGTCAGTTAGTACATTTATATAACACAATTATTGTTTGGTTTGTTATATCGGTAATTGGAAGTAGATTTATATTACATATAATGCTAAAACAATTGTGATTCCAATAAGCAATCAGAATAATTTGTCACGCATATTATTGCATGTTTACTGTGCAACTTTTATCTAAATGAGATAAAGCTTTATTTGTGGCCACCAATTAACATTATTACTGCTATGTAATTGAGTTTATATATTTTGATGGTTAAAATAATTTGGACGAATAATAAAAATATAGAAATTCTGTAAGAGAATTTCTTAACACAATCAGTAAGCGAGCAAGTCATTAACTAACATTCTGATTGTTTAAATATAAGCATGTTATTGATAGTTTATAAATATCATATTTATTTTAATATATCGTCCTTTGAGCTACACATTGTATCAAAAATCAATATATGCATAGTAATATAAATATGGAAAAATAATTAGAATATAATTATGAGTGACAAAGGAAATAAGAAATAGTATGAAAATATTACAAGCAGCAACTTGACTAGGGCCTTAAAGGAAAGCCAGAAAGGAGAAATAGAGCTATGTGTTAAATTCGAATTTGGTACATAGTAATCTTTGTATTTTCTACGTAATCTGTAACTCGTTGGTTCTAATACGTTTATAGAGAAAACATACTTATAGTATAGTATTATACTTCAAGTTGTAATCGTGAAAAGTATAATGTATCTAGGAAATAGCGTTGTCAGTTTTTTTTCGAGAACAGCGAGATATTGGAACTCTTCAATAAAATAGTGGAATTCATAAAATAAAATATATAACCAGTAATCTTAGATTATATATATAGAGCATCGAGCCTAAAAAACTTGTGAACTCTTTGTCAGTTAATTAACAAATTAGCTGACTCGTTTTTTTTATCAGTATTCTATATACTTATTCATAAAAATGTATCATGATGTATTATTTAACAAATAAAATGAGTGTTTATGCAATAAAAAGATGCAGAATTTATAAGACAAAATAAATATAGAAGTTATAAAGGAATCACTCATAACTATTTATCACGCAAAAGTGTATGAAAAACATGACCTGTTTTTCTCGAAGCATTTCTATGGAAATAATGTATCTATAATCTAAGCCAGTAATATATTTTCAATTAAGTTTATATGGCGATAAATACCCAAAATATGTCACTTTATTAATAACTATATGGTTTACCTTGTAGTTTGACAGTTAAGACTTCAGAGAAATATAAATCACATAATTAGAAATTAAATAAATAAATAAGAAATTAAATCATTATCATATCAAACATTGACTGTCATTCACTGCTGAACAAAGGCCTATTCCTATTGGGGATTAATTAGGCTTTGGTGACGTTTTAAGAGGAATGCTGTTATCCATCTCTACACTATTAATTTAATTGGTCGTCTCCTACGACGACCACGGGAAAGGAAGGAGTAGCCTATTTTATGCTGGGTCCATACGATATAGAAGTTATGTATTATAAGTATATAAAACATTATTTACAAATTACTTATTCATATATCTGGAGATCTGTGGAGATTTTACTTCTTCAAAAATTTCCTTACTAAAATTTTCGTTTTCTTCCATTCATTTTATTTTGGATTAAAAATTCGGACGTCCCGTCAAAATCAGGACATTTGGTAACGTCTCTAGGTATAAATGATTTTAAGTGACTTTCAAAGAAGGAAATACTCAATTTGTCTGACTTTTTATTTTAATTATGTTATGCAATTACGGCACCAATTCTAAATACATTTTCACAATTCACTTCCCAATCGTGTAAGTTGCATATTAATTATGTAGTTATGAAACTGCTATCTTTTTTATAAAGTACAAAGTGCTTGTTGTGATTATACTTATAATCTATTAGTAAACATGCTGCATGTAATAGATAAAACTTCTACAATGTAAATTAATTAATTAATAACTTAATGAGTTTTGGTAATAACCAAAAATAAAGCATAATAGCGCTAGTTACAGATTGTTGTTGTGTTATAATATCTTATTATGGCATTAATTTATTGATAAAACTTGAGTTATATATTTTTTTTATTTTTTTTTATTGGTATTTTATTTGATGTATAACTTTTTCTACTATTTATTTATTTATAATAACTTTGTTGACTACTCATGATGCATGATCCAAAGTGTGCACTAGACACAAGTAGTTATATTGTGTTTTTATTAAAATTTTGCAATGTTATAAGTTGTCAAAACCTAAATAAGTATACATAAATTCAATGATTATTTGAATACCATTTAATGTGGTGGAACATAACGAAAAGCTTATAAACTTGACATACGTAACATTTTATCAACAATGTTTTTGGTAAATAAATTTTATTTCATACAATTCAACATTTTAAATTAAAATACTTTCAATGTAATATATCCATCAAATACTTTGCTATTCACCAGTTTATGTATGCTCTATGTTTATGGTTGAAGTCGCTTTTTTCTGGGACAAAATGTACTTACTTGTCGTTGTTGTTGCTTCACGGTTGAAACACGAATGGGACAGAGGTACCCAAGCAATCGACTTTTGTACAAAGTCTTTTTCTGGTACAAACAAAATAATTCTAATTAAATAACCAGTGAAAGGGCCTTCCGCAAAATAACACCTATGTATTTCAGTAAAGTATTAAAAAAATTTAATAGAGTATCAAACATATTAATGTTCACGTTGAGTTTGCGACGTGGGAGCGAATAAATAAAAATGAATCAAATATTAATTAGTTAAAGAATATTTATTTTTTTCAGATAATACATACAAATAACATTGCCGGTGAGTTAAAATATTACATGAACAACAACGACCCAATGCAAAAGTTTTCAACAATTTTGGGCCAGTCCTGAATATTAATAATGTTAAGCAAAATCCATTTTAAAGCAACAAAGACCAGAGAAACAACGGCGTCCAGGTGTTACCAGCTGCGTCTCAATTTCGAGGCTTTATAATACCACCAAATCTGTCGCTGTCGGGCGCCCGGTGCCTTCGCTTGCATCGCTGCAAATTAATACCTGTACACGCTTCTCCTACCCTAGTACTATGGTTTTAATTTCGGTAGGCGCCGCTGATTTACGATGTCCATATGAAAGAGCGACCAGTGCGTACAACTTTTTAAATAAGACCTGTAAGTTAATACGAAAACCCCCCGCGATGTCACATTTAATATATCACAACGAGGGCAAGGTAGGTCAAGTTATAGTGGTGCTGACGGCGCTGCCTTTTCAGGTCGGCAACGTAGAATTAGTTGGGGCTATTCATTACGCGTAGGAAAGCGGTGTGATGTTGATTGCTTATTGAAGTTGTTAAATAGTTAAGGGGTATTGGTGAAAGGTATTTGAGTGTGTTCAAAAGGGGGTTATTTTTTATGATATTATACTGAATATATTATAATGTAAAATAATTATATATCAAGCTTATATGTTAGGTTTTGGAAGTTTTACCTGAGCTAGTTACGAAAATTAATATAATATTCTGAAGTGTGGAAATTTGCTTAATATATTTACTTAGTTACAATGTTAATGATTACGAAGTTAGAGTCATAAGGAAACCACACGTTCATAAATTTTATGACATTTACTTAAAATTATAAAACCGCTACGTATAGGTACGGACGTGGGCTTAAGAATGTGATTCAACAATGAAATCATGCTTTTAAAGGATTTGTCTAAAAATTATGATAAGGAACCCTTATTGTGTAACTACCTCCGTCCATCTGTGGAATTGTCATAGTGCTTATCTCGCCAACTATGGTATTAGTTAGAACAAATACAGCTATGTAGTTACACACAAATTGCATTGTTACGGATGTACTATCCAGTCTATTGTATAACAAAAGTATTTTACTTTTAAAAATATGAAAATAGCCGATGTGATCAGGTAGGGCGAGCTAGGAACAGAAATACAGAAATAGCGGGATTTTATCTCGCGACGCGATGGCATGAAACTCGGGGATTTAGCTCACAGGTGTTTCTGTATTTTGTATAAAATATTAAAATGGAACGTTCACGGGCACCTTACAAATTAGAGTTCGCAATGACTCACATTGTTGCGTTTTCATATTCCATTATTTTAAACAATGTTATGTCAAAGATTCTTTCTAGTGGCTTTAGTTTAGATATAATTTTATTGTTTTTGTAGTGTTTATATTTTTTAATGTTATATTCATTTTGGAAAACTACCCACGTTGATCTAGAATATCAAGGTAGTTACACAATAGTTAACTAACTTATAGTTAAATACTTTTTACAGCATTATCCACAGTATTATTAGTCCACTATAGTCCATTGCTGGACATAGATCTTTCTTATGGTATGCTAAAAAACATAGTTTTTAGTTTGATTTTCAATTAGTTTTTGTTATCTTATGTATGTTGTTAGTATAGATTGTCCCACAGTTTGTCGAATCACGATTTCTATTCCAGAATATGACTATGGTAATATAATCAGCGTTTTTCATCCATTTTTTTTAGTGTTTTTCAATCCATTTCAATTTGTTAGTTTGTTCGTTGAACTATTGAGATTCTATCAGAAAAACTCAAAAACGAAGAAATAAATCTCATATTACATATCAAAAACGAAAACAAGCAAACGTGATAAGAATATTCAAGGAAAATATCTAAAAGGGTTATTTTTTGTCAAATTTTTGCTCTAACCAATGTGAGAATTTTCCGAGAGAATGAAGTAATTAAAGTACTATTACATAAAGTAGGAAATATTCCAAATAGTGTATTTTTTTTTTATACAACTTAGAATGGCAAACAAGCTAACGGCCCACCTGATGGAAAGTTGTAATCGTCGCCTATAGACATGAGCAGTACCATGAACATAACAGAGTATACTGTTTCGCCCATGACACCCCCCATGCGTTGCCATTCCTGAGGATTCAGGTGTTTTTCCTCTGTACCCTGTAAATTCACGCTGTATTCCATCCTTCAAGCTTTCGGTTTGAAGGATGGAAACACAACTGTTTCACGGTAGAAACACGAATGGGACAGAGGTACCCAAGCAATCGACTTTTGTACAAAGTCTCCCTCTAGTGTATATTATATGTAAGTATTAATATATATAATATAATAATATTTTAACAGGGTGTTCTATAAAATATATTAAGTGAACAGGTGCTTTATCATAACGCAAAGCCGCGTGTCAGAGCGCAGCGCTGGTATGATGTACAGAGACCTTATGGGCTTATATTTAACCCCAGTTTACGCGCTCTCGGCATATTAGTGGTTTCTATAATAGATTTTGGGATTCTTTGCAATTAAAACTTTTTTATTCCATCTTTTAATTCGGATAGATAGTTTTTGCTAATGAAATGTATTGCATTTCTATGATACACGCTTTTATTCGCGACTTTGTTTGTGCGATTAGGGTAATGTTTTATGACTTAGATAAAAAGTGTCCTATAACCTTCTACATTCTATGTAGTACCTTTATACCAAATTTCATAATGATTCGTTGAGTCGTTAAGGCTTCTTAACGGTAACATAGATAAGAGATATTTACATATTTTTGGAAGCAGATACTTTGATGATCTCATAAATTTTATAGGCCTGACACAAGATCAAATTTTCATTTTTTATACTTGGAGACGGGGACATCTACTGTTAAAGTATTAACTGTCTATAACAGAATAACTTTGTCTTCTCATGTAATATGTTATAGCATGTTAGGTTATATATCAACAACATATTTGCACTGTGTTCAATATCTACAACATATTTCTAAGCATTTATTATTCAACCTTAATTAACTTGATTTAAGGATAAATATTTATAGATTGAGTAAAATTATATAAAAAAAAAAAACTTAAATTATTAAACATAACTCTAATCAAGTTAATAAAAACAAATCATAGAAAATCAAGATTTCTACAACTGGTGAATGCGATATGATTTAAATATTAAGAAACATTTTGTATTAAGAACTGTTCTTAAGTATCTACATTAACCTTATTTGACCTAAGATTTGTGTGTATTTATTTTAGTTTTATATGAAAAATAAAACTACTTTTACTTTCACTTCTTTAAGATTTAAATAATTTTGATATAAAAGAAAAAAAAAAGGAACAGTTCTGAGAAAACCTTCAGCACTGTTCCTTATATAAATCTATGGGGGAAGTCTATGTTCTTCAGCAGTTAATGGATGGCTGAAATAATGAAGCTTAAAATTGTATTACTAAATGTAATTACGCTTAAAAATTTGTTTTTAATAGTAAAATAGCAATGATATTTATTATTTTATTTATAATCATATTTGCGAAGGAGTATTCTTTTTATTTACCTTGTTCCTTTTTTCATTATTATAAAGAAAAAATTACAGAGTTTAAGATAATTCCGTATTCCGTAGATTACACAATTACATGTCCATCCAGCGATCCTACGTTAATCAGTGAAGACCAACAAAAGGGAATAAGTTATTCGATTTTACCGCTAATAGAGCTACGAATAAACAAACAAGATTAAGTTGGAATAAGCTGGCTTTATAAATTTATGGAGGAATCCCTTAATTCCTGAAACTGATGTCAGAATTTTAAGTTCTCCGTGGGAAGATTGCAAGGAAGTTCGTTAATCCAACTGAATGCACAGTCCACTGCTCTCCAACAAGTCTGGTTGAGAGAACTTCCTTTTTACTTTGATTATTTATATTCAGATGGTGAAAGATCAGGTAAATAGATATTTATTTAAACTATTAAGCACATAAACTTGTGTCAGCTTTCTTATTGTTAATATTCATTGGTATAATGAAGATCCTATGTATAATTGTGAAATCTAAACTTTTTTTTTTCAACTTGTGTCTAGTTTTGTAAAGACTATGAAAAATAATATTCTTATAGCGCTATGTATAATAATTTTAAATAAAAAAATTACAGGATAAAAGTATTACATATTACTCGACTATATCATTTGAGAATTATTGAAATTAGTCTAGAATTGTATAAGATATCGCGTTCATTTTTTATTTATTTCAAAAGATATCATTGTATATAATATATCATTGTTACATATTTCTATTAGAATAGCTATTAATACATATTTTCAACAAATTCTCATTAATATTATATACACCATGTGTTTATTTATTTATAACCTCTTAGGCACAGATATATAAAATTATATTAATCTTAGCGCTCAGCGTGCGGCTTAACAAAATATAATATGTTATGAAATTTGGCATGCACATTGTATTTCGAATGGAGTTGAACATATATGTTACTTTTAGTCCGAATTTGGCGACCCTGCTAGTACTATATATTACATTAATTTTTTTTTGTAAACGCAATTTTTTCTTGAAAATTATCTATTTTTGAAAACTGTATTTTATTATTATTACCCATATGCAGTATGGATTAGGTAGTATCCAGTACTATAAATAATTATCACGGGGATTCTATTGAATAAATTTTACTGAAACTAAAAATTATTTTCTAGATAGTCATGCAGATAACGAACCATATATGTAAATCCTTAGTAATATTACAAATATGAAAATGAGCTAGTTTATTTATATGTTGTCCTATATCACTTAATCAATCACTGTGAAATTTGGTATACACGTACCTACTACTTGTTTATGGTATAGAGAAAGATGTAGGCTATTTTGTAGCCCGATCAGTGTTATATATTTCAGACACGCGTACAGAAGTTATGGGTAAAAGTTAGTAAATAATATATAGAATTGAATTATTCATCATATTAAAGTATCATCACCATCATCATGTCAGTCGTTAGCTGTCCACTGTTGAACATAGGCCTCCCCAATAGTTGCTACGCTTGGCAGGCGGGTTGGAAACCGCGGTTAGGCTTTTGGTGATGTTTTAACAGGAATGCTGCTGCTTCTTCCTCCCCCCGTAGACCTTTAAGTTTTTTTAGTCGCTTTTAACGACACCCACAAGAAAGGAAGGGGTAGAAGACCCATTCAATGGTGAGACCATATAGCAATCAAGATTATTGAAGCATAATCAAAATTAATTACGAGAACTCGTATCACCCTAGGATTTTTAATGGTATGAAGATATAATGGTAACCTCTACTGCGCAATTACACTGCTGCTGTGAATATACGATAAAGCGAGAACGAAGTCAGATTAGTTAGATTACTTAAGAATTAACCACTCAAGAATGGTTTTCAGAGGGGACAGCGTAGAGGTCGACATGATAGGTTACATTTTTAACAATGGGGTACCTAATCCTTATTACTAACAATTATTTTATCTCCCAAAATATTGCAAGAGACGACTAAAAGAACAAAGCGCAATACATCAGAGTCATAGAACAAAAGCTCGAAATAAAACCGTATTGTAATTGTAGGCTAAATCCTCCTCTTATGGGGAGAGACCCGTGTCCGTAGTGAGACGTTAATGGGTTGTTATGGTTATGGTACCCCTAGGTGCTCGCTGCGAAAGGGTTTTTGGGAATTCTCATGGGAACCAGAGATAATTCGTGAAAGTGAAGTTACGAGAAACAGTCTCAAATACAGTTAGGATATGTCTTTGTACTTAATATTAGTGATTCGAGCCGGTTTCGCACGGGTAGATAGAAAGATAAATTAGTATTTTATTAATATGTAAATACGAGTACTTCGAGTTATACAATTGTAATTTTTGTAAGGATGTTGAATTTTATGAAATAATGTATGTTACTCGCTAATTATGTAGATTTCTATAAGTGAAAGGTTTTTAAAATCGGTTCAATTATTTTTAAGTTTATATATAATATTACAAACAAACAAATAATCAAATCTTCCCACTTTTTAATATTGGTATAAATAAAGAGCGAGACATGTCCTAACTATATATATTAATTCAGAATAGAGCTACCTATTAAGCTATATACTCGTAAAACTTTTAAATATTGCATTACGTATTAAGGAAGTAAGGTTTAAAAATATGTACTTACGAAAACTTCGAGAAACTAAGTCACGGAATTTACTTCTAGTTAGGTACATATAATTATTCAAGATCCGTAAAACTTCAAGCACTTCACACTTAGTTGGTACTTGGAATAGTTTTACCGTTATGCTAGAATGATTTATACGACATTATTATTTGTTTGAGACAGCAAAAGTAACTTATGATAATATTTCGTAATGAATAGTCAAACTAATATTACTTATTGGAGAGTTATGGAGCCAATTATCTTTGAACTCCCTTGACTCCAGCCGTTTTATAATAGAGAATGTACAAGTCAAGATTGCAAAGGTCTCTAATAACTGGCGATACGCACGGCTCTTTCATATGGACGTCATAAATCTCAGACACCTAGTGAAATTAAAATACCTTACCAGATTTAAGGATATATATACCCTTTGGACCATAATTTGACTATTGAGTATGTTATGTGGCCCTGGTATTTTGTGTTGGTTAGGTTATAAATTATAACTAACTGCGAGTAATTTCTTGACTTGGGTCAGGTTATTGTTGCAATAAATTACTGTTAGTAACATTGTCTCTATTGGATATATTGTTAAATATTATTAATAGGTTCTGTTTACATCGTTACTACAAAACATGATTACTGTGGCTTTACTTATAGGATTTCATAGATATCTACTCATTAATAATACTAGTAGTTCGGTTCAGCAACTCAAGAATAACTGTAACTTTCTATTACTGTATACTAACTTTTACTCGCGACTTCGTCCGCGTAACCAGAATATGTTCAATGACCATATTACTCTATCATAATCTTTTTTATACCATATAGTATATGTTAATTAATATTCATAATAATTGGTTAGGCCATTAAGGTGCTAACAGGTAACAAATAAATTCTATATTAATAAATGTAAAAGTGAGATTGTTTGTTAGGATATTGCAAGGATTCTGGCTACAAGTTAGATTCTCAACTTTTTGAGTTGAGTCAACATAAGAAATAAAAGAAAAGATTTCACAAATAGGTACTTCATTGTCAGCAGGTGAATCGTTTTAGTCACTTCTGAGTATGAATTTCTAATGGAAATTTTATATTCGTTAAAAGACTTCACGTGTTAAATTGCATCACGGAGAGTGCTCTAAGGCTTTGAGAACTTTTAAATATAATACCAGCTACTAATTTATATTGCCTTACGATTAGGAATCATTTACATTTTTATCAATATTACCTATGCGAATGGCGGTCCACTACTATATGTTTCACGCGTCACTTTCTGCCCACATACTGTAAAAATGTGGAACAAATTATTAATAACGGCATTTCCTAATAAATACGACATGGGTGCTTCAATAAGAGAATTTATAACTTTTTAAAAGCCTGCAACACATTGGTGACTCCCCCGGCGTTGTTAGTATCCATGGGCTGCCGTAATTACTTATCATCAGGTGGAACGCAAGGTCGTTTGTCGCCCTTTCACATAAAAAAACAAACATTGTCTATTTTAATTTTTTTTAGCGTAATTAAATTTGGGGTATATATCTCGGTAAGATAAAACTGAGTGTAAATAGTGTGCAGTCAACATTTAGGTGAACTTTTTGACTTTTCGTGCACCGCGGCGCGTGGCAGTGTTTTTGGTGCCTTTGGCTGTTGATTTAGGACTAAGTCCCAACTTTTTGGTTTTAATACATATATATTTTAATTATAACATATGTGGGATATAAATTGTATAAATTAACGTTTAATTGAATCAATCTTTAAGTTTGTTTTGTTTAGTATGTGAATTAAAAAACAAGATGAAACATTGCATAATACAATTTAAAATGTAATTAAATGTTGCAACAAATAGATGAAATTAGTAATAATTTTTTTCAATTTATAATAAAATTTAGAAAAACGTAATAAATTAATTTATTATTTTTATTATCACCATATTATTTAATATTGTTGAAAATCTACAACAATAGTGGTAGGAAGCCGGGTGTCGAAGATTTTTTAGGAATTACACATAATAAGACTTTATTAGTACTAAAAGTTTTTGTTACAGACAATGAGATATTTCAAAAATATTATGTATTTTTCCTTAAGGTCAACAAAGCACATGTGTTACTTTTGACCTGATATTTCTCTGTATATCCTCGATTTTATAACATTGGATACAATAGGAATTAAGAAAATTGTATACAATCGTACGAAGGTACTTTAAATTTTTGATATTGTAAAAGTGTTTGGCGTATCGTCGTGTCACGTCGTACTATGGTAAATTATAAAAGCACCTGAGTCCGGGTGCTTTTATAATAGAATATTTGTGGGGTAATTTTTTTCTAAATTCGTTAAATTGTTTACGAGCGACTGAATAATGAACTATATATTTATTTACCTTGAGTATATATAAATTTTCCTCGCTTTTATGTAATTAAGTTTGTGTACATATTATTAATCTTTATAATCTGTATTATTTCTTGGAGGAATCAATAAAGAGATTTTATTAATTTATATTTTAAGAAAGATTTTCTTATGATCATGTTATGTAATCTCAGATAGTTTTCTGATTGAATATACTACGTATTTGTTATTTATATTGTGTAAAATGTAACAACCGGAAAGATATTCACACAAAGACATAAAATGAATTCTGAGTTGCAAATTTGAACATACGAACATAGTGTTCGGAAAACAAACCACCGAACAATGTGTGCGATATGAATGTACATATACGTATGACATGTAAATATACGGACACTAGCCCAAGACACTATTAAATATTTACGTATCACAAGCTTTTTAATAGCAAATAGTACACGTTTTTTCACGAATTTATTATTATTGGCCTGTTGTATTCCCTAAAATAAATAAATAAATAATAGTAGTGTTAGGACTGCGTTTGTGAGATTGATGCGGACATAAATTATACTGTACATAGCATGGTTGCTAGAGTTAAGTCACTAATAAATCAACAGTGTATCTTCTATTAGATAATCGTTTCTAAATCCAAGCCATAAATAAATGTAGACCAGGATGGTGCAATTAAAACTGGCTAATCTCTACAATAACAAAACATTAAAGCACATTAGTGAGTACCAGCAACCGGTTAAGATATTACTGCAAATATCTTATTTTAGCCGGATAATACCGGAACTTGACAATACACTGCAGAAAAGAAGATTATCTTGGATTTGGCTCCATTATGGGTACAATAGATAAAAGCGAAATCGATTAAACTATCTATTCAAAGGATTTGTAAAATATTATGCTTGTACATTACACAAATAACAATTTTACTTACTAGTTTTATGTAAGTACGCCATTATCGTATATCGCGACTAAAGGAACTTAATGATCGAGGGATGGGCAGCAGAGTTCCTCTTTAAACATCATCAAAGCCTAACTGTGGTTATCAATCCGTCTGCCAAGCGTGGCAACTACTGGCAAGGCCTCCAAATACAGGGAGGCTTATGTTCAACAGTGGATAGGTAATAGTTAATATGAAGATGATGATGACACCATACTTTCGTATCTACTCAACTTAGAAATGTATAGAAAATAATATAATAAAAAATAATACGATGGTTTGGAGCTCTTGGTATATTTTATACAACTTAGAATGGAAACAAGCTGACGGCACACCTGATGGAAAGTGGTAACCGTCGCCTATAAACAAGAGCAGTACCATGGACATAACAGAGTATACTGTTTCGCCCATGATACCCCCATGCGTTGCCATTCCTGAGGACTCAGGTGTTATTCCTCTGTACCCAGTAAATTCACGTACGTACGAACGTATATATATATATACGTTCCACTGTTGTGCACGTGTCTTTCTTTATAACGGGAAAATATCATCTACGCTATTAGTATATAGTGTTTTTAAGGTACAAAAGAAATGCTTACAATCTGTATTTGATGCTGATTTCCTGGAATCCTGTTGTTCATTATTTATAGAAAATAATCTTCTTACTGTAACTTGTATGTATATAAAACAAGTTTGTATTTTTGTTAAAGAACATCCAGAATATTTTCCACTAATACAGACACTAAAACACAATAAAATCATTACGCAACAGAAACAAAATAAAGTTACCCATAATAAAATTAACGTTGGCTTAAAAAAAAAAGTCCATATAATATGGCGGTGAGACTATTTAATAATCTTATAATTTAAGAACCCTCTCTAGAGTGATATTTAAAAAAAAATTGCATGAATGGCTAGTTGAACCGTGTTTTTACTTTATTAGGGATGTTTATTCATGTTAGATTAAAATGATGGAGATTTCTACGTATTATTGTTATATTTAATATCTTACTTATTAATTTTTTTTTAAATTTATTAGTATATTTTTTAATTTTTATTGTTGATCATTTGACATCTAATTATTATATTACTTTTTTTTACAACACAGAGGACAAACGAGCATGCGGTTCACCTGATGGTAAGTGACTACCGCCGTCCATAATCACCCATAACACCGAAGGCATTGCATGTGTGTTGCTGGCCTTTTAAAAAGGAATATGTTATTTTCTAGACGATTATGATGTCGTATCGGTTCGGAAATACTGCTGCTGGAACTTGATTCCAAATAGTAGTTGTGTGTGGAGGAAAGTGTTTTATGAAACGCGCGGTAAAAGACCGCCATTCGTCCACATGGTCGGGTTGAAACTTTAGCTTATGACGGGTTGTATAGAGCGTCAGGTACATCCTTCTAAAGACGGAACCACGCGAGTATGTTAGGACGATCAAAGGGTAGCTACCTTCGCCCGGTGTTCGTTTTGTGCCCATATCAAATAGTTTCAGAATTTAATTTAAAAAAGAAATTTAGATTTAGCTTATTATATATATAAGTTTAATTCATATATCGTATTCACATAATCTCTCCCCGCGCTTATACACATTAATATACCGCTCATTTTATTTATATATATATATCTTCCGCATGGCTATTCATTTCCCAGTTAAAAATAGTAGGGAAAAAAGATGGCAGCTCTTTTTTTTTCCGCTCGAATCTGAGAAACGCCGCTCGCACATAATTACGTGTAAAAATAATTAATTCATTAAAACTATCAAATTATAAAGCTGTATGTCGGTGCTGTGATAGTGAAGGTGTATATACACACTAATTCCGCCGCGCGTGTGGTGTGGTGACCCGCAAATCGGTTCCTGCAGGTATAAATCTAAACAATTCCTCAGAACTTATTTTGACTATTAAATTAATCGATGAATCAAAAAGATAGAATTACATTTCTTTATATTGTAGTTAATGTTATTTTAATATTATGTCATTTTGTAATATTTCTCTTAAATAATCGGATAATAAATAAAAGATAATATATATATATATATATATATATATATACACCGAAGGCATTGTGGAGCAAATGGAGCAAATCTATTGTGGAGTTGGAGACATATTGCGAGGACCTCAATCGCGAAGGAGAGCCTCACCGGCGATCCACCGTCATTGTGAAAACCACGACCACTCTGCCAAGAGTGTACGACTGAAGAGATATATATATATATATATATATATATATATATATATATATATATATATATATATATATAATTTAAATTATTGTAACTTTTGTTTTCAATATTTGCAAGTTAAATCTAAGTAGATTTTGTAAGGTACTTTTAATTGATAAAATCTAATGTTTTGTACCCAAAATCATAGAAAATAAAATTATTATTATACGTTGGCGGAGTAGAAGTACGATTTTTTCTTTTTAGGGTTGAAAATGAAATAGTGACCCTGTCTGCACTATTGCTATGGGCACCAGCCTCGTCAGTATATCAGTGAAGGATGATAGGTGAGAATAAAGCTAACAATCTCTTGCCACTCCCCAGTAAGGATTAGCTGAGGACGAAAA
The DNA here is from genome assembly GCF_026898425.1 of Galleria mellonella. Classification (NCBI taxonomy): domain Eukaryota; kingdom Metazoa; phylum Arthropoda; class Insecta; order Lepidoptera; family Pyralidae; genus Galleria; species Galleria mellonella. Next base: position 2,946,783 of record NW_026442042.1, on the reverse strand, counting down.
CAGATCACTTGGCCAATCGCGATTGCATTGGGGTAACTCGTCAAAGACTACCTACTATGGTTTTCGTAGGGGACAGCGTAGAGGTCGACCTGACAGGGTATGTTTCCAGCTAAGAGGCCGTTAATCACTGTTACTAATAATCCTTTATCCTATATCTCAAGGGTTTAATAAAGCTATATGTGTGGAGTTAATAAAGATACATTCGCTACATGGAGACTCTACTTGCACACTTAGCGCGAAGGTGGAATATCTGTAGAGTTTTGGACATTAGGAATCTCTTCAAGATTTCATATTGAGGATAATAAAGATCTAGCCGCTCAATCTCCCATCAGTTATTAACTGTCTACTGCTGAACATAGGCCTTCCCAATAGACTGCAATAAGAACGGTCCTGACCCACTCAAGAGACCCTCAATATATCCTATTCTATGAAATCCGAAATTCGTACCATTCTCAAGTACTATCCACAAATATGTAGCACTGCGTATATAATATTGAATTCCAGAACGTAACGCAAATAGGTTTGGTGGGATTATTCGGGGTACATTAATGTTATTTGCTTAAAATGATTATTGAAATTGTTTGGATATTTAGTGCTAATACTTTAAAATGATGACGATTATTTGGGTTTAGGTGTGTCCGTTATATCATATGTGTTTATTTTAATTTATTCATATTTTTTGTTGAATGTTTCTATTAATGATATAAATATCAATTATTACAATCACGGTTTACAGTGAAGTATAGGTTAGTTAACTTTTTAAGTGTAATTTTTTAAGCAATTTAGAATAGTACACAAGCTGACTGTCCATCTGATAGAAAGTGGTAATTATCGCCTATAGACATGAATAGTATCATGGGATATATATGCAATACAATGTCGGTATCTTCGTTAATTAAATAGTGATTTCGATTATTATTTTATATTCAATCAGGTATACTCTCGTGTTGGCTTTTATAATTACATCACTATAAATATATTTGATAAATATTTTATTTTAAATAAATATCTTCTTTTATGTTGATGTAATGTTAAATGTAAAATAGGTTCTTTACGTATCCTAGGAATCTTTGTCCTCAGTAAATATCTAAAAATGAACATGAACAAGTAACATAGTTCATTTTATCTATTGTGCTAATTTAGATTAAAAGAACAACATATGAAATGTTTGTGAGTGGAGTTGGTTGGATAAAGAACATTTCTCTTTGCTATCTCTTAACTTGTATGTTAATAAAGATACAATAAGGTTTCGTATGCTTAGTTTATAATTCTAAATTACTAAAAAAGAATAATAACGTAAAAATTCTAAATAAAAATTAGAATGGATAATATTTTGAATGAACCACGACATTGAGTGATATTCGTATTACCTATGTGTAGAGTATAGCCTAAGTTACGCACTTAGCCTATTTGTATCGTAGCATTATATTATTTTTTATGAGTTGCGAGGGATGAGTTCATTATACCAATTGCCGCTTATTGCGGTTATGGTTTCGATACGATGAGCTTATGTCTCGCAACTGGACAACAATGAAATCTTATTTGAATAATAAACAGATAATACACGATCATCCCATATCATCCCGTAATCACAATTCAGAGCATTTATTTGATTATCTTCTCTGAAAATAGGTTTGTAAGGTAGGGATATCGTAAAAATACGATTCGTTTTTTTACGGTTCTCTTACATAATTTAATGATTGCATACACTACGTGTGGGTTATTTTCATAAATGGTGACTTTTTTTCTTGCAACGTTTGTAATAATTTTTTTGGTGACTCAACTATTGATCGAGACGGAATTTTTGTAAGTATAGGGTAGGTAAGTGTTTGAATATATGGGTACTCGAAGAAAATATATAAAAACGGATTTAGTTAAATACTACTAAAATACTTTGTGTACTCACGAAAGTTACTACTATTATAATCTATTACCTGTAATCGTCTCGCGTTGAGTCACGATTGTGAATTTAAAATAAACAAAAACACAAAAATTCTATAAAATATATTTTATATTCAGGTTAAATTATTTATGTGGTTCAATATTTTTATTTTTATCACAGTTTTTAGAATCGTGCAAAAAAAATGGTAGTTTAAAAAATAGTTTTTAGAAAACCAGTCATTGTGCATGTAACGAATAAGTATTTCCATTAAACGTGGCGCGCTGCCCTCGGGCAGCGATCTGGAACAACTTTTTTCTTTTAGTGTGAGATGTGTTTTTATATTCATTTTTATTATTTGATGTGAATATTTTAAATAATAGACGATGGGATTTACATTTTGACATATTAGTTATAGTCGATAAATCCTATTAGTCCCGTTAATATTATAAATGCTAAAATTTGTAGTGAACGATGAATGAATGGATGTATGTATGGATGGAAGGACGGATGTTTGTTACTTTTTCACACAAAACTAAATTCAGTATTTAAAGAAATATAGTACACAGGTAGGTTATATCGTAACTTATCGCATAAAATACTTTATATATTAATTCACGTGAGTGAAGCCGTGGGACGCATCTTGTATTTAACTATGCACAATTCAGATTTTTATTTAGAATTTCCTTTAATTTTTTGTTTGTTATGTAAATTAAATAAAGATAAATTGTAGCTAAGTATTGTAACTGTTATTATCTAGTATATAAAGTATTAATATAACAATACAAATGGGTTTAGAAAAGAACTAGATAGTTAACTTTAAAAGTAGCAGATACACTGTGTTAGTGTTCATAAAAGGAAATTATAGTTGAAATTTCAAAATTACTTTTGTATTTAACTTTCCATACAAATATGATCTATTTTGTCGAATTTAAGTTTAAAAAATATTAGGAGAGTTCGAGTATCCTTTGAAGGGAGTCTTGTATTAGCGAAACTGAACACACACAGAAGCTATTGAGTTAGTAATGGGAGAAAATTGTTTATCGTTTTCGAATTTTTGATTCATAAAATCTCGCCGCTAACAATTTTGATTTAATTTTGTGTTTTAATGGCCATTTTATTTTCTATTTATTCATTTGCTATCACATTTTATTTTTTCTTATGTCACTTTTTTTTCTTATCCCTTCCATATGTTTTTTTCTTCGAGATTACAATGGAATGATAACTCTGCCTGCGCTAACGTTGTACTCTGGAGGGCAGTAGTGAGGGGTGATAGGTAAAGATTGAGCATCATGACGAATTCATAAAAATTGATCTCCATGGTTTTTCCAGGAGGAAACGCGTGGAGTGACATCCACCTGACAAGATATATTGCATGGGACTCCCAGTCCCTATTACTAATAATCCTTTCTAATTCATCCTTTCGATGCTACTTCTTACTAGATACAAAGAGAATTTCACAACGTCTCTTTACGTGGCCAAACTTACCTCTCATTTATTCACATCCCATATCTTACTAGTTCGTTTTAGAGATGTTCTTGACTTGTAAGCCCGATTTTATTCACGGGGAGTGGTGTGGCGTATTACTGGCTAGTATATTTTCTACTTATTAAAACTAAATAATATCATGTTTTCTGTCCTATGTCTCTTTTCCTGTTATTCCATCCGCAGTTACTTCTTACTAGACATAAAGAAACCCTTCCTTTCCCGTGGATGTCGTAAGAGGGATGGGCAGTAGCATCCCTCTTAAAAAATCACCAAAGTCCAACCAGCCTGTCAAGCGTGGTAACTATTAGCAAAACTTCCCTTATAGGGGAGATCAATGTTCAACAGTGACCAGTTAATGGCTGATGTGATATGTCCCATGTAAAGAGAACTTCATGATGAAGCTTCTTATTATTCTTATTACCGTCGTCGACTATTTTAATGTATATGACTAACTTAAATATAGTATACCTTTGAGCAGTGGCACATACCAAGGTTAGTCACATAAAACTCTTCTAACTGTAGAAAATCTATCTAACAAATTGTTTACATTAACTACGCAACCTTAACTTAATTACTCTTGGGTTTCTCTCCGGTAATATCTGAGTAATACTTAGTATTTTACTGATGGATCTTTATACTGAAATTTTACAGATATTTTACTTTTTTATATGGTTTGATTGGCAGTCAGTCTGATGAAATATGGTAGTCATTGGCTGTAGACATTAATGATATTAGTGATGCGATAGACATCACTGAATAACTAACACTCGTCATAATGCCTATTGGCAGTGCCGGATTTATATTTTTCTAAAGTATGGGCCATTTTACATTCAGCCGTCCTTATAGGAAGGAAGAGTAGAGGCACTCATTTGTATCATTTTGCTTATACTTCTAGTGAGTATGGATAGGTATGGTATCTACATTGATAAGGGGTTGAACGAATAAGGGATTAAATGAGAGAAATGTAAAAAACACAAACTACAATTTGTTACGGAATTTGATCTCTGCGAAATTCGTCGCGGATATAGATTACCATTGCCATGTGGATTCGGCATAGAATGGGCTACCCCTTACTTTTCCGTAGGTTTCGTAATAGTCGACTAACTTAATGACGGGGAGATGGGTAGCAGCGTCTCTCTTATTACCAATAACTTAACTGCGGTTGCCGGGGAGGAAAGGGATTGTTAGCAATGGAATTTGACAGCCTCATTGTTAGCAGTGTGCCCTATTACGTGGACCTCTACGTGATTCCCCCTGGAAACCATCGTTAACAATTCTTATTGAATTCGTTACGATGGGCTTACTGACCTGCTTTATCTTCACCTATCATTCTTCACTGGTGCCCCGCCGGTGTATACCGATAGCGCGGGTAGGGTTACCATTCCATTATCACCCATTAAAAAAAACTGCAGTTGCCAATCCGCCTAACAAGATTGGCAACTACTGGTAAAACTCCCCTTATGGCGGAGGCCTATATTCAGTAGTAGAGAGTTAACGGCTGATACAATACGATATGATATGACGATTTCTCCATAGTCTCATATAAGGTAATGTAATTTTTTTATGTTAATTTTAAAACCGAAATACAGCTATGCTGTATGGCAGTAGAAAACTACAGCTAGATAAAGTTACTTGTTGTAGATTGGTTTTGTACAATCTTTAATAACATTATAAATGTGAGTTTGTTTGTCTGTTCGTTAGCTGGTTACATTTTTATCAATCGCTATGACATTTGGTATACACGTATTATATAGGATGTACAAGGGTATAGGCTACTTTTTATCCCGGTTAATAAATATATCCCGGTTACACGGACGACCTCGTAGGTAAAAGCTAGTATACAATAAAATAACATACAAAGAATCATAACAACTATATAAATCGACTCCCTCTAGGTTTATCTGAGTGGTATTTTGATTACTTCTATAACTGATCTTGGAAATAGGTATTTCTCATCGAGTTCAAAGGTCAACGCTATTGATGAGGCATTTCTTATAAAAGTACATTTCAATTCAAGCGAATAAAGTATGTAATTTTAAACTTGGAGTACTTTATTCTATTATTAGTTATAATCTGTGACTTTACCCGCACTAATATTACATTATAATAATGTTTTTGTGATCTAAGGACGTATACCGGGAGAAGAGGGGATTGTTAGTAATAGGGAATTATAGCTTCATTGCTAGCAATATACCCTGACAGGTCGACCTCCTCATGGTTCCTCCTGGAAACCATCGTATCCAGGTTCAAGTGAATTCATCACGATGGACTAACTGACTTGCCTTTTTATCCTCACCTATCACTCCATACTGGTACCGTACTCGCCAGTGTATATCGTTAGTGTAGGCGGGGTTACCATTCCATTATTATCCATTTAAAAAAATACATCTATACCAAAGCTAACTTCAACTTCATTGTAATCAATTCAGCCATCTAGATATATTTCAATAACAAATATTGACATATCTCTATGAGTTTAACTTCTAATAATATTAGTAAAATTGTTCTGTATATGATAATATTATTATTATTTTATATACTTATTTTTCCAGATCTCGACATATGTTATAAAAATTTTTTGATCTTTCAATATTTATACAATGGAAACGTGTACATAATTCTACAATATTTTATGATGGAACTAAATTAGACGCGAAATTTGAATCAATACAAATAACGCAGTGACATATGATATATCGTAATTTAAACAAGTAAATAACTAATTTATGGTGATACGTGTGTGTAGGATGTGTGCCATTATACGAACAATGTCAAGCTCTATCATGTTGCTATATAATATCGTACACCCGTTACATGTAATTAACTGGTAACTTCAAAATAACCTGTCACCAACAGTATCCATAGTATAAGTGAATATACGACAGGAGTTTCGTATCAAGCCGATACCTTAAGCCGACTATCACATGAACATATTGTACATTAATTGCCAACTTATGTCTGCGTACCAATCGCTTTAATTATCCACTCCGTTCGTTGGGGTGTAAAGATTATTTCCACTGCCGAATGCAGAGGCTCGTTCGTTCAATATAGGCGGGCCGCGCACGGACCGACAATGCGATCCGCGAAATCAGATTACTTTATTGAATGCGAGCAGATCATGAATGAAATTGATAAAATCGTCTGCGGTGCGGATGGTGCAATTTATTCGCGTTCGAATGGTCCTGCTGCCATGTGCTAACCGTATGATAAACATATATTTTAGATATTCACGCTTAACTCTCTTTCTATTAGCCAATGTGCCGATGAACTGTGGAATGAATTGATTTTAGGAGCGATTGTTTTGCCAACGGCAGATGCTTATTTGCATTGCAAATTAAAAAAATAGAAAATTATTACTGATAATGAATGGTTGATTAAAAATGATGAAAATCTATATAATAAAAGTATTTATATTGATTTATGAATTAAGATATTATATAGGATAAAAGCTAGGCCTACGTTCAGCAGTGGTACGTTGATAATGGCTGAAATGATGATGATGATAGAATAAATGTTCCTATGGACTAATAATTTCGCTCGGTATGATTTTTATTTGTAAAGATTTATTTTATCACTAAAAATATTTTACAGAGTTTTGTGATAAATTTTCCTTCACTATATAAACTTTAGGCAAGAATAATGTTATAAACAAATTGAATTGAACGACAATGAAGTTAATAAGTCAGAGTGGTAACAGAGTAAGTTACCAGTGTAATTGTAATTCCTCTCCATCCTATGGTTGTCTAGAAGAGATCGTTATTTAGCGCTTAGGCCACCCATTGTTGCCTCTTTATCTTGCTTTTATGTAATTAGTTTTCTTTAATTAATTATTCATAATGTTTGTGTTTATATTGTTAATCATTATAATCTGTATCATTCTTTGATGGAAACAATAAAGAATTTTCATTCATTCATTCAATGTGCTACGATTTTTTAAAACATAAAGTTAAAAAATGCTTTTTACCAAATCGACTGGCTAACGTTGTGAGGCTTCTTCTGCCTTGTTTTCTTATTATGAAGAGTCGTAACCACATGAAGATGTCACTCTCTTTATTATCGCTCTTCAAGGCGTGCGGTTTTCAAATATTCCTATACATTTTTGGGTAGGAACGGGTTGTAGGCTTCCTTCACTATATACAATATAGATAACGTTAATATCCTAATAATATATAATAATTTTTATTTCAATAGGCCTAGTACTAAAATTCAACATACCATATCAGATATCTATTGTCTACTGAATGTAGGCTTCCCTCAAAAGGGACTTTTGCCAGTCGTTATCATGCTTGACAGGTACATTGGCAGTTAGGCTTTGGTGATGTTTTAAGAGGGACGCTGCTGTCCATTCGTCGATCATTAAGTTCTCTTAGTCGCTTCTTATGATACCCATGGAAAAGGAAGGGGTGGACTATTTCATGTCAGGACTACATAAGAATGATATTAATTATATGGTATACCACATAATGGCCGTCCACGAAGTGGATTTTTTAAAAGTAATATAACATTTTTTTTGACCTGTCAATTTTCTATTATTATTTTAGTTTTCCCTATTATAATGTCCGCTTCTTAATATACCTTTAATTCATAACCTTCAAAAAAAGAACATATTCCTTTTTAAAAGGACGATAGCACACCTGCAATGCCTCTGGTGTTGCGGGTGATCATGGGTTGATCACGGCTGGATTTACCATCAGGTGAACCGCATGCTCGATTGCCCCCTGCGTTATAAAAAATATCTCTTTATGTCCAATACTTATTTTCCTGATTAATCCTTAACTCTTATAAACTATAATGGCTGATTAATTGAGTGTGTTTCAACATTGTTTGTTCATTTACTATTATATATTGCTTATGTTTTATCATACGGCAAATACTTCGAAATGTCGCAAACAAGACCGACTGATGTGTATAAGATCATCAATTACCAATTGTCTATTTCGATTAGTACTTTGTGTTAGTTTCAAATACCTACTTTCAAGTACTGTGAGACATATAAACATATATGTGTCTACCTTTATATCCACTACTTTGTACGCGTGGATTTAGAAGTAGGAAAATTAATGAAACAGACCACTTCAAGATAAAATATATATCAGAATTAAAGTTAGACTTTCAGGTATATAACTGTGAATGACGCATTCAATTTGGTGTAGTAAATTTTGCGTGATATTGGAACAAGCATACAAAGATAGTCGGATAAAATTTCTAAAAAATATTATTTTGGCATTTAATGGTTTAATAAAACCTTTCATATTTTTTTTTAATATTTCCCATGTATACATATCATTAGATACAATTTAAATTATATTAGTAAGATAAGATCCTGTAATATTTAATAATATTACAAATGTAAAAGTGAGTTTGTTTCTTTATCTCTTAGCGTTTGAACAGCTTAACTAATTGCTATGGAATTGGATACACACGTACGATATAGGTTATTTTTTTCTTAGTCAATGAACATATCTCAAAAGTAAAATTATAAATGTGAAAGTGAATTTGATTTCTTGTCACCTCTTGACGTATATGCTATTTGGAATGGAAAAGAATATAGGCTTTTTTATCCTGGTATCTCGGTCACGTGGTCGAAGTCGCGCGTAATAACTAATCCTACTATCCAATTTCTATAATAAATGTGAAAGTTTGTAACAATGGATAAATAAATGTTTGTTACTCTTGTATGCAAAAACTACTGAACAGATTTTAATAAAATCTGGTACACAGATAGGTTGTATCCTAATTTAGCACATAGGATACCTTATGTTTTTTGTTTTATACCACGAAAGTGACAAACAAGCATATAACCCGTTTGATGGTGAACGGTCACTGTAACCTATGGACGCTTGCAACATTTGGGGTATCACATGCGTGATGAAACCCTGAAAAAAACTTTAATATAATCTGTAGTGATTCACATGGACAGAATCGAGGGATACACCTAGTATTATAAACATAATGGTTACTTTCTTATGTTATGATGCCTATAATAGGTTTAATAGTAAAAAATGTAAGAAACTGTTAAAAGATAGCCTAAAAATCCTTATGGCTATTACGTCATAACAAGTATTCGGCTGATATAAAACGTAAGGGAAGCTCTTAGGGCAGCAGTTAACAGGCTATTATACAATTTTACACCGGAATTCATCTCCTTTACTTAGTGTTACTTGTGGATAGCAATGTAGTAATGCCTTCATTGTTAGACAGCTTTAGTCCCTGGTTTTGACTGTAATGTCAAAACAAAACTTCAACGGTATTATCTATTTTTATTTACCCTAGTTCAATCTATTCAAATACTAGGTGTATTTATTCATCATCATCATCATCATCATCATCCGTTCATAATCAAAACGCAAACGCACATCATTAACATATTATGATCAAAATAAACTGTTATAATAACTAGATATTTAGTATATTTGTCAATCTGTTCTAATAATACTCAAGCGGGTGGATCCAATGATGTAAACGTTTGGATCCTTCCATGGATTTATATGGAAAAGGTCAAATACTTTTCCCATATAAATTCATGGATGGTGGATATATTCTAATATGATATTTAAATTGTGGATTAAAGTGAACAGTGATATTATTTACAGACAATCTAAAGATAAATAAGCCATATATTTCTATAGTATATCCAGCTTTGTTTTGAAATAACAAAGAAGTATTAAAGTATGTGTTGAAGTTTCGATACTGGCTGTTGACTTTGAGATTTTTTAAAACATGTATTGAAAATATATTGTTAATAATGTAGTTCTCTGTAAATGAAAATTTTTGAAAATCGATTTAGTACTTTTGAGTTTACCCATTACAAACAAACTAACCTCTCATTATTTTCTCACTTTTTGTAATTGTTTGTATCTGTATTAAGGTTACTGTTTTAATCTTTTGCAGGAAACAATAAGGAGTATCTATTGTTATCTATTTACAAAAAACAATTGAAATCTTTCCTTTTTATAATATTAGTATAGATAAACATAAAATACTTATTGTTATATTACTACTGATATTGAAACACATTTTTTCCGTATATCGTCTGCTTTAGTTTGTTCTAACAAATTACATATCTATCTATCTATCAAATTATAAAACAGTAGCTACGAGTTCATAATGTAATTGATACAAAAACGCCAGACTTGATTAGTATGATTGTTCCAAAATGAAATTAATGGTATGTACAGACAACGATTACTGTTCTACCGAATCTGATCGGAACACACAGATTTAAATAATACCTAATCACTAAAAGATGATTTTTTTTTTAGTTTATCAGACAACATTCTTTATTATAATTATTCATAAAATTAATATATTTTTAAAGACGTTTATATTATATACACATTCATACATTAGATTACATTGATTTCAGGCAATTATAACTCACAGAATCTTAGTAAAGAAAATTCTTTATAGACTTTTACACATTATTAGTATATTATGTGTAAAATTTTGTAAAGATTTTGACGTGTCAAGATATTTGTTAATAACATATAAACGACAGAACAGATTATAATGAAACAATACACAATAGGATATTTTTAATATAAATTCACGCAGACAAATACGCTGAATATAACTAGCAATAGCTAAGGAATTAATATTATAATTGATATATATGACAATTTAGGCGTAGGTACATAATTGTTACCATTAATACAGGCCTAAATTAATGCTTAATTACATTTGAGGAAATACGTACAGATCTAAATTGAACTGTACATTACGCCACAACCGCAGAATATAATAGTACTTACTTAGACTTAGTTATAAGCTGTAATGTAATACTGTATTGTGACGCAGCTCTACTTAGTCTCATTCACAGTGAGAACGTACAGAGTTGTAATTCATCTTTATGCGTCTGTTATAGAATGGATCATGAGGAGTGTTCTGAGGAATTGTCCAGATTGATACCTACGGCTGATTTTCACCAACCCACCACAGAACAAAAGTTCCATCCCAACTATCTGGATTAGTAGCGGTCTTCCACCGTGCGATTTTCAAGGTACTTTCTTCCACGCATAACTACGCTTTGGAATCAACTTCCAGCAGCAGTATTTCCGAACTGATATGACATCGTGACTTTCAAAAAAAGAGCATATTCCTTTTTAAAACGCGACAGCATATCTGTAATTCCTCTGATGTTGCGGGTGCTCATGGGTGGCGGTAGTCACTTATTATCAGATGAGCTGCATGCTCGTTTTCTTCCTGCGTTATTAAAAAATATTACAGGAATTTCTCAACTAGAAAATATTTTTTTTATATATGTTACGCGATGTTTTCACAATTTCTCTACCGATTTTGCTAGTTATCTTTACAAACAACAATATATTTTTATATTAGTCTCATGTCAATTTTGTCACAATTGATATGGACGTGTTTTTGCATTGCAAATATGAAAACATTCTCGCTACTGGAATTTACTTATAGACTACAATATTCTTGAATATATAACACCGACAAGAATAATAATAAGAGATTTTCTATTTTTATTTTCTGTGTCAACTGAACGGTAATACTCACAATATACAAACACATGTATAAGTATATCATAATATATTTATATAGATCAAGATACGTCAGTGTCTTCCAGCTACTCAGCTCCCTCCAATATAAAACTACGAGTAACAATAAAGGATATTTACGACCGACCGACGTCTAGTTTCAGCCGTAAACTTTTTAATAATATTTTTTATCTTTTAAAGTAGATTGTACTATATTCGTAGGTGCTGTTAATATTCAATTAGTGTATTTTCATTGTTACTGCTATTTTAGAATTATCAAAATAATAGTTTATAATTTAAAATGGATTTATTATTATATAAAATACATATTAATATATAATAATATTATAATTTGTTATAATATTATAATAAAGAGATAAGGCAGCCAATTATTATTTAATATAATCAATTTTGTATAATTTTTGTTTCTTCTAATTTTAATGCAATTATTTAGAGATAATTATATTGAGAATTTTGTATCTGTACTTATTACTACGAGTATTATTGTAGTTATTATAACATTTTATAAAGAGGAAAGATTTTGATTGTTTGTTTGTAATGGATAAACTCAAAAATTACTCAACCGATTTTAAAATTCTTTCATCTAAAGACAGACAGAAAAAAAATATATATTTGGCGCATACCAATAATAGTAACAACAGAAACATAAACAATTAAAGATTTAAACCAAAAGAAAATACAAAAATTAATTTATATCTATTTAGAAATTATGCGACCAAAATGGTCACCACTCATTAGTTTCTAAACATTCATAATTTATACCTAAACACTGATTTTTGCTGGAAACAGTTAAAAGAAAAAAAAAGAAAGTTATATCATCAACGAGTAACATACAATATATATTATTCTAGAAAGTTTTATATATTCGTGTGAAACCTGATTAGATTGCTAGTATATAATAAAACCTTTGCGATTGATTACGAATATGATTGACACTGAAAATGGTGAGTCAATTTGAATTTACAACAATTTTCTGGTGATAAATGTGAGTTTTTGAACATGTCTTTTTAATCACGCCTAAATGACTGAACGAATTTTAAGATTTGATATTTATAATAATATCCTAAATAAATATATTATGACTTCTTGTCTCAATTTATACTACAGTATTTTTTATTAATTTCAGCCGCTAACTGTTGAACATAAGCCTTCTCCATAAGGGGAGTTTTGCCAGTAGTTGCCACGCTCAGCAGGCGGGTTGGCAACCGCAGTTTTAGAGATGTTTTAAGAGGGGTACTGCTGCCCATCTCTCTACCATTAAGTTCCTCTAGTCGCCTCTCACGACATCTACCGTACAGTGTTTAATTAGTCCTACGATGATGGTAAGAACGCCACCTGTCGTAGTTGATTTCGGCGTGTAATTTTACCTATTAGTGTCATATTTAAAACAATGTTAATATTATATTTAAGTCGACAACGGTTTCAAGTAGTCTGACATCGATTACGTTAGTTTTTATTTAACTTTTTTGGGGAAACTCCTATTTATGTTATTGATATATTATTTTATACATTTCTACTTATAAAAAGTCTGTAAACTATATTAAAATTCATTCACGATCTTTCCTTGCCATCAAACGTTTTGTGCCAATCGCATGCCAACAATATAATAATGCTTTAACAGATTGGACCAGTTAGGCCGAAAAGAGGTAAATTGCTCCGGTTCCACCCTAAATAGAGTCACGTAACGTATAAGGAGGTTCTGTATTAAAGGCAAAGGTGAGTTTCTAACGGACGGCCTCAAATAAAAGCTAGCAGGCTGCACGAATGGAATTGCCTAGTGAAACACATGTTCGTAAGCTAAATTTTCATTCTATAGTACAGATTTCTCTATGTCCTGTCGTAACATAGTACATAGAGATATCGATATTAGGAGTTCAGGAATGGTAACTAGTACATTTGTGGTTGGATATTGTTTCTAATAAATATTTCGCCTTAATAATCCATTGACGCCCCATTATCTGGATCGATCTTTTCCTATAAAACGAGGATACAACGTTAGCTAAGTGGTATGATAATTATTTTTATTTACATTTTCTCCTCTCTTACACTGGTAAGATACATTAGTGCAAAAGCAAGAAATACACTCGTTTGTCTCATACTGTACCCTGGCGATGAAAAGGAGTAATGATACATTTTTATTCTGTTGTTGCTCAATTTCAATAGATATTAATTAAATGTAGCCTTTGTTAAAATTATCACAGAAATTCTCTAAATGAAATAAGTAACAAATTGAAACACTCAATTAAGTAATGGATTTTTTATCTATGTATTACTATTGGTCATTAGATTGTCTTACGGTCGGTTTAATTATTCGTTTGTTTACATTTTCAAACGATTGGAAAAAAGGAGAAAGTTCTCAATTCGGTTGTATTTTTTTATGTTTGTTATCTCATAACTCCGTCACTTATAAACCGTAGTGGTAAATATTTTTTTTTTATCTGAAAGTATACGCTTTTATATTCTTCATCTTCAATCTCCAATTACTTCCGTATTTGGTTGATATGTTAGAGGGTTTTCAAGTCTGATTGTGTTTACTTTTTTGTGTTGCATGCAGCATTATGTTAGCTACATAGTTTTATATTAATAAGGCTGTCATGAATTTTTTATAGAATGGATCTTCATTGCGATTCATTGGATTCATGGTAATGTAATAGTGATTAAGTTAGAGATAATATGTTATTATATTTGGCTATGCACAAATGCAGTTCATAAACAGCAAATTAGTTTTTACTATACTTTGCATGCGTGGTCTCATATTTCACCTTTAAGTTGAAGTTTTCAACGTAATAACGTAACTACGTTATATAGTTTTAGACTTTGTATATTTTTAGTTATGTATTGATATCATTTAGAAGTAACGATTTTATAAGTATATATTTATTAAAAGATACAACAAATATTTCAGCTTTCGTTACTCAATTCTCCCTGGCTAATCGAAAAGGCACGTAGTATTAATATAGATATTTTAATTAAGACAAATCATACTTACAAATACTTACTTATCCTACTTAGAATTTTCTGGCTGCATGATATACCTAATTAATTACTATGTATTTTGAGAGAATTACTAGTTGAAAATTCTTATACTTCTCATTATTATTGATATTAGAATTTCTCAGATTAATCACTCACTTTTAAGAGATAAGGTTTTTAGGAATAAATAAATAAAACAACTGGTTATTGTTTGAACAATGTCCATATTATATTTATTACCACATACACACGGCACGATGTGAACCTTGTCTTAAATCATTGTATTATAATAGGTATATGTACATTGCACAATGTGTATACATACATCGCCATACACGCGCGCCCCGAGAGGCTGTATGATTATATATCTCATAGTATTATGTACGTTATATAATGTAATATTCCAATAAGAAAGTGCACTGGTGCACGGAATCGGGGCGGCGGACATACCCACCGCTTTTTACAAAACTTTTTGATATTATCATTATTTTAATAAAGAGATGCCGTAAAAACTAATTTATTCATCATTACGATTTATATCCATATTGTATACAGATTCATGTAACATATTATACACGAAGAAATGACGAAAATAATGCGCCGAAACCGCGACGGGACACGTCGCGGATCGTTCGCCTATCGTTATCTCCTTTCTCTAATATTTTAAATGTACATGACACCAAATTCGAACGTATATAAATCCAAATTTATTTTAATGTAAAATCTTAGGTAATTGATTTTTTATTGCTATAGAAAATCAGTCAGCACGCGAAGCACGCAATCGAGAAGTAACCGCGAGAACGAAACCAAGCGGGCGGCGTTGCGCGGGGCGGGACAGGGTGCCGGGGGGCGGGACAGGGTTCGCGAGCGCTAGCGGCCGCGGCCTTCCGCCGTCCGCAGCGAACGGAGCCTGGGTGCCGGAGTCGGCCGCTGGCCTGACCGACGCTCCGGCACGCCCCGCTCCGTGCAGCACACGAGGAAGGCGCGCCCGCCACAGCCCGCCGTGATAAATTCTCATAGCTCTACTCATAGACACGCTCTGATGCTGCAATGAAACAACCGATCGGCTGGGGTCGGTTCGTGCGGAGCCAATGCGCGTCCGGTTCTACGCGAATAAGTATACCTTTGGTCCTTGAAACATTAAGTTGGCCATCGCCGAATATGCAAAGCTACTGATCTATGGCCGCCACAGCGACACTACGAACTTTACCAGTCTGTCACGTTATTAGATTAAAATTAATTATTATCTTTAATAACAATATAAAGTAGATCGAGTGTAAAATAACGTAGAATGTCATTATACAAAATATAATAAATTATCTTTTATAATTTTATTATATATAAGTCGCAATATTAGGATCACAATTAACGAATTTTTAAAATAAATTTGAGATCTCGCTTATCATTACGTAGTCTTTATTCTGATATAGAACACATTTCTAAAATGGTGACTGTAGTAAATCAACTAACGTGTATACGATCAAGCGAGAGGAACGACGCGGTTGCCACAACGACCGCGCGCTTGCATCGGCAACCAAGCGGTAATCGCGTGGGAACCACCTCGTGATGGTGTGGCGACTAAAACACGGGACATATTATTTGGCAGTAAATGCATGGATAATAAAGGGAAAATACTACTATATGAAAATAAAATTCTAAATTATTAAGTAGGTACTTATATGTGAATTTTATTGCTATTATTTTGAGGTTAACGCATCATATGCATATATACAAAAAACAAGGTGGAATATGACGTGAGAGATAACCTCACAATACAGCCCGTGTTAGGTGCCCTAAGGGTGATATACTAACGAAATAACCTCACAAACTCGTATCAACAAACCATAACAACAACAATGAAACTAATCATTCGTCAAGCTAATCCTGATTGCAGCTCGAATGAATCTAATATCGATCAGATGGTATCGACTAAGTGTAGCGCCAAACAATGACCGATTACACGACGCCTTTTAACGAACTAGTCAAACATGTTTGTACTTGTTCAATCTCTTGAACTGAATACGTTTGTACTTTATAGGCCTTCTATTGGCGATCATGATTATATTTTGATGTAACTCACTAATTTAATTTGGAGTATTTTCTATAGAATTTCTTAAAATTAAAAAAATATCATGTCGTTTAGAAATTTTTTGAAAATACCACAAATTGTTTCTTTGATGATTCTGCTTAACAGAGTCCACTATAGGTCTTTCTGTGTACTTTTAGAAGTATAAGGACTAGACTAGATCGTTAAAAAGTTAGCATATAAATGCCTCTGGATCGGTTGTACGTCACGATAATTGACGGTGTCAGACGGACGGCAAAATCGGTCGCGCGTGATACGCCAGTGTGGCGCTTACCTAAACGTCTTTTTACACATGCGGTTAACTATGTATATACAATAATTGTCATTATGTATCGTCTCGATGCAATCGCGGCGAACCGATGGCTTCTCACGAACGCGGCGAAACGAACGTCTCTCACTATGTTTGTTTGTTTGTACTCGTACTCGCACGGGGACAAGCGGCCGTGTGCGCTTTTCCTACATTAAAAAGGTCGGTAAGAAAATATAATTATAGTGAGGATGTGAGAGTGAATGAGACGGCCGACGGCGGCGAGGTGCGCGCGCGCCGCTCCGCCGCCGGCCCGGGCCTAACAATTATAACATCTCATCGTAATAATTAAATATTCTAAGAAAAAATGTCTTAAATACCTATAACACCGTAAATATAAAACAAATAATTACGTTAATTTGTTAGGTATGATATCGATATTCCGACCGTCCTATTGACTTCACACCTTTCGATTTCATTATCAATTTCCTAGCTAATGTTTTTAACAACATAATCGCGGTCGCGTCTCCAGTGGCGTGTGCGGCACGGCGCTCGGCGCTCGGCGCGTTGCCTGCCGCACGTGACCTTCTCAGCGAACGAATTCGGCACGAACGAACAAAAAACGCGAAGCGAGCGCGCCGCCCGGCGACGAGCGCACTCCGTCTAACACTCCATTATTCAATTAACTACATACTCATAAGTAATAAATTACCTTTAAAAAGAATATTGATTTATTTCGTATCATTTTCAATATTTTTTTTTGTAACAGGAAACATTTATATTTATAACGTATTTATATAATAATAGCATTTAAAAGATTGTTTATTATTATTACCTAAAATTTAATACCTAGATTTATAATATTAATGTTTAATTGATGTAGGTAATGAGTAATAATAATAGTAAATAACGAATGAATGCAACCGAGTGCAAGTGTGTAGCGAGCGGTTAGCGTCGGTTGAGTGTATGCGCTTGCGCCGCCGTAGCTACGCGCCACAGTATCTCTACGCGCTGTAGTGGCGCGTAAAGGTATGTAGAACGTTCTACGGCGGTGCTACGCGGGTGACCGGCGCTGCTCCGTGTCTGCTGCAAACTAGACAAAGTGGTCGATAAAATGTCTCCAGTACCTAACGAATATGATTAATGAATTGACGTCATATTTTATTCTATTACCTCGAACCTGCGCCGTTTTATATCTTTTTTTTTTTAATATCCCTGTCTTTTATTTTATTGAATTGTTTGTGACGTGTAGATAACTATACTGTCTGTACGAAATTTTATTGTTAGTATTATTATTTTGATTAAAATTTAAAATACGACTAAGTACGGTGTAGCCTCTCGTATAAATAGGAGGCTTGTAATTTTTTAACAGTGGTCTTATATTACGGTAAATACAATCGTAAGAAACAATGAAATATTTATTACGTAATGCACAAAATTGTTATTTATTTATTTTATTATATAATTACAATACCTACTTTCAAAGGTACAAGATAGAAACGAATTATTATCTTAACGCGATGAGAGATATTGTGAAATGTTCCGACTTAGCTTTCCAAACGTCCCTATGAATCATAAATACGATCATATTATCCTTAGGATAAAATTTTATATCATAATACATAATATTAGAAAGTATGTATACGCGTAACTAACGTAGTCTTATACGGAAGTAATCGAGAAATTTGTTCGCTACTGAAACAGAACAGCCGTTCAAAGAGGTGATTTTATACAATTCGAATTAGGCGAAAATAATTACATTCATAGGTAAAATATGCATAATATATAGTAGTATAATAATTATGTTAATATTTGACATTAATATTAAAAATAGATAGAATAAAATATGTGTTGGTGGACGAGCGAGGAGGCGCGCGGGCGCATGGTCGCGCACCGCGTTATTGTCTCCGGTCTCCAGCCGTCGCGTGTCGCCAGTGGCGCGCGCGCGCGACACGGCCCAACCAGCCTAACTAACTATGCCGCTACCGACCAACTCGACTTTGTACACGTGGAACACGGGGAGGGCCAAGCTTATTGCGTATGTGATCACGTTTCGATACCGCTACAATGGATATCGACTCTGGATAATAAATTATCTTATAAGCTTGCGATTAAAAATGTATAATATAAACGCGCACGGTCGTTATTACGATTCTTACTCACAGTATAATATATCTTTACCTATCGTAACTGTACTTCCGCGCACGTAGAGGACATGTAGTTTTACACCTTAAACTGTAATTTAACTATGAATAATAAAATATTTTAAGACATACCTCCCTGCAATAAAATCATCTAGATGCATTTTATATAATATGAAATGTATTTTTTTGTAGTTTAAATTGTTTAATTATTCTGACAACACATCTACGGTACAGTCGAAGCGAGAAAAATTTGAAAAAATACCTGTTCAATCGATATACTATCTCTCGTTCACACGACAAAAAGTAGATTATTGTTATTTACAATAGAGGGGACGGTGGGGAGGGTGAGTGCGTGGAGGAGTGGGGTGGAGGATAAGGAGTTTGGGAGGTGGGTACGGTGCGAAATTGAAACGCCGCGGTCGACGGATCAGTCCGCGCGGTGGCCGGACGGATGAGGCGACCGTCGCCGCTGTGCGCGCGCCGATGTGCTGTCACGCTGTGCGCCGGCGCCGGCGCGCTAGTACGCTGGCAGCGATAGGCACCGTCATTGGCTAGAGAGCGCTGCGCGCGAGCACGGGCGGGTGGCGGGGCGCTGGAGGAGGATGTGTCTTACGGCGGCCGGGCTGCGCTCGGGGGACGCTACGCGCCGCCACACCGCTCGCCACCTGATACAACATAGTCACTCAGTCAGCGACATTCTAATAGTTCTCAAATGATATTAACTAACTTTCAGTCGTCTAGTAGAATTGCTTAAACTTAAAAAAATATTTCATTTGTATTTCGTTAAAGCTAGAGTGGAATACAAGTACATCGAAAGAAATTATACTTACGTAAAATATTTGTGCTATAACACTTTCAATGATAACCGTTGGTAAAAGCCGCAGGAATCAAGGGTCCCTGAAATGAGGTAAAAATAATTTGTTTAGTTATTTATCAAAAGCGCTAACTTATCTAGAACCTCGATGAAACGAAATGAAAGTTGTAATTTATATTGGAAATTGAATGAGTTTATCCAGTTACCGAGTCATAATTGAATGAGAGTATAAAGCGTTCAGTGGAACATTAACCTCTCTGGGGGCAGATTTAAAGGTAGTAAGTTTGGTATTCGCAGTCGATAGAGCGGTAGCAGTGTTGGTGGTCGACAAAATAAAAACAGTGAGTGGATGAGTTAGAGCAACGCGCGACCGCTACGCTACGGTAATTACACCGCTTGTTCTCCCTGATTTACGGTTATTGCCCGTGGGGCATTCCCGTTACCTAATAAGACCGTTTTACACCCGGGAACCACATGCGCCGGGCCGGCCGACGGCTGGACCGTTCATTCTCTCATTAGCGACGTATTTGTTTTACCCAAGCGATTACGGACGATTGAGTTAATATCCCATCTGATATATGACGCGCCCAAAACAGAAGTGGTTTAGTATAGCTCCACTTCGCATCAATGACTCGATTCGCGGTACAATACCCGATGAGTTATGTCGCTCAACTATAGATTTTGGTACATATAAATTGATAATAACTTGTTTATTGTATAAACGTGTAACCTAATATGGAGCGAAAAGAGGTTTCTCTACTGTAAAATTAAAGAAGCTTTGAAAGTGGTTTGAAAAATGTTCTTGAGATACGAGGACGTGAGGAGTTAAGATCTCAGCAGAGGCGGCAGTGCTCGAGGGCGTCGACAAGCAATGAAGACTGATGGCGTCTCAGGGAAGCAGTTATGGAGCACGGTCGCAGTTTTAAAAAGCCATTACCCGCGGCACTGCACCGCGTAGATTGCCCGCCGCCGCCGCCGCCGCGATCATATTTCGGAACACTTTATAATCGCATCTCTCACGCTTCACTCGCTTGCTAACTTATGGTGATTACGCTTTAAGAGCGACAAGGAAGATCGGTTCCATAATGAGATTGGACCGTCTCGTCTAAAATTTTAGTGTCGTCGACTGCTAATTGCGTCTGCGGTGCTCGCACCATTTTGCGACGGCTATCGAGCCAGCGCCACTCCCTTTGCACTTAATACCTTATTCTTTTATGACTAACTGCTAATTAAATTTTTAACCAGCTCGCTAGATCGTAGAATTTATTCGTTAAAGCCGAACTATCTGGTTGTGAATTGGGTAGCATTATAAATAAACGATTCTCGTTATTAAATTCTAGGGTTAAAGATGATAAGAGAGAAAAAATATATTACAGCATCTCAAATCTCGAATCAAAGACACCGAAGAAAAACAAAACAGAACAAACATTAATTTGAATTCCGTGACAGTTGAAACTTCTCGAACAAGGACAATTTTGAGAATTGCCTTCATTTGGGTCCTACTGAAATAGGCATTTGGAACATGACGTAATAAATGAAAAAAGTTAGAATCAAAAGTTAATAACTTTATCCCATTCATCACGAAATAAAATAAGGTACCGATGAAATTTATTTTATACTTATTATATAGATAATATTATTAACTTCTATCATTTTGTACTTATGGTGTAGTAGATCTTTCCAACCGACTTCAAAAAGAAGGTTTTTAAATCGGTTATATTTTTTTATGTTTCTTATCCCATAACTCCGTCATTTCTAAACCGATTTGGAAAATTATTTTTTCTATTTGAAAATTACATTAAAATAATATTTGAAAACTTATAGATTGGTTCCATAGGGATTTTATCAAAATCGCTTCAGTTATAAAATCAAAATAACTGGATTTTCATTAATTGAAGTCAGTTTTTTTGTGGAACATAATCTTTAATTAAAATTATATATACATTAATTTCTTAATTATCTATTAAAATAGTTTTCATATGTCTTTACATCACTGACATTAAATCAAAAAAGCTATGCTCATACGATCGAAAGTAATAGTTGATGGCCTGATTAGTATTATAATTAATATGCAAATATGTACAAACTAAAATTTAGTAGTTTTTTTTTTAAATTCACACAAAATTCTAAACTAGTAAAATTCTACTTTGGTTTGAAGTGGCGAGTTTCTTGCCCGTTATTCTTGGTTGAAACTACTTTCCAAATTTTAAAATTATTATATGAACTAGTAGAATGCAAAATAGAGATGAGTTTGAAATTAAGCTCAAAATCCTTACTAATATAGGAATAAAGCTTATCTAGTATAGTATTACATTATCTATGCTAATGTTTTTTGTTACTTCGGTGTCTTAGCAGGTAAACTAATCGATGCGAAATTTGGTATACATGTTGTGTGTGGGATGAACAAGGACATAGTTTACTTTTATTTAAATAATTATATGTGGGCAATATGGATGAAGCCGTGGATAAAAACTAGTAACGATATAAAGGTATACTCACTGGGGTGTAATTGAGGGGCGCACGGCTGACTGCGATCGCCGGGAATCCGGAGGGCTGGGGGCTGGCCGCTTGCACGTATCCGACGCTATCGGCCGCAGAACCGTACACATCGAGCGCTGGTCCCGGCGAGCTTGCTGCTGGGAAACCGGCTCTGCCGCCGGCTGCGTGTGGCGACGCTGGTGGTCCGAATCCGGCTGCTGCTGCTTGGTAGTTGTTCATCACTGTGGATATGGCGGTGGTGTGTATTAGACTTTATGTCAATAAGAGAAGTGTGAATAAGTTTTTATTGCCTTTTAATTTTTAGGATATTATTATCATGTAAATTATTTTATTAAAATAATTTTTATGTATGAAATACATACAGGTTGAAATAGAAATCATTAGCATCCTTTTATGACAATGGTTTATTATTGAAGTTTAATATTTTCTCAGAGAAATAGGAATTAAAAAGTGACAAAAAATTTTGAGCTTTTTGTATTAACACGTAGTGTTCAGTTAGTAGGAGATGCTCTGAATGTTTTTATTTGTTTTTATGTTTTTATTTAAAAATGTACAGTTTCTCTGATCCTTAACACTCCTTGAAAAGTATGCTCATGATTTAAATTTCACCCATATTTCCTTTTGTGTAAATTATAAATCATCTGATTTGCTTCCATTAATAAAATAAATGATTATGATGATTATCCTTTTATTAATAAAGTACATTAAACACGAAAAGCGACAACCCATTGAGGTAATTTTTTGACGTATGTTATGTTGAGATAATGATAGTGAGTATGGCATAATTCTCCTAGTAATGTATGATAGGAATGTTAGAGGATCTGGTGAGGAGTGGAGGATGAAGAGCGTCCTCACCTGAGAGCGCCTGCGCGAGCAGCGGTGTGTTGTTGTTCGGTGTGAGTTGGCCGTTGGTCAGGTCAACTGCAAACATACACACGGTTCGCAGTCGCTCCACATACACGTGTGACGCACACACTTGTTAGTGATAGCACGCACACAAATCTATGACTGAACCATCGTTTTTTTAAATAGTAAACTGTCGGCCATCTCTCCTTTATCACCTCATCTTCTCTACATCAATTTAGCATACTGAACGGTAAAGTGACTATCGATGTAATCCGAACTCAATATTAAAGTTCTACAGCGCGGATAAAGTTGAAGCGCGTAAATGCATGAATAATTTAGCCGTAAGAGACAGATGCTGTGCTGAGAAATAAGGACAGCTTAGACTCCCGAGTTGAGATTATGTCGGAACAAAAAAATAACACGTATGTCACGTGCATTCAAATGAAAAAGAGAGCTCGAAGTTTCGCGGGTATAAATCACAGAGGGCGAAAAAACTTTTACAAAATATCCAGTAAATTATCCGACGTGAGTTCTCGCTGGCACGCGGCGGTCTGCTTATTGAATAGGGAAGGGCATTAGCATACGGCGCACGTCGTGGCTTCTTGACGCCATTCTCGAAGACGCACACCGCACCGCTCCGCTTATGGCTTGCGGCCCCGGTCCGCACATAACCAGTGCCAAACTACCTTTTACGCATTCTACACAACGATGCGAATCGAACACTGATATTTTGATAGGCTTTTAATATCATGTACCGTTTTCTTAGAGAACAAGAACCGAAAGTCTTTTCAGTATTCAGCTTCGCTCGGCAACCGCATATATTTTTTGTGAAGAGTAACTCGTTTTTACTAAGACGAAATTCTACATCTCCCCATATTAGTGTACATTCCAATTTTTCTGCTTGCTCATAGTGTCACCATTACCCCTATTGGCTTGTACGACAAATTTTATTTTTGTCAGATGTGCGAGTTATGATTTAGTGTGAAAAATGGACGTCCGAGGTCGCACCAGGTGATTACCGGCCTGCGAGTGACTTTGCAAAAAAAGTACAATATAAGTAATGGAGGATGAATGATAGATGGCGTAGCGGGTAGTCCATCCCGCGTCCGCGGACGCGCTCGCTCGCTCGCTCGTACCACCGCTCGCTTCGCTTGTCGTGAACCTTACTAAAATGCTGACACAATTTAATAACATTACTTTCCGATGTGAGAGGTTATTTATTTGAGGGTCACGGAGTAATAAATAAGAATTTTAGTGGAGGCGCGGACGCGTCTTGCCGTCGTTAATGTATCGAACAGGCAAACTTCATTCTTTTCTCATTACCGAGGTTGAACCAATTTGCGTATTTCATATTGGACTAATTAGAGGTTCAGTTTATCACTTTTTTTTGTTTTATTTAGAAACAGCCATTATTTATATGTTATATTTTACTTATTAAAAACCAGCAACGATTCTTGTTTCTAATGATACCAATGAATGTAAAGAATTAAATTAAAAATGTTAACATATCAAAGTAAAAATAAAAATGTATACGTATTAGATTTAGATTGTTTAATCAATATACGAATAGCGGCGGTTCATTTGACAGTAGCGAGCTACTTCAAAAGCAATATTCAACACACGCATTAACTTTTTTATTACACAACAAACTTTTATGAATGTGTACATGTTTATTCGTCTATACAGGTCGTAAAATTGTATAGAAGTATCTATAGCTGTAGGTAAATGTACAAAAAATGAAACAAAGCGGTTAAAAACGTTTGGTATCTTCTCGATGGTATAGTACGGCTGGTTTCATAGTATATCACAACCAGGTCCAACTAAGTTGTGCGAGGCATGTGCCTGACCTCAAATAATTTATGACTTAAACTATTTACAGGCGAACGGTGTGAGCTCAAGCAACAATATCTACAATGGTCATACGTATCTGTGTCGGACGCGAACTTCCAAGGGTGAACTGCATAGTCATGTTAACACATGCTCTAAATGTAATTTGTGCGTGTAATAGTTTAAGTTTGAAGCTTTGAGCAGTCGAGCAGTTAAAATGAAGTCGCTTGAGTGGAATGAAAATTGTGCTTGTAAATTATGTATATATGAATTTATTTTATGTATTGTGAAATTAAGGTTTTCAGTTTCGTATTTTATGTGACAAATAATATATCGTTATGTTTAGAAATGACACATGTCTAGATTTGTTTGGTTATCTATGATAGACACGAGAGAAAGTTTCAAATTAATAAATGTATTTTTTTTACTTATACATCACATCTGTCTTTGGACTGTTCTAATACTTACTGATGTAAAAACAAATGAGTTGTAATAATTCGTATCCCAAGTGCGTCTCACCTGGGTGGGGAGCACACATTCATCTATGAATTCAGAGACCGTCTTTCTAGAGCTATTCGAACTTTCATAATTGCGAAGTTCGGGGAAACTTAATAATTCTTCTTCAGAAGTAGGATGATGGTCCGACGAAATATTCACGGGGCGTACTCACGTAAGACCCGCCCTTGAGGCAACTGTATTACGTAAGACTTTTTATAACATGTAGCGATGTTCAACTTTGGACAATGAATCACAAAAATTTTACACTAAGAACACCACTTTTACGTTTTCTTTTTTTTAGTAAAAAGCGAAATAAAAAAATATATACTTATTAATTTAAGTAATTACTAATTGATAAAATTATTTAATAATATAGGCAGAAGAAAGACATTATATTTATTAAGTACTTACAAGACTTAAATTGTATACCTACAAAAACTTTTGCAATATCTCATATAAAATTAATAATATCGCGTCTTTTGGCTTCAATTTAATTATTTATTGTTCAATTTTGCAGAAAGACATAATTAAAAGTTTATTTTAATATAAAGTAATGGCATTAGGCCGTGACACAAATTCGCATTATGAAAAATTTAGGGGCATAAAAATGAAAAAAATGGATGTACAAAGTTGAAGTTTGAGTAAAAAATATACACTGCGAGATAGGTTACGAGCACCCATTAACGAAGTTCAGTACGAAAATGGTCCCGTATATAAAAGGTGGGTGTTCCCATCCCTCACCTACAAGATCCTAATACTTCATTTCGCACTTGGCACGATTGAAATGTTTTATTTGGACGTTTGCTGGGTATCCCTGTTGCCGCACACGTCTCGTGCCGCCCAAAACGTATATTTAATAGACGCCATCAATAACTCGCCGCGAAGATGATACGTTTTCGGTGGTTTTCGATCGTTTAGCTGGCACTTATCTCAATTGCAAATTAATCGAATTTCTATGCTAGTTCTTGCTGGCCGACACGCACACGCCGCGCCCATTTGTAATTCAAAGAAGGAGCGCTGTTTTTTCTTGTGTGAGTGTTTTAGTGCTTCTTGAGATTTTCAGTTTCGACTCTACGAATCATTGTTATGCTAATCACGTGATGGCTCGCCGTGGTTCAGTCATAGAAAAAGACATTAATAGGAAACATGTAAAGCGATATTAATAAAAGCAAAACGAAAACTGAGAAAATACAAATATCCGAAAGACACTTTTAAAGAGAAAAATTTAAAACATGTCTACTGATAACTAAAAACTCTTCACTTAATAAATTACAGTACTACCCATGTAGTCAAATTATAAACGCGGATTATGTCCGCTTACATCTACATTTAACAACTACAAGTAGAAATTATCACATTTTTACTAATCTATATAAACTTTTTGTTTCATCTATACTAATTGCCAATTTGTATAATTATAATTGTTTTAGTATAATTCTATTGTATATTTACGTTTCATCTAAGGCACGAAATGTATAAATAACAATTATAAGAAAAACTATTCTATAATTAAAACCTTAAAATTAAATAAAATTACATACGAATACTATAAAAAGAGTTTGCACCACCAATCATATAATATAACTTTACCACCAAGTCTATTCTATACGCTTACAATTCCTACTGTCTTATAGACAAAGCATCTTAAAGACCTACTATAGTTTAACATTTTTTAAAACAATATTTATTTTGTACTAATTCTGAAGCTTTTCTATTACAGATAAAATTCAATGTCACCCGAAATAATTTCCAATTACTATACTAGTCTATTTGATAAGACTTCTAATTGAAATATTGACATTGAATATATAAAATCTACAAAACCAGCCTAATCTTTCTCTTCATGGCCTACTAAATTTATCTGTCTATTCTAATATCTATTAAAGTTTTGCTACATTTTACTAATTTACATTTTAACTCTGAAATCGCTATTCAAATTCTACCAATTTTAGGGTCTTACTTAAATAAAAATCTTTACAACAATTTTGCACACATTGTTACCTACGCTATTCTAAATGTTTAAAATATTACGTTTTATGTAAATTGTATTATGTTCAAAAATAGAAATTACTCGCCCTATTCTTGAAGCGGACGGCACACTCCATTCGCCAAACTGTAGTTCTTGTCACAGACTTTGGGCACATTATGTAAAATATGCTATTTACAAATAGTGCTAAATATAATAGTAATAAATCCTTTGTCCCCAGTTCGACCATGTCGAACATTTGGCGATCAATTATCGACCGTTGGGATAAAGGAATTAGGATGATTGTCGTCGAACAACTAACTCGACGGCATGCAGGGGAAAAGGACTTACTATGCGCACTTCGGATGCACTGCGTGGGATTGTGCACTCAATTGGGCACTAACTAGAAGAGATTAGTATGCTAATAGTATCCATTATGGTATCACCGACACACTCGCATTCGGCGAAATTCTACTATAAAAGTTTATGGTCGATGGAGCTCGCTAGACTAGCGTTTTATAGTCAAAATCTATAAAATAAAACACTATCTAAATTAAAATGATAAAAAACAAAAAGTTCTGACCCATCCAAACAGCACTCGTCTAATCAACGATGGATCATCGAATGCTATAGAGGAAACTATAATAACTAGTATTTACATGATTAACTAAGAAGTGTAGATTAGCGCGGAACGAGGTCGCGCCGAGCTCCGACCTAAGCAACAAGCACTAAACGTAACAGTTACTAACACAATTAACGGTCAAATATCTTAAATTACAAATGGAGTTGGCACTGTTCGCGACACGCGGCCGCTCGCCGCCTCGCCAGCTAATTATTTGGACTCAAACCGACGGTCGTACGATCCTTTAACGGATTTTGTTTCAGAGCTCTAATTTGTCGTAAATTTCTTTACTCATTTTATGTCTCGCGTGAAAATTACGAATTTTGTGTGACATGTTAGACTCAGTAATTCTATTTTAAAAAGTCGTAACGGCGAGTGAAACGAGCTAGACAAGAGTGCAAGTGAGAACTTAGAACTATGCAAAATAGTTGTGTGGGCGTCTGGTTCGCGGGTTGCATTCTGAGGGCGGGGGCGTTGAATGCGAGGAATGTTGGACATGCGGCGGCGGCCCGGCCGCGGTCGCACGTGCCTCCACTGGGGCAGCACACCACCGCTCGGCGTCACTGATGCTATGAAAAATTGCGGTAATGTCGCCCCAACGTCGTACATGCACGGGCTTACCGGCTGGCTGTGCAGGGGCGCGTCGCGGACACCACGCTGCATGTGCCGCGTTGGATGAGTCAGAAAAACGAAAAGTCAAAATTAAAATACATTAGGAACGCAAAGGGAACCGTACGAAATACGATTGGTTTATGAAATAATCAAACTTTCATCGCACGCTAGCCAACTCCACGCTAACACACTATCTCTTCCAGTTTATTTCGGTCGCAATCGATATGCGAACGAATGGAAAATAAGCGAGGCTGATCGACCTCGATTTCTAAACGATCAATTGGACAATAAACGATAAAACGTTTTGCTTATACAACGGCAATTTCCTTTATTTTAAAATATAGCGGCTTCACAATATCATAAACTTATGATTAATGATATAAGACGATATGTCGGAACAGCGATAAGAACAATATAAACCTTATGATTAAAAAATATTCTTAATACATTATGAATTTGACACATGGGTTACATTATTAATTTTATGAAGAGATTTGTGCATAACCTACATTATTTTAACTAATGTTATTGGAATTACTTCCTGAGGGATACCGCAACGTAATATTTTTTTTTCATTGTAATATTGAAAATTAAAACAATTCGGTATCGGGCTATATGGGCAAACCTAGTCGGGCATTTGGCAACACGCATCTGTGAATTCGTGCAATTTCGAGCTAACTAGCTTTGTGACATTGCATTCCTTGTTTGGGATCCGAAAGGGAGTCGAGGGCATAATACCAAAGAGCTATTCGCTTTAGAAAAGATTTATTTGTATTCGTAAGAAATTCCGGGAGCCGTTAACGGGTATTCCGGGCGAAAGAGTGGTAAAGTGATGGCGTGGGCGTCGTGGTCGCGTTGGCGCGTCGGTCCGAGGCGCGAGGGCTTTACGAGCTCTGCCCGAGCACCCCTGGCCCAGGGCTTACGTACTCCGCACCGACCAAGAGACGACTTTCCGGTGGTATAACTCCCACTAAACCTGCGGCAACAAAATAAAAAAGCTACAAAGCCGGCTCCGGAGGGTTCCGCCAACACAACCGCGCTTATATAAATAAACACTCGGAAAGTGTCTCGAGAAACGAACGAATCAAACGGAACCCTGGCAAATACTCAGTCAAAATTAACATCAAAGAAAAAAAAACAAAAGTTATAAAAAATATCATTACGCCGAGGAATAGTGGAAAAAAGAAGAACAACGCCCGAAGCTCCACTCATCGAATCTTTATGGGGAAACTTGGAATTGATAGTTTCCTGTTTACTGTTTTCGGGCTATTTAAAATTGTTTGCACGCATAGACACGGAATGATGGACTGCTTTTACTATGTTTTCGAATTAAACTTAACCCTATTTATATATCACGCACAGTCACGATGCAGGGAACTGGGGTCATTACGTGTTATTCCGAGTATTGAATCGATCATCAAAATTGTATCAGGAACATGGTGTTATTTACTGAATAATTCATACGGTATTAGTATATCTTAACACGCAATAGATCACGTTACATGGAAAACATCAATTTGATTGCCCGACCTTTAATTATGTCCACAAATTACGTTTATACTTAGTATAAAATTTAAGCGCTATTTAATGTTTTATTACGAGTTTTTATGACAAATTGGATTGAATAACGGTGTATCATTTGATACAGTTAATCGTATAAACTTACATTAAGCAATATAATATTTTAAGCTTATATGTATAACTAGTTTAGAGGATGGCGATAAGGACGGTCGCACACATAGCGATTGATGATCGAATGTTAACTTATAGTTACGTAATAATTTTGATTATCTTAATTTTGAGAAATAATTATTGCGAGGTGTCTTTATGAAGCAGCGGATTATTGCTAGATGCTGATTGCCCCTTGTATCAACATTGGGATCAGACATTTGGCAACGTTTTGCCATTACGTTTAAAATTACACTGGATCGCATTATAATAACAATAACACGAAGAAGATAGCATAAAATATGTGCATCCAAAAATATGTAACAACAACAATAAATTTATCAATAACATTATTAATTACGCAGTGTAAATATAAAATATAATCGAGAAATAACTATTAAATTAAAATTACATATTATATAATTACAGCAAATATATTTAATAAGATATTAAAATAATATTTTTTCAAGCTCGATGTTAGGTTCATATTTTTTACAATCACAATGAAACAATGAATTAAAAATCTAAACTAATGCTATGTTTAATGATAGACTACGCAAATGAAAATCTAATTGTTGGTTGATACTCATCCTCTAAACTTAGTAATTTATGAAATTAACATCTAATCGTCTACTGTTCTTAACTATCTAATTGATATCTATTTATTATTTATCCTTAGATTTAATACTTCTGTATTATTGACTGAATACAACACACGATTTTTAAAATATTGTTTATACGCAGGTCATAATTATTTTCACTTGATAATCTTTTTTTTTATTATGTTTGAAGAGTCTAGTGCAATTCTCGTGGTGTGCTGGTGTGTGTTACATTATTTCTTAATTTATGTAGCAATTTCAGGAAATACCTTCTTAATGCTCACTTGTATGATTTGTTAAGGAATAATGAAAGCTAAGGTTTATTTTGAAAGACTAAGGTTTAGTTTGTAAGATCCAAAGGTTTCTCTAATATATAAATTAATCAGTTCCTAAATTGAAAGTTGACGCAGATATATATATTTTGCAATCTGAAATAATTTATTTTGTAAGTAACAAAAGAAATTATTTCATTATTTTATAAATAAATATGTATATGCCTATCCCAGGAATGTATTATATATAATATAGTAATAATATATTAATTTATGTCTCCTCACAAATAACTTAAATTTAAAAATGAGGTATTTAAGATAAAATTAAATATATGTATATATGTGTTGAACATAAATTTCAAGAATGTATTTAATTTCATAAAACAATTCCCATAGACTTTCTGTTCCATCTTGTTGTTCACTGCTAAATATAGATTTCTCCCACACCACAAGGAACAATATTGAATCTCCTATGTACATATCGTTCAGTGTATGATGTCGTCTATGAAAGCGTTTGTTTTTAAGGGGTTTTGTCTATAGAATTTTCAAACGGATGTCGTGATTTCGTGTAAAACTAATTAGTGAATTTTCCTAAATAAAATAATTGTAACAATGTATTAACGAGAATATTTGAATAAGGTTACAATGGTTACAGTGAATAAAATACGCCATTCGTGTTGACACGAAAGAGCGATATCAATTATTTAAACATGATGCTGTTACATGTGAATCAGTTTGTACTTATCATTAATAATGATCATATAGATATGTTCAAATTCCTCTTTATTAAATTCGATGGTCTACTATTACAATAAATCTAATATAACAATAAATATAACCACAGAATACCTGACTGACTGGTAGAGCATGTCTACAGTATTAAGTCTGCCTTTTGAATAACATTTTGATTTAATTACTTAATAAAGTTTAAATGAATAAATATTAAAACTTCATATTTGAAAAATATTATAAAAATTTAAGCGCTTGGTCTAAATTCATTTTAAAATTCAAGACAGAACGTATATTTTTTTTCAATTTACTATTACCATTTTGTTATACCGTAAAACAAGATAGATCTTACTTATTACCATAATCAACTTGAAATTATAATTATAGGTAATCTGAGATTAATTAGTTCATTTCTGTTTTGCATAATTATCATATTCAAATAACCATTAAGGTTGATTGTTATGACACGTACGAAGTATAGAGAATTAATATCGAAATTAATTTGTCAATATATTCAACCTGTTATACTATTTCATCTATCTATTGTATCTACTGGTACTGTTTAAAATGTTTTACAACATATCATATTATATATAAATTATATAGTGAGATCATTTATAAATTTTTGCTCATATTTATAGCTGTAAGTCATATATATGTTCCTAATAATTTGATACTGTAAACCCACCAACAAATATTTTATTGTTTATTATGTATATTATTTTTATTGTATAAATCATCGCGTTGTATTCAGTTTACCTATGTCCTATTGAAATCCAAACACTATTTACTCATCTATATAGAGGACATCTAAATATCATATACTGACGCTATAATGCTGTACTGTTATTACTATGCCGCTAATAATGTTAACGGCTAAAGAGTAAGAGTGAGAAAGAGTTCAAAAAATCTATACCTATCTTTATACTAACTATACCAAAACTACAAAAAATCCCTTCGGTCTATTACTATGATCTTTAATCATTAAGATCACAAAAATTCTATTTTAATTTTCTAAATATCAACATTTATGTGATACATACCATCATCAAATACGTGATATTATTGGAACGCTTGCATTTATTCTCGTATCGTTTTCGATTGACGAATCATAAATGGGTTGAAATAAATACTAAAGTTATTGGCAAACGTAGTGCGAACTACGTTTAACTACATCGCTGCAACTGGATTATTTGCCGAGTGAGTTGAAGCACTTCATTATATTGCAAATGCAATCCAGTTGCTATAAAATCACGAAAAAGTTACGTATAATTTAATATTAACTCAATTTCATTAGAAAATAACAAAGTTGTTTATATTATACTTTCAAAAACTGTCTTCTATCCGATTCTGGCAGTACGTGTAGCCATTTTCTAAATTAAAGGAACATACTATTCTTAAATAAAAGCTATTCCCCTAATGCTCCTTGTCGGTCGCATCACCGCCGCCACATTTTGACATAGTATCATCAGATAAAACAATTACATGTCTTGGCATCAATGTAGATAAACAATAACCATGCTAGTATCACTTTATTATCTGTGGCACAACTTTGCAAAAAGTAATAACGAAGTCACAAAAACAAGTATTTCACGCGCCACATCCAGGGCAGATACTATTGAGATATTAATATTCAAACCATGATATTTAATTAACCATTTGCGACCGGATACATCGGGGTATAATTTATGGTGGTCTAAATATTGGTGATGTAGATGATGTTACCAATAAGCTGGAAGCGGCGTCGGCTGAGGAATGCTAATGGCCAAATGGGCGCACATTAATTGTGGCGGGGCAGCGCGCCGGCGCACAACGTACGCACGTTGCGGTCATATAACCAGCCACCGGCAAGGAACCGGATTTTCGTGTGCGGTAAATTCACATGCTGAATTTCAGACGTGGCCTGTGTGTTAAAAATTAAACAATAGGTCTGTATTTTCTGTAAATGGCCTACGAAAAGTTACGCGGAGAAATGTGTAGGAGAGTTTTTATTCTGCAAGCCTACATATTTTCTTAATACCGTTTTGCCCAGTACGGTTTTAGGATTCTTTAGTTCGAGTGTAGTTTTTGCACGAGACAAGCACATCATAGTAGATTCCGTTCGTAGTACTATAGAATTCTCTTTTTGTTACATGACTCGTTTGTTCTAATGGGAGTAATTAAAGAACTGCTCCATTGTTCAATTATATTTACAATTGAACTACGATCCACAATGGTAAACCTTTTTGTTGGAGCTAGAAACGTTTGTCTCGCGTGTCGTAAAACGATCGCTCGATAGTAATTACTTGAAACAATTTAAACGACAAAGGAAGTCTTGACCAATCGCCGACTATACTAAATATAGTAGCATTACGATAAAACAGAACTGCGATTCACTTAAATTTAACTCGCTCGATTACGAATTTCCAATAATTTCTGATTTCATTTACGTTTGACTGAAAAAATATGCGGTTTGGGTTTCCGCCACGAAAAAGTGGAAAGCCAAAGCTTAGTGGCGTAATTATGGTGGAGCGGAGGCAGCTCAAACACAGAGTGTGGACAAATAACGAGAAGAGTATTTGTGCAGCTGTGCCATGCCGCGCCTCTTACCTAACCCCGCTTCCGCCTACGCTCCGAATACATATCTATATATTCCATACTTGTATATATATGTATTGTTGGTTTAAAAAGAATGCAACAAATTTAAAAATGATAATTGTTCTGCAAAAATTAACATTCTAGTCTCATTCACGGGATCGACTAGAAGCCTCCGGTGGACTACTTTTAATTAGTGAAAATTCTTTTGCGTACGCCCCGCGATTTACATAGAAGTCACCACAAAAAGGACGTCACTTTTTCAGTACTTTTGTTTGAATCTGTTTAAATCTCTTTTAAAAGCTTTCTCTGTTAATGAGAAGTGGGTGATGGTGCAGTAGTAGATGAGGGCGAGAAAGGGCGAAGGGAGAACTGAGACACGAGGCGAGGCGCGGCGGGGGGAGACCCGAGGCGAACGCGGTATTTGCGCTAGAGTATTTGCCCGACGCGTAGCATTTGAGAATCGTTAGGGCGAATCATCTGTAAACATAGAGCGCTCGCAATTGGCCGGATTGTCTCGACAAAATACTGAAGATAAACAATAAGCAGCACTTCTCAAAATATGGACGTTTTGTAATTGACGGCGTGGCGTTTATCTAGATGGTTCAGTCATTGTTAGAGGTGTTAACTTGTTAGTAAAGTTGTTAGTGTGAGTTCACACGAACTTTTGTTATAGGAGAAGTTAGTTGAAATGGGAAGTTAGGTGACAGTCACCATAGTAAAGGAGAATAAGCGTATGCATTGTAATTTCTGCATATAAGCGAATATGTTATTAAGCGAATCTGTGCCGAGTATAGGACGTTAGCGATTAGTGGAATGCATTGCCGTGGCGCGAGTTCACAGATGCATGGCATGTACATTGTAAACCCCGCTGAGCTCGAGCGGGTGGTATGGCAGGAGTGTCGCCAGGTGGTGGTAGTGATTGCCGGACAGTTGGTGGTGCAAGCTCGCCAGGGGATTACCTGCTGGGTACGGTAGCCCGAAGCTAGGATAGCCCGAATAGCTACGTCCTGCCGCGTACGCGGCGTATGCTGCGGGAAAACCTGTACAACAAATAATCAATAATTAATATATATACAATTAATTATTATAAAATTAGTATCTATTAAAAACAGTAGTAGTTAGTAGTCAATTGACATGCTTTTGTATTTTATATTAGTTTATTGTCGCATAGCTGATACTGATTCATTGGTCGATATAAATATTTGGTATGTAACACATGCCCCTCTGGCCTCATTCTAAAATAGAGCCGTCACATAGAAGGTAGGAAAGTACATCGCACTCGACTGGTACGACACTGCTTTGGACAATGTCCAGCGGGTAATATTTTGTAAACATCGTTTAATGTAGCGCAGTCCAAGTAGACTAACGGCGCCTTTATATAGTAGTAAGAGATACCTACTGTACTAATAAACAAACTTACTTCATTATCAAATAAAAACATAACTAGTATTTTAGAACATGACATTAGTAACTACATTGAAACAAATAGTACACAATTCGTATTGAATTTTCTGTCACCCGACTACGGTATTATGAAGGCAATGTATGCCATTTGACGTTGAAGATGACTAAATCGATTTCGACAAATGTGATGGCATTGAGTTTGCATAACTCATAGAATGGCCCTTGAAGTGAAAGAAAATTGAATTTAAATTAAACTTGTAAAATGTCTAAAACAAATTCATAGCTTTAAAAATATAAGAACCCATGTTAGTGGAATATACCAAAGAACAAATTTAATTAAAAAAAAATTATGAAAAATAAAAAATGAATGAATCTTATGTAGTCGGGTTTACTGAAGTCATGATATTTTACCCATCAACATGTAATAAAAATATGTATATTGTACTATCGGTTCCTATAACAACATGAAGTTTGTTAAAATGTAAAATGAATGATGGCCGAACGGTGAACATCGGTAGACACTATTACTACAGCATACCGGATGGATCGTTTATCACATTATTGCCAATCAAAATAGTGTATCTGTCAGCCCATGTAATCCATCATATGCTAGACGGACATACCTACAACGCGACCGTATTATCCCTTAATTGAATGCATCGACACCTAACACTTTAAGTAAATTAACTAGGTAATTGATAACGCCATGAGCAGTTAGAATAATTAGATCTATCAAAGTGTTTGTTAATAATGACCTGACAGATGCAGGAATGACAAGGGAATGAAGTGACTTTTTAATAAAAAAAAAGTGATTGAACTTACCATCAGGAAGAGCACCCAATGACCACATGAAATCTAGAAATGTAAAAACATTTACATAAATCGATCGATCCTTATATCTTACATTTACATGTGTGTGTTTATTTTTGATGTTTAAAATAGTGATGTGCCGTGAGACACTATTTTGCTTGGCGAAGTTTTTATACATATAGTGAGTATATGGTCAGATATATACTTAATTTATGTTTATATATGAGCATTCAATATTACTAATATTCTACAATCAAACATTTTCTATATTGGCTTTATAATAATGGGGTATGTTAGTGCTTTTCATCATTGCGGACAATGATGTAAAAAGTTTACATGTTAATCTATTCTACACATGGTTAGTCTAAAGCTAAACATGTTAAACAAACAGACGTCTTTAAATATTTTAGAAATGATATTTATTAATCTAATACTACTGATACCTACATAATAAGTTAATACAATTAATTCTATTAGTTAACGAGAGCTACTTGAATACAAAAAATTTTGAGTGTATTATATGAACTTACTGTTAAAGTAACAGTACCAGTTAATAATGATGTATAGGAATAATTACAACTAAATAAAACTAATAGTGAACATAATATTTGGTCCTAATTTGGCATTGCACAATATATAAATAATATGTAAAGAGTAAGGATTCAAATAAAATAAATTGATTACTATAAACACACAAAATATTAAAGACATTAAGTACCTAGACTAGTATAATATAATCATTAATCTTACAATAATTATATATAATTGAAATAAAACATTTGTCTAAAGATCTCACAAACTCATATAACATCCAAAGATAATAGGTACCTCTTTCATCCACTGATAACATTTTTTGAAAAGCCGACATCAAACTGTAAAACTATTAATTGTAAAAAGCTAAAGAATAAATATCACATACGAAAATAGATTTCATATTAATTTCACCAATTGTTTATTTGCAATCAATGATATAACTAAAAATTATTTCGCTAAACTGTTCATTTATATTATGGATGGATATGTAGCAAAATTGGCAAGAATCAGCAGAACCGACAGGCTCTTATTGTATACTCCATTTTAAAAATCTACTTAAAAATAATGTTAATACCAGGCTCTGAACTATATTTCTATCTACCTATTTGTAAATCAAACCGAATTAAGCACCTACTACCTGGTAGAAAAATATTCATCTCTATCAACCCTACGTAAAATTGTTCCAGTTTTCTTCTACTATTCATTAACAAATATGATATTTATGTGAATTATTATAATGTAAAATAGTTGAGTCTATAGCATTACTAATTTACGTTTGATACACATTTCGAAAATCTGCTATCTAACTGACTTTCTAATGGAAATTACTAAAAATAAGACACTTTGGATATTATCAGTTTCCTTAATGTACATTGTAAGATTCGTATCATTGGCAGGGTAGGGAAGAGTAGGAATGTAAAAGAAATCAGGAATGAATAGGATAAGGTCGCCAGCGCAGCATATAGAGGAATGCAATAAAGATGCAATAAAAATTAAAGGAATATAATTATAAAAGCGTATATGTGTCAGACACATAACTTAGAAAGGGTGATGAGGGTGCTGTTGGAAGAGAATTGCGGATCAGAGAGGCAAAGGAGTGGGCAGAGTGGTGTGAGTCAGAGGAGAATATAATGCTGGAATATCCAGTGCATGAGCACCCAGTAGTTCAGAGACAGAATAGGCGAGTGGAGGAATGGTAAGAGGAGCAAGCGCGGGGCGCGGAGGCCTCGGAGTGGGACGAAGAGCGGCTAGAGCACGACGGTATGCAGCTGCATGCGCGGCCCCGGCAGTTGCAGAGCCCCCGCCCGCGCCTGCTACAAGAAGCTGCGCTGGTGCATGGACAGGGTAGGGGGTATATCGGACGCCACCTGCCACGCCAGCCGCTACGGCGGTACCTAGCAACTCACCGTACGCGCCGCGACCGGCGGCTCTCGTCTTTGCCAAGTTCGCTGGGAGCATTACTTCTTTTGGTTGTGCTTTTTTGCATTCCACCTGAAACAATGAATCGAAATTGAATTGTCTTATTTTGTCTGTTTTCTAGTGTCAAGAGCTTCTAGAGCAACTTCGTTATACATGAAGGTCTTTATTGTGGCTTGTGGTGCAAAAATAATTTCAAAATTCAGTGATTTAGGCTGGGATTTGGCATTAGGATTTTCGGATCGCAGTTATGTGATATCCAAATGAGTTGTCAAGACTTTAGTTGATTAAATAATATAGACATATTTTTTATTTAACTCGATATGGTTCACATTGAGACTTCATTTTTGCGACAGTAGTTACCGTTCGCCTTAGATATGAGCCATAGTGTTCTACAGATAATGGTTACTGAAACGCTCAGTACGTTACTACTTGTGGTTTTAAAAAATATATTTTATCGTATTGCGTTTATTAATTTTGCCAAGATCCCTTAAATATTCGTACTTTATTGGGATCGGACGAGTCGGGAAATTATGGGGAAAAGGGGGTGACGAAATCGGTCTACAATCCGTTATGCTTCACGGTTCGAATGACAAATTGAATTTTAATTTGCTTTAACAAGTCAAAGAGCTTATCGTTGAATACTTATTATATAAAACAAGACAAATTTTACGAGGTTTAAATTACGTAATTATTTAGGTATTGTGTCATTCCTTGTAATAAATTATTTTAAAATTCTATTAAAATTAAATTACTTAATTGTATATACATTTATATACCTATATCAAATATATTCTTACAATTTTAGTAAGATTGCGAGTATAATTTAACATTAAAGCTTCTCGTTTAATCGATTGATTAAGTAATTTTAACAAAGAGTATAGCTCTGTTCGGTACTTGTATATTCCTACCCGCCCCTGAAGGGTGGGCAGGAGGCAAGTATAAATTACCCAATCTACGCTAACCCAAACCTCTAGCAATAGGATTTTCGTTACCAAGTAGCATCGTTACAGAAAAGTACGTAGGCTTAAATTAAAGTCAGCGGATAGATCGCCTTAAATTTCCTCCCGAATCCTGTTGAGGTTTATATATTTTAAGAAGCCAGAGTTACGAATAAAACTTAAGAATTTATGAGATATATTTTACGAATATGAATATTTTTCAGTTACATTTTTTATAGAGCTGCATAATCGCAATCTGTCTTCGTTGAGAATGTAGCGAAGTACATAAAGTCGCGTCCACATTTGTCACGCGGACGTCACAAGCCGACAAATGAAGGCTTTGCTAGGCGTTCGCGCACTTTGTGCACTTTGCACAACTTTCTGCGCCGACATGGAACTACGTGCTTTTGCATTAACGCGACGAAGTGAGTACGCGGGCTTTACCGCGTTGAGTGTCTTTCCTCCAAGTTTTATGCCTAGATAAGGCTGAATAATCAACATGTAAAATAAGTTGGGGGACTCGGCTTCACATAAGTTATATGAAAGTTTTCATCTTTAAGACATAATAAAAAGTTACGTTACGAACTTACTATTATTTCATCTATAAATGGATATGTTTCATGAACTTCGTATAACTAAACTTTTATTGTATCAAACTTGTACAATAATGTGAAATGCAGCTAAATTATTTTCTAACATGAACTGTATTCTTCGATCGTCCTCGACATAAAAATAGCGAGTGTCGCCATTTGTCAGGTCCGATAAAGCTTTACAAATGAACCGGCGCCTACGCCAGAGGCAGTCGCTACTATAGTGGCACCCTCCATTTGTTCGGCAACACGCAACCGAGGGGACATACAAGAATAAATGCCTGCCCACTTCTAGCTAAGATAATATGACAACGAAATTTGTTAAAACTTATTGCTTTTTGTCACTGGTTCTAAAATTAAATTAAAAATTCGATTCAAAATATTCAAATAAAATGAGGTTATAAACCTTATTCAACAGTGGAAAATGATTCCATTTTAAATCTACGTACAATAATACGAACGGCCATGAAGAAAATTCAGTCGGGGGATCCGACGTTAATTGATGTCGCGTCGTTGGCGAGCGGAGTGGGAAACAAAAGCTCACAAACAATTCGCATTGGAGTTCGCAATCCCGATCAAGCGTTCGAGATCGCGACGCAGTTTAATGACACGAAAAATAACAAAGGTAAATTGTATTTAGCCCCAGCTAGGTAGGCGCGCCCTCCGGCCGATATATCGATCTGACTGAAGTAGTAGTAGTATTCGACACCGACTCACCACACCTCGGCACAACCGAGCGGTCTTAAGGTTTGCTCGAATGCGTCTCCACTTGGGATAACACTGCTTCTAATCTCATCGATGTATGAGAAATTTAATTGTTTCGCGAGAAAACACCACGTTTTATGCTTCGCCACTCCGTTGAACATTCGCATGTAAAGGTGAATTAATACGAATCTGAAAGCAGTCATTAAATTTTCGCTCGATTGATTTTGAGTGAAAACCTTTTAAGGTAAAACAGTAATGTCAATAACTTCGAAGGCGTAGAATTGTGCTTACCTTTTAAGAACATTGATTTTGTAATGCGATTTATTAGAATATTTAGGATACATAAATATAAATCGTCACGTTAAAAATCTGAAATATCTTCATGAGAAAATGTGTAGTATTCATATTTTACTTTTTGAGTATTTCACAATTATTCTCTGTCGACGCTCACGGAAGCAATCGTGCACCGGTTGATGTTTTTTTAATCCGCCTTTACGGACCTTCAAGCGAACATAAAAAAGTGTCGAAATAAAAAAAGGCGGAATAAAATACTCAGGAGTATTACGAACAAAGCCGATGCGTTTAAGTAAATCCAGGCGGGGTCGAATTTTATTAATTCGCGCGGATGTAGCTGGCTATGCATATTTCTTTGCTGGTGATAAGGTATTGGTAAGTAGAGTCGTAGAAGATTTTAAAGCAGAGACGCTTAGATTAAAAAGTTGAGAAGGCTACCTAAGTAAATGAAATAATCAACTTAGTACTAATCTGACTGAGTTCCTTAGCTAGACCTTCCTTAAACAGACCTTCTTGTTGCGAATTTCTCTTCACATAAAATTCCCATACTGTATGGGGTTTTTTAAAGAACGCGTTTTACTTCAGGGATGGAAACGTGTTTCTAAAAAAGTGTTGCAGGCGTCCATATGATACAGTGACCGTTTACTATCAATCGGGCTATATGTTTGTTTGTCACCTTTGTGGAATAAAAAAAAATCAAATTAAAGTTTGAATTAGTTCTGAAAATCAATGATGTTCAAGCTCAATCCCGTATAAGAAAATGAAGCAAGTTTGTGAACAAGTTCACTGGAGCGGTTCGCATGTGTGTTGACGTTAACTGCATTTTATAAGATTTTGTATCTGTTTCCTAGTACTGAAATTTCTGTTTCCTTTGAGATTTTTGCTGGACTACGGGCAGACGGCCAAATAGACAACTTTATAAAGGATAAAGCATTCCATTTTATTTTAAACGAATACAGTACCACAAGTTATTTATATATTACACAATTTTACAGAGGACTGCTATAAAACATTTTATTTGACATGAAGAAGAATAAGTGAACTCACCATAAGACTGTAATTTCAGATGAAGTAGTCAAAAGTATTATGTTTTTGTACCTTTTAATAGAACGACTATAATACTATTTTCTATATTTTGTCATGTACCTACATACAATTGATTAAAAAATAATAGAAGGCGAAGGTGCAGTTATCTTTGCAACAAAATTTAAATACAGAAAATACAATAATATTGACGGAATGTTCCATAGGATTTAGTCGGATATATAGAATTGACAGACGTATTTGGGTGTCTACGAATTAATTCAATTTCAAATTATTAGTAGAGCTAGTAAAATATGCCTTAATACTCAAATAGTACTAAAACTTTTAAATTCCTTAATATATTTTAAATATATTAAAAAAAAGTTACTTTACTTATCTTATTGGCATGCTTAATAAAATTACCCTTTCGTTATCAGAAATTTAACGCATCCATATAAAACGTCAAGAAAGCACAAGTCAAGCAACTTTGTAAGAAAGTAATGCGGTGCGGGCGTAGCGTACGAACATACGTGAGAGATAAACGCAGACGACAGGGGGAAGGGTTAGGGGGTCGGGAGTGAGTCAGATAAGTTTATCAGGGAAACCTCTCGCCTGCGTATTGACAGAGCGTCGCAGCCTGGGCCTGATTGCCGTTAAACGGAAGTCGGGGCGTGGGAACCGGAGGCTAGTAAGTGCTCCAGAAATACTACGATAAAAAATCACGCATTGGGAGGAATCTTCGATAAATTTTATGTTTTTCCAAACGCTGCGGATTTGCAAAGAGAATAGTGATGGAAAAAAATTGTTACTTATTCACTTTTGGTACACTTGGATACGTGAAATCGTATACGAGTTCATTTTTTATTTACAAA
This sequence comes from Galleria mellonella, assembly GCF_026898425.1. Taxonomy (NCBI): domain Eukaryota; kingdom Metazoa; phylum Arthropoda; class Insecta; order Lepidoptera; family Pyralidae; genus Galleria; species Galleria mellonella. The sequence goes on along the minus strand of NW_026442042.1, from coordinate 2,903,329 downwards.
CATTAATATCGAGAATGTTCGCAAGCTAACAAAAATTTGATAAGCGAAAGAAAACATTATATTGCGAGCATACGATGCTGCGTAAGGAAGATCGAGTCACAAATCTTGCGCTCAACAGGTCACGGATAATGAAATACTCCGCCGCGCCCCGGGAGCTCTTTCCATATTTACGTAACTGTTGTTCGAAGAAATAAGATAAGCGCAAGTCGACGTTTTCCGTCGAATTTCAGCAGTTACTTAAAGTGTTGGAGTGTTTATACAGCGAGCAGAGAGGGGTGGTCGGAGTACGATGGGCCGTAATGTGCGAAATTCAAATCAGATATAAACGATCGACTCGTCGCCCGTCGCCGATAAGCGACACAGTAACGTTACCTGACACTAGGGTTGACGACATTCAAAATAGCTTACGAAAAAATCCGCACACAATCAGAAAAGCTATTTTTAGCAATTCGTTTTATTTTATTCCTAATAGTCAATAAAATAAAAATATTTGTTTTTGTTTTCTTTTATGCTTCTTGTTATAAATAAAGACCAGCAATTTCCATGCATTTTCTTAGGTTTATGAAATTACATTTAAATTTTCGGAACTATTACGTTTGTCAGAAAATTATATGAGATAACCCTAACTACGCTTTACAGATAACTCTCCAGCTACTTGTATATTGCAGATATTATTACATCGGAACGTTAGAAATAGATTTGAACGCCGTAATGTGAAGTTTTCGTGAGGTTCTATACTTTGTAAAGTTTCAGGTGCGTGCTGTGTTCGTAGATTTATATGCGTAAATTGATAACAAATAAATGCAACTTAAATACAGTTATTGACAAATTTTTTATGTAATTTCTGTGTATAGTAAACGTAAAGTTTAATAAGCGGACTCGTAAATAATATATAAGTAGTTACTAAAAAAATTATTACAACATACACGTTATTATGAAATAATTGTGTATTTTGTATTGCTTGCATAAAGCAAACAGCTAATGACTATATTTATTGTCTGTAAAATATACACGTCGCGAAGACAGAGGAAATAGTAAGCCTTGTCACATTCGCGATGAATTTTATATTGCAGTGGTATACTCGCCATCATAGAAATGTTAGTTAGATATTAAATATTAAGTGAAGTACTGCGCTGCGCGGCTTGCAACATTCATAGCGAAGCCTGTCTAATGTCGAAGGTTATTTCTGGAAAATCGATGGAGGTTCGATGAAACCGTGGTTTAGTTATGCAAAACTATGAAGACATTTGTATTTGGTATATGCCGTGACGGTCTGTATATTACCAGTAATCGAAATAGGTAGCCGTACGTTACTGCAATGGTTTTATTTCGACATTCGCGTAATCCGTTAACATTTTATATATTTGATTCGGTAGCTGTAACTATTGTGATACTAAGTTAATATTTAACTAAAGGTGCAAGAGAAAGCTTTTATCGTAATGACCTATTTGTTTGACAATATTAAAATGTATGGCATGGAATGTTGGATTAACACCTTTTCCGCTTAAACTTGAACGAGCTACGAACATTAGTTTTGTCAACTGATTTAAGAAAGTTCAGCTTTCAACTAAGTCATTGGTAATACTAATTTCTGGACTACTAATTGAAATAAAATTTTTGTTTTAATTAGATGGCATTGTCATAAGATTTAATCTTGATACATGCATAATTCATGCTGGTTTTAATTTTACAGCGGAAACTGCCAATTCGAGTAAAGAAAACCAATTGGTCTTGATTTGAAACTAAAATAACAAGAGTATTGGCAGATTGTCAGGCGTATTAAGACCATTTGCAATTGTAAGTGAATACAATTTTCGTTGCTTAACTAATTCTTATCATACTAAAAGTGCTGTAAACTCTTTGGGTATAACAGAGGAGAATGACCATCGCGTATAGCAACCGCGTAACTGAGGCAATTGGAACGTTACTATAAAGTTTTATACATTAATGAGAAATTAAATTATGATTCTTAATGAAAGGACTTATGTTCATAAATTGAACTGAAGAAACTGAACATTTGAAATAAAATTTGCATTATAAAATAAAATAAGGAAAATAATTACAAAAGTGTATCACTTATAAAAAATCAAATTATAATATAAAGACGCATAGTATTAAAATGTAATTTAGGTAAACATATTGAGAACTATTATGATTCTTTTTCAAGTATCGATTTAGGAACAAGCACTGAGCTTATATCAAGTAGCAGTCGTTCTTAGTAAATGCATTGAATATCTTAATCAAAATTCACATGAAAGTCAAACTATTGAGAATTTCAAATGTTAGATGTTACAGCGTTACGTCTAGCGCTTGGTGGGGGCTTTCGTCTGAGGGTAATATTGAATTTATTTTCTATTTTGGACTGATAAATATGTATTTGATTTTATAGTAAAATTATCTGCAATGTTTGTTTTGTTTATTTTAAATGGTCACCAATTGGATACTGTTCGTGTTTTACATACAAATCATGTTCGTTTTAATTGTTTATTTTAATGTTTATGTACGTGTTGTCTTCTAAATTATGTGAAGTGCATTGAGGCACAATGTTATCTAAGATAAAAAACGTAATTTATATTGAATATTGATATAAATGAAATATTCTTTTTTTTTAAGTACGGGTTATTTAAAGTACAGTATTGTACAGTAAACTTCCTAATTAATGTTGTAATTAGGTTATTATGTTGCTTCATCGTTACTTTTTCATGTGGTCTTTTGTTTTTTTTTTATACGTGAAAATGGTAATCGTCTCTTAAACATGACGTGCCATTACTCTCATTTCTCGCTTCAAAAAAGTAAATTTATGTTTCTCATAATATATAAAAAAACGTCTGACATACATTTACACAACGTTCTATTTCCGCATATAAAAAGATTAATTAATTAGATATGGAGAAATATACATTCTATTAATAGTTTCGAAAATTTTGATGGAAGTGAAGTAGGGACTGTTTCGTTGTTATACATCAAGATAAGTAACATACATATGACATTCCGAATAAATTAAATAAGAAATAAACAAATTAAAGGACTATAAGAAGTTAGTTGGTATTCGGAATATCATAAGAAAGTTTACAACGCACGTATAAGCTGTAGCAATTAGTAATAATTAAGTAGGTAGCGGTGAATAGTATGGGCTACAGTGACTAGCGACGATGCCATGGCAGTACCAACACTACTGACTACTAGATTAAGGTCTGCCGCACGAGGGCCAGTACTCTCGACGCTCATAACTTGTTTTGCATGAATCTGTTCGCGACTTCCATACGGCTCTCAGGAGGAGTCTCGGCTCAGCACCTCTAATGTAAATGAAATTGTGCGCAAGAAATAAAGCAGGGCTTCTCGGCCGCTATTTATCGCCGCCCGCGTCTCCTAACTCCCCCGTAATGGGAATGTGGAGACGCCGCGCCGAGCGCAGTAATGAACTGGCCTGCCCTAACGTATGGCCTTTATTGATGATACCCGTACCATCAAGACTGTCACTACTTTATTGTCTCGCTACGCACCGACACCGTTTCAATTAAGCAAGTCTTCTTACAATACTTTATGGCAGCTGAATCATTCCTTTCGTATACAAATAGTATAAAAAATTAAAATACTTCGGCTTTATAAACATAATATAGTACATAACACAGTGTAAGAATAATATTCGAAAGAGTTTTTCAGATTATGAAATAGAAAAGTAAGAGTATTCAATAGAAAACGATAATACAAAAGATAAAGTAAAAAAATCTTATCATGTTTTTAACATCACGTTTCTACTCGTAGATATAACGCTATGGATATTACAAAATATGAATAAGGCGCCACTCACTGCACCCCTTATGCGTTGGCATTTCTGAGAACTACATAAAGTAATATGCTCTTGTATGACTGTGTTCGCTATCTCGGCTCTCTATCTCGCTACTGTTATATACACATTGAAGGGATACATAAATCAGATTTTTGAAATCTACACATCAAAACATTAAATTTGAAATCGGTATACTTTTGTCAATTTGTATAATATTTTAAGTGACTTTTAAAAATAGTACGGTTTAAATTATCTTAGATTATTACGTAATTGTAATTATGCGATACTGGACAATTATGAATTGAAATTATAATGCAGTCAATTTCTACAGAGTTTATTATGTTGGTCTTGTATTAATTATATTACTATGGTTATCAATACAAAACTAACAGTAAATTAAGAATAACAATAATTTATGAATAACAAAATAAAAAAAAAAATGTTGACTATAATTTGTCAAGTTATATATGATCTATAAGGCTCACCAATATATACATTATAAATAAATGAATAATAAATATTTTATAAGTGGCCTGTAATCATTATATTATCATAATAGATTTATGACGGTATTCTACGGATCAATGTGATAAATTTAAAGTCGTTATTTAAGGACCAGGTGGTGTAATTGTCTATTATATTTTTGTAACTTATTGATCTTTTAATGGAAACTTACTGAGTAATCATATTACATTACATACAAGCCCAAATTGAGGTGTACCTGTATGTAGGTTAACCCAATAATGTATCTACTGTATCATATACATAGTATAACGTTCTCACATACCAACAGATTAGATATGCAATATTACATGCAAAACATAAAACAATTAGACTAGTGTGTGTATAAAGTAAACGTGTGAAAATACTACGTAATTCTGAATTTGTAGGGAATTGAAGATAAAAAACAGCAATATTTCACATATTTGTTATAATTTTAATTACAATTAGCGTTCGTTAGGAGTTTTCCTAATTTTTGTACATGACATTTATATTGGTTAAAATGTTTGTACTCTATTAAAAGAGTCAATTAAAGCAAGTAATTATGTACAAGATAATTTTGTAGATATTTTAATAATAGGTTTTCTCAAGAGACTACAGCATGAGGTTCTTCAAAAGGGGGGTAAAGAGGTTTCTTCAGGGTCAGCAACGCACACGTAATACCTCTGGCATTGCAGGTGTTCATAGGCTACGGTAATCACTTACCATCAGGTGGGCCGTATGCTTGTTTGCCACCTCAGTGGTATAAAAAAAATATCTCTAGACGTTGCATATCTAACTCTTTCCGATTATGATCACTAAAAACTAATTACTCTTCAAACCATAAAAATAATCAGAATTAGTTTTGTTTATAACTCCCGCCAAACCTATTGAAACCTACTGTGCATGTGAATGTACCTGTTTATCTATCTTGCTCTTATATTCATATTACTATATTTCTATTTCACATTGTCAATCTATATATTTTTAATCTAAGCTCTGTACACAGGAACTTCATGTTCATGTGTACGACGCCTTATCGTGCACCACGTGTGATTAATTAATTTTCTTTCACGCTTCGAATTTAACTTAGAGGAGAAATCGTTAACGGCCGGAAAGGCCTGTTGAGCCATAATTTACGTCTTTGCGTTCGACTTAGTTAGTTGCGTCATTTGAAAGTTGCGTGCCGTGGGCCTTATAACCATTAAATTTATATTGTATACGTACATAGGAAATTAGGTAGTCAAATAGCCATTGCCATTAGATTGTAATCGGAATTATAAATTCTATCAAAAAATGATATTTTTATAACTTTTTTCCAATAACAACAAGCATAAAAAAATGTTTTAAAATGTTAGAAAATGTATTCGGACAGTGATTGATAAAACCCAAACGGGTTATTGTTTCGCTGTTTTATATTTGTAGCACATACTTGTATTTTTATTAATATTCTAAATTAAAATTCTAAATAAATGAAAAAAATCTGTACTATTTTTATAGATTAATATAATATTCAGCCATATAAAAATACACTTAAGGACTAAGAGGTTCAAGACGTTTCACACTATACATTACATTATCGATATAATGTCTTATCGAAATAATGTAGTCGATTCTGAGGTAATATTTCTTTGAACTTATCTGTTAACCTAATATTTAAATTTAATATTAATAGAAACGTTGACTTAAATCTATTAGAAATTTAATTTATATGATCCCAAGAATAAAGTTCTCGTTGATATCAAATTGAAATTTTAATTTTAGAGATATGTTTAGAGGAAACACGCCGCAGAATTAATCCTATTATCTGAATTTATATCTTAGACAAGATTTTGTTTCCAAACAAACAGTCTAAGAAAATTGTCAGTTTCAATTATCACAAATTAACTGAAACAGGAGCAAACCTTGCCAACTGAAAAAATAAAAATATTAAAATCGGTATCGGATAGCCGCACAGAAATCAAATGAAACTTCTTGTTTTTAGTAACAGCTTAAAATTTTGATTATGTTATAATTATGGTTATCCAAAGTAAATTTGGACTAACTCAACTTGCAGTAGTAAAGTACGCGTTATTATTGAGGTTGCTACAGAGGTAGTTAAGTAGGGTGGCTCCTAAACCTCGTTAGCAGCAAGTATTGCATCCCATGAACCCGGGGAAAGCCAGGGACCCGCTTGTATTATTAATGACACTCCGACACAATGGCGGTCTCTTCCTTTCTCACAGGTATATAATAATATAATGCGAAATTTACAAAAGTTATACTGTCACAAGCTCTCCCGGTGTACATTTTATTGTTATTTGTATTTTCATCTACCTGTATTTTTAATTAAATTTTTATTGGTGTCTAAGTTTATATTTAGTATAAAGAAAAATATTTTATTCACATTTTCACTCCACGATCTCCCACGTGATCTCAACAACAGTTTTGAATGTTGTTTCACAAAAAAAGCAGTAACTTTAATTGTATAGAAATTAGTATGAGACTGTCATGGATATAATCTTGCTTGCAAAAAGTATTATTTTTAAAATCAGTGTAATTGGTGAAGATACAGCGTAATAAACATACAAAAAAAATCATCTAATCAAGAATCCATTTATTTTTGAAGACGCTTAAATATTCGTATAAGTTAAATGTGTCGACATATATACATTTTCGTTTATAACTTTCCGATAAAATACAGATTGAAGGATAAAAACTTTAAAGAAAAAGGTCTGGATATAAAGCCCATCGGAATCTTCAGAAATGCGACATGCCAATTGCAAGTTTCAATGAAAAAGGACGGTCGCACGGAACGACTGATATATAGGAGGCGCAAAAATGGCCGCCGACGAATCGATAAAGCTTAGAAGAAGCGCGCTGGGTCCTGCTAAAACGGGAAGTTTATGGTAATCACGCTTGTGGAGGAGCACGTGATTGATTGTTCGACGCAGCCCATGGCAGGGAGAAGGGATGAGCGGACACAACGATGCTATACGAATCTTTGAGAGGTGCTTTTTAGAATTACTAAGTAGAAAATTTCCTGAATCTCATCGCTGGTTGATATGGATTGAAACTCGTAAAATACAAAATAGAAGCAAGAGTATTTTAAGATTTTGTTTAGCGAAAAAACCGTATTAATTATGACGCAATGACTATGATACGTTACGTACGTTACGTGGGTTACGTATTTGCAACAAAACTTATACAAAAAAAGCACCAATTGTTCTTAAATTTTCTGCGTTTTTTTTTTATAAAACTAGTCATGATAAACTATAAGCATCGATTGTAACTAGTATCGTACTAAGATCATAAAAAAATATCTACATTCTATATTATCTTACTAACAGCATAACTGTTTTAGAATTAAATAAAATATGTTAGTTATGCGTGGGGACATAATGGTATTTTAGAAGTGTCCTTTTTGTTATTAAGTCTATTCTACGGGACATATGGATGCACGAAGGTACAGGCCATCCTTTGATGTGGCAGTAACGACAAGGGTGCGCCAATTGGGCCTACCAACCAGTTAAGACGTTAAGAGAAATGGCGATCGAGGATCCCAAGATTTAAGAGGCAGTTTCAAATGTGCCTACTTTTAGTGTTATTTCCTAAACGGAAACCATTTGTTTGCCTCATGCACGATCGAGGAGAATAATGTCTGTAATACCAACGAGGTTTTCAGAAGTGTTTATGTGAGTGTTGCTCAAAAGAGAGTAGCAAAGATCTCGAGTTCTATCGTTAACGTTATAAAAAAAAAATAAACATATTAACTCTAATACGTTAATTGAAGTGGCATAAAATTCAGCTGCGTCATGATATTATAAAGTAATTCGGCAAATCGTTGAATAAAGTATGTCTCGAAATACTAAATTGAGCCAAGTTCGCTATGGCTTTAGTCATAAAATTTACTTATTCGGAATTCTGATCTGCAACAACGAAAAGTCTTGGAAACATATGTGTGTATAATGAATAAAGTAAAAGCATTAACTACAATACAAATAATGTGTAATTTTGATAGAAAAAGTAATATTTTTTATGGATTTAATTTGGTTGTAATTTAGGACGACGTTTATGATATCAAATAACAGAAAGAGAACAGATTACGTATAAAATAATACTTGAATAAAATAAAACATCTAATATTTAAAATACCAGATCTAAGTTATTTAACAGTAAAGTTGTTTCTTAGCTATTACTTAATTATTAAAATGGATAAAACATTTCTTCCTTTTCGGCTACTTTTCTTTGGGTATTTCGGAAGTTTGTTTTAAATAATGATAATTGATACGAGGTTATTTATTTAACTATTCATTACTGTTAATTTTCTTATTCTGATACATTTTTGTGTAAGTAGGTACTAATTCATGAACAATAGCTTTCACTAAGTAGTTTCTCTCTCTTAGGAAGTTCTGTACATTTTTCGTTACAGGACTTAGGACTCTTTAATCCTACTATATCTTTCAGGTCACATTTGTAGTCAAAAGGTGCGCAATCGAGATTCGCTTCTAGTTCAATGATAACAAAGTCGTTTTTCAGTCATCTCGTTCCTAACAGGCTGATTTTAACAGGTGTGAACCCACAAAGAAACGCAGGTGTACGTGTCTCAAGCTCGCTTAAATCCGGCAAATAGAAATTGATGTTAGGAGGTGAAATCTAAACTACACTATATTTTACCCATTTTGTGGCACGTCGGTGCTTTGTTGTTAAAATTCATGGTAAGCGGAAGCAATTAAGGGAGTAATGTGTAAGAACGTAATGGAGTGACGGGAATTTGTTGCGAGCGTCATAATGGAGGTCCCTATTTATGTTTCAAAATACAACTCAAGTATCTCTTTGACAGTTTAAATACTAGTGTATAAGCTGTACATTTAGTGAACAATTAATTTATTAATGTCTACTAAATATGTATTTTAATATTATTAATAGTATAACACGTTATTATTACATTATTGCATGTTAAGAAGTTATAAATAATGCAACTGTTTTTAAATTATTCCATTATTTATAATAAAATATTGTTGCTATAGCAACTACAAATTATAATTAAAATGTACGTTTTCAAATTATATGTTTGAAAAGATAAATTATATGTTTATTAAAATAATCATTAACATAGACGATGGTGGTTTAGAGGCTTAACACATCGCTTTACCTTCCGATGGTCGCGGGTTTGATTCCCGTACAATACAAACATTTGTATTCATGTATAAACCTGTTTGTATTCGTTTGTGTGTTTTCTATGTTTAATATGTGTGTATTTACAAAAAAATATGTAAGTATATCTATTAGTAGGTGTTTATAGTACAACTTCTGCTTAGTTTGAGACAAGATGGTAGTATATTGATATGTTCAATGGTATTTATTTATAAGTAGGACTTACATAAGACCTATGTATGTCTGTTACTAATGAAACAACACAAACGTTAATTATATTAACACCTTCGGTCAGCGTAAAATTTGTCAAATATTCTTCATCAAAATTCCTACCACAAATAGATGATATTTTTATTATTCCAAGTAAGCAGCGGCATCACCCTATCACTCGTGCAGGGAGGCGGAGTCGCTATTAGCTTAACGACCATTTTAATATAAGAGATGACATATTAAATTTACGAGACTAGCTAGCTACCCGTAGCGTAAACGCCCATGCTGACGTGACGCCTCTGTCTTCTTTATTGCGTACGTAAATATAACTATTAGATGTGTTTATGATATGCTAAGGCGAATTTTTAATGGCCGGATTTGTTTACGAGTCACGTTTTGATTGTATGCATATCCTTTGGTTGTAATTTTAAATATTCTCTAAAGTGTAACGCTCACTCGAGGGTTAATCCAAACAATGTTTCTTCGTAGCATTGTTTACGAAAAATGTGAAACATGAGTTTACTGTTGCGTTGATCATTCTGCCCGACACGCAACAAAAAAAGGGTGGGAATAATAAGCGATTTGTTTCCCGTCCACGCGCGGTGGTAGGAAAGCTCGCTCCATGCACATCTCTCGTTTTCACACGGAAGCGAGGCGTAATTACTCTAAAACACTACCCATTTGTTTGATGTCTTTGTTCGTTGTTTGTACCACTTAGGGCGAGCATCACCCTTGTGATTTCGCCCGACGCACGCAGCACCTAGTCTTCTACTGCCATTAGGCGGTAGACAATAGAGCAAGACAAAAAACAAGCATTAACAATCAGAATATGCATCGACGATGGGTAGAGGGAAAGCTACAGCACAAGTAGGTATGTTCATTTAATTGTATAACTACCGTGAAAAAGCAGACACAAGCAGAATATTCATACATAGTTATTTATTCTTTTATGACCACATTACAAAAAAATCTCTTACAAAAGGCGAACTTAATGCATATAGGACTTTCTTCCAGTCAATCTTTTGCAAAACAGATATGCAATTGTGCGGTGAAAAAATTGTTATTATTCTATTATAATTTTTAGTGAATGATTCCTATCATAATAATATTGTAAATGTGATTGTTTAGGTATTTGTTATTCCTTAACAAGCTAAAAAGATTTAAATAAAGTTTGGTACACAAAAGGACCAAGTCATGGATTAAATATAGCGTGATTGGTAAATTGTAAATCGATATCGCATAAAAAGGCTTTATTTCATTAACTTTCAGTATACGATAGCCTATAAGTAATGTGTCATGAATTTTAATTTATTGATGCAATTACTGAAAAAGTGTTAAGCACTCAAATAGCTGTACGGATTGGAAGTAATACGTGAAAAAAATATTAATAAATGTGTTGGAATTCATCGTTTATCCTCGGTATGTGATCAAAATAAAATTTTGTCTTTAATAACGAATCAGTGAAAATATTATAAGTATTATAGGTATTATAATATTACTATAGTCAGATATAGCTGACAAACATTTTTTGATATCATTCAAGATAGAAAAATTCAATTTAAGATAATGAATGACATCATAAAATGACATCGTGATAAAATTAATATGGAATCAAAACAGTAACTGTTTGTGTGTGTCTATTGATTGTAAAAAAAAATATCAGAATGGTTTATAATTGTCAAAAATACCAGGTATAAAATACACGTAATGAAATTCAGACAAATTTAAAATACCTTCCTTTTTTAAATATTTTTTTTTCTTTTAATAAGTTTTATTTCAATATATAACTACTAATATTATAAAGAGGAAAGATTTGATTTTATGTATGCTCATGTGTTTGTTTCTAATGAATAAACTCAAAAAACTACTCAAAGGATTTTAAAAATTCTTTCATCTATAGAAAGATATATTTTATCAACGTGTTACATAGGCTATATAAACTCAGCCATTATCTGTCCTTTGATGAACATAGGCCTCCTCTATAGAATTTCCATAAGGTCCTTCCAATGGTTAGATTGTCTAATGTCTAGAAATTCTTATGAACATTACAATAATGTAACTCAAAGTATAAAAAAATTGCTTATTGAACTAATATAAAATAGTAATTTATCTATCTACCTGTGCAAAGGCGGGGCGGAACGCTAGTAAATTTTATATTGAAAATATCCAGACCATTACGAATATTGTGCAAAGATCGAATACGTAACTATTTACTCATAAAAATGTCAAACTTCTCATTAACCTACATTAACTATTAGAGTATTTTGTAGCTGTCTTTGGAATTGAGAAATTAGTGCAAAAAAAAAAGAACAAAACATTTCAATAGCTAAAATAGTTTTTTTTTGCGAGGTTTGACGTTTTTATGAATAAGGCACTTGGACTGCCGAAGTCGTCATTGTGTACTATTTCCATAGAAGCATCTTATGACATTCTACAGATGAGAGGTGGTGACACGTTGTATTCTTACTTCGTCACTATACGGAACTATGGTACATGATTGTCAATAGGCAAGGTTTATAGCACACGCACACACATGATTGTAATAGCCTTGAAAAGGATGAATGTATAGCGGGATGAATCGCATTATACAACACACGATGTACGCGATGAGAATATATTGTTATTATTTTTTGTTTAATTATATATTATTTTTTCTTTCAATGAAAAGTATGTGGTATTTTATATCATTATTAATATCGAATTTGACGCTACTCGTAAAAAAATTTTTATAAGTCGGTTTTAACACAATTTTTTCATTTTTTTTGTAGGATTTTTTAAACAGCCTCAAACAAATCTTATACTAATAATTACAAATACAACCAGAAAAGAATTAGCCAAATAGTAACAATCGTTCTGAAGTGATGCACTACATAAATTAATAGATACATATCATTAATAGATAATAACTTCTTTTTAACTGAATTTAAAAAGAAGGAAGTTTTCAATTCGATTGTATTTTTTAATGTTTCTTCCCGTAAACTGGTTTGGAAACTTCCTTTATTTATTTACAAGAAACATGGTAAGTGTATAGATGTTACAATAAGTATAAGTCCTCATCCTTTTTTTATTTGAAAGGTTGTACTTACAGAATGGTCCAATAGTTTAGTTTTTTTGTAAAATACAATTAAATTTATGTTTCTTCATTTTTAAAAATTTTCTGTATATAGGATGTTATAGATTTTTATTACCATCTTTTCAAGAGTAACGTTCTACTAGTAAAACTGAATATTTTTGCCAAAGAAACATGGAGGATTCTTCGATTGTAAAATTTAATATTCATATCCCCAAAAGACTCAAAGAGAATACACGTGGCAGGATGAGAACTAGATAAATTATTTTGTTTTCCTACTACTACTGATCGTTCGAGGGTGGTGTTGTTTTTTCCTGATTCAGCAGTTTAGTCTATAAAATGGGGACAAAGAAAAAATATTCTTAAATAACAATAAGTTGGCTCCATTCAGTATACACGTGTCGCTTGACGGCTAACCCCATCGGCGCGAGAAAAATCTAAACATAGTAAAAGCTGGTTTAGTGGCGTTTTATTGGCTCTGTTTGGACCGCAGCCAACTCTGTTTCTTCGCCTCTAATTGATATCTGACCTACGACGTTAGCGCTGAGATTGACTTGCATAATCAAGACTTCTCTGTAAATAATAGATACACAATTTTAAGATTTGTTTTACTTCCAAAAGAAAAAGCTTCTTAATTCGTCTGTATTTTTATACAATTTCTCAAAAAAAGAGGGTAATGTTTCATGTATGCGAGTTTCATAACTTCGAAATGCGTGAAGAGATTTTAATATATGGGATATTGTTGGAATTCATATATTACGCCAAGTGGCACTGGCTATAATTTTTTTAGAACCAGTTCATTTTGGCAGAGAAATCATGTTTTTTAATTTACAGTGCAAAATGTACTTGTTTGTGTATATATTATATTATGCGATTATGTCACCATTTCTGAATCGGTTATTATAATTAGTTTTGCAATTGACACTTGTCAGTCCCATGTTGGTCATAGATAAATTCTACTATATTAATTAAGCTACTGTTTCTCTTTGTGTAGCAAAAAACTTCTAGCTGAGATTAAAATACTTTTTAATATAATGTATCTTCGAAGTCGCTATTTTTTGCAGAACAAAATGTACTTATTCAGTATTCTGATTTGAAAATTGAATATATTTCGTTGTAGTAGCTGTGATTACAGGATTCTATTTTCTGCTTATTTCATTATCTGAATTTGAAGCTTCAAGTAAATGCTTTCAATTTGGATTAATTTTACCTAAGATATTTATACTCCTTAGATATCAAGAGTGTATTCATTATTTTTACTAATACAGATAAAGAGGTTCGTGATAATAAAATTAATGATACAATAAATTTACTATAGAATGATTTTATTTATGTAACAAATCCATCCCAAAATGTACGTAGTTTATTATTTCTATCTAATAAAAGTTTAGATATAAAATATAGCAAAACATAAATTGATAAAAAATCTAATGATGGTATAGTCAGACGATTAGATTTTCTTTAATATAGATAGATATAAAATAATTCGGAAAAAAGATTACTTACCATTTTGTTGTTGATTTCGTGAAAATGTATTTCGCACACTTTATCTACTATGTCTTCACTTTGAAATGTGACGAAACCGAAACCTGTAACAAATAGACAAAAGCAATGTTAATTAAATATTTTTATATGACATAATACGATTCAAGTGATTAAAAGTTAGGTGCATAGCAATATATATTTTAACATTTAGAAGGACGGAAATTAAATCAATATGTATATATTATTTAAATTGAAAATAGTACTAGTACATGTGACTACTAAAGTAATTGGTCGAATTTTGATGAACAAGATTTTGACCACCACTGGTTACTTAAATTGACGGACGGGAATGGAATCAATACGTGTATCAACGTGTATCCAATGGCATTTAAACTGATCCAACAGAAATTCAAACATGGTAGTATATTTAGGCTACCACTAATATACGCCTTTATTTACTGATATCACGTGATCTTTAAGAAAAAATAAACTACTATTTTAAAATTCTTATTTTATATTAATATTTATATATTATAAAGAGGAAAGATTTCATTGTTTGTTTATAATGAATAAACTCAAAACTACTGATTTTAAAAATTAATTCACTTAGAGAAAGTTACATTAGCAGCTAGTAATATAGGCTATACCTATATAATTTTCGAAAATTCTATTTACCCGTGAGAAGCCGGGTCGGATCACTTGTAATAAATATAAATAACGGATTTCAATGTCGATAAAATAAGTAACATGAAATTAAATCGTTTTGAATTGAAAAAACAATATTTAAAATTGGCTTAAATTATAAAAATGTATGTAACATAATAAAGAAATTTTACTCTGTATTTTCTGGCATAGAATAGACCACCCCTTCCTTTTCCGTGGGCGTGATAAGAGACGACTAAGGCAGGGCGAGGGATGGTCAGAAGCGCCCCTCTAAAAACATCTTCAAAGCCTAACTGCGGTTGCCAATCCGCCTGCCAAGCGTGGCAACTACTGGCAAAATCCCTCCAAGGGTGAGGTTTATGTTTAGCAGTGGACAGTAAAGGTTGATATGATGATGATGATGATGATAATAAAGAAATACAATGGAACTGGGGATATTTTTTTCTGTAATCAGTCGAAAACAGAAACATCTTTAGCTTCTTCAGAAATTCAAAAAGTCATGATATTTACAATTACAGCACGAAATATTTCCAAAGTAGCCAAACTAGTGAAAGTTATAATTTCGGTAGTTGCGTTACTTTTGATCTATCTAAGCAAAGTTTTGAAATATACTCCGCTCCAAGTTGGATGAAAAGTCTCATCTTTGTTTGATATCTATTTAATTAAGACTAGTTTGTGTAGAGTTAATTTCAAAAGGCACGTCAATCAGTTTTTGACAGCACCATAAAGCGGGTTTTGTATTACATTTTTTTTTTTTTTTATATATACCACTGAGGTGGCAAACAAGCATACGGCCCACCTGATGGTAAGCGGTTCCGTAGCCTATGAACGCCTGCAATACCAGAGTTTTTACGCGCGCGTTGCCGACCCTGAAGAAACCTCTTTACCCCCGTCATTTTAAAGAACCCCATGCTGTAGTCTCTCAGAAAACCTCGGCAGGGAGCTCATTCCATAACCTAGTGTTCGTGGGAGAAAGCATCTCTGAAACCGCGTTGTACGCGACCATTTAGGCTGTAAGGTATGAGGGTGAACTCCCTGCCGATGGCGAGCCGTACGATGATAGAAAGTGGCCGTAGGCATCATATTGAATAATTCCTCTGAGCACAATCCGTTGTATAACGCACGCAGAGTGAGGCAAAATCTCTCCTAAGACTTAAGGGTTCATAAAGCATGGGATCATCGACAATTCTCATAGCTCGTCGTTGTACTGAGTCGAAGAATTCAAGCTGGTGTCTAGGTGCTCCCGCTCATAAGTGACAGCAATACTCCATATGGGGCCGGATTTGCGATTTGTAAAGCATTAATCGCTGATCCGGCGTGAAGTAATGCTTCGCTCTATTGAGCACACCGAGATTTTTGGATGCCAGCTTCACCTTATCTTCGAGGTGGCCACGGAACTGTACGTCACTAGAGATGTCGACACCAAGGATCCCAATGCTTTTAGAGATGTTAAGAGACGTGCCTTGGAACTGTGGGGCCACAGCAAATGGGTTTTTTTTAGCGGTGAACGCGCAAGCTTGTGTCTTAGAGGGGTTAAATTGGACCAAGTTTTGTCTCCAGTTAGTGTTCTCTCGATTTCAGACACAAGCTGTTCACGATTGTTCTCCACGATGGAACAAGACATTGGTACGACCCGTATAAAGGGCATCCCCGGTGCTATCATCCGCATAACAATGAATGCTACCGAAGGTTAACATATCATTAATATGCAGTAGAAACAGCGTTGGGGACAGCACAACGCCAGCGTTAATATCCATGCTATCGGAGCAGCAACCATCTACAACGGTTTTTATACGTCTGCCGGATAAAAAACTGGCGACCCATTTACAGAGGCTGTCGGGAAGTCCATAGTAGGGCAATTTCGATAGAAGAACCCGATGCCAAGACCCGGTCAAATGCCTTTGCAATATCAAGACCGACAGCGAGCGCCTCATTGACTCTCAATGGCTGATGCCCATCGGTGCGTAAGATATACCAAGAGGTCACCAGTTGAGCGACTATGGCGAAAGCCATATTGGCGGTCACTCAATAAATCGTGATCCTCTAGGTATTTTAACAGTTGTGCGTTAACTATACGCTCCATCACCTTAGAGAGAAGGGAAGCGATCGCAATCGGTCTGTAATTTGAAGGGTCCGACTTATCGCCCTTTTTAGGTACAGGATGTACAAGGGTGGTCTTCCATGTCGAAGGAAATTGCCCTGTGGAGTACGAGATCGTGAAGAGACGCGTTAATACAGGACACAATTCCGGAGCACACTGCTTTAGGACCACTGCCGGTATACCGTCTGGCCCACTCGACTTATGAACATCTAAGGATAGTAACTCCCGCCGGACTTTACATTGTGTTATAGTAATTTCCGGCATGGAGCTTCCGCAACACAAGATTGTAGGTGGTACAGAATTACCTTAGTCCATAGTCGAGTTAGAGGCAAAGAGAATGCCAAATAAGTCGGCTCTTCTCTTTAGCACTGTAGGCCAAGTTACCATTCGGTTTCCGAAGTGGTGGAAAAGACGATTGACAAATGTTTCCTTGGGCGGCTTTGGTAAGCGACCAGAAAGCACGATTATCAGAAGGAAGGCTTGATAGTCGCCTACCAATTCTCCCACAAATTCAAATTTGGCTCTGGCAATTACTCTCTTACTGGACCTCGAAGCAGCATTTAATTTGCGCTTTGCATCACTGATTCCAGGATCAGAGTTAGTGCGAGCAGTAGTCCAAGCCTTGTATGCAGCTTGCTGAGCATAATCTGGCTTTCTTACAAAACCGGTTAAACCACGGACGTTCTTCGATCCCATTGCCACTAGCGGGTTGGGGATAAATAGCTTATACCTTCAATGATAGCCTCGCTAACGGGACTTGCGCAGTCGTTAGGATCATGTGATTCAAAAAAGAGCTACTTCCACGGGTACGATGCATAAAATTCTCGCAATCCATCCCAGTCTGCTGAACATCGTCGTCCAATAGGACGGGGTGGATCAAAAATGACATCAGCCCGGATAAGACAATGGTCGGATGAGCCAATTGGCGCATCCACTCTGACGGTATATCCATCCGGGTGTGTTGTCAGCAGAATAAAGCAAAAAATTTGTATGGTTCTCTATATCTGGAATTTTCGTTGGAGAATGGACCAGCTGAGAGAATCCATAGGTCAGAGCAAATTCATGAGTAGCTTTTCCCGCGCAGTCAGTGGACCGAGAACGAAGCCACTCGGAGTGGTGAGCATTAAAGTCTCCATATCACTAACTCCGCAGAAGGGTACTGCTCGAGAATATATATCGTCATTTGCAGGTGCTCAAAAAGACGGATATATGTCCAGATCACCGCTGTGAGACCTGTAAAGGCACGCGTAAATACGAGTGTGGCTCTTAATCCACACGTATCCATAATACTGACAAGCGGTCTCTGTCTTCAAGGCCATGGAGACGGCGGTAACAGACATCCGTCCGGATATACATACAAACCCCGGCATGACGAGCAAATTTATGCTCGAGTTTGTAACATTATAGTAAATATAGATGTATCAGCCGGACATGATATCTGCGTCTCGGTGAGGAATAACAGAGTCGGCTCCGCAGTTTCGAGATGATAGTGAATTGCGTTGATGTTAGAATAATTCCTCTGATATTGCAGAAGTCCACAATTTAAATGTGGATGAGGGTGCCGCTGTGTAACGTCTATTTTTTCTAGATCTGGCCATAAAGTATTAGGGTATTTGGAGGTTAATAGGGTAAGATTGTGCCGATATCAAAGGAACAAAGTGGTGTCCACTTCCGTCCCTGCGCTAAACAGGTTGTGCAAATTGCCGACGCGGCGGTCGGAAGGGCCCCGGTCCCCCCAAATGTAGTAGCCGGGTCCACTCCGGTCTCCTCCTCCGGCACGACTACCACACCAGGGATTATGCACAGGCGGCGGTTCAAGGGCTATATGAGATTAGGTAATCCCTGGGTTCGGGAACCCAACAACCTGCGGGCGGCCAGCGAGCAACCGTTTCACCGGGTCTCCCTGAACGCCGCGTCAGCACTTCGCGTCTGCCCAGCACAAAGATAGTATTAAGACACGCTGGTCCCTCCGATATCAGCACAACCCCTCCCCAAGTTTGGATATATACTCCAGGAACACAACGTTGGATGAAAACAGCGTTGTTTTGTTTGATTAAGACTAGTTTGTGTAGAGTTAATTTCAAAAGGCACGTCAATCAGTTTTTGACAGCACCATAAAGCGGGTTTTGTATTACATTTACTAGCATAACTTATAGAGCAGATGAAATTTAAGGCTTATAATAATAAATATTTTTGGTGAATTAAACATTCCTTTTTGCTTATAAGTTTGAAATTATGCATAAATTCCTATTTAGATTGTTAAAAATGATTTCATATGATGACGTGATACGTCACATTAGAGGTTGGCGTCTCACTATAATGTCTGCCACAAATAAATTCTTATATGGTACCATTTTCCCGAATCACGTAATCACCTGATGTCGACAAAGTTCCCGCTCAAAGTGGCAAACAAAACAAGGTGATGAGCAGGCGTGTTTCTAACGATTAAGATACACACGCGTGACGTGACCACCCTCTAGGACAAATAGCATTAGCGAGCCGCTACACAAACAATAGGTGGCGTCAGCGTTGCGATTATGCTGACACGTATCGTGTATAACCCTGTAAAACTTCTGACTTATTCTTCCCGCCTCCACGTGTATTGGCATGGGCACGCGAGAGTAAACCTCATGACATGGGATCGATGACACGATCTATCCTAACAAATAAACAGTCGTTAAGAGACAAAACTCTTTTATTTTGCACCGTCTTAACCAGGACCAATAAGATGTAATATTACCTTTCAGCATAGTTAATATTTATAATCCACATGGTGGATGGGATGGCGTATTGTTAATATTAATATTAAGCCCATCACCTTTCGCGGGTTCGAGTGGCCTAAACAAACAACGGGATCTGTTTCGAAACTAGGGCGTACTTGGTATTTCACGCGCGGCCGGGTGGCTTTGAGTAGGAATTGAGGCAAAGATAGTAACACCCCGAAAAGGCAAATAAGGGTTGAGTTGAGTTCCGTAGATGACCGTTTTTTCTTTATGCATTATAAGGTCGGCGCGGTATATCAAGAAAATCGTTTCTGCGTTATTGCTTTCCCAATAAAAACGATTGGAAACAATCCCCACTTATATAAAACATGGTATCGGGAAGGCATCGGGAACTTGGTAAAGGATTGTTTTGATGTTTAGATTATAAGTAAGTTTGACATCCGGGCACCGCGGACAGATATTACGTAGTTACGTGCCGAGCGGAGATGATATCTTTCTTTATTGATGTGGATCTGTGAACTGAATACCCATACAAGAGGAAAATAACCGAGAAATTATTCGAGATTCATCATGATATGATGCAAATATATGAAAGCTGTATACGATATAATAATGATATAATTTCATGGGTAAGAAAAAAAAATGGTTGTCTGTTGTGATAAATGTAACAAAGTAGGTTTATTATAAAAAACAATTACTCGTATATAAAATTAAACATAACTCACAACATTGCTTATGTGTAGATTACATTACATTGCTTATTTATCTCCAGTGGGAGATTTTGTACAAAAGTCGATTGCTTGGGTACCTCTTCCCCATTTGTGTTTCAACCGTGAAGCAGTTGTGTTTGCATGGCTATGTTTCGGTTTGAAGGGTGGGATATGGCGTGAATTTACAAGGTACAGAGGAATAACACCTGAGTCCTCAGGAATGGCAAAGCGTGGGGGGTATCATGGGTAAAACATGTATATATACTCTGTTATGTCCATGGTACTGGTCATGTCTATAGGCGACGGTTACCACTTTCCATCAGGTGGGCCGTCAGCTTGTTTGCCATTCTAAGTTGAATAAAAAAAAATATTATTACTTCATAGAAATATCGATTAACCGAGATAAAAGAACACGATATTATACTTCTACCCTCTTTTAACTATTATCTATTAAAGAATAGTTTATCAACCGACTTCAAAAAGAAGGTGGTTCTTAATTCGGTTGTATTTTTTATATTTGTTACCTCATAACAGCTTGTGTTGTAAACTGATTTCGAAAATTCTTTTCTTTATCAGAAAGCATATGCTTACAGATCTATCCCATAGAAATTTTATCAAAATTTGTTCAGTAGTTTAGTTTATAAATCAAAATATCAAATTAATAATAAATTGCCAAAATCGAAATCGTTTTTTTTTTGTGGAATACAATCATAATTATACAATAAATATGAAATGTCAAAACCTCTAATGGCGTATTTAATGTAAAATAACGACTTTAAGAAATCATGCTATATTTTATAGATATTCGTAGAAACTACTATATGTTTTGAGCACATAGCTTAACGAGAAGGTAGATAGGTAAAGGAATCCACTAGTGAACTTATCTGCGGGTGTGATGGCTGAACAAATATGAAATCGGACCACTGAATCAAAGTAAATTAAGTTCTTGTAAATGGATGAGCGCCGCGTTTTCTGCGTTAGGTTCGTGTATTTTGCTCCCATATACAGACACTGTGTAAATACAATACGTAAAAGTTGGAAATGAAACGTTAAGAGAAAAGAGAAATAGCATTGTCACTGACCACGTAAAAAGTTTTGGGTTTCGTGTTGCCTTTGTGTGCTCGCTCTAGATAAATGGGGCATTTTCGCGAAATTCGTCCGCGTCACTTCTCGTAACAATGGTGAAGATAAATAATCTCTGCGTAAGAAAAGGATTCCGTAAACATAATTATTTGAACTCGCAATTGTAGCTGTGAAACGCTAATGAAAGTTCTCCAGCGTCGCTCGAGGAATTAACTTTATTTTTCCTGGCTTCAATTAGTGTAGATACTTACCTTTATTTTTTAGAAGGAATACTTTAATTAAATCTGGAGGCTTACAGGTGATTTGCTACGGCCTGACTTCGCTCCTTCACTTTCTTGCTGTATTAAAGTTGCAGTGTATAAAAATTGTCTTTCTTTCTCTATATTTAAATAAATATTTTTCATCAACTTTCATAAGGTTTTCTATAAGCTGTATTGATCCCATATCAATTTTGTGACATCAGCAACAATCAACAAATGAACCTTAATTAATTAATTAAAATTAATTATAATCAATTATGAGAATATTTTTTTAAGATTACTGTTTGTTTTTGTACAACAAATTTATATATAGTATAAATATATATATATATATATATATATATATATATATATATATATATATATATATATATATATATATATATATATATATATATATATATATATATATATATATATATACATATATATATACATATATATCAATGATAATTGTTGAATTATATTTGATACACATTCATTTAATCAATCGGCTTCTGACCAATCGTCTACTATAAATTAAAAGTGATTAATTTTGAGAAGTTCTCTACATTTTTGTATCTTAGGGAAGATTTTCCAATAGTATATTACGACACTCATAAAAAAATATATTTCCGTCGAATATCAATTGAATACTTTGTTCGCGACTCGTATAACCTAGCATAACCTACACTCCCCTAATATAAAATATTACTTTTTTACACGACTATAAAGCCATAGCACTCGTTAATTTCATTATTCTTGATGCATTTAGGTAGAGAAAAATGGTCTCGAGGGATTGACAAACGGACAAGAAATCTATTACGTTCTACTACTCGTAATACCTATAAGATATTTTATTAAAGATTATATGTTTATTTAGACGTATTTTAAAGTGTTACTAATATTATAATGGTATATATCTTTATTAAATATGTTTACTATTAAATTATATATAAAGGATATAACGTAGATATAGGATACTTTATAATCTACTTTATTCTTACAAAGATATGTGTTATCACTATTACTTATTAGTATGATTATTAAATAAATATTAATCAAATAACTAATATGACAAAATACAATTTGTTAAGTAAAAAAGTAACTTCAATCGTCAAGATGTGTATAAACACATTGACGAATGAGATGTAAAATATTTGGATTTGCAAAATTTTTATGCGAAATTGTGTACGTGTATCTATAACTAAATTTATGTTACATATATGAAATAAGCAGTTCTTTACTCTGTAAATCAAACGGCAACTTCAATCGTTACAAAATTAATATAAGGCTATATCGATTGGAAAAATGAATTTCGTAAATCCGTTTAGAATTAGTGAAGTAATCGCATAACTCAACCACAACAACACGTACCTCCTTTTCGAATGAATGAATGAGTATACTTTATTTGTATTATACGATATAAGAAATAAGCAAGACAATTAATAAACGTAACGATTTTGAAAGTCGCTTAAAAAATAAAATCAGATAAATAAACTTAGATAAATTCCATTAATTCCAAATATCTACGCGTGTATGCTTCCGATTTTTATTAATTCCCGTCAAGTTCGCACCTGCTATGACGCTCGTTACTTTAATATAAGAAGCGGGAGGTTTGAGGCAAAGATTATGAATGTGTCTCCCGATATCGGATATCTCGACACATCTGTCGAGCAGCACGTGGGGCTGACAGGGGGCGAACGGCCCCCCACCCTTACTTCTGTCTAGGGTTGTCACTGTGTACCAGCAATATAAATTTCATTAGTCACGACTTTATATTTTTAATTAGTAGTTGACCATATTTACCATACTTTTTCTTGGTTAGGTAAAATTTTCGAAATTGGCGTGTATCCGTTGACGATTTATGTAAGTGGGTAAAATAAGTGATGTAAGTGAGAACAGATAATTTATTACACTCAGTATTTATTATTTACCTCATAAAAGATATGGTATGGATAAACGTAAAAATAAATATGGTTATTGTACCTTATTTGTTTTTGTTTTAAACTGTTCATTTCCACTTTGATAACTTAGTCGATTATACGTTTATTTAGCTGGTTATCAGTTTATTATTCGGATGAAAGTATATACGCTCAGAATTCTGCACATTTTCTTCTCAGAACAAACGCGCGCATCTCTATTATAAATCAAGAAATATATAATAAAAAAAAAAATGATGCGATCCAGGAGTGCATGGTATCTGTATGACGTCGCAAACCCCTATCGTCGCTTCTTTCATTTCGATTTTTCGGGAACCCCTAACTGGCAACCCTATTTGCCACCCCCTATCGGGGCCATAGGCAGTATAATCTGGCCGGCAGTGTATGAAACACCGGCCGGTGGCGTTTATGGCGCTATAATAACCGTATAAAACGCGACTTATTGTAGGCGCCGATAACGTTACAACCTTAGCCCTCCACTTTGTGCTCTGCGCGCCTACGCGTCATGCCATTTTTTGGGAGTCCGCTTGAATGACGTCATATTTTAATGCATATTTTGTTTCGCAGTGAATTTATTTTTACCATCTGTAATTGTAATGGTTTAGAAAAAAGCATGTCGACTACATACTATGAACTTTTTAAAATTTTTAGTTTTCTGATAATGAACAAAGTCATATGTAGTAAGTACACTACACACAACTCATTTGTTAATATTTGTATTTTAAAAGTAAATACGTACCTATTACTCCGTTATTAGAGTCACTGTACCGTAGACGACCGTACTCAGATATTAGATTTAAAATGCTAAGATAATAGATAAGTAGATATTGAACAAAATAATAATTATAATATTTTTAGATAATTCTGTTGCTTCATGCATAGACATGGCCTATGTTCAACAGTGATCAGTTAAGGGCTGATATGACGATGATGCACAGATATGCGTAATTGTTGAAATTTTAAATTAAGTATACAAATATCAGTAACTTTAGAATAAAAATTGTAATCAGTTCATATAACAGTTTTAACCTAAAATTTGTATGAATAATATCAATAAAATTATTATTATAAACTCACTTCTATATCACAAATGCAAAAATCAATTTATTGATTCTGTGTTGTATATATGTATTTAGAGTATTTTTATTAGTTGTATAGTACACATAACTGTATACTATCTATTATATAACTATATACTATATGTTTGAATCTAATCATTTGGCATTCCATTGTTTCTGCTTACCCTTATGGGAGACAGGCATGAAAAATATGCATATATGTACAAATAACTCTGCTTGCTTTGAAACTAGATGTCGCTGTATGATACAATCAAGTGTATTCTATTTGTTTTAATACTTTTATGGCACTGAAGCCTCTCTTAATAGATGATTGTCGGATTTTGATATTCCAACCTTGACTTATATTTGCCCGATTCCCAACGTCAAGAACGTCCTCGACCTATATACGTAGTCATTCACATCACCCTTATATCTGCTTACACACTCGACTATCATTCGTTCTCTTGATGTGCCCGAGCTATAGCAATATTCTATTTCCTCATACTTTGATTTAAGTATATTACAACAGTCTGCTAATAGAAATTATATATTGTAAGCTAAACAATTTTATTGAATTTGTTTGTTAGATTAAAAAATTGACAAGATAATTTTAATGGAGAGTTATAGAACTTTATCGTCAGGTTCTTTATTGGTGTATAGATAGAGGCTTATAATAACAACACTCTTGATGTATTTGTTTATATTTGTTCCACGCACAGATGTTGTGTCTGGAGAGGTTAAATCTGGTCTCAGTTTATTTTGCTTGTATCAGTATCAGACGTAACTATAGTATTTTTTAATTTTAATGTTTAAGTATACGAATGTAAAAGTGAAAGTGAACAAATAGTGGCGATTATACTTTTGTTTGTACTAAATAAAAGTAATGTTCTATGTTCGCGGTAACTAGCAAGTTTTCATTAGTAGCGAGCTCAACAAGCACTCAAATGAGCAACTGAAGTTGCCGTTGGCCGCGCTCCGACGTCCAAACTTTTGTTATTGTTTCGCTTCATTATTGTAATACGAAATACGCAGCACAATAATTAAGAGATGCTCGGGAATTGTCCCTCCTGACGTAATAGTTGGCCAAAAGTTTTATCTACGAGCTCTCATCGTGACAGAATGTTTGCTACGTAAATAATTGCCGGATTGCTTCTGAGTTCGGCTAATAATAACAAATTAATCGCACTAGTTATTAGCAAGAAAAAGACGGGGTTACGGGAAAGGGCAACTGCCATGCCAACGGCAGTCATTAAGCGACCGATGCTTATTAGAACTCTAACAAACTTAATATCGTACCTATATTAATAACAGTGGTTTCAGTAATATTTTAATGTATAAACAACGTTTTAATAAAAATCTATTATTATTATTGTCAATAAATAAAGTATAATTTATAAAATATAATATTTTTACATGGTATAAGCTGTATTAAAATATAAACGCTTGCTTTTCTTTCATGGTAAATATCTAACGCGTCCGTCACCGGAGAAAAGCTAATCACGCAAATAAAGTAATCAAAAATATACCACAATTTTACGTAAGCGAAAAATGTAGCAATCTTTGAACGAATTAAATTCTTATTAAATGAATTAACGTATTCCTTTATGTTTAAAGGCCAATTACTATTAACAATAAAATAAAAGGTGGATAGCTAATTTTCCGAGAACGCAAACAGTTTATCGAAATAGTAGTGCGGTCGTTAGATGCCAAGACAAATATGTGTACATAATCTAATGCACTCACAGCGCGGTAGAGAGTCAAAATGCAAACTTTCGGCAAACGAACAAAATGGAGAATAAAAGCTCTTGCAGAAAGAATTGGCTCCTCTTCATTTTCCCTATTGTAAAGTTGAATGGAACGCGAACAATCAACTCTCTCGTTGAGCTGATTGTGTGGAGACAACCTTATTGTCTCCGCTCAGGTAAAATAGAAATACTACTCCGCCGCTACTTTTTGCGTCGAGATGCTCAACTTTTGAATTCTCAAACTTTGTCAAGTTGTTTTATTGTCGGAGCAACATTTCCAAAGCTTTTGATATCGGAAAGATTTACTCGGCAAAAACATTCTCCCCCTAATATATTTAGACCTAAAACTTGAAGGAAACTTATCAAAAGGCGTGAAAGGAAATTATGCCATAAATCAAACACATCGAAAATTTTTTTAGAGCGATATGTAACACGAGAAATATTCGAGAGAGTGGCCGTTAGGCCGCAACCGGCGGGACAATTTATCAACGGCAACAGAACCCTCGTCCAATCGGTTGATAGCAATGCCATAAATATTTACTTTAATAAGATTCCGTCCTTTTTATTCGCGACTGTTGTTTTACGATACACTTTGCTCCATTGTAACCTGTGTAAGTTTGTCAACGTACTCGTATTGTCTTTTGGTTCGCGAAGAAATAAATTAAAAGCGTCTGAAACTGTATACCTACCTACTTGTTTATTTATTTATACAGTGCATGTGAATGAAAAACAGTATGAAAAGTAAGCAATAAAAATTCAAATAAAAAGTTAATTCAGTTAGAGCTGCCATTTCAATGGCGTGTAATCCCTTTAGATTTGTAGGAGGTTGGTAACTCGAAAAATAAAATTCACTTAATAAATTTGTTGGAGGAAAAGTTGCGATAAAGTAATATTAACCTTACCCGGGATTTCTATAATCTATTTATGTTATTTTTGTAATCTAATGATCTTACTGACAGCCCCTGTAGCTTATATAATTGTTAACTTTATATAAAACGTTTATAATTATGGAATGCTAGTTTTTATCCGCGACTTCGTTCGCGTGATCAATATATGTGTATATGACCAAAATCTATGTCTTTCTATCCTATATGGTACTTATATAATAATTAGTTGACCAATTAAGGCGTTTACTTTTTTAAGTATTTAATTTATTTATTAAATACAGTCAACAAACAATAATTCTATAAAAGTGAATTAATACTCATACGGTAATAGGTACAAATATATAAAAGAAATATGAATAATGCTATTTCTCTTCATTGGCCACGTAAGTTAGGATACAAAATGTTTTATAAATTTATCTAGGATATTGTTCATTAGTAGACCAAATATTCTTCAAATTCGTTTAGAAATTTAAGTGTGATTTAGTATCATTGGTTCAAACTTTCAGATTTAGTAGAAGTATAAATAGAAATGTAAACTTTTGTGACAAATATAATTATAGAAAGTGCCAATAATTGCGGTTCCATCCATGCATAATATAAATATTCCAATCATGGATAGGTATGTATATTTGTATTATTATGTTAATTGTGTTGTGTGTATTTACAAAAAAGTTTACGTCTATCATTTGGGATAAATGACGCTATGTGATTTTTTATGCAACTTAGAATGGCAAACAAGTCGACGGTCCACCTGATGGTAACTGTACCGTGTCGTCGATGATAGCCTTCATGCATTGCCATTTCTGAGGACTAACGTGTTATAACTCTATAACTTGTAATTAATTTGTAATAATCGGTGGGTTATATAATACGAATTGTATTACGATCATAGATTTTATACATGTTTTTTATTTTGAAATGCAAATTTAGTTTACAGCTCACTTGATAGATAGTGGCGATTGTTACCTATAGATATATAACATAGATTATCATGGAATATACATGATAGCCTTATGGATTAGCATTTTTAAAAACTAAGGTAACTGTCTTATATTTGCGTAATATGGCTTTTAAAGTTTTATACCAAAATAAGTAAAGGGTTTTCTATTTAATATTATTTGACTGTGTATTATTGTTTATTCACCGAAAGTATAATTACATTAAAATTTAGATGAATAAATAAATTTATAGATATATTTCAGATAGCGGCTCTAGTAGGATTGTTGCGGTCATTCGAGATCGAGGCAAGATCACTGCGAAGCTCATAATCAGAGTAGAAGACGTGCCCGAGACGTGAGAGAATGGATTTGCGGTATCTTCGGACATAAGACGAGAATGTTGTACTTACAGGATTGTTTCTTGTGCAACGCTGGTAATGCTTAAGTGATACAGAATTATAGAACTTAGAAATTTGTAGAACACGGATCTTCGCACTTTATTGGTATTTGTCTGTAGAAACTTTATATTTATAAAATCTACTTTTGTAGTTTTTATGTGATGCGCTCTGTGTTTGTACTCAATTTTATTACTGGCAAAGATTTGTAGTCGTGGATGTAACCGCTTGACAAGAGCTTGTCTTTCTTCATGTAAAGCCATTATTACGTGCATGCCTAATTTAGTAATGATTGCCTGAGTGTTAAAGTTTCAAGAGATAAAAAACAAACTTTATTTCACATTTTAAAAACAAAACGTAAAGCTGTAAGTACTATATAAACAAATTTTATGATGTCTGTACTCCCGCAAAATATATCTGTATGTGTGTGTGTGTATGTGCCCAACACGGTGCGTTCCTTTCTCAAACATTTGAGTCATATTTCAGTCACGGATACGGGGTGTGAGGTTACTGGAGTGAGGGGCAAGAAGTGGCCTTGCTGTGTGGAATACGCAAGCTGTTCGGATGTAGTATTATTAGTAGATATACATATATTAATATCTAAAGATAATGAAGTAAGAATTTTTAATTGGTATGAATATTACATTAAATTTAGTATAAGTAATTAAATGCATAAAAAATGTATATACAGATGGATTAAAAGATTCTCAAAATGGAGGGGCGGCACTGTTTGACTCAAAGTTTAAAAAAGCTGTTATGTGAAAATTTTATAAAAATATCTGTATAGTAAGAGTTAAATTGATAGCAACTACCATAGCACTATCTTATGCTGTCACCTTAAATGTACAAAAAAATGTTATATTGACAGACTCAAAAAATGCTCTCTTTCACTTGGCTCGATGTGCCTCGGGTACCTGAGGTAAGCCGATAGCCTATGAGACCTTAAAGCTGGTATGTATCTTACAACAAAGAAATGTAACCGTAAAATTTCAATGGTGACCAACATATATAGGAATCCCAGGAAACGAAAAGGTAGACAAGACAACTAAATTGCTCGGTACACAGTGAATATACTATAAAACTATACAGCATATGCCTTTATTGGTATCTTGATTTTAAACAAAATGTCTTTCGAGAACCTATTTAGTTACAGCATTCAGGTTGCGATCTGGCCATGTTCTACTTAGCAAATTTTATCAACTTATGGGAGTGTAGGAGTTACGAAATTGTACATATTGTAATAAAATAGACGAATATTTGTTGATAAAATGTGGTCGGAATTACAAGCTGAGACAGAGAATTCTGGAGGATAGGTAACCTTTAGCCAAACTGGCAATCTCAAAAAAAAGTGAATAAAAGTGTCCCTGATGAATTAACATGACAAACCTAACATTTAAATATATCTTATGAGGCTGGAATAATCACCCAGGTGTTGAAGCCTCAACAAAAATTAGAATAAAAAAGGATAAAAATATTTTTTAGCTTTAATATATTGTTGTAATAATAAAATTATTTTTTAATTTGTAACTAAAAAAACCATAACATACATGAACAAGTTGAGCTCACACTTTTTTTGTGTATCCCACTGTTCTTCATTTTTGAGTTATTGCCTTATTATTCTCGTAAAAATTTCCAAATAATAAAAGTATAGTATCTAATTACAAATTAAAGTTGTATTATTATTTTTTTTATAACCACCCTATGGTGCCCTACCGTTGCCCATGAACATTTGCAAAACCGGATAAATTGGAGATATGTTACCGACCTTTTAAAATAGAATATGTTCTTAAAGATTACGATGTCATATTTGTTCGAAAATGCTGCTACTGGAAGTTGACTCCAAAAAGAGTGGTTATGCGTGGAAGAAAGTGCCTTGAAAAACGTACAGTGAGATGTGTGGGGTAGGATGGAACTTTAGTTTGTAGCGGGTTGTACAATGGTGAAATTCAGCAGCAGGTAACAATTCGAACGAATCTATATTAACATATGTACATTTAATAAATACGGATAAAATTTAATTCATTTTAATAGATAAGACAAATTGTAAGTTATTATGCAATCTCGAGGTATAAATAATGTAATTTACTTGTGTTTTAAATTGCGAGGTGCTCAAAATGGGAGTAATAAGATACTTAACATTAACAGCTAAATAATTTTAATCTCTTTAAGACGTGCCTATCCCTCAGGTGAAATTATAAATCAATTACAAGGCGAATCCGAGACACTGTCTTTAATATTATTAATAAGGACAAACACTCGCCTGTAGGTTTAGCTGCGTGGAATTAATTTATTTAGTTAATTTCATGGCTATTTCTTTAATGTCTCTAAATAGAAATGAGCTCAAATTTTTATCTAGTTGATTTAATGTACGAATATAACAAATAACCTAATTAATTTATTTAAAATAATCCTGTATGATTAATATAGGATTTTTTTAAATTAATAATTTATATCTAATGTAAGAATAATCAGATTAACTTATATATTTTATAAACGACAAAAATGAAATAAAAAAATATTTTAAGAATATAATTTATTTGTTATTTTGGATAGACGATGGAATAATTTGATGTAAAAAAAAAAGTAAGTACAATTTCAAATAATGATACCAAAAATTATTTTTTTTTAAATATTTTGTAGAACATTAAAACATATTAAATAAGTAGCTAATAATTTTTGATTTCTAAATTAGTGTAAATAATAATAATAATTATTAAATCTGTTAAAACTCCAAGAGATGATATTCAAAGAGAGATTCATGAGACTCTAACATTACTAATATTAATAAGGGTACACCCATACAGGTATCTACTTTTATTATTTGTAGCTCATGAAAAATAAGTATCTCTAAGTAGAAAAGTCTGTTAGCGAGGAGAGAGAAAATATAATACCGATAATATCGTTTTAATTGCAAATAGAAGAGGCGCGGGGATCTCGGCTACATTGTGATGCGAGATGCGAGCCACGGACTCGTTCGGATTGTGAATGAAGACGCCTCACTCACGTACGCCACGGTTCACTTGTTAGGAAAACCGCAGCGAGAAAACTAAATATTTACAATTGCATCCCAAAATACAAAACTTTGCACTCGAAAAAGAGCCATCTTAAAGTTTGTAAACGAAGTTGCGAGGCTTGTATTTTTGAGCTGTCCAGCTCCCTGAGTTCTCGAGTGACCGGTCTCGGCCCGGACGGTTTATTGCGAGACCACGATTGTTTGCTGAACACTACAGAACAGTTTTCGTGCTGATTTTGGCAATATAGATGTTGTAGGTCGCGTACACGTTGCAATTGTTGCAACTTTTGTAGTTTCGAAGGGGATACCGGTAGAAAATTTTCGTATTGTGACTATAGTAATAACGTTGTTTGATTTGAAATCTTAAAATAAATGGAGCTTCAGTTGAGTTTTTAAGTTGTTTCTAGGATACAGAGCGCTTTGTTGGCATACCGGGGCCTATGCATATGGAGTACCTGGTACAAGTGGCGAGCATTGAGTGCTGAACGTATTTGCGCAGAGTGATTACGCGTAGCGGGAAGAGTGTAAAGCGACGTTTTGCGTTTGCAAGAAGACTTTGATAATAGAAACATGAAAATATATATCCTAATAGTACATATATGTAGTATAGATAAGTATAAAATTATAATAATATAAATAATTGACATTAAAAAGTAGCAAAGAAATATTCCGATTGCAAATGGTTTTTTTCTTTGAATCAGAAATGGGTGAATTAGAAACTAAGTTTGAGCTTTTCTTATATAGGTATGTTTTTCTACTCTACAATTGTAAAATATTAGTATGCTTCATTATTGTGTATTAAATTTTTTTTTGCCACAGAATTGCTGTAGTTTTGTATTTCTCGGTTTCAAACTAATCTATAACAAGACTATATAGACCGTGTGCTTCTCTAGAATTGGATTGTATGGATGAAGCATGAATTGTATATAAGAATTTTTATACTGACATAACAATTCAGCTCTTACTTTTCTTTGCCCACCTCGCAAAGGACTTGGCTTAAAGGCTGAGAGATATTATTAACAAATATTTGTAATTGTTCTAAAATAGGACTAATTTTTGTCTAGTAACACACGAATTGATATAACCATAATAAACTCATAGAGTTCATCTAATCAAAGTCGTTACAAGGGCATCAGATTACAAATTCACAGGTAGGCAGGCCAATAAAGATGAGCGTGAGAGAGAGTTAACTGCGGCAAGTAATCGTCGGTCGAGCTGTTTTACGACAAGACTTTGCATACAACAGATGTTGGTATAATAAACCTGAAAGAGTATATTGCTTTGTTACTTGTTATTCCGGGTAAATCTATACTTGCTGTTTTAAAGGTTTACATTGTACATTACAGTTTTGCGAAATGACAGAGTAAAGCAGGCACTGCAAGCATAACCGTTTATATAGTTTGTACTTATGAGTATCTATAATGTAAGCAGGACAATGTGCCGCTTTATAATTTGTGTTAACGGTATTGATTGTTACTAGTTATTGCATGTTATAAATTTTTTAGCCTGTCATTAGGTGAATCTGGTTAGGTATAATCGTCATTAATATTATAAATGTAAGTTTGTTTGTTGCTGTACCGTTAAGGCGATTAGCGTCATGAAATTTGGTATTCATATAGAATTTGGTATGAACTATTTACCACATCAATTTTAATTATTTTTGTTCTTGTTTTTCCAAATTACATTTAGATTTTTTCAAAGGTTGACTGGGTGAGAGTGCTATATAACATTAAGTCCTCCTTTTGTATCAGATACCTATTATTTTTTGTAATGTGGTCAATAAAGTTATAAATAAATAATTAAGAAGGACGTAGGCTATTTTTAATATTGCTCAATTAACATATTTTGGTCACGGGTAAAGACTAGTATATGAGTAAAAATATAATGGTGGAATCTTTTATGTATGTTTACAGTTAATAATAATAATTCTAAGGTGAAAATTTATCAGTGAAGATAGATAGATGGTTGTAGACCAAATAATTATTTTTTAAAAGTAACAATTAGGTAATATTATATATTTTGTTTTCCATATAATAAATTATAGTAAACTAATATATATATTTAATGCAAGTAGACAATAATAAAAGGAATTTTATAAAATACCCTGCACTACAAAAGTATAAATATTCTCAGTCATTCAAAACATAAAACTGCTGAACACTGACAACAAAACTGTGCATTCGTATAATGCTGATAGCAATTGCCTATTTTTATTCAACTGAACTTCGTTTAATCGATTGTTTTCAAACCAAAGAGCACTATATGAACAGAACTTTTTCATTTGCAGCTGAATAAAAACATTATAAACGGGAATATACTATCGGTTCGGCGATATATTTTGTGATATACGAGTATCTATTCAAACAGATATTATTTGAGATAAGGTGTGCATAACAAAACATATTTACTAGCTACGCTTGAATTTTTCGTGGTATGATATTATCCAATAACATTTCACTAAATAATAATTACCCTTATACACCAGAAGAAATTAAAAAAAAACTATCTTAACTATACTATCCTTAGATGTACTGCAAGTAACGATACTTGCCATGAAGCTTTACTTATGAATGATTAAATAAACAGTTTTTCGCATTTAAAACACTAGCCGCTTTAAAGTAAAAATCTCTTCCACATTGAAATTCGTAAAGTTGTCGGCAGCGTTCGACCCGGTAACGGTAAAAGGGTATTACTTATGAATCAATAGTTAATGAGTATCAATAGGAGGCTTTTGAAACTCGGCAGCCTCTGTGTGCATTCTCGGCGCATCATTAATATTGGAAGTCACTCCCCCGTCTATTGTCTCTCGAGTAGCCTCCGCTTTGTATATTATACTTCGACTTTTGCGCTGAAACGAACTACTCATTTCCTTTACTCAAAAATTTTCCTTTGCAGTAACGAATACATTTTTATTGCAGTAATATTATATAATGTCATTTTTATCGGCCTATATTCATTTAATCGGTTTTTGGATCCTTACTAGAAAAATTATAACGTAATTAAATATTACTTAATAATACTAATATTATTACAATGGAAACTGTATCGTAATAGAGCCAAAAAAAAAAAAATGTTTCGGTAGTAGAGTTTTGTTTAAATAAAAATTCCGCAAATTTCCGGAGAACCACTGAAAAACGAAACATTTTTGGAGAGTTTTAATTCTTGCAATGAAATTTTACTATTTATAAACGGAATTCCATTAAAACAACTGCGTGTGAACAGAAAAATCGCCGACGCATTTCTATGTAAAACAAATATGTTTTTCGAATAAAAATAGAAGAATCAGGAATGCTGGAAATAAATTAAGTTACTCCGTTATAGTATTTTTCCGGTAAAACTATTTTAATTAAAGCCGATCGGCTGGAAGGAGTTTATAGAGGGACAAATCGGGCGGGAGCCGATAGATTGGGAATGTCCAATTTCGGTGCCAGGCTCTCGATGAAGCTCGGGGGCTGCTGGTAATTGTCGTGGTCATTAACGTTTACGATAATGACTCGGATAGGATAGGATTGACGCCACTATCGCTCCGCTTCCGATATAACAAGCCCGAGATATCAGTCTAATCCGCGAGAATATGCGACGATACGCGATGTAACGTCGTGCAATCCTACGTAGATCGTCGTAATTCGCCATTTGTTTCCAGCGGTTAATAATTGATCATGCTTGTGTTGTAAATGCAACTCATTTGTATCATAATGAAATGAAGTAAAGGTTATTTTGGCTTGCGTTTCAACTGTATTTATAATTTGAAGCACGTAACACTGGTTAAGTCTAAACGATGATAGTATGGAAATAATGAGATTCCAACTAATAATGTAGAATTACCTTTCGCAAATAAAGAATAGTTGTAATACGATAATGTAAATATAGAATTGCGTGGTGGCGAAAAAAACTTAAAAGGTAAACTAAATAGAATGAAAACTTGAACAGTTTTTAATCAACTAAATGTTGTCCATGCAAAGGATTTTTGAACTTTCTGTTTGCTTCAACTTCGTCCAAGTAGAAGTGAAGTTTATTCTAATTTTTATTTAAAAGTTTCCATTTTAAGAGTTTTATTCTGTAAAAGGGACGTTTCTATTTTTCGTTTTATATTTTTGATTATTTGTTTCATATATTAAATGAGTTTTCATTATAGATTTTATATGTAAATGATAATATAGGTAAATGATTCAATGTTTCAATAGTTAAGCAATAAGCATTCTGATGTTCGACTATTGTATCAATGAATAAATTTTTATTGTTCTATTATTTATAAATGCTGTGTGTTATTTATCAAATAATAAATCCAATATAACTGATCTAATATATTTACTGACATCTCATTTGATTTGATTTTTTTTTTAATTATACACTAAAAAGTACTATGGCGAATGAACGAGCGCCTACTTCGTACCGCGATTAGTAAATTCTTTGCTTAACAACTTGCGAAACAGTATTACTGTCAAAAACATAAAATTTAAGAGTATATTTTCTACATATTTACAACTTTTTTTACTTTCATATCCCTTTAGTATGTGTGTTATTAATATAAGAACATTTTCCCAGATATTTGGGTGAATCTATATTAATAGATTTAATTTATTTATTTTTATTTATTTATTTATTACCTTTGCTTCTTTTTCAGTTTGCCATATTTCAATATAAAGATATAATTTAAACATATTGAGAAAAAGCGATAGGGTCGTCCCTTGCCATGTTGGATTCTAAAATGCTCGGCGAAATGTGGGCGTAAAGTACTAAGTTCACTTTAATTACAAGAATTATTTAATGCCTATGACTACTTTATCAGATATTAAAGTTGTGAGAAAAAAATATTTATTATTGTTAATTTGTTTTCATATGTCTGTAGACACAAATAGCAATTTATATGATTTTTTATTGAGATCTCTTACCTGAAAGGTAATTCATTGTTGCATTATGTCTTGCCTATATTTCTTTTTAATTAGTCTCATTAAATATATTTGGAGATGTAAAAAGTATATATTATCTACATTGTCTACTCTCTATATTTTTATTATTTAATATATATTTAATTAATTAAGAAAGAGGGTCTAAAGAACGAAAACAACGCAACAAATAAGGATGAAAAAAACAAAGTTACTTGCAACTTGAACACAAACGTACTGCGCACCTGTACTGCGCTTATTTTAATGCTGGTTGCATTTAAAATTCTTTAAATGTAACTACAAAATAATGATGGATGTATTTTAAAGAAAATGTCAAATGCAACATATCTTACATGTAAAATATTCTTTAAAATGTTGAAGGTAAGACGGGGGATTGTTGTGTGCATTTAGTCAGCAAAGATGTATCCACGAGTACAACTTGTAAACACACCTTTAAATGAGGCTTTAGGTTGCGTGCTGGATAATAGCACATAGCGGTTTCAGCAAAACAAACATTTTGTAAAGCGGAATTAAATTGCTCTTTTACACTAAACTTGTATACGAGTATAGATGCCATGACATAGCTATGAATATGCCATTGTAAATATATTAATTAATGTTTATTTTTGCACGAGAAATATACTGTTTTTTAATTTTAGTATTTTTGTATAATACATTATATATATATATATATATATATATATATATATATATATATATATATATATATATATATATATATATATATATATATATATATATATATATAAATAAAATAGTAGCAGTAGATTTTATTATTGACTTTTAATTAAAACGTAATTATATTGGTATTGTATTAAATAACAGGGAAGCATTAATTTACATTAAAAAGGCCATTTTTATGTTATTAGACACGTATCCAATAACTAGTCATAGCCTTTTACGTACGCAGACATCTCATATTCGTAATTTATATAGTTTAATTATTTATACTAATGAACTAGTATGTATTATGTATTGCTGTATGGTACCGACATAGAATAGGCCACCCCTTTCGTTACTATAGATGTCGTAAGAGGCGACTAAGGGAACCTTGATAGACGAGGTAGGAGCAGCAGCGTCGCTCTTAAAACATTATCACAGGCTAACTGCGGTTGCCAACGTAAAAGCAACCTAACTTAAAACTTGATACTGCTTGTCAAGCGTGGCAACTTTTAGCAAAATTACGTTTATGGGGGAGTTCTATGTTCAGCAGTGGACAGTTAATGGTTGACATGATATGTGTTATGTAATGTTATCCATCAATTTTATTATATATTCAATTCCTATTTGCAAAGAATTATTATTTCAAGGACATAAAAAAAATTAATAAAAAAAGATGATAAAATATCATATTAGCGAAATAACTCATGTAATAAATTCAATCAGCAGGGTTTTTAGAAAGACAAATGATATTTCCAATTTGTTTAAGCGGAAAAAAT
This sequence comes from Galleria mellonella, assembly GCF_026898425.1. Taxonomy (NCBI): domain Eukaryota; kingdom Metazoa; phylum Arthropoda; class Insecta; order Lepidoptera; family Pyralidae; genus Galleria; species Galleria mellonella. The sequence continues at coordinate 2,865,314 of NW_026442042.1, read as the reverse complement.
GGCTGTCATATGTAAATGTAAAGCGAAAAGAATACATTTTTACTTCAAAATAGGAAATGTTGGTTTCAAATATATTGCTCTCATAATATTATGTTATGTAAATTATTTGTAAATACTCATGAAAGTGTTGTTATTTTGTTTTACAAAGTGAACTCGAAGTTGTTATTCATACATAAAAACTAAGAAGATACCCATACTGTAGCATGTATTAGGACAAACGTGATTAAAAAATTTAATGACGGCAAAAAAAATCGTTCCATTCATATTATCCAATTACCTAATAGGTACAATGTATTTGTATATTTTTCGACTCATATTTCTTAAGAGAAAATATTCAGTTTCATTGGTAGAACCACTTTTTTAAAATAATACTCACAATTTCATAATGAATAACAATTTATATTTTTGCATAAGAATGAGATAATTAATTATTGGAGATTTACACAAACATGTTTTTGCACTCTGTGTGTAGCCTTATGTCGCATTTGTCTCACTCTTACATTTGAAATCGTCTCATTTCCACACGTATCTCGGTAATGACGCGTCTCAAGAGGTGATAGTTGAAGCAACAAAATTTTCAATGCAATTTTAATTACACTGCGTTTTTTCACTAATATCAAATTCAAATTGTTCGTAAAATTGAATGTTTCTCAATTTAATATTCCAAAGACACCTTTCAACTATTTAACAATGCAAATAAGTTTTAAAAAAAGTATAGTAGCTTTAAATGAAAACTATAATACACAAATCTGTAAATACTTTGTATTAATAGCAATTGAAAAGTTACGGCGAGCAAAGTTAAAAAGCTATGGATCCATATTTACTTTATCAAATATATTCTTTTTGTTTTGGGAACTCTTTAATATTCCTATTTTCAATATTTTGAAGTGAATACGACAATGAAAACTATATGTTATTAATAACTTTAATGTAATTAAAATTTCTATTAATTATGTTTCAGTTCAAGTATACAGGCAAGTACAATTTGCTCTGCCAAAAGCCAATTCAAACGTTCACACACACCAACAATAATGAGATGTGCAGTATGTACATTATACTGAAAGTATTTGAATTCAAAATATGTAATCGCGTATATATAAGTTGATTTTGCTATTCAATAAGCAGTTTTTGCTCGGTAAAGAGAAATGGCAACTTCAATATTTAACAATTTAATAAAAATTTTATTCAGAAGTAAACCTTATTAATTGGAAAAGTAATTGTATTAATCGGTTCAGAATTGTCGATGTAAGCATGTAACATATCCACAGAAAGACAAGTCTGAATAATTGAGAAATTAACTTTTTGGTAGTCGTTTAAAAACGAAAACAAATTACATCATAATTAACAATTAATTATTGGCTACGCCCATGGTGTCACCATCATAATAGTTTCATAGGGTTACAGATGATACACTATAGGAGTAAGGGTGAAATTGGTGATATCCAATCGATTAACAAAATTGTTATATGATACGATCTGGCTCGTGCCGAAGATCTAAAATATGTATAATAATGGTTTGTTATTACAATAAAATTAACAATCATTTTACTAAAGGGAGACTTTGTATAATAGTTGTTTGCTTGGGTACCTTGTCAATGGGACGTGTTTCTGCCATGAAGTAGTTGAGTTTGCATGGCTGTGTTTTGATTCGAAGGGCAGTAAAAGTACAGAGGCATAAATAACACTTTAGTTTTCTGGAATGGTAACGCATGAGGAGTATTATGGGCGATACAGTATACTCTGTTATATCCATGGTACTATTCATGTCTGTAGGCGACTGTTATTACTTTCAAGAAAAGTCAATTTGTATGTCATTTTAAGACGCACAAAAAAAAAGAAAGTATATGATTTATAATAAAATTACAAAGCGATTTCACGATTATCACGATAAGGTATCTATAATGAAAACTAGTGATCCGGCACACGAGTGCAGTTTAATACAAAACATTGAGTTTATTTGCAAGAGTTTAAATATTTGTATATACAAAGCTTCTGTAAAAGTATCTAAATAACACTGAAATCCGTATCGCAGTCTATATACAAAAAAGTGAAGAAACAGTCAAAAACATATAGTAACTTTGTTTCATATTATTTAGAAATTAGATATATTGCATAATAAAAATGTAGCCAAAAATGTATTGCAACTGTATAATCCCATAGGTAAATGCAAAAGTTTGTAACGATGGACCGATGGACGTATGGATGTTTGTTATTTTTCACGATAAAACTATTAAACGAATTTAAATGAAATTTGGTAGACAGATAGGTTATATCTTAACTTAGTACATAGGATACTTTATATGTATACAGATTCACTCGAGTGAAGCCGCAAGATATAACTTGTGATAAAATAAATTCATCATTAGACGTCCAATTTAAACGAAGAGAATTTTTGTAATTATATACAAAGTGAAGTCGTAATCATTATCATCCTTTTAAAAGAGGTTTTTACCAGTGAAACTGAATATTTTTTAAAGAAATATGGGTCAAAAAATGATAAATAATTGAGCTTTCCATTCTAGCATGGCATGTCGAGCTGTCAAGTTAGTATGGGAAGACTGTGAAAGGAGAGGAGAAGGAAATGGAGAGAGGGGTAAAGAGGTTTCTTTAGGGTCGGCAACGCACACGTAATACCCCTGTTATTGCAGGCGTTCATAGGCTACAGTAACCACTTACCATCAGGTGGGCCGTATGCTTTGCTTTGCATTGCCACCTCAGTGGTATAAAAAAAAGAGGCGGTATGTTAAATTAATACCGCTACAGCACCAAGGTTGTCAAATATACTGTAATCTTTTTTATTATAACTAGAATAGCAAACAAATTGCTGGCCTATCTGATAGAAAGTGGTAACCGTCGCCTAAAGACACAAACAGCAGCATCAACATTTCAGAATACACTATTATATAACAAACCATAACTTACTACTGACTTACTACGACAGAAATAGAGTGGGACAGAGGTACCCATGCAGACGACATTTTTACAGCGTTTCTCTTGTCTAATTTTGACTATCTAAATCTATAGTTTAGAAATGAGTTTGAAGTTATATAATAAAAACAAAATATCCACAAACAGTTTATTAATCCTTAATGGTACAAGAAAAGTATAAGAAAGTTTTACATCTCAACTATGTAGTTTCATTCTACTCAGAGACTTTGCACTCATTAGCGGTGAGGTATTTACAATAAAACTTTCAAGTTTCGCGTTTACTTTGTGACTAAATTTACTACAAACTTACTATTTTCATAACAGTTTTATGTCCCACCTAATTGTTGAAAGCGCGAAATTAAGTCATATTATTGTCCGCTTATCATAACCAGTTGCGCTAACTACTCATTGACACTGTCAAGTTGGTACCAGGTCTATCAATTTATCTATAATCGTTGCAACAGTTGCTAATAATCTTATATATGGCCTATAAACGTCTCTTATTATTTTTGTCATAAATAGCAACAGATGTGCGTATAATAACACAAGTTTGTATATGTTCTATGACTTGTATAATTAGTTGAGATTTGATATTTATGCATAAACATAATATAGATTTTATTCTGTGTAATAGAGTCATTCATACATTACGCGGGCTATAAACAACGTAATTTATGGTAGTAATTTATTTTCACACCATTATTAGTTTTATACTTAGTTGTACCTATATGGTAGGTACAATCAAGTATAATGTAATAAAGTAGATTCTAACACGCTTGCTTACGCACTATTTATCATAATATTTAACGGTGTCTAATATATACCTACTTCATTTTAATACGCGTAATAAATAATTTAATATATAAAATTAATACGGAAATAAATAGATAATACAGAATGTAAAAAAAAAATCATATGCGGTTAGAGTTTTTTATAGGTAGACATCTGAATTATTTGTCAATTACCGCATATTATTCTTATCTATCTTAGATAGTGGCAATTTCACAAAAAAATTTAACGTAAAATATTATATTATTATTCGGATCCTATTAATATTAATGTCATAAAGTATTGGGATTCAAGAAAATATATTAAATTTAAGGATTTTTTTTATTATATCTGGTCAAGGCCAAGTTTGATAAAATAATGTAAATGAAAATATTAAAAAAAACATAATTTAGGTAATGATTAACTTTGATGTTTTAAATGTAACATTGATTTCTTAGATCAATATTAGGTAAGTATCTAGTTTAATACTCTGATTTTCAAAATTATAATGCATCTATGAACAGCATATTTAGCTATTATCATTATTGCCATCATCTCAGCCGTTATCTGTCCACTGCTGAATATAGGCCTCTCTTATAGACTGCCATAAGGAACGGTCCTGAGCTACCTGTATCTATTGACTCTCTACAATGTATTTGAGGTCGTCACTCCATCTAGTGAGGGGTTATCATGTTTAGTTATGGTATGTATAAAATGTTAAGCATAATTTAGGCGTTTGATCTTAAAATGTTCTCAAAATGACGTTTCGATAATATATTTAACTAGAACGTATTAACTTAAACCCTTTAAGTCGAGAGATACCTCATATAATGGTTTATCATGAACAATACTTTTAACAATATAACGTTGTGAAACCACAAAAATATACAGTTGTACAGCTTTGGTAAGACTCTTACGAACTCTGAGATGTATTTTTCTGGAACCTTATACATTATACTTGCGGTGGCGTGTCCGATTCCCTACTTACGAGGGAGGAGTGACGTTGCATTCCCCCGACACTCGATGGTCGCCTAATGAAGCCTCCTGCGGCCGGCGACAAAGCCTCCCCTACTTCAACCCCCTATTTTGTCAACAGGCGACATAGCTTTCAAGAATACACCACCCATAGATAAAGATATCTTCATATTTAAGTGTCTGCTAATAATCAAGGTCTTTTATCGAAGAAAAACAGAAAAATAATATGAATAGTTAGTGTGTGAAAGTACACTGACCGTTTCGTTCAGTGCAGTGCAATACAGAGTGAAATCAAAGTTATTGGTATTCTTTTAAAGAAGTATTTATATTAGCACAACGGATCATATTAGATATATGGATCGAAATACATTGAAAAATATAGAGTCTACATTTTTAGTCTGTCTTAGCAATATAACGTTCTTCTATGGACTTATTATTATTTTAGTTTTTTTCTACTAAACGGATGTTAATTTATTTAATTTAAATAATTTTATTGACAAAAATATATGGTACCAAAGGTGGACTTAATGTTAGCATTTTTTCGATTCATCCTATATATTTCGTGAAACATTTTAGCAAAAAATAAATGTTCAAGCTTAGTAATGCAGAACAATTTTATTTATTAAATTTACACAATAATAAAATTGTGAGATCTCGTGTAGTGATAAGACAGTAATTTTTATATTTATCATCATTATATCAGCCGACTACCATCCACTGCTGAACATAGACCTCCCTAAGAATGGAAGTTTTGTCAGTAGTTGCCACGCTTGGCAGACAGATTGGCAACCGTTGTTAGGCTGTGATAATATTCTAAGAGGGACGCCATCTCTAGACCATTAAGTTTTCTTAGTCGCCTTTTACGATATCATACGGTATTTTTTATTTTATTATAATTTATTTTCCAGTTAATTTGTTATATATGAGTAGTATTTTATTTCTAATTAATTACCAGCGTATTATGGTTCGATCAGTATTACATAGATTTGCTAGTTGTTTCTTATGCTTATACAATATTATACGATCTGTAAAATATGGTTTATTTTATATCTATAATAGTACAATCTAAATAAATGTACGCTAGGTACGTATTAACGTATGTATATTTAAAACCTTTATGAAAAAATCCTTATGCACGTAAGCTACATACAGAGTTTCTGTGTCAGTGTCTAACCAAGTTATGACAACGAAAAATGCGTACCAACATCGAAACATGTTTACGACTTGAAAGTTTCATGCTCAAAACACGAGCAAAATTCAGTAGTTAAGAAAATTCTTTGCTTTTAAAAGTAACATGTTACAGTGTTTCGACAGGGTAACTTATACTGTATGCGGGGGGGCTTATTAATATTTAATGTAAATGTGACCAAGTTAATTTAAACTTACGAAATATACTACTCTCGTCTCAAACTCCATAGCATATAATTTATAACTCTGTAACTATAAATTAGTCGTGCGCGTGAACTTGTGTGTGTAATTTACTAATATATAATAGCGGAAAAAGAGAATATATTTTATATATAATTTTAATACCTATATATGATAACGTATAAGCTCATTATGTGACAAATACTTATCATCATAGATCAATAAATTGTAGAGTAGATTTAATTTTTAATTAGGTATCTACAATATCTACAATAATAAATTAAAAATACAAATACGAAAATAAAAATAAAAAAATACCTAGACTGTAATACACTTTGTACTATGCATCTAATCATATTAATGGAACTTATCCTTTTATTCATGAGAATACTAGTGGTCTATTATTAACCTATATTAGCTATTTAAGTGTTTTGTAAAATTTTATTTCATTACTCAGAAAATTATAGGTACTTCTAAATTTGAAAAAAAAAGTAACAATATCTAGCTTTTGTGAATAGGACTATGTAAATCTTTTATTCTATTTAATTTATTGGAGTGATCACAAGTCTATATTGTGTTGTATTAAGTTAGCATTTTATCATTACATAAGTTTTTTGCATTATGAAAAAAATACGTTTGTATACACTTTTAGTTCATGAATCGGTTCATAGATGTCGCTACTATAAAGGAATGTACGTAATATTTGCAAGGAGCGAACTCGTCAGTAAATCCTCGACTGTAAGGCGCGTCTTACAAATTGTCGCGCCGCGCCTCCGGCTACGTCGTGTTATGAAAACTCCTATCTGCAGGTAAAGAGAGCTCAGGAGCAAACAATTTGTTCACCGCTTACACACTGAATAAACATCCTTATCTTGAATATGTTCGTGTAACAGATTCTAATATATTTTAAGCCGCGCTCGCATGTCTATCTCAATTTTGGCGTTTAGTACCATAATATTGGTGCTCAGTATGCTCCTACTTTTAGATATATTTTTTTAAGTCTTTCTAGCTGATCCCTAGCAAAATTCTTTTAACGACTACCATAAAGTCTGTACTTATTTGTGTATAGTTTTTTATGTAACTGTGTCGCCAATTATGTACAGATTTCGATAATTCTTTTTGCAATATAGCTAGAGTTTACTCTCATATTGATCCGATATTAATTTTATCAGGATTATATATATATATATATATATATATATATATATATATATATATATATATATATATATATATATATATATATATATATATCAATCTATTATTAGGTATTAGTTCAGGTTAAGACAATAAAATTCACTGATCCTCACATATCGTCATAGTCGTAGAATACAGACGGATCTAACAAATACTACGTATAAAGATCCGTCAGTATTCTACGACTACGACGATATGTTGCGCAACGTGTTACAACTCTAAACATGACACTATTTGACTTAATTGTTCTAATGACCAACAATAACCAATGCCTATACGCTGGGCAGTTTCTGAATACCAATACGTTTCACACACGAAAATAACATCTATTTTTGTCAATGTACATAATAATTATAATATTTATTTAATGTAACAATACTAAGGACGGGACAGTAATAACAATTAAGGGTAGCCGTTGAAACCAAAATACAAAACAGACTAATCGTTTTTATGGGGATTTTAATAATCCCAAACTATAATTGAATGGAATAATGCTATGTAGTTATACAATTCTGCTCTGTTCTCCTAAGAGCCATAATGACAATCTCGACTCAATTATTACCATCTACTGCTGTAAAGCAATTACTCTAATAGTCCACTTAATGCCAACGACGTCTCCAGTAAATATTATGTACAGTTATTGGTAAATCCTTGTATTTATGTAAACAATTATTTCTCCTTAATTGCTAGACCGGGATACCGGTTCACATTACAGCACTAATGAACACAATAATGTAATAGATATTTTCTGACCTCCCATAATAATTGTGTACATAAATTGTTAATGTTATTATAAGGCACAACAGAACGATGATACAACAACAAAAATCTTCAACTCACTTCTTCTAACGAATCATTAATTTGAATGTTTATATTTTCTTGTAATGTATACGTTTTAAAATTAAATTGTTCTAGAAAGATATACAAATTACTCGGTAACTTTTTCCTTGACTCTAATTTCTAGAAACTGGTCTTGTGTATTATTTTCTTGTCCTAACGTTTAGAAATATTTCTTAGAAACGGGAATGTCATTAAAACAGGAATAATTATGTTTTGTATTTATTTTGCAATTGAGTTAGAAGAGGTACTATGACATAATTAAAATTCAATTAATGCGCATGATCCAAGATAATATATTATACAATTGCTGGGTAAAGGTGTCTCAACACAGAATTTTAGTCTACCATTATTGGTTAGACGATTTTATATAGTATTTTTATTTTGAGTTTTTTTCTCTTGCACTGTTGTGTTGTGCAATGATGTTTTTAATCGAATTTAAGAAACGAAGAAGGTTTTTAATTCGGTTGTATTTTAAATATTTTAATAAATTCGAATATATTACTATACGCAATAACATTTATTGTTAGCTGTGTATTTATTACGGATCTTACAGTTTTTAATTGTACTTCATCAATTCTGGGTTATTTCTATTGAATTCATTACTATAGGCTAACTGACTTTGGGGGGGGGGGGAAGAGATTGTTAGTAATACGGAATATATCCTATCAGGTCAACCTCCACGTAATCCTCCCTGGAAACCATCGTGCTGAATTCCTAGTGAATTCATGACGATGAGCGAATTGACCTGCTTTTTCGTCTCACCTATCATTCCTCACTGATGACCCGCCAGCATAGTATAGGAGTATACTGTTTGCGCAGGCGGGGTTACTGTTCCGATAACATTCATTAAAAAAAAAGTAAATGAATAGGGTTTACGTTAGCGAAGAATTGGAGAAGTTATCATTGAATTAGCATCCATAAAAAAAACAGTAATTATAGTGATAATGTTTTATAGACCATAACACTCGTTGTGCTATTTCAAAGAATGATACTATCTCGAAATTGTAGCAGTGATTTGTTGAAGTTTTAATTACAGGTAGTCGCAGATTAATGATGTAGATCGGATTTTATCGCTAATCTTGCTTCTTTGATGGTAAGGGTGTTATGAACGCGGGTGGTAGTTGTGTGGCGGAAACAGATAAAATATGTTCACGCACATTGGAATACGGTACATTTAAAATAAATTGTGTTATTTTAATAAGAACTTTTAAAATTGGACTCTATTAAATGATGGACACTACAATTAAAGACTTCTTTTATATGACATAGAATGTCAAACAAGTTGGTGGCATATGTAACAAGAAGCAGTAACTGTTGCCCGTTTATTTCTATTAACAGCACGACAGATGTCACAAAAAAAAACTATAATGCTCATAGAAATCAACACACTTTATCACCAGGACCGAGGTCTAAGTTCTTTAATATTCACATCAAAAATAGCTACTTGACAGTAAAGACGCGAGTGGAGTAAAAGTAGTGATTCAACTAAATAAGTACCAGAGGGAGACTTTGTACAAAAGTCGATTGCTTGGGTACCTCTGTTCCATTCGTGTTTCTACCGCGAAGCAGATGTGTTTGTATGGCTGTGTTTTGGTTTGAAGGGTGGGATATGGCATGAATTCACAGGATACAGAGGAATAACACCTGAGTCCTCAGGAATGGCAACGCATGGGGGTATTATGGGCGAAACAGTATACTCTGTAATGTCCATGATACTGCTCATGTCTATAGGCCATTTTAAGTTGTATAAAAAAAAATAAGTTGATAACCATTTGAAGTGCAAGTGCCAATATAAATAATTAATTAGAAGGATATTTAAGGGCGTATTGTATCAGTGAAACTGAATATTGTTCCCAAAAATAGATCAAAACTGACCAAAAGTTTGAAGCTTCTCTTACAATGGGCGACGAACTGTTAACTGAGGCTAAAAATTGTTCATAATTTTTCCAAGTTTCTTTGAAATGTTCAGTTTTATTTGTAGAACACTTCTTTAAATGGATGCTAATGTTTTCCATTCCAAATTGTATATTGATATCACTTTAAACTAACAGCTAAAAAGCACATACAGTGGAGTTGTTTGGAGTTACGTAAACACTTCTAATCTCGGGAACCAGCCGGCGACTAGCACGCAAGGTCTGTAAACAGAGGTGACTGTATTCTGCATCAAACAGCTCCAACTTTAAGTCGCAATGTGATTACGACCACACAAGAATATGTTGAGTTCAGTTCAAAAAGTTGTTACAGTTAAGAAAAAGTTGGACAAGGCTTTTAAAACAATATTTATTTATTAACAATATTTATAAATTGATATAGTCTCGATTTTTATGACCACAAAGTTTAGATTATCGGTTATTTTAACAAACCAATATACAATACTGTTATTTTAATTCAAAAAAGAAAAATAGCAAGTAAAAAGAAAACCTTATATTTGTATCCATTAATAATATGGTTTTCACATCAGAATATTATTTAAAGGCGTATAAAGTATTCTCACTCGATATTTAAACTTGGTTGCACTAAGTTTGCGTCTTTGCTTTGTAATGTCATGTGCTAACATCTTTAATTATCATCACTATTTTGTCCAGTCAAGTTAAATAATTGTGTGCTCTTAGCAAAGAACGGGCCACCGCTTACTTTTCCGTGGGTATCGTTAGAGGCAACTAAGAGAATGTAATGTTTAAGGGATGGACAGAACCGTCCCTCTAAAACATCACCAAAGCCTATCATGCGTGGCAACTATTTGCAAAACCCTCCAAGGGTAAAGCCTACGTTCAGCAGTGGGCATGATGATGAACTCAACTAAATATATTTTTATGCGACTTAGAATAGCAAACAAGCTGACGGTCTACTTGATGGAAAGTGATAATCATCATCTTTAACAGTACCATGGACATAACAGAGTATATACTGTGTGACATAGATCATAACCATGTTTATAATGAGAAATTTTAATAGTAACTATGTTTATATCTCTATGATATAAACAAACAAGTATGACAGAGAATTATAGTAGATATGTTGTATGTTCTTAAACTTTCACGTATTAGAATGGGAAGTCTTTTATTCAATTTTTCTTAACTCCTAATAGAGGTGACATTGTGGGAGTTCGAAAAAGCAATTTCGCGCTTCTATCTACCCTCGCTTTATGGTAATGCTCTGTGTCGTCTATAGTTTTATTTAAAATTGTGCAATACTCGTTTTAGAACTGTGATTTTGTTCTGATCTTACAATACTGAAATTTCAAAAACTTTGTTTGGTTAACGGATATAGTTCGGCAATAACTAGTTGATATATTTTTAAAATGTAAATATTTTCAATGCAATTTTTTCGAAGTACAATTACAATATTCTATTTTTTTTATATAACATTCTAACATTTTATATAACTCAACCTGTTATAAACTGTCGTATGAAGTCAGAAAAGATAACACAGTTTAATTTACGAGTACGTTATAAGCGCATATTGGGTTATAGGTATACTGGAAAATCACTTTTATAGAGTTAAGCTCAACTATTATATATCTCTTTCTTCCATTAACTCTATCTTATGTCGTTGTCTTTGCAATAATGTATAACATTGAAATCGACATTGTTACTAATAGTATAAATATAATAAGTTTATGTTTGTTACTCTTGGCGTTTTAACGGGTTAACCAAACCAAAAAATCCATGAAATTCGGTTTATATGTACCAATGTAATGTACTTCTAAAAATGATAATTCCTGTCAATTATCATGTTCCTTCATTCTCACCTGTCATCCGTTACTGGTGCCCCGTCAGCGTATACTGACAGCGCAGGCGGAGTTACCATTCCATTATCACCCATTAAAAAAATCAACATATTTCGGTTATTTGGACGTAGTTGCGGGTAATTATACAATATTTTGCAATAATACTCAAATATTGTCATACATAAAATGGTGTCAAACACGAATTAACCAGTATTTTGGTGGTGAAAATCAAGTGCGAAGTGTAAAGTGTGAAACCAAAACGATGTACAGAGGCAGATGTAACGTTCGTAGATATCGCCGGCGGCGGCGGGCGGGCGGTCGACGAGGTTCCGGCCCGCGCGCGGCTTATCACCGCCGATAACGCGTTCCATATACGTACCTATACTATCTATACATAGTATTATATGTATACGTTTTAACCTAGTTATGGAAGAGCATTTTATTATTATAACTTCAGCATAAATATGTTGTACATACAAATACAGATATATAGGTTGAAATAGAAATCGTTAGTATCTATTGGCATTATTAGAATAGGTTAACTAAACCGCCAACCGCCAATAACCCCTAATTAACATGGAAAAAAAATTACAGGAGCCACAGAAAACATTCTAATTCTACATTTATTTTAAATACGATATAAGCAAAAAGCAAAGTAAACTAGTTGGTTTTACGAAATACTCTATATATTGAGGTAAAAATTATATTTTCTATGTAACACAGAAAAAGGGATATGTTGAGTACATATTTAGAAATTATTTCTGGAACTACGAGTACTTTATAAATATATGTATAATTTAGATGTCAAAGGATTTTTTATAATTGTTTCTTTCGTGTATTCAATTGAAGAACTAGGTAAAAGTTGATAAAACATATAGCAATATTTAATACATAAATATAAAGAAATATCAGGTAATCATACAATGAAAATAATAGCTGGATCTCCCATAATAACATGGCATATCAAACAGTTAAATTAGTGCCAAGAATTTAGAAAATTCGGCAATTTTTTTATCTAAGTTATTTTGAGAAAAATGTTCAGTTTCACTTCCTTAAAAAAATTATACTGATTTAAATTACACATTTATATATTTATGTAACTGGGTAAGGTAAAAAAGCTGAGCGTTCACCTGATGGACAATAGTAACAATAGCCTATAGACATGACAGCAATATAGATATTACTGAATACTGGTTAAGCCGCTACGATATTTTTATCTTTTACAAATTTAAATTATCTTGTCTGATATCGTTCTAATACCCATTACAACATTGGATACCTATTTGGTCAATAGAACTCTGGTCGAGATACGTATCACAGTTTTGAAAAAATATAACTGGCCACTAATAAAATTGCGAATGTAACTGGCCACTAATAAAAGTGAATCTCATTACGTTTTATAAAAAAAAAAATATTCGTCATTTGTTTTTATTAATAAAATTTTTCCGCTTTACAATACATTATATTCTCCCGCCGTTTTTATGAAAATACAATTTTTTTAATGTGCCTTCATGCGAATTTGAAACTATCTCCATATTCTGCAACCGACCGTCTTCATCAGTTTGGTTTCGGTGTGTGTGTGTGCTGTTTTTTAATAGCACCATGGATCGGATTACAGGTCAGTGGGTACTTTTGTTTTATGTGTATTTGTTGTGCCATAGTCAAGTGGAAGAACACTCATTGAACAATACATTTTGATGCCAATTGTGAGTTCTCCTCGTTGCCTACGTATCTTTTACCGATAGTTATACCTCCGTGCCTTATAATTTCATAGATATTTAAGTAAATCAATTTGTTTACGCTTCAATATCTAAATATCTATTTAACATGACTGCTGATTGATCAATTTACGTCTATATTGTGTGAATTACGTACATTATTCCTATTGGTGATTTAGTTTCCTTGTACTTCCAACACGAATTAATTTATCTCATCTCCTTGCGTATACTCTTTTAACGAGTCGATATCGAAACCGAGATAACTCCGCTTATTTCCGAAATTAGTTTCCAACTACAGCGTTATCGAAACTTGTACACGGCTCGATTGGCCCAATCTGCGTAATATTACACAAGTTCTTGATTAAATTTAATAAAACCAAGACGGTTACCTAATTGCGCTGTGCGAACTTTCATTAACGACTGTTCGATTCGTCGAGTTCCGTAGTATCAGATCGATGTCCCTGGTAGCGAGCACTTGAAATTCCCGAACAAAAGATCCGGTTTGAATTTTAATTCTGGGCGCGTCACGGTGCGCGATTGAATCATTTGGAAACGTAGAAACGAAATTGAGAACGCCTAGTGAGTGGATGGAACGGTGCTCCGGTTTAATGAGATTTATCAACGCGGTTGATTTCGCGTGCCGATTACGCGATTGTGGAGTCTGATTCTCTTATGATGCCATTTAAAGTTCAATAATGATTTTTCATCGCAATTCATTTTTATGTATCTAAGTATAAAGTCAAATCAATGAAATCGACAAGAAATATTGTATAATTTGTTAGCATTAACTGGAAAATTTTAATGTACCTATTACCTATTAGGCCTTTAAAGTGTTAGCTCATAACTGATAAATTACAATGTTATGTTAAAAATAAAATAGCCAAAGAAAATTGTTTCATTTTTTTATTTGTATATTTTACTGATAATTTAAAATAATGTACTATGTATATTTACACAACTAGTTCCCTGTCTATTTTTTGTTCCTGGCGCCAGCTTGTATTCGCTTGGTTGTGTTTGAATTTGAAAAGTTAAGAATATGTCATTTTAATTATAATCTTCGAAAGTATAGCGTCTTACTATCATAGTAACAGTATAGGCATGAAGGGTATCGTGGATATAACAATATATTATATAATATCCATTTTACTCTTTATATCTATAAGTGATGGTTACTAATTTATATCAGATCCTCTTATTAGCTGTTTCAAGTTAAATAAAAAAAATTACATTGACTATATACATTCCATATAAGATCTTATATGGAATCATAATCGTGTAGGTATATTTATTAGTTAGTTGTTTAAAGTACAAAACAATATAATAACTCAAGTTAGCTTAATTAATTAATCGATATAACACCAAATACTAAAGTGCTCGAGATAACTCGTTCGTGTTAATATCAGTTCAACATACGTATTACCTTGTTAACTTAAACCAGAAACTTAACAGTAACGAGCTCACGGTTGCTTATTATGCTTCGTTTCACCTGCAACTTTAATATTACCATTTACTTGGATTGCGGGAATAATGAAAATTTTAGCTGAATTTGCTTATATTATATGGGCATTATTAAAATGTAAAACGTTTAACGCTTTACGTATTTACTATAGGCATGAGAAGAATACTTATTTTTTAATAAAATCTGAAAATAATACCGAAGGATTTAATGCAAACTAAACTTTAGGAACGGCATCAAATAGTAACAATAAGCTATAGAAAAAAGTTGACACAAGAGTTATAACAACTTTTATAATAACATAGTTAAAAGTAGCAATATGAAAACAAATAGCGACTGTGAAATTAAGTGAGCGAATGAATGAAAGCAACAATAAATTCAAACTAATGAACCATATTTTATCAATTATCGTTATGAAATATTGAGAATGGAATTGTGAAAAAAGCGCTTACTATCAGGGTAGAGTAAAACTGAAATAAAACCGGTTATTAATTTAATCGAAACTCCTCTTCATTAGTTTCAGTCATGCGGTTGGATGAGCAAACAAATAAAAATGTTTGATCTGGCTAGTTATGTAATTGGTTTATATTTGAATCATTACAATCGAACGAGCGCCTCGCCGTTTATGGTTTGCCAGCGAACTATTGCAATGTGTATTATGGATACCTGTTGCATTATGTATTAGAGTTGTAGTCATCGTGTTCAGTGGTTTTTTAATTGTTTTTAATAACTGTTTCTTGTTTAGGAATATTATGAGAATAGTATAAATAAATTATTTTTATTAAAGTTGGATTAGAATACATGAAATACCTATAAATTATACGTAAAAAGTTTTTATTTATTTATTTAATACGAGTTATTCTATGTTGCAATTGTTGACTGATGATGTTTATTAGGGATTATAGACATGATTTTTTATAACTAAATTGCAACATTTATAAAGTGAGTAGAAAAATTATTCGTTGCAAGCAATCAATATATAAATTCGTACAACATTTATTATTTTGTAACAAACACAGCGGTTACAAATGTTGGCAGCCACTAACGTTTTAGGCGTTTGTTGTAAATGTGTTATGGGATATCAGCTAAATATCGGCTATTAGAAACTGTGATATTTAGTTGAATATACTTTTATTTTTCTTTTCTAAAGTTAAATTTAGTAATGCCATAGTGACGGGTAGATTAGAATATTTGGTATAGTTTAGTTAATTTATTACGGATTTAAAAAGCGGTCGTGGATATATATTTGTTTATTTATTTTATATTGTACAATTAATGTCATACAACTAACAGTAAGCTTACTTTTTTAAATATTTTATTGAACTAGCTGTTATCTAAGTTCATATGACTAGTTATTTGATTGACATTATTTTGCTTAATTCCGCTACCATTAGATTGTGTGTGTCTGCAAACACCCGAAGATTGACCACCACTATTATAATTAGAAGTCCTATAACCTTCTATAACCGATCGACTAGTACTTTACTTACGCACGTTTTACGATACGTGTTTCACCTTTAAACAAGGCATCCTCAGGTAAATTTTTAAATCGCCGCTCGGAGCCTAGAGGTCATCATCATATCATGATGAGGCTTCGAGCAGAGAATTCTTTATTTCTGGATGCTCATGTTAACTGTTCACATTGTTGTAGATATTATTAAAATAATGTTTTATAATTCGAGCGTAACAAATTTGTAGGTTAGTTTGCACTAATAAGCTGGAAGACTAGGAACGACGGCATACGTCAAGCGAACACTCGACAAAGTCGAGTGCCTTCCCGCATTCGTTAGCGACCGCGTGAGGAATACACTTCTGGCCCACCCTGTCCCACTCTGTCTCACTCCTCGGCTCTTTTCATTAGGAAGTAATTCAGAGTGCCGGGCACTCTTCCGCTTCATTCCTCCACGTTTGTGTGTCGGAAGAGTGCTCGTAGCCTCGCTGAATCAGGTAAGGCTTTTGTGACAAGATTAAAGGGAACACGATTTCTTAGTTCTAACTACCGGGTTGTTCTAAATTTGAAATGTAGTTCTTGGTCGTTAAGATACAAATTGCTGTATAACAGTTTGAAGTTTTTTATTTTGTGTGCGGATAGAAATTGTAAATACTATTTTTAATATTTACTTTTAAAGTTAGTGGGAATATTAATATTCATAAAAGCAGGCTAGTTGAAATATATTTCTTAGTAGTATAAAAATTATTACGTATTTACATAAATTAAATAGTTTTTGTTATAAGAAAACTAATATTATCTATTATATATGCAAACTAAACTTCATTATTATCATTATTTTATTCGTTACCTGTCTACTGTTGAACATAAGCTTAAGGATAAGCAAGTTGAAGTGGCATGAGCTGATCACATAGCTCGAAGAACCGATAACTGATGAGAAAGAATGGTTCTTGAGTAGCAACCCTATGCGGGTAAAAGCAGTGCACGACAACCCTCAACTAGATGGAACGATGACCCCAAATACATTGTAGGGAGTCAGTCGAAGCTGGTGGCTCAGGACCGTTTCTTACGGCAGTCCATGGGGTAGGCCTATGTTTAGCAAACTAAGATTTACATGCTACTATAAAATTTATTTTCGTGATATTACAAAAAATCTGACAATAGAGAACTTTTAATGATTAAAACCTTGTTTAAAAATATATATATATATATATATATATATATATATATATATATATATATATATATATATATATATAATTTTTTTCAACATATATACTTTGAAATAAAATTGGCATTATTTTCACATGAAATTTACTTTGGAGTTTATTAACTTATCAAATGCTATTTGAGGCCTAAAAGCTATGTATATGCAAAATACTGTAAGTCACATCTAATTAAATCTATATCTATGGCATAGAAAAACGAAAATTATTTTTTTATTTATATAAAAGAGATACGTTACATGAAACACCAATGTACGAAAACAATAGACACTCCGGAATGTGTACAATAAAGAGTAATAGTGTCTAGGTAAAGCGACAATACCCCGCGCCCAGAGGGTGACTATTAAACAAGGCTAGCCCACTTAAAATGACCCCGGGGACTGTAGACCCGATTTACTGGACATTGAATGAGCAATAAAAATATAATTACGTTGTTTTACTTGGAATTAACAAGAAATCTCTAAGGGAAACGTAAAGAAATCTTCTCGGTTGAAATTCAGGGCAAGTTATATTTTGAATTGTTACAGGGGACCGAATCACTTCGTTATATAGAAATTATGTGAACATTCTGTTTTTAATGTTATTTTTTGAAGATAATTATGAGCAGATAACAGTATTTATGTCTTTGTCAATGTGTCTGGTTCTTAATTGATATAATTTATTGAACGAGATGAAAGTAACCTTCTCCATGTTAATCAATTCTATGTGTATAGTAAGTAGTGTATAGAGGTATATATCAGATTAGTTGATGGTATCTGCCTTTTTTCCTTTAATTTTTACTTTAGACAACAGCTGAAAACCAGTGCTTTATTTATAAACAAATTTATCATTACACTATGACACGTTTGTATAATTATGATGCACATAATAATAAATTTGTACTATTTTGTCTTGTTTTCTGTCGAATTATTCAGTCAGTACACCTAATTGAATAATTGGATTGGAAAAGTGTAATTCGAGAAGTATAATATATGTCTAAAGTATTATATCAACGGAGTCGAAACTATAGAAGCTTGATGATATAGGCAAAGAAAAGAAAGAATATTTGTAAATTATATATTTATGGTGGGGTGAATCAGTGTAAATCAGTAATCTTAGATTATTCTGATCGGCTTACTTTTTTTGGGCTGAAATACGATAAGATAGTCCTACTCTCTCCTCCTTTATTTTATAATCCATCTATAGTTGTTAATTTCGGGAACATAATAAACGTTTATAGTAATAAAACCGATAATGCCAGGCATTTAAGACTGACAGGCGATTCATTTAAACAAATAGCTAAATACCGTGAAGAAAACGTTATCAAGAATGTAAATGTAATGACCTATTAAATTTCCACAGGCTGCATAACACTAGCACAGGTATTTACGCAAAAAGCGTATCGCACGGATCAATCGCGCGTTTATCGCACGATGAAATCTGTTGCGCGTGTGTAGGGCACGTACCTACCGCGCTTGTATCGCGGCAGGCGATCGCAAACCCAGCGATATTAGTACCATTCGTCTTTGTCGTACCGTTTCCTAATTTGAATAATCGTAGGTGAGAATGCAGAATGATTTGCCGCAGAGTGGGAGGTCCTTAAGAAAGCTGTAAGGAAACATTTGTAATATGTTGTATGTAGTAGTTACGTTTGTAAACAGAAACATTATGCCTATTTTATATGAGAATAATGTTAAATTAACAAATCGCGTGAATATAAAGCATAAAAATGAGATAATGTGAGCAGGAGAGAAATTGCAAAGTGAGAATTTTCTCATTATGCTACAAATCAACTGTTAAAACAAATATTTAAAAAAAGAAAGGAATTCGCAGACAACAAAATGCTCCTCATCCCTGGCTACTGGGGAACGCGAAATCCGATTTAATTTATTTTTATCGCGAGGCTTTATAATTTCATTTTCGCACTTTCCATTTCGAGAGAACGCCGGCGCCGCGGACTGCCGCTCTATCCGAATGAGATCTCCACGAAATCAGGTACAAAAGAACGATAATGAACGCTCACTGCTTGCTACGTAATCTAAATTATTATACGAGTCGAAATTCTTACTTGGCAGAGAAAGAAATCTACTTTATCTCGGGCACCGGGAGATGTTTAATAAAATTAAAACGTCGGAGTAGGACCCTTTTCGATGTTTACGATGGCTCAGTAACAGTATTTCGATTCTAATTTTCTTTCATCTGAGAAAAACGCTTTAATAGTCTGCAGTACATTTACAATAATAAAAAAGAACTCTCGTTCGATACTCGGAACAATGTAAATAAAGTGATTTCAAAGTTTCAAGGCAATGCAGTGTTCGAGAAGTTTTGACATACAATTACAAAACTCGGTAAAAGTTTGGCAGTTACGATAGTTGATATATATGATACACGTTTGGATTGTTTGGTTTTTATTTTTAAAGACGGAGCTGGCCAGTTGTCTTATTGAGTTACACGTTATACTATTTGGGTGTCACTAGGTATCACGTCACTTAGGGGAATGCACCAGTTCAGCAGTAGGCACGTCAAACTTTGTTTCCCAAAATACACGCGACAGGGCCATAGAGCCTCCACCGCCATCGCGGCGCCGCTCATCGATTCTCCCTACCCTCTACACTAACTCTATTTTTCGACTTCCTTTTCCTGCCTGCCGTACGACTGACTTATATTAACTTCATAACTTGTTAAACACAACTTTTAGAAATATGAGATAAGTAAGAGCCCTGGAGAGATTTTGAATGAAATGTTTCAGACGACAGATACCTACCTATATAGTATCATTAAGTTAAGGTATTAGCGTCGCGGGTCGCGGCGGTCTCCCTGTGTAAGTATCGTATTACTGACTACGAGTACAATTTTAGTATTTTATTTTATAAGTAATAAGAGAAGTCGTCGAGATAATGGTAGATGATGTCTGAGCTTTTCTGTAAAACATAATCCGAATAGGGTAGACGTCTCCGAAATAACCGTTTCGGTAATCACGAATTGTCACACCAGTGAACTGAGCTGTAATTAGGCAAATGCACCATGTAACGCGAACTCGGCAGGAGGAGGCCCGCGCTGGTTCGTTCGCTCGCCTCGCTCCGTCGCCGTATTGTTACCCGTAATCATTATATAACCGTACTTTTACTACACAATTAAAATTTAAACGTTCCTAAAATTGTACGGAAGATTGTACAGCTCTATTTCATATCAATGTACCATAGCGAGTTCCTCTAAAAGGTTTTACTTAAATTTAGGAGTAAATTTTAATAAATAAGTAAATCTACGCCCGATTGTTCGTTAATATCTTATCTGGTGTTTTGCGCTACTCCAGCTAATGTAGTAAGGGACATTTAGTGGGCACTGTCGTTATAGTAAAATCCTGTCTTTGGTCGAACATAATATTAAATTTAACAATACAGAAGCAAACTTACCTATCGTTTCTTACACCATATATTAACTATATTTATCATCAGTAGTGAGTTGAAAATTGTAATTAATGTGCTTTTGACATAAGTCAGTAAATTCTATTAGTTAAAATATCTACATAGTAACAAACACTGTTTTTATATATTATTAAATCTTATGTTATAATCAAAAAGGATTGAAATGAGACTGAAGTATACTATCAAATGTTTATACAAGTTTAATCTGTCTTATGATCACCAATATTAAAATAGTAGATTAAAAACTGCCTACTTAAAAAACGTTGGATTTGACAAAGGTTAAAATGTTCCCGGTGGCAAGTTCACCGGAGCACTTTGAGTTTATAAAGCACCTTATTCGAAATAACAACGCGAACCGCCGCGGATGTCTAACTTAAATAAGATTTAATATTCCTATCCGGCAAGAAGTTTCCTGAAGGAGCGTGTGTAATCAAAATCTGCACTGGTAAACTTTCTACGGGAATCTCCTAGCAATTGCAGGGGCCGGGTTGCCGTGAAAAAACTGGAATGAACCTGTCGCTTAAAACTAATTTCATTACCAACTTTCATGTTAGAATAGTTCTTTCATGTTTTGTAGTTTTTTCACCCTAACTTGTTCACAGTTTAAAAATCAATTTCTTACAAGTTGCAGAAAGGGCAACTTGTGAGGTGTTTACTCGGGCCAGGCGACGGTAGCGGCGGCGGTGGCGGCCCACACTGAGTGTAAACTTAAACCACTCCTACCCTGCCACCAGACAATTTTCTTTTCGAAATTAACCAACTTTAGGAGAAATATTTGCAAACAAGTTTTCTCTACACAAAAAGAGTACTCTAACAAAATCTTTTCACAGGTTACACGGAGAATATTAAAAACAATTTTTTTTCAGTAAAGTTAAATTTTCGCTCCCCGAATTTCTTTATTGAAGTTTCTGTCACGAGACGTTTCTTCCCTATATTTCTGTTTTGCCCTCCCTTATTTGTTCATTCTATCGCATTTTCCTTATTATCATCTTACATTTTATTTTATAAACAGTACCTGTGGTCCCTTTTGGATATACACGAATAATGTGTTGATCCGTATTTCTTTATTTTTCGGCGCATTTTAATAGGTGTATTAAGTTTTTAAGTAATTTCCGCCGTTACTGTAAATAAGCTGAGGGGAGATAAGACACTGAGGGCTGAAGTGTTCATTAATAAGCAATAAAAATGGCTCTTGAGACGTACTGAGGGGGCGAATCTTTAGAAGACAGAAAAACTATTAGACGTGACTAAGTACGTTTGTGACAAAGTGAACGGAGTGACCCTTGTCCTTCAAGAGCGCAATTAGTCCGCTTTTTGCTGCACTAGGATACTTTGAGTAATGATTGGACACTGAGCACGAGCGAGCTGTGGTTGTTTACTCTCGCAACAAACGCTGATTTATTGTTGCGTCTACTCAACCTCTGACTGTATTTAGACATACATACATATTTATGATTGCCATAACTACCACCGTTTAATGTTTATTTGATGAAATGATACGACAACAACATATTTATTAACTTTTAAACTTCCGCGCTGCATGTTTTATGTTTTATAAGAGACAGGCATTAATGCGATCATTTAGGTAAACTATAATAATTTACTTGAATTATCTCGACGTTTACGACGACGTTGAAGAAAATACTTCTGTCTAGGAAGCGGAGATATGACAGCGCTACATCAATTTATTCGTGATCATGAACGGTATAAAACCTGGATGAAAAGTCAAAATAATTTAGGTAAATCTTCATAGTTTATCTAAATGATCGCGTCTCTTATAAAACTTTATGTTTTATAACAGACATATTTATTATTTTTTTGTCGTATTGTGTGTTCGCGAATAATTTAGAATTTTGGTAGCAACATTTATTTATGTAGGAATGTAGTAAATTTGTAATTATTACTGATGTAACGAGATCGCTGAAATGAAATGCAACTGTTAAGGCATTATGATAATAATATAAGCGAACCTCTATAGCATGCAAATGTGTGGGCGGTCCGCAAGACTTGGCAGCGAGCTCGCGGTCGCGCGATCCCGCAAATCTGAGCACTGTGCTTATCAGTCGTGATTCATACGTATGTCGTATGCACAACAAAACAGTATGTAACTATGAATATGGCAAAGGGGCGTGTGGCGACGCGGCGACTTTACTTAGTAACTGAACGCTACCAGACTTGGTTTTATTTCGAGGATAAGGACGCTCATATGTCCCAGGGATTCACTGACGCTTTGTCGACGGCGAAAAGAATAGATCGTGATGAGAAATGTGCTGGAATAATTTATCTTTAGGTTAGTTTAGGGAATGAAGCTTGTCTCCGACAGAAGCAACGGATGACGGCTTATTTCTAATTCAGGGACGCGTTTTCGAAAGGAAAGATAAAGCGATGCGGGTGAATAACTGAATAAAAACGATGACTTGCCAAGTTGCGTGGAGGCGAGCCAAAATATCATTCGATGCCAAACAATACCTGTATTGCAGTGAAACAACAGAGATGCGGGAATCTGGTGACGTTAACAACATTTTTTCACTTGTAGGTCGTTACAAAAATACAGATAACAGCGCACGTGCCGTTTATGGCTGAAGATGTTGAGGGAGACGCGAGCACAAAGCGGCCGAGATTTATTGGCCCACCGTAAACGCGCGTAAGAGGAAGTTTGTACACTGCCGCTCGACGAATCGCAATATTTAACGTTCAACTATTTCCATCAATTTGTTCTATCAAGAAAGGAAAAACTTAAATTGGAGCGATTAAAGCGCGCCCGTTCGTGATTGATTTCTTGCGAGAGACGTTGCCCACCGCCGCACCACACCTCCCGCTACCGGTAGAGCATTGTACCCATAGATTTATTTCTGTTTCGCCGTTTTTATTGCGTACTCGGAACTTATAACGAAATAGTTACGGCTGTTAAAAGGTTTTATTGGTTAACCTTCGGCGTGTGCGGTCATAAAATAGATTCGTAACCAAAGAAGCGTACGCACACCACTAGATTTATAACTGAATCACGTGGAAAAGAAACAAATTTGCCCTACAGAAGGATATAAAACTAGAGATATAGCAGGAATTTATCGGTAAATTGTGGAAATCTCAGTATAATAAAATATTTTCTATTGAATATTGTATGAAAAGAGTTTTACGGGGTCGCACTCATTTCACTCCATTTTAGTACCTACCTTTTATGCAGGTCACTTGGGTTTTAAAATATCAAAAATGCTTCTGCTTAATATAAATCCTCATCTTTATAAGTACACATATCCTCGTTGGACAGCATTACTTACCTGAAACAAAAGAAGACAATTTTAATGAGTTAAAGTGACAAGCTGCAATTAAAATTGTTAGTTAATATGCCGTTGATCAGATTGGAAGTGGTGCGAGCGCGACCTCCCCTCGAGCCTACGAGCAAATTCACTTAATTTACCGCTCGCGTTGAAGCTCCGCTAAAACTTTACGCACTTAATAAACTCCGAGACGAATTAAAATTCCGTCGGTTTAGTAACAATCGTGTTGGAACGCCGTTAACTCTTTCGCTTTTCGCCGAGTTATTAATAAGGGACACGCCTCGGCCGCTGTGATTTATCTGCAAAAATAATGACAGTGGCGGCTAATCAGTATTATTAATAAGTTCCTCAGGACAAGTAAGCACGAGTCGGGGTGAAATTTCCTTATTTAAATATGTAAATTATTTTTGAGTGTGCACAATACTAGTTCAGTTGCAGGTTGTTTAGCATAAACAAATCGGTGGCGGCTCTATGTTGTTCCGCGATCCCAACCACTGGCAGAGTGTTAGACAAGCGGTGGGAATAAATAATCTCGCAGTTAGATGCTCCATCCTCGAGGGCCGATCGTAAATCAGGACGAGACGAAATTTCCGTCTAATGTGAATGTAAAATTCAGAGAACAATGCTGCTGTAGTTCGAGGATCTCTTTAGCGGAGTTGTGCGTATTTAAATAAGGTTCATCGTCGATTATCTTAGCCACATTTAATTCAAAATTTATAGGTACATTGCTGAGAATTAATAGTTTAAATACTACCAAGACTGATGTGTGTTTCTAGATTTGGTAACGAATTTATTGCGAAGTAAGTTGTTGTAACTTTACATATTGTAATATTAATAAAAATAAACTCAATAGTGATGTAGTATGGCGTAATAGACGTAGATAGGAAATAACAGACTACTTATTATCGCGGTGAATAAACATATCTAAAGAAAAGTCGTGAATAAAAACTAGTAATTCTATAAATTAAATAAAATTATAACTCATAAATAATATTGACACCACGTTTTGGGTATGAGAAAGTCAAATTTATTTTCCGTAATTAACATGTTCTGATAGTATCTAGTCAGAAACAATTTCGTATTATTACAATCGTTTATCAAGTTTTTAGGCATCAATATATAATCCGTTTTCAAATCGCGTCAGATATCAACATGGGTTTCACCAACATTTTGTTGTTATATGTTAATAATGAATATTCAAAGTTAATCGACTTAATTAATGCTGTAAATCCAAATACGATAAATTTAAACTGGTTTAATCAGATGCTCTCCTCTATAAATAAACACGGGCCACGTTATTCGGAGAGATTAAATTTAACACTGGTTTTAGTTCAATGTTTTGCTACTTAAATAATAAATTTCGAATGCAAGTGACAAATAGAAATATATTCTGAATTATCACTTTTGAATTATAATATTTCAACATTGTTAACAATCACAGCGGTAAAAATTAGTTTTATAATAATATCTGTGGTGAAAAAAAATAACCTCAAAGTATTTAAGTCGCTGGATACAAGGGTATAGCATTGTACTTTGTAAAGAAATATGAAGAAGATCTAAGTTCAACAGTGGACGATGTAGGTTTGCTAATTTTACTAATGTAATCTTTTGAAGCAAATAATAATAAGTAAAGCGAATAATAATGAATAAAGCGAATAAGAATGATAATCTACAACGTATAAAAATCTTAAGAATAAAAAAGTCCTTAATTTTATACCAAAATTAGCTAAAGAGGCTAAAAATTGGACATTTATTACAATCAGCCTATTTAAAATCTTATAAAAGTGAAAACTTGTCAAAATTATTTGGATGTTTATCACCAAGTCATACTAAAATAGTTGAATGAATTTGGTACACGGATGCGTTCCATCTTATATTGAGACATACTCGAAAGACACTATTTATTTTTATTTATATGGACAAAACCACGAGATATAGCTAGCATCAAATAAACTTAATACTACCTACGCGAGTAATAACGATCTACAGTTTTATCGGTGTTTTCGCATGAGATCATTTGGACCCTTGGATTATTCCTTCGCTTTTGACCCTTTCAACTGTTATAATCCAAATCGAGATCCTGTTCTTATTTGCGTACTGTACTCGTATAAGCTTAATTCGAATTAGGCAGGCATGTTGATTCAAATAGGTAAGTGGGCAAGTACCATTGATTTACTAGAACGTTAATTACATTTGAGTTAACAAAGAGGTCGGACTAGATCAGGCTAGATTGAACCGAGTGAAAGTTTAAGCTTTATCAAACGATGGATTAGACTTATGTTGGTATTGACAGGTTGGGTAGAGATGGGATTAATCGATTTGTCAATCGATTAAGTGATATGTCTCTATTTTGTGTTAGTAATAATGGTGAGAATCGTCACATGCCAGGTCTATATTGGTTGCCTACATTGAAAATAATCATTTGTATGAAATACTATTATGTACTAGGGTAAATTATTACTAGTTTCGTTTCTCTTGTTTTAAATTAATAATAGGCAGATTACATATTATATGTAGGAATATTTGTTATTATTTTTTTTTTAATATAAATTCAATATAATATGTGTATATTTACTAATTTCGATTAATACGTTAGTAGGTTCACGTATCGCTTTTGTGAATTTTGTCATTTACCTTACATACACATTTACATTATTGACTGAGAGTTGTGAAGGGATGATTTTTATATTAAGTCTACTTTGTACGTCAATTACATAAACAAAATTAAGTTCACTTTGTAATGTAAATAAATAAATATATAATAAGGTAAAATTTATTTAAATTCAAATATTTATATATTTAATTTTTCAGATAATGTAATTATCTTAGAAGGAAGAGGTGGAAAAACTTTTATCATTACAACAATCTCGGACCCGCTCAGTTATTATTTACACTCTAACTTTAATAGAGTCTTGGTTTGTCTCTGAAACATCTTTAGCGACCACTGTCAGTTAATGAGCATTGTCGCCACAGACGTCCCAACGCTTATTAATATTCTATATTGAATTCCAGCGCTGCTGAATTTGAATTTAAATACTGGAACGTGGCTTGTGAATACAGTCACAAGATATTTATATTAATAATACACACACACATACATATTTAAAGACACAAATTTACATATCTACATATCTGTATGCCGTCATCTGCATATCATTTAGAATCCAGATATAAATATATGAATCATTATAGCCATCATTGTATATTGTAGCTTGATTTTTTAAATTTTGCAATTACAATGTTAGCCTACTAATTGCCATTTAAAAAGACTGAGGTGGTCTTCCAATATTTCTTGTAGTTCCGTGAAAACTTTATTTTTTATTTTTTTTTATACAACTTAGAATGGCAAACAAGCTGACGGCTCACCTGATGGAAAGTAGTAACCGTTGCCTATAGACATGAGCAGTACCATGGACATAACAGAGTATACTGTTTCGCCCATGATACCCCCCATGCGTTGCTATTCCTGAGGGCTCAGAACGACCCAACAATCCCACCCTTCAAACCGAAACACAGCGATGTAAACACAACTGCTTCACATTAGAAACATGAATGGGACAGAGGTACCCAAGCAATCGACTTTTGTACAAAGTTTCCCTCTGGTAATAATAATCCGATCTGTGCATACAAATCATATGTGAGTTTGTTGAGCTACTTACAGATTATTTTTTATTTCGTTACATAACAAAAGTATTTGATACGTCACACGTATGTACTCTATTGTTTCGAATACAAATCGAACAGTAGTTCTATTTCACCCACGGGCATTTTCAATACGACTATCGCCGTTCGATGTTTTTTATTTCATATTATTGAAGTTATTTTTGTATAAAAGAACTAAATTAAATATCTAACTATTAACCTTACTTGTCTCCAATGTAGTGTCAGTAAAGTAGTTATTAATTATTTATTAAATAAAAAAAAAAAACAAAATAGCGTTCTTTGTTTTACTTATAATTTAACTAACTACATCCTTTTTTGTGGCACCTCTTGTAACGATCCTTTGCTAACTTCATCCACTGCTTCCCTACTATCCGCACTATCTGCGTCATCTGACTATCGGGTAGGTGGTTTTACGACTACTCTCGTCCCTCTCTTGGTCACTATTCAGTTACGGCCTTGGTCCATCGTTTATTTTTCCTCCTAGCCGTGTATCTTATCTATATCCATATTAACTTCATAATACGCTTACTTAACCTCACTTTAATTATACTAAGTATAACTGAAGCAAATGTAATAAGTAACGGGTATATTTTATTACATATCGTCATAACATTATCCTAGCAACAAACATGTATCCTAATTCTAAACTATGATTTATATTCTAAATAATATTTTTGAGTACTCACTTATGTTGGTTCTACACTAATTTTACCTTATATGTAACTTCCTTATATGAAACTTACAAAATCTCCACGTATTACATGATACAAAATTAAAAACAAGTTTCGGTTTTGGGTTTCCATGCCGTCGGAAATAACGACCAATAAAACGGTGAATTGTAATGAGTATTTTAGCATGGAAGCCATTTTTATTGCCTTTTCTGGGGAGTGACGGCAGGAAGAAAAACAAATAAAGTGCACCCCGCCCAAGAGATAAATTGTGCCTTTTTTATTTATTTCTAAATCACGCCTATAAGATATTTTGTATCAACCTACGTAAACCTTCGGCATTCCGAGGCACGGTTGTTCGGAGGGAAAACGGAAGACAAACATATCATTCACCGCTCGCCCGTGAAATCCGTGACCTGAAAGTCCTTAATTATTATACTTAAGCCCCTAAATAATGGGTCTTACGTAAGGAACTATTCATTAAGCGACAGAAATGAATGATAAGCACCTACGTACATTAATAAAACATTTGATTTAATAATTTATTTTGCAAATTCTAAATAAAAAAGTCAGATCAATTGTAATAAACTGCAACTTTCTGTTTATAAATTTCTGTCTCGAGAATTTTTTATATATTTTACCTTCATGAAAGTATAAAATATTTTTTATAATATCAGAATTCTGATTTAATCACACAAATTCTTCCAAAAAATAATTATTTCCACAATAATCCATCCTAATAAATATATATTATAACTATTTTTGTTTTATAAAATATTTACTTTAAATACCACTTTGTGTGATAATACTTGAAATGTGAATATGAGTATTTATTTATTTGTTAAACTTTAATACACATAGATAGTGGAAATAGCCGAATATGTAATATTATTTTATAAAAAAACTGCATTATTTATTTTATGTTGCTGCTTATATAATTTTGTTCAAATACATAATTGTTATGATGTGAAAATAATTAGTCAATTACATTCTAACGCGAACATACTCGTATATATGGGTAAAGTGTATAGTTAACCATACTGGAACAACTATTGATACTTTCAGTGCACTTAACATTAATATCTTAGAGGAACCGAGAACTTGTAAGCGGATCCATGTAATCCTTGCAGAGATTTATACCAACCGCGTAGGCAACGCAGTGCGGCTACGAACTACGGCTCGTAGCAGGTAGCTACGTGCTATGTGCTACGGCGCTATGTTGTAGACTTGTTGAGACACACAATTACTTATGGTTTCAGGAATCGGGACATCGTTTCGGTAAGATAGTTCCATATAATATGTAAGGGATATATTACATTGTTCAATATTTAACAGTGTAATATTTAGATCTACAGATTTATTATGTATTCTACATACACTAAAATAAGTATACTAATAAAATATATACATAATCACAGATGGATGAATGTTAGTTATCCAAATAATATTGCTGTAGTCTACGTATAGTACGGCTGGGATTACAAATTGAAATTTTTATTGTAAGCTCTTTTTATGAACATTTAAAGGTAAGATTTCCCAAAATTCACAAGGAAACAGGATACAAAGGTTTCCGCGTTAGCAAAGTCATGGTAAATAGCTAGTGCTGTATATTAACGCTGTGCAAGACTTTAAATTTGATATCACAACATTATGTACTAATATAGTAATAAGGCTAATAATAATAGTAATACTTCTTATTGCGTACAAAATATTCTTAAAGAAATATGATTCTACATTCTAAATTCAAATATTTGTTTAATATAATGTATCTATGAAATATATATCATATTTATCGTTTCGTTCTGCTTTAAAATAAGAATATTAAGATTACTGAGCAATATTAATTTTATCACGAATGAGGTCGCATTTTTTTGCGAAACAAAATGTATTTGTAAATATCAGAGTTTACAGTTGAAGTTTCAATATTAATGTATCTATATATCTTGCTTAGTATGTAGGCAAATTAAGTGATACGTTCATATCACGCCGACACACGTTGTGTCTTTCCCACGCATTTTAATGTTTGCACAACAAATCGAAAACATTAAGTTGCTTTGTTCTTACAGTATTTAACTGCTACTTTGAATAAGAGTATGAAAAGATTAGTGGAAATGCTCGCTGAAACGTAAAAGACATTTGTTTTAAGACAAGAATTGTTTATTTTGTATGTATCCTATCTTTAAATAAATTAATACACATAATATGTAATAACATCGTTAAACTTATCCTATTATCTTAAATTTACTACATTTTGACTTATCGACGAATTTCAAAAGGAAGGAAGTCCTCAATTCAGATGTATTATTATAATTTTTAATTTTTTTATATTACCTTATAACTCCATGAGTTACAAATCGATTTGGAAAAATCTTTTTTGTCTAAAATGATATATTTACAGATTGATCCTTTAGAAATTTTATCATCAGCGGTTCAGTTTTTGAACCAAAATAACTGGGTTTACCGCAATTGAAGTCAGTTTGTTTAAACACAATTTAAAATTATCTTCGTGTAAAAGTTTATGAAGATGTTTGTATATTTTTTATTTTATCACAACTAAACTGCTTAATGAATTAAAAACAATATAAGAGTATCTTTTATTGTAATGGATATAAAATCGCAGGATATGTTTAGTATTTGAATGTAAGCTACAGTTTAGTAGTTTTTATAGAATAGAATAGAATAGAATAGAAATCATTTATTCAAATAAACTTACATTCAAGCACTTTTGAAAAGTCATTACATTTTTTTTAATTTACCGCTCGTTCGGAAAGCTGTCTCATCACAAGAAGAACGAGCAAGAAACTTGCGTGATGCTCTTTTAAATATTTTTATTATTACTTTACATTTTTAAGTTTAATTGTGTGAATACAAACCACCAATTAGCACTAATTCAATTAAATACTCAAAAAGAAAAAAATATTGAATATATAACCAACTGGTTAAACAATTAATAAGAGGAAATCAGTCATAGTGATTAGAGCAGACCAGTCCCTACAAGCAGCACCCGTTCACGAGTATGACGGATGAGCCAGCCATCACTGCGCTCGACCATATTTTAAAATGACCCGGCCCACCACGCCGCCACAAGTCTGGACATTTTAGTGAGCATGACTACTCAAAATACTAGACCACGTTACTCACAATTGCCATCTGATAGTTAACACATTTTACATAAGAATTGCGGCAATTAATTATTTCATATTTCTAAAATTAATCAATTAAATCAAGAAAGCAATGAGAAAATAAAATTACAACGTTGTATGCTAATAAACTAATTATTTACTTGATATGTTGTCATCTATGAATTCGTTTGTAATAGGCTTTCTTACATAAAAATTGTTTAATATAAGATTTGAATTGCCTCTCTGTCAGATTTAATGCAGATTCCGGCAGTTTATTATAAAATCTTATGCAATTACCATAGAATGAATTACTGATTTTGTGCAGACGGCATTTAGGTAAAATAAGCTTATTTATATTGCGTAAGTTTCTACTTGTACAGTCTTTGAGTTTTTTAAAACTCTCTAAGTTCTTCCGTGTATTAATATTTTCATAAATGTATTGTGAAGTAACTGTGATATTTGAGTCTTTAAAGCACTGACGTAATGACTAACCCATACCATAAATAGAACGTATGGCTCTCTTTTGTAAAACAAATATAGTATTTATATCGGCTGCTTTAATATGCCATAAGACATTATGCTATGGAAATAACTGAAATATACAAGTTAGTCTGTTAATTGCCTAATTCTTCTAATTGCATATGCAGCAGAACTGAGTCTACTGGCCAATTTTGAAATATGGGGCCCCCATTGTAATTTCGAGTCCACTGTTATACCTAAAAAAACTGTATCATTAACAAAATTTACTATTTCGTCATTAAGCAATAACTGTGTATTTATTAGTCTTACATTAGGAAGTGTAAATTTTATACACTTTGTTTTGCTGGAATTTAATAATAGGTTATTACATGTAAACCAATTTAATATTGCAGACATAGCACAATTTACATCGTCTAATTGATTACTTTGACGTCCAATTTTAAATACTAACGAAGTATCATCCGCAAACAGCACTATATCTGCAATTTTCTCTACCATAAAGGGAAGGTCATTTATGTAGATTAAAAAGAGAAAGGGGCCTAAGATTGACCCTTGTGGAACGATCTTAATATTATTTAGATTTTACACCGTCAATATCTACAGTTTGAACCCTATCGATAAGTTCTCATTAATTTTAGATCATTATCTCTTATACCATAATGTTCGAGCTTGTACAAAAGCGTTTTATGATCCACACAATCAAATGCCTTTGATATCACAAAAAACTCCGATATCCTGTGACCTCTCCCAAGATTCGAAAATATGTGTCATTAGCGCAACACCTGCGTCAGTGGTAGACTTGCCGGCGGTGAAACCATATTGCTGACTGTGAAGCAGTCCGTTAACCCTGAAGTGATGTAACATTTGATTTAACATATAATATAAACAACTTTAGTACCAGAATTTCTTAATGTATATTATACTGAACAAAGTTAGAGATGCTTTAAAGAGAAAATATTTATAAAAATATCATTATTAAGTAGCCATTCGATTTACATTTGTATTGATGTTTAATTTTAAAGAAATTATACAGCATTGATTATATACATACAAACAAAAGTATCATTGACTAGATACGCTCATATTATTTGCATTTAATTAATACTTGATTCACTCATCGATATTGAAGTTACATCGTATTGATTATTCTAATAAAACCATATATCATTGCTGATAACATATGACTTGAATTTGCATCGATATTTGATTCGTCTAATCGATGTTTAATTTTAAAGAAGTTACAAAGTATCGATTAAATATATCCGAACAAAACTATCGTTATTGGGGAGACATATTCGTATGATTTGCAGTAATACTTGATTCGTCTAATCGATGTTTAATTTCAAAGAAGTTACACAGTATCGATTAAATACATCCGAACAAAACTTCTGCGTGGCTAATCAACAGCCGGGAGATAAAACTGAAAGTTTAATCGTAACTCACGATATGATTACTCGATTCCCTCCGCTCCCATCAAAGTTATCGAAATGAACGACGTAGAAAGCAAGCGTGAAATCATTAAGGCACGAGATAGTATGGTGGGGCTAATGAACCGGCGTGTCCTTAGGCAGTACTACCATAACTCGATTAGAAAAATCATTTATTATATCTTGTATATAATTTAACGTAATTGAGTAGGTTCAAAATATGATGTCATTTTATTAAACTATTACAGCTTTAAATATTTTGATACAATAGTTAAACAGTAGTTAGATTTATTTCAAGAATAACCAGATATATTTATTAGTACAAAATAAATTGCTAATCGCAACGATACGATATGATTTCATAAATTTATAACTTTATTCTTTTTGTATAGTAAAAGTTTTTTGTTGTTATCCGAGTACATTGAAATTGTGTATTATGTTTTTATAATTGTAAATTAAAGGTATTTCTTTTTTCATTATTAAAAGAAAACTTTTATGTTGACATAATCATTATTGTATTCAGTCCAATTATTAAATATAATCAAGTTTGCATATAATTACCGACAAATAATTACACTACACTGTGATAAAAGAAACGATATTTTCAGTTTAATAGAATTTGAAGTACACTGTTGAAATTAAACCGAGTGGTAATACTAGCAGAGGCTGTTGCTTCAAATTATTTGCTAATGTTACAAAACCTGTTCGTGTGGAAACATCGAGAATAGTTGGTAAGACAGATGTGTGTACTATAACGACTCCCATCTCCCTGCTTAGTTGGATTAGGCTCGCGTCATTAATCGCTGAAATTGCGTTCACGTGACCCTCGCGAACCGGGAATCTTCAATTAGAGGCAACTTTCCAATTTCAATTTCATCGATCGGGCGTACCCTGTCGCGTGAGGTGGATGATGATTTGAAGCCGTGAATTTTGGAGCTACTCGTGAATATTATTAAGTACAACCTTATCTTGATGACTTATCTATACTTCACTATTATCTATACTCTTTTTCGATAAGTGGAAGGTAATATTGTAAACTATAGTATTACCTTTCCGTTCTTTCTAGCCAGGTGCTTTGGTATGCGATTTTATATTCTTATTGACCTTTTATGATATTTTGAAGATGTGACTTTCGGATGTGATTCGGGAGACAAGTGGTAATATATTATATTCTCATTTCATTATTACATACATATACACATATAATACATATATTGTACGCCCTATATGTTGCTTTAAAATAAATGGTCACCTATTTGATTTTTTACAATTGTATCCCGCGGTTTCGCCCACGTGAATCATTATATGAAGTATCCTGTTTTAAGCTAGGATATAACCTATCCATTTTCCAAATTTTAGTTAAATCTGTTTAGTAGTTTTGCGTGAAAATTAACAAAAGTGTTGTTTCTTTACAAACTTTCACATTTCACAATTTACAAATTTTAACAGCAGGATAATCCATGCTTATATAAATTAGGTCAAATGCATAAATTGCATATTTAAATGGGATAATAAATTTTGTGTGAATCATCCGAACTGTATAGCATACAGTGGCTTGCTGTCACAGTATGACGAGCGAGCGGCTGGACTTGTGGAGACGTCAACGATCAATCACGCGCGTGACTAACGCCATCTATCAATATGTCATGCCTGACGACGCGCTACACCAGATGGCAGCACTGGCTAACGAGAAATTAGAAAACAATTTTCGGCAACTGAAGCGGGAATACTTGTCTGTAGTTTACACATCTGTGTTTCTATTATAAGAAGAGATAAAAAAAGATATTTTTGTACAAAATAAAGTAGACAAGAATGTTACACATTAGGTAGGTATTTGTATCCAGTAATAGGAACTGAAAAAAATAAATTAAGTAATAATATTAATAAATATAATGAAAGCTTTTCAAACATTTTCCATTAATTTAAATTGGCGTGTGCTAAAAAAGTAGTTATGGCCAACTACTTATTAACTTCATGCCGTCTTTCTCCATATTTTTCTCCTTCTCTCTCTCTCATCATTTTGTAAATAGTTATAATTTTAGTTTTATTTTGATTTTTATTATTTTTTATGGATTAAAAAATATTTTTTATTAGAGTGGATTAGGTAAAAAGGAAAATATCTTTATTTAGATTTAAGGGGGAAAAATATAAATGGCCGTATCATATCACATAACGCTATATAATCTCAAAGTAAGTTTGTTTTTTTGTGAATTATACAAATTAAAAAAGAAGAGGCGAACGTGATCATGCAAAATAGTGCAATATAAAATAATACTTTGCAGGTTGAATGAAATAATGGAATTGCGTCTACTGGATAGATAAAAAAAGAATGCCTCCATGCAAGCGAAGCTGCGACTGTTTTCTTGGAAATAATTTTGCATCAGATATTGAATTGAAATTTAAATCCAACGAGAGTAACAGATTTAAGAATTTCATTTTTATACTATTCAAGAATTCATTATTAAAGTTTCACGTGTGACATTTTATATGATTTGCTAGTTAATTTAATTATCTCTCAAGAAGATGTTTTAAATTAAAATTTCTATCTTTATTGTCTTAATTATTAAGACAGGTACTTAAGACTTTTATCTATATTTTTATTTTTATCTATCTGTATTGCTACACAATAAATTGTAACTATTATATTTTTTCTACAAGGTGACAGTTTACTTGATATCGTTTGATTGGGATCTTAATATGTTAAATTTCACATCCGAATTCTTTGAATTTTTCTCATTTATGTTTGACTAATTTAAAAACTATTGTCACTTGATTCGTGCTTTCAAGAGTATTAAAACAATTATCCATCCATGGCTTATAAAGAAGGCGGTTATGAACTATAGAGATTAGAGGATGTTACTCTCATACGAGTAATAAAAATAATAGTAGTAGCCTAATAGTAGTACTATAATGTGACATAGTAAGAATAACTTGCACGTTATAAAATAACCTAATAAAGATTATACCATACCATAAACGTTTTAAAACCATTAAATTCCCGCTATGACAGTATCCAATATTCTGGCAATGTACAGAAAACAATTACGCCCACATATTTACAAGTCCCATATACCTATATAATACATTACGAGGTGATACTTATTTTTTATGAGGAGAAAGTAGGAACGTTCGGAACAATTTAATCGCAAATTTAGCGTCCCCGGCACGTACCCAAATCGGACACTTTTATGACATCAGACACTTTGCGTTAAATGCGGCGGCTTAAAAAGGGTTGATAGCGAGTAGCCTTGTCACCTGGAAAGCTGGGACGTACTACCTCCATCATGCGATGGCCGGACGTTCATTGATAATTAATGGGTGTTGCCAGTGTAACGAAAACAAACGACGGGTACACGCGCGCGATAACGATTAATATCTTAGCGCAGCAAAAACAAACCTACGCTACGGTTGCTTTGGTGTGATAAATCATATCTCCTGAAGGCGCAAAAATAAATGAAGCTAATGATAAATGGTGAGGAATTCGCCCGTCGCGAGTGCGCGACTCGTCAATTGAGTAGAGTGAATTTGGAAATTAAAATTCCCGAAGACGGTAAGTGGGGGTGGAGATTTGAGGCCGGTATAAAGGGACGTTACGGCGGCGTATTCTGGGAAAATTTATTTAAAATTAACAATTTTGCTAACTTTATTTTTAAAATCGTATTTCATTGTATAATTATATAATTGTGAAATATGGATTATATGTATTTTATTAATAAAATAACAGGTAATAATTATATTAAATATTAATATGTAATTCACTGCGAGATGTGAAAAATGCATTAAGAGTTACTCTTTGGTATGAAGAAAAAAAATTTAATAAGGTATATATTATTTTATATATAAGTAAGTAAGTAATATTATTTTATAAATATAGCCAATAGTCATATTAAAACTAGATATGTATGAGACAAAGGGAATTTCATGGTTTTTTTTTTTACAACACAGGGGGCAAACGAGCATGCGGCTCACCTGATGGTAAGTGACTACCGCCGCCCATGATCACCCACAAAAAAAAGGAATATACTCTTTTCTTGAAGGTTATGTTGTCGTATCGGTTCGAGCTGCTGGAAGTTGATTCCAAAGAATGGTTGTGCGTGGAAGAAAGTGCCAGCAGTGCCAGTGGATAGCAGTGTCCATCTTAAAACATCACCGAAGCGCAAACTGCGGTTGCAAACTCGCCTGCCAAGCGTGGTAACTAACAAAACCTCTCAATAGGGGGAGGTCACAGGTTCAGCAGTGGTCAGTTTACGGTTGATATGATAATGATGATGATACATTCAAGCGGGATTGTTGATTGAATTGTTTCCTTTGTTATAAGAAAAAAGAATAGCATAAAAATAATTATGTTAAAAAATGTTATATAAAGTAATATGCTGCGTACCATATTTCATTCAGATTTGTTTATTTAAATTATTTATTTAATTAATAAAACTATTTTTTTTAAATAAATTTGTTTGCATAGTATACTAAAAATAGGAAATCATCACAAGTTAGCAAGACGGTTTGACAATAAAGCTTTGTAGCAATATTTATTTCATGATATTATCGCAGTACTATTTTTAGCGCAGACGGCTGCTCGTTCAATATAACTCTTTTATTTTCCAAAGTTTAAAATTAATTGTTGTTTATTGTATAGATATTTTAATCAGTACATATAATCGATGATATTTTTTTATACAATTTGGAGTGGCAAACAGGCTGACAGCTCACCTGATGATAGATGGTAAACTATAGACATAATTGTAAATATCACAATATACATTTATCGTATCAATCATGCCTTGCCATTCTTGAGGATTGTGATACGAGTGTATATATCATAGAGTCATATAAACGCAGCTGCACGTGTGGGATAAAGGTACCTAAGCCGACAAGTTTTGTACAAAGTGTCCCTTTAACCCTTTCCTCAGATAAATCAATATAAAATTTTATTTTTATATTCTACCTCATTTCTACTGAATCAGCTGTTGACAGATTTAATAAAAAAAAAATAACCGTTTCATTTATTTTAAGCCGAAATTTATGTCCGTAATGATAAGGATAAGAATACGGATAAAAGTTATAAAAAATATTGGCGTGTTATAGAAAAATGCCCTCCGATGTGAGATAACTACATTGGAGATTTGGAGGGAAAGCTCGGCAAAACTCTCCGCATATATTGTCAATCATTCAGTGCGCAGAATTTCCTTACTGCGAACTGTCAAATATTTATCTTTTTTCTCTTATTCATGGCTATGTCAATATCTGGGAGTCGAGAATGCCGGAATGTAAGTATTGAGACTTTTTGTCTTGCCAGTATTTCGCGATTTTGATCTTAATAAAATAAATATTATCTATTTACACAGAGAACGAGTGAATTGTAGATAGCTGTATTTTTATAATATAGTACATTTCGGCTGAAATTCCTTTTTTGGGGAATACAGAGGAGTCGGGATTATTTTATGGAGTGGCTTATATTAGATGGTGCCTTTATAGACGACTCAGGAATTTGTTTCTCATATTTAAAC
Source organism: Galleria mellonella (assembly GCF_026898425.1). Classification (NCBI taxonomy): domain Eukaryota; kingdom Metazoa; phylum Arthropoda; class Insecta; order Lepidoptera; family Pyralidae; genus Galleria; species Galleria mellonella. Next base: position 2,826,109 of record NW_026442042.1, on the reverse strand, counting down.
TTGTAATTTGTTCTTAAAAATAGAAAGAAAGAAAGTCGAATATTTATTAGAATCAGTAATAAATTTTGATAAATGAATCAATATCGTCGGTTAGTACAAACAAAGATCTCGATTGTTATTATTTTTAAAGCACTTGGTAATATAAGAGAGTTAATATTTTAATATGTATATATTGGAGATCCTATATATGGTGACCTATACCGTGCAAATATAATATTAGCTATGAAATAATCACAAAAAAATATATTACAAGTATCTATCGTACATTTTGAATTTTCATATATTACTAAGATGATCCATTTAATTTACGAATACAAAATAATTAAACAATACCGATTACTACGAAACAGGCCTGCGAGCCTAGTAATCACTGTTTAGTAAATTGTGTACCCGCATTTTAGTTCAAATAAAGTTATTATTATATTATATTATTATTAATAATATAAACGTAATATACAGTTTTATATCTTATTATTTATTATACAATATCAAATATTGTGTAAAATATATAGATAAGAAGATATATTACTAAACAAATTAATCCAAGTGACGGTAGTAGGCTTGCCCCTTGTCACGTTGGATTGCGATAAATTCATAAAAAAATACCATTTGAAAGTGTTTAAAGCAAGTCTATTTGAATAAATGATTCCAATTCGAATTTAATTAATATATTTATGGTGAAATATCATACATTAAGTAGTCAAATGCTCCTGACTATTCCACTAGAGATTACAGTTGTCAGAATATATTTATTTATTTTATTGAAGTCTTTATTGCACCAAAAACATAAATATATACAACAACAATTAAAAAATTCAAATGAAATATAGTAGCGTAAGGTACATATTAAAATATATAGGTACTACAAAATGGTACAAAAAAGTTACGGAATAAAATTAATCCCTAAAGGTGATTTCAATGTAATGGTTCAAATTTCACTAAAAGTATATGGAGTCTTTTTAAAACAAAAGGCGCTCTTATTTTACAATGAGTACTTTTTATTGACAATTCATCTCAATCATGTAATTTGAAAAGACTTGGTATTTGATTTCACGATAACGGGGATGCGGGCCATTCCCCAGATACCTCACATCCAGCCTCGGAAATTGCGTTAACCACATTCGAGGATCAGGAAATTAGAAACGTTCGGGGGTATAATCGAATGTCTCTCTCTAGCATAGAAATAAACTTGTCTTTTGAAGCCAATATAACAAAAAAAAAAAAAAAAAAACTTGTCCCGTCATTGTATTATTATTTGTGAACACTGAAGTGTTTCTAAATTCAAACACTTTTATGTATCAAACGAGACTATTTCAAATTATGATATAGAAATGCGCTTATACGATAATTAACTTTAAACTTGATGTTTGAAATAGCTATTTTATAATAGTACCCATTCTAAAACCGCATTCAAACAAAATCGTTACTGATATAAAAGTATATATCGAAAATAATAAATATCAATGAGTGTATGGAGATATAATTATTCAACGAGTATTAAATTGAACATACTTGTAACACAATGAAGTAATTAGAAAAGAACTAATGGTCTTCAAAGGAGTGAGTTAATTTCCTTGATTTACCAAAAATACTCTTAGTCAAGTTGTTTTTTAAACAAAAAGGATAAATCAAAATCTGTTCACCTATTTTGGAGTTACGATGTCACTGATAGGTACTCATATGCACGTATAACAATATTCTATTTGCGTTAGGAGTTAAAAACAGTTTAAATAATACATATTCAATAATAGTTGGAATTCTTTTCACAACATTTAGTTTTCCCGTCGCGGGCACAGACGCCACCAACCGAGTGCGCTAATTACGTTAGTCCTCCGTCCCGCGCCCCCAAAGTAAACGACTCCGCTTTCAGTGTAAACAACTGCTCGACTTTACCAGGAAAAATTCGCAAACCCACTTATTTATGTCTCCAAGGTATACAGTGACAACGCGGCGACATAACAATGTTGTACGATATACGAATATACTCGTAATAGACCGAATTGAGACTTCGAACGCCTTAATTTTAAACTATACGTGGCTACCAGAGATGGCGCTGTCGGATCGTGATAGCTGTCAGTTGAATCAGCATTTGATTAATTTAGTAAAGTTTTGCATGTTAATGTTTTGTTCAGATGAAAATTCAGGGCAGTAATAGGTGTTAGATACATCAAACCAACCTGGTAAAGGTTTCTTTTAAAAATTATCGTGGGCAGTTACTAATTGGTCGAGCGAATCATATGATAGATTTTTTATCATTCATTGTTAAAAAAATGTGTAACGAAACATTGTTCAGTTATTTGGAATTAGGATATGATGCTCATTTAAAAAAAATTATAAATTTAACTAGCAAGTGTCACATAAAATATATCTATCACTACCTCACTTGAAATTTCAATACTTAATGGGAAAACACATTCGAAAATAATTGTCATGATGCAGGTAATAAAATGGATGAGGTATAGTGTGCTTAAATTTTGATTTGATTCAGGACCGTGATTGAAGTTATTGAGATAGATAAGTCAGCGGAACTAAGAGAGGAGAGAACGCTAGAAAATTGTGTAACACTTGAGACAAGATTATATTGCAGGGGACTTGAAGCAAATGGAACAATTCAGTGAATGGACACGACTATTTTACACACAAAAAATATGGGGGAGAATAATGAGTATACCTTTAGTAGAGAGATTTTTACAAAAGCCATTTGCTTAGGAACCTCTCATTCGAGTTTTTATGATAAAGCAAGTATGCTTACATGACTATATTTTGGTTTGAATAGTGGGATACTCGTATGGGAGTGGGATTGCAGGGTACGGAAATATCTTTTTTCTGAGGAACGTATGAGGGGTCTAAAAGTACTTTTTGTACTTTTGTGAAAGCTTAAATAGACTAGTTTTCTTTTTTGTAATTTATTATCGACATTCACAACCATTGTTATAGTAAGAACAAGAAAGGGATGACATAGACGATAGACGTAGATAACTTACATTATGATACGAGTATGTTTTCATTGTGTACGACATTAAAGAATTTAACACACAATTTAACTTTTGCTTTGACGGTATCCTATGATGTCAATGTTGCTATTCAAATCATAGGTGTAATTAAATAAAATATTAGGTTGGCTGTTTGCTTAATTAGCATTCCAAGTTATATATAAATATTAAAAATAACCTTATAGACGATACCTAACTAGTTCTACGAGTAGTAAAGCTATAAAATCATAATTGAATATTGGAAATAATTTCTGAATATAAAATATAAGGATTATATAGGTGTGTTAACGACTTTTATACTTATTTGTTTTCCGAATTGGGGCAAATAAGATAAATATTTGTATTAGACAAGTGTTTACTTATATTCAGGATGTTATTATTGTGGTCGGGTGTGGTTCAACTACCTCGTCCTATGGGTAAGTGCAAAATGATAAATGAATACGGTAGACAGTGTTTTATTACGCAAGTTGATAGTATCGTCGAATTCTATATTCAATAACAGCAATAATAATAACGTTTTATACTTGTTTTTATTGTTTATAGAAATCGGAATAACTAAAGAACCTAGAAAGTTTTGGTATGTTATTACAAACTAGCTATTTTCCGCGGCCTTAATCTAGTTATTGTCATAAGAAAACAATGGAAATTAAGGTATTTATATATTACCCATTTTCCACTGGAAGAAAACATTATATTCAGACTTTTTCTCTTAATTCACATTTATTAATCTATTTATTTAGCTTTACGATTGTGCTGGTATAGTGGTCTAACACGCCACCTTATCTTCCAATGATTCAATGATTTTTACGCTTTCGTAACATTTATAAAAAAATATCAATAAGGCATACAATATTTTAATAGTAAAAATACAGAAATATGGTAATGATGATTACAAATATAGAAGTTTGTAAAAGAATAATATCAGGTTCATATATTTTTTTAACGTATAAAAATGAAATATTATCACCTGCGCTATCGGTATATACTGGCGGGGTACCAGTGAGAGATAGTAGATGAGGATGGAGCAGGTCAGTTGGCCTTTCATAATGAATTCAACACGATTATTAAACATGATGGTTTCCAGGGAGAATCGCATGGAGATCGACCTGATAGGGTATATTGCTAGTAATGGGGCTTTTAAACCTCCATTACTAACAATCCCTTTTCACATATGTTGAATATGTCGTAGATTAATGCATTAGGTAAATATGATTAAACGTGTCTTATATTTTAAAACTTATTCTTAATTATGCAACGAAAGCTACTTTAAAAAGGATTTCAGTCTATGTACTAATAATAAATTACAAAGATATAAGAAAAATAACTTATATCCCACACATATATTGGACTGTGTTCTAAACTAATAATGGTAGACCAAATATATGACAAGATGTTAGTATCTCAAGTCGAGCGTGAACAATCCAGATATTATATTTCCGAATGTATTGATCCCTTAGGATAGTATGTTCGGTTTCGTTTCGGTGGAACTTTTCAATCCCTCTGCGTTTTGGGAGTTGCACTGGACAATCTTATCAGGGAGGGTAGGGGAAGATTTTCCAGTGTGCGGCACCCTCTCACCTTCCACAATTTCCCTGGACGATGTGAACATCCGAACATCCGCCTATAATGTTATAGGATTTCAAATTACTGTCTCTATAGGATTTATTATTTATGTACGTATTGGGATGTTCACTACGTATATCCTTTTATATTCAGCGTTTGATAAAATTTGTGTATGTATTATATAGCTATTTTGTATCACATTAAAATAGCATATATTCATATTATATAAATAACTATAAAACATACACTCCTCGCAAAAATTAAGGGAACATAAAAATTTTTGAAATTTTTGGGTGATTTTCAACAGTGTATTTCAGTGTAATCGTCTATTTTGAAGCTTGAAAACTATAGTTTTCAAATTTTTTGATTTTTTGATTATTGAAAATAATTTTTTTCTAAATTTTCTAGGTTTCGTTTTTCACTCTATGGGCATGGAAAAATTTTTTCGAGCTACTCGTATTCTCTTAGGTGTTTATTCAGTTCAAAAATCGCTTTGGATGGCGACCATTTGTCTCCGATATCCTTTTATATTCAGCGTTTGATAAAATTTGTTTGCATAAAATTTTCTTGTTTTTTTCGATTTTTTTTGATAATGTATTATATAGAAATTATTGATTTTTGAATGGATTAGGGTGAGTTTAAGGGACAAAAACCTATTTTTTCCAAAATTTCAATCAATTGTATCACAATTAAAATACAGCATATATTTTTTCATAATGTTAGAGGTGGAAAAAAATTTTTTCTTCACTTATATAAATAACTATAAAACATATATACAAAATATCTCGGAGACAAATGGTCGTAATTTCCAAAGCGATTTTTGAAGTAATAAACACGCTAAATTATGGATAAAAAAATTTTTCCATGCCCATAGAGTAAAAACGAAAAGAAAAAAATATTTGTTTAAGTGTGAATTTTTTTCACAAAAAATCTTAATATTTTCCTGTACGATTATTTTTTACTGAAATACAGCCTGTTGAAAATCACCCAAAAATTTCAAAAAAAATTATGTTCCCTTAATTTTTGGTCATTTACAAAATATTAAGAATGAAAGTTTTGGTCATTTACAAATGATTTCATACGTGACATATCCGAGCCTATTATTTATTTGTACCAACTCGCACAAAAATACTGTTAGAATTTATTAACTGAAATTTTGTTGTTAACGTTCCTGCCTCCGATCAAGTTCGTTAATAATCGTTCTTTCTCATTAAGAGGTTGTCTGGAATAAATCGCCTTTAGTTACAAGCTCATTGCTTAATCTATTTTTGTGTATGATCTCTGTTGTTGTATTTTTGTTTTTGCTAAATAATTGACTTTTAATCTTTTAAATGGATCAATAAAGAGTATCTATTTCCTTTATCCTTAGTTTTACAATTTGTAGTATTGTGAATAACCGTCTATTAATATTAGAACTAATATTAAAAACATAATAACTAGGTAAAAGATAGATCAGTAATGCGAACGAAGCATTGAGGAGGTGGTAGGAGAGAGAACAACGAAAGTTCTTACTTCAATCGCATTAGAGACCGCGCGGGCCTCGGCCGTCTGAGATAATGCCATTGCAATACCCGAGATCCGATTGTATTGGCAAATTGGATCAAATGCAGCGCTCACCGCACAAAAGATAAGAGTGGGATACGGGTACAGTAATATTATGTTGCGGTTATCGGCCGAATCACCCCCGTGTGCCGCCCTTGCAGTCTCGTTGCGATCAAATGATCTACCGTAATCGCTCCGTGTGCTTCTGTAACTTTTTTTAATCTTTCCATTGTAATTTGTTGTTTGAACACTGTAGATAGTTTTAGACGGTTAGGATCTAATATAGTTTCTTATTATTGGTACATTATTTGACTCTTCAAACAATGATATAAGTCGCGCTAAATCAGATAACACGACCGCAATATAAATCGTTGCAATTCCCGAAAATATTGTTCGTTGTAAAAAATAAATATATTTGTAATAACGCTCCATATCAAACATTGCCGCCGACGGCAAACCATTCGTACCAGTGTTTTTGCGAAGAATAAAAAAATATTGTTTATGTAAACGACAATGCAGATTATTACTGCCCGCTGGGGACATATAAAGAGTTACACAAGGAATATAATTGGGCACTTTTACTCGCTAGATAAGGTATGATTTTTATTTCTTTATATTGCAGTCTATCCCTCGACTATTTGGTCATTGCTATGATTGTGTTCAAACACCAGGCCTCATTTTACTGTCATTACAGGGTGAATTTTAAATTTGTAGCGAGGGCGTTCTACTCAACTATGTATGAAGGACCAGCCCTCAGTGAGTCGCATCCGGTCGCACGCATATCGTATGAACCCTTATTGTCTGCCTCTACTCCAGGTAAACCGATTACGTGCTAAAAATTCATAAAGCCATTGTCATCTTCGTACGGCACCTAATGCTTAGTAAGTGGCCTCGACGATTATGCGAAAATTTGCGTCGGCATCAAAAAAGCAACAGTGTATCTTGAAAAAGTGTTTTGAAATAATTCGTGACACATAAATTATTTCATCGCATTCACTAAAACAAATCTCGATTGAAACGTGGTAAACAATACGGCACGCTCCGGCTTATCTCCCTTTGACTTATGATATCATTATTTCCCTTTTTGCAAAAATTTACCGAGCAAAAACAAGAACGCGGCGAGCATACTAATTTTCCTCGGTCAATATATTGGTATCGGCGCGCCTCCCGTCAGGCCCATCGCAATACGAATGGTAAAATCTATTCACAATAAAACAGAAGCAAGCAATTTCAGTGTTAAATCTCATAATTCAAATTTCTCTCGTTGTTTACCGGCCACGCTTCGGCGGGTATATAAACTCTCAAAATCTACCCACATCCGTAACGAAAGCCTGCTCCGTTATTTATGGAAAGCCACGTTTCATTGTTGTTGTCGGTTTTCATTTTAACGTTTAATTTTTTTTTCTATTTATTATATTTTCACCACTGTCGGGGTCCACATAACGCAATAATTTGTTTTTCGCCGTTCTCTACCAATGCGGTTAAGTTCCGATGTGATTTATACAGCATTATGATAATTCGTGTGCAGTGGAGTAAAGTTATGGCATACCTACCAAACGTGAATAAAGACTAATGTGCATTTAAGATGCGACTGTCTTATATGAACGCAAATAATGCCTATTTGCTTGTGCCCTAACATAAACCGAAGTGATTTACTGGAAAATACCGCTTATTTGCATTGCCAATACATCTCACTGTGTGAACGTAAAACATTCGGACGTAAAACCGAATGGACGAAATAAGATATAAATGGCCGCTTGCACATAGAATCTCGGATTTTACAGCCATCTCATATATCTTTAAATGAAATATGTTCCGATCTCATATTCAATCGCCTTGACATTATATTCTCGAAACTTAGATAAGCACGTTTAGATATCTATTTAGTGGAAAATTTTATTCTTCAATGTTTTCAATGAAAATTTATGGTTACTAAATGTTTTTTAATATTTACAATGTATGTTTAGCTACAATAAATCGTTGAGCTGTCAACTGAGTAGAGATTACGCGATGTCTTGGGGCAAGCAAAATTCTATACATGAATAGAAATTGTTGTGTTCGAAACATTGTATCAGTTACATACTATATAGGTATATTTCATATGAATACACAAAGTAATAGATAGCACATAAGCAACTTATTGGTTTTTAGTGACACACCTAGAAAAGTGTTACTTTTTTACCTACCTACCGTGAAGAATAAATGAATTGTTTTGATTTGAAGAGTAAATACAAGTATTGTAAGGTTCCGATAAATATTATTATTATACTATTAGATATTGTGATACTCATGATATTATTTACCGTTGTCGAACTATTGTTTCCTATATGTAGTATATGTTTCTGTATATCTATAATACATATATCTTCCACAGAATGATACTATTTAAAAGTTTATTTCCCAGAGCTTGAGGCAATGGGACATTTATAGTGTATTTATCAAATACACCTATCTTTTGGGAATGAACTATCCTAAACTAAACTTATAGATTAGATACACATATCTTGGGAGTTTTGTACCTTTAATACATAAGGCTCATCCCTTCCTACATAAAAACCTATGTCAACTATTAATGTGTTATATAGTTTCCGTTTATTTATCTTCACGCTAAGTTGTGAGTAAGCAGACTGAGTGTCAGAGTTATCTATCTTTTTATACATGGCTTGCTTTATCTATTATTATTACTTGTCTGTACACGAGACTCTTCATTCCCAAGTAATATAGAACACGGTCTATCTGATCATTACTCTTAGGTTAATCTAGATGTCCCTCGATTAGGCATGGGTAGCGGTACCGCTCCGATATTTATTTATTTATATATAAGAGTATTAGGTTCTTCTAGACATCGATAGCGGAGTAAGGCATCACCCATTGCGATATCGCCCATACCGGTCAGACATCACATTTATTCTAATAGAGTTTTCTGTTTCGATATTATATACTGGATAATTGATACTTAATATCCGATATTGAAGGGGGGGGGGATGTTAGTAATGCGTACTACCAGTCAAGATACCAGATAATATAAGGTATATTGCTAATAACAGGTCAGATCGACCTCCCTGTGTTTCTCCCTGGAAACCATGATGCTGAATTCCAGGTGTATATGATAGCTAACTGACCTGCCGTTTTATTCTCACCTATCATCCCTCACTGGTGCCCTACCAGCATATACTGTTAGTGCAGGCGGGGTTACCATTCTATTATCATTAATTAAAAAAAAATTCAGCCAATTTAACGAAAATATATGGATATTGCTACAGATGCATATTCCTGTAGTTTTTTTCTGAACAAACATGGCTATACGCTTGATTACCTTATCACTTTTTTGTATAAAAAAAGTATAAAATATACCAAGTGATTAAAATCAGAAACTAGAAGAAAATATATCGAAATTTCTTTTATAGTAATAAAATAAGAAAATTTTAATGTGATATGTTTTAAAGTTATGTTCATTTTACGAATAAAAACTACATATTTGGATTTCATTTAGCAAGGGTTTGAGGTTTTCGCGTACGCTGGAAGCACTAGTGCACATAGGGTCTCCACCCTTCATAAATACTTGAGCGCGTACGCTTTAGTATCATAAAAATGTAATTAAAATTCACATCAACCGTCCGCCTTAGTCGCAGTCCACAGAGCTAGGGGTGATAACTATTGTTAAACAAATTAAAAAATAAAGTATATCTAACAAAAACGTGAATATTTTTAATTCGTTATGGGATTAGTTTAATTTAATGTAATATTATTCAACAACATTTTAGTGCTTATTATTAGTAAAAATATTTCTCTGGAGAAGAGCTACAGCCGAAAAATATCTCTGAACTAAAAATTAAAAAAATAAAAAGATTTAGTTAAAGTAATGTTAAATTCAATTATTAATCGATGTAAGTTTTTTTTGTCAAAATGCTAAAAAAAAAAAAGTATTTTTCTTTCAACTTTAAATTGTATAAAAAATCGAAGTTTTTATTGGAAAAATAAAAGCTTTTAATTTATATTTAAGAAGCTTGTATCAAAATTTTAGACGAATCGGAGAAACAGTTACAGTGGTCACCGACTTTGAAAACACCATTTCGAGAAAAACAGTTTTGAGTGCACCAACTTACTGTCATCTATTCCAGGCCCAATAAGTTCTGCTGATTCAAGCTTCCAATAACTCGAGCTGATGTTGTCGCGAGCCATTCTTCCATCTCGGGTGCTATCGCGCGCTCTGCGGTCGGAGATGTTCACGCGCTGCTCATCTTCTTTTTCGGCATATAAATGTGCGTTGGGTCCAAGTGTAATTCCTATTGCATTCATAAATATAATAATGAAGCCATTCCTTCATTAAAGACGCCAGCAGCTATGTATGCAGCGGTTTCTACAGTTTTCGAGCCTGCCGGAACAATTTTGGGAGAGATTTTCCAAATCAGTTGATTATAACTCTCGTTGTTGTTTTGGTTAAAACCACCGACACATCTTTCCAATAAACTTTTATTGCTGAGGTCTATAAAAATCGGACGTATAGCTTCAGTAACATCATCAGGTAGTGGCTCATAATCATGTTCGAAAGTAGATACTTCATTGGCAGCAGCAGCCCTCTGCCAGCTGCACCATGAGTCTGGTCCACTCGGACAGTTGTCGTGCTGAGGTTTTTGGTCAGATGAACAATAGTGATAATATGTGGCCCAGATAGCATTATACATTTTCTCAATGGAATCACAATTTCTACGTATTGCTAAGCCATAGTAAACTGTTAACTTATCGATCATCTTTCCAGTGAGTTTTCCTTTTCCACCGAGAGTTTTCTTTTGTATTTTTTTTCCTTTCGCATTCTCAACAGTCTCAACATTTTTTTTACACAATAAGTCTCGTACCCATTCGTTTCTGTACATGTCCAATACATTCTTTCTTTACAACTTCCTCATCACCATAAGGTTTAACTTTTAAAATTCCCGAGTACGTTTTGGAATCACCGTCTCCGATATAATTTTTATAGATGACTCCGAATTTTTCCAATGAACGTTTGAACATTTCAACGACTGAATCAACTTCCATTTTTCCTGAGGAACCAGCATGATTTGCAGTGCAAGTATTTTTATGTTCTTCGTACCATTCATTATACTCTTCTGTATCAAGTTTCTTCTTCCAAGTTTCACACAGTTTACAGTAGGCACTTTTAACAACTATATCTATTATTTTACCTGAATAATATCCAATCAAAGAGGTCACACCGTACAAGGAAGTATACCCTCGCTTTTTCCATGTGCCATCACCAGATACAGTTAATTTTGTTGAATGTTCGTTACCTTGATTATCGGAAGTCAAATTTTTCTCTTCGGTACAAGCCTGTGCAAAAAGTTTTTCAGTGGCTATTTTTACACTGGAGTGAATGTTATTTATTATCAAATCATAAGTTGGCTGTGATATAAAAGCTCGCATGTCCATTAATCCACAAAATTTTGCTGCACCTTTCAATCCTAATCCGAGAACTATGACAAATAAAAATCGTCGATTTATTTCATAAGAATGCGTGACGAACGGACTAGAATTTACGCTACGGTCGGCACACTTATCACACAGCACAACTATTTGAAAACCAAGTCCTCGTTCAGAAGTTGTTTGAAACTTGACATCTCCGTCACAGACTTTACACTTTACATATTCAGCAATTGCTGCAAAAACAGTAATGAAGTTTAGTATGCGATACTCAACAGACGGATCACGTGTGACGGAGATTTCCTCTTGCTCTTTAAATTTTTTCGCCGAGGCACTGAAACTGTTTCAGCTGTTGAAAACATTTTTACGTTTTTTTACTCTCGACTTACGTACATTATGAGATTTTCTCATTATTCGGGAAGACTTCATTTTCACTGGAAATTACACACAAAAAAATAAACGATCTCACAAGTTTACAGCTTGGCTTGGCTCCGTATACTGACTACCACTCTTAAATATGTTCCACTTTAGGGTCGAAAAAATATAAACTCACTTTTCAGGTATAAAATAAAATAATCACACTGTTGATTTACACATCTAAACACTTTAGAAGGGGAATGCTTACAATAGACAGATGCATGAAAGGGACAGCGCTCAGGTAGTCGATGCCGCTCCGGCCTTATACTCCCAAGCGCTCCGAGACGTCGTTACAAATATGCGTGTAACTTCGAAAATATTTGCCGGATCGATTTGAAATTTCTTGTGTGTATTCTTGAATATATGTAGAATCAGAAAATAAAATAAAAAAAAAATCGATTTTTTGAAAAAATTAACTGTATATAACCCCTTAATATATAATGGCAACGCATGGCATGCATAAAAAAAAATTAAAATACTAGTTCCCAGTTCTAAAACCACAACTACTATACTCTTATAAAACTATAATATTAATATTAGATAAGAAACTATAGTTATGTTTTTTACGAATAAATCTCATCTCATTTCTTATTTCATTAAAATACTAAAATAAAAAAAATAAAAAAACAACCTAATAGGTTGTTACTCGTATTAATATATAGTTTACAAAACGACACGCTTAAATGTGATAGCATTAGTTACATATGTAAGTAACTTTTACAGTGTAAGTAATATATTTAAATAACTGTAATCAGTCAATTACTGTACATAGATAGATACAATAGATACGAGGTCTGTCCGGAAAGTTCGTATAAAAGTGTTCTGGAATGCGAGAAAGAGGAGTGGGGAGGCCAGGTAAGCGCAGGACCCCTTCCTTATGTCCCTAACAATGCTTCAGTTCTGGTCTGACCGCCGTGCGGTGCGAACTGGCTTGTCACGCCATCTGTGAAGTTACCTCTTAACGAAACCCCGTCGGCATGGAGCCCGCTTCCGTTGAAGAGCAGCGCGTCGTAATCAAGTTTCTCTCGAAACTCGGCAAGAATGGCCGTGAAATTTTTGCCGATCTCAGAACAGTTTATGGGGATGATGCTGTGAAGGAACCAACCGTCCACAAGTGGCTAAAAAGATTCAGAGAGGGCCGAGAAAGCGTTCAAGATGACCCACGTTCAGGACGTCCTTCCACTTCACATTCCGACGAAAAATCATCAAGAATTCGTCCCTCCAGGCCAGACAGTTGATGGAAAATTCTACGTCGATGTGCTCAGACGCCTCAAAGCTCGTGTGGCACGAGTTCGTCCAGAATTGGCGCGAGAGGGGCGTTGGATTCTTCACCACGACAATGCCCCTGCCCACACCTCTCTTGTTGTCCGTGAGTTTTTGAGTAAAAATTCCATTACGGTGATTTTGGCCCCGTGTGACTTCTTCTTGTTCCCAAAAACCAAATTGGTACTTCGGGGGCGGCATTTGGGGGACATAAATGAGATAAAAAAAGCTACGACGGGGCAGCTGAGAAACCTACAACCAGAGGACTTTCAAGGAGCCTTCTCACAGTGGAAACGGCGTTGGCACAAGTGCATTATGTCACAGGGGGAGTACTTTGAAGGGGATAAAATTGATTTACCTGAATAATTGTAAAATAAAATTTTTAAAAAACTTTTATACGTACTTTCCGGACAAACCTCGTAAATAGCGTGTTACGTCAACGACGACATTATTAACTACGTCAATGTTGCCATTAAAAATTTATAATGTGGAAGAAAGGACTAGAAAAAGTGTTTTAACTCTTCTTTGCATGATTTTTTTTATTGGTGAAATCAAAGTCATATAATCAAAGTGATATATTTTATATTTAAAAATTAAAGGAAAAATGGTTAAATCAATAAATTTGAGAGCTATATTTTTTTTTTCTGCAATGGACATTAGAAAGTTATCCAGACACAATCAACTTAAGGTGAACTTGGTCTTTTATATAAGTTTTAGGCATTCAATGTTATGATGGAAATTTCCACCAGTATAAGCAGAGAAGGGTTAATTTAGTTAGCACTTAAATTACTCATATATGTATATGAGTAATTTTAATGTCATATGTTAGATTTTTTATGATATTTAGAATGGCTATAAGTTGACAGCTTACCTAATGGAAGGCAGCAATCGTCTCTTATACATAGATATACGAACAGTACGTGGAAATTACAGAATTGACTGCAAGGTATACCTCGTTATTATTCTTCAGGACTATGGCACTATGCCTTAGTAATAGGCATGACTAATATTGGTATGGCTCCAATAGTTATATATTAGTTTCTTTTCGACATTGAGTGTGAAAAAATTCATCACTTAATTCGATATCGCTCATATCAGTCCGACATTCATATTCATTTAGATAGGGTCTTTATTTCTTCATTATATATTAGGTAAGCGATATTTAATATATACTGAAATAACTGTATTTAGCCAATATATAGATATTGTAACTAAAATAAATAGATGTTGGTACATATTACCCATCCTTACTCTGTATCTTCTCATTTTACTGCAATATCCCACCCTTTAAACTGAAATACGGTCATATACAATCGGCACAACTGATTCATAATAGAAATCCGGATGGAACAGAGGTATCCGTGCAGGTGACTTACAGTTTATAGTATAGTTTTTAGCATTCTCTTATAATAATGTGTATCTGAAGATTTAGCTTCTTACCTTCACACAAAAGAACAGTTTAAAATCATTACAGCAGCCATTTTAGAACGATCATAATAATATCTGTGATCTATTGTTTTGCATATGGGGTCAGATCGTTACCTGTCGCACTTCCGATTATTGGAAATTTTATTGCTCTCCCCTGCCTTGTCTCTTACCGTATTGTAGATCTTATCTATTAGTCTCATAGCACCCCGCGCTTTGAGACACCCGTAGTTTTCTGACAATGGATAAGCTATCCTTACAATTCGCAATCAATAGATTTTGCTCCCGTTAGTTTTAATTACTTACAATTAATTTGGTAATAATCTATATTCATATTATAAAGAGGAAAGATTTGATTGTTTGTAATGGATAAACTGAAAAATCACTTAGCCGTTTTTAAAAATTCTTTACCTATAGAAAACTATATTATCGGCGAGTAACATAGGGTATATACTTTCAAAATTCTGTCTACTCGTGCGAAACTAGGCCAGATTGTTAGTTAATTAACAATTATGATTGATGGAGCTTTTTACTTTACTGAGCTAAAATCTTAATATTTATAGTTCTTTATTACATTATTTCATTCAGAATTCCATGAAAGCAATTAATTGATGCGGTTTTTATAGATATTACTAAGTACTAAAAAGTAAAGAGACAAGTTCTTTTCTACTTTTACAAAATAAATTAAATAAATAAACTAATTATTACCCATGACTTCATCTGCATGTGCTTATTTTAATAATGCTAAAATAAATGTTTGCAGCGTTAAGACGTCAAGAGATGATAAATAAGCAAAGTAACCTTTACATTTATAATACTGCGAGCAGTAAGAATGTTTTTTAAATGTCTAATGATGCCTAACTTCAGCGTATGCAACGATTATATCTCTGTATTCTAGATGACAAATTAAACTTGACCTTAATTTAATCCGAATGATAATATATAATGTAATCCATTTCATTCTTTGTTGCCTATATCGCAGATATGATAAATATTACAATTACTGCAATGGGCACTAGTTTGGATGATATTTATGAATAAACTTGTCTTTATTCTTTATTTCCATAAAATAGTATAATCATAGATTGTCATACATAAATTGGGCCACTGCTTAGGGTGTTATAAGAGGCGATTAAGGGAACTTAATGAGCAGTAGGGTCCCTCTTAAAACATCACCTAAGCTTAACTGCGGTTGCCAACCCGCCTGCTAAGCGTGGCAACTACTGATAAAACCTCCCAATAGGGGTAGGACTATGTTCAGCAGTGGACAGTTAACGGCTGATATGATATGAAGATTACTGACAAGGCAAGTTCAACGTAGCGATTAGAAAATTGTTAGTTATCTACCTATTTATTTTTATTATTTCCCAATTTTTATTAGGAAAGCGGTAACCGTCGCCTATAGACATGAACAGTATCATGGGCATAACAGAGTATACTGTGTTACCCATGATACTCTTCATGCGTTGCCATTCTTGAGGACTATTTATTATACCAATATTAAGAGATATGACAATAAAATTAAAGGGTACTTCTGTACTCATCTTTCAAATCGAAACAGCTATGCAAGAATACTTCACCCAAGAAACACGAATACGACAGGGGTACCCAAGTAAATGAATTTGGTACTAAGTCTCACTCTGGTGGTAATTTGGTACATGAAAATACCTTATCCTAGATTAATATATAAAATTCTATTTATTCTTATTCACGTGAACATATTTGCGGAACGCAACTTGTATTAAGTGAAAGAGCCTTATTTTATTGGCTTCATTTAGATCGGATCATTAGCTAAAAGTTCTAAATATTTATGATATATTTTAGTAAGAAAAAGTAATTATAGTCATAAATCTCATGTAAATAGGTTGTGTACAGTCTATCTTATCATGGACTGTAATACCTGGTAAGCATTTGGCTCGCATAAATAGCGTGGTTAGTTTACAAACGGTTTGGTAATTGTGTAAATTGACATGAAATAATGCGGATACAAAGTCCCTTTAAGTGCAAGCCACATTGTGAGCTAAGCTAAGCAAACTAAAGTTTTAGTTTAGATTAGCTAATTTATATTAGCGTATATCTAACTATACGAAAAAGCAAAGATATGTAACTATAAAAGTAGAAATTAATTAAAAAACTAACAATTAAATTATAATTTTTTCCTACAAAGGAAGGATATAGTATCGATTATTAGTTGACGTTCATCTTTATGTGTGGAAGGGTTTCTTTTAACTCCTGCACAAAATAAAATGGTTAGCTTAGCTGCAATTATTGGATTACCTAACTCGTATAGTTTGGGGGGAAAGGGATTGTTAGTAATGGAGACTGAGAATCCCATTGCTAGCAATATGCCCAACCAGGTCTACCTCCTCGCGGTTTCCCCTGGAAACTATCATGGTTAATTCCTGATGAATTCATCATGATGGGCTAACTGGCCTTTTTTCATTCTCATCTATCACCCTTCACTGGTGCTCCGCCAGCGTATCCCGTTAGCGCAGGCGGGGTTACCATACCATTTTCACCCAGCAAAAAAAAAAATCGTATAGTTCACTTATATAATCTATCTAGAATAAAAAATGTCTACTTAATGCTGTATAGCATTCTCTCCCAGTCCTTCCTACAGTACAGTACTTACAATAATTCGTACTAAAACTGAAGTATAAAAAGATGCTATGCTTAAATTGTATAAAACAAAGTTTGTTTAGCTTAATTTAGCTCTCAGTGTAGTTTGTGCTTTACAAATTGCCAAAATAGATAAGTATTGTCTAGTTAATATGACTTCCTGATATCGAAGATGCTTAGAATTGGGTCTTCCAGGAGTTAAATTTCAATTATTCCCTTATAGTCATGTATGATAGTATCCATATCACTTAACAAAGAGGGTTGAAAACACTCAATCAAGTTTTTTTTTTGTGAAAATTTATGGAGCTCAAGTTTAAAATACGGAAAATCAAAACAATTTTTTTCTTATTAAAGGTCAGTGTATTTGTTGTAAGAAAATAGCGAATGGGTTTAAAGTTCCATAATATATTATATAGGGAGATATATTACCTAATTCATTCCTTTTGACTCGTGTAGTAATTAAAATTGTATACCTAGCATATTTTCATACATTTACAGCAAACGATTCTCTGTGTTTATTTCAAGCTCTAGATGCACGAGATATTTTATGAACCGCAATTTTATATGTTTGTTGAATAATTATGAAAACTCTACATGTGCTCATGCATATAAATACTCGTAAATAATTTGAAAATTATACATATATATGAATACAAGTTATATATATAAGTATATATATAAATGAATTTATGTGTATATACATAAAGTTTGCTGTCTCCGTGGCAAACGGTCAACACTAGGCTCCGAGTAATAATCTACTAACTGCCTGAAGATGCCTCGTTAGAGAACATGAAACACGCGACATGTGCATAGACAGAATAACGGTCAGAGATCGATGTCTAATAGAGAAGGTCGCAGAACTTCTACTAATAATAATAGTACTCAATCCTCAAATATTTGCAATCGCTCGTACGCATATATAGCCGAATTAGACAAAATAATTCTAATCAACAAACCAATGATATAGACTTCCGCAAAATTGAGTGAAATATAATAAATACGGTAAAATGTCAAAATATTACTTGCTTACATGTCATTTAATAGATGGACTTATAGACAGACAAATGTATTTACCGGACACACCAATCAACGTAGCGGCGACTTGATTCTTTTCTGTTATCTACATATACATACCTGAAACAAAAGACGGTACACCATAAATACAAAAGACAAATTACACGTACAAACACGCGAGCCATTAAACAAAACAACAGATAACGTTCAAATACAGGGCAAACAGTGAAAGATTGTGTATAGAACGCCAAGGTGTGGTGGAAATTCATTTTTCACGAAGTCGCCTGATATCAGCTAATGCTTTACGCCACTTCGTTCTACGGGCTCGACCGCCATTCTGATAGATAGGAAATGAAGACAGATTAACCTCGCGTGACTCATAAGGTTGCCGTAAACTAGACTAAGACAACGAGTTGGATAAATATTGCGTTACAATCAAAACAAAGTTTCGAAGCGCAAGGTAACATGTGGCTTCGTATGTTGCGCTTGAGTATGAACATGTCGGTAATATAATTTCAATTTTCCCGTAAAATTAAATATCTGCGGAGCTAGATAAATTCATGTTAACTTAAATAAAGTCTTGTATTTATTAGAATTATTTTCATAAAATACTAACATTCGATTAGGTACTAAACTGTTTATTAATATGTTGAAATAAATAATCCTTTTGTTCATGTGCGAAGATTGCTATCTATACCTCGATTACTGTTTTGGTTAGGCTAAGTAGAGGTATTTAAGCGCTATGGAAATACGCCGACTCACTGACGCATATAATAACATTGAACGCGGGCACCAGTTATGTTATGACCCATATTTGTACGTGCGTGCGTGCCGACAATCACGCTTTAGAACCAGTTTAATGTTTACACATATACAAGCTAATTATTATTTTTTTGTACCTTCTATCTGCTCGTCATAAAGTTATAGCTCTATTAAGAGCTGTTTATGTTTCACAACCATTTAACATAACAATTAGTATTAATGATATTACCATAAAATACTGCAATATTAAAATATACATAGGCTTTTAGATCTCTCTCTTCTCAGCGTTGTGGAAAATGGATATGAAAATTTAACGTTTATTAATCGAGTATTAAGTAGACGGAGAATAACAGTCAGCATTCATGTAATATTCAGATAAGGAAAGAAATGGAAATTTATTTTAGGGCGTATCACTGAATTCTCAAATTAACCTGCGTTTTACTGTAAAAGCCAAAAGCAACGTAACGTTAAAAATTAATACGAAACGCGAAACTCTCGTTTATTTTTATTTTGGGAATCATTTATTTTCGTCAAACAATTAGGCTGCGAGCCCGCGTCGCTCGCAAGGCCGGCGCGGCTCGGCGGAAGAAACTTCACGTCACATCGGCTCGCCCCATCCAAAAAAGGGTTGTTTTAACGCACTTTTTTTGTTGCATAATCCCACGCAACGCGCGAAGCCCATAGCCCCCGGATAATGCGCGCCACTCGACCGTCCGATGGTTTGAGTTTGAAATGTCATTTCCAGACTGGAGTAAATCCAGATTTGTTCGAAAGTGACTTTCTAATTCCGCTGGTGGTAAGAACTTGTGAAACGTTTACACGAGACCTGTAGCGGTCGCGAACAGTCCCGGCTAAGCCGATCCCGCCGGACGGGATTGTTGGCGAAAGTTGTATCGGTCGCGACCACCGCACACCACGACCGTCGCGTAACCCCTTCAGTGACGTCTACATATTAAGCGCTATACATTGATTCATTTCGCCACAGCCAAAATAAACTTTTGTACTTAAGCTAAAACAGAACCGTTGTTTCTACACTCTAATCCTTATAAACGCCAACCGTGAAAGTTGATTGTTAATCTGAAACGGATACTTTGTACCTACAGCGGTATTTACTGAAGTTGACTCGTTTCGCCCACGTTTAGTGAAATCCTTTAAGTCGTGGATCGTGATTGAAGGTTGGCTAAACAACTCTGTTGGAAAATTAGGTCAATGAACTAAGCGATGTATTATACTGTATAGCCCATTTGAGGACAGGGCAGCATGATTAGTTGAGGGTTAGTAGCAAGTAAAAGTTTAATTAAAATTCTGTTAGGTGTACATTAAGACAAGAATAATGGTTATGAACACTATATCTATGCAAAACTAATTCGTTCATTATACAACAAGATACATCTAAATGATCACTCAGTTTTCGGTAGTCAAACGCCTTCGAAATACAGACGAATAAAATAAGCAGATATCTGTAGATATTATTATTTTACTTTGTTACAAAGGAAAGCTTTTAGAGTTCACTAGAAGGTATATGTCTTTATGTATGAGATAAGCAACTATAGTGTATAGATTATTATAATAGATATCTTAATTCATATTACTGAACTCAAATTATACTCATTTGTAGTACAAGTACATGGCTCTTCGTATGTAAGTACCTATTTTAAGATTAAATGAGAAATTTTGCGATGCGTTGATCGCTTAATGTATACAAATATGCTTGTCTTATAGGGAGAAAGGGAGGAGACTGTTAATTTGTTGGTAATATGTTAGTTTTTATTTCTAGCAATATGAATTGTCAAATCAAACCTGACTCCATCCTCGTTTATATCTCAATGGTGCCCTGCCTTTGTATGAAATTAGTTAAAAAAATAAACTGTATTTTATGCTATAATTTGTAATTGTAGTATATTTTTATACATATATAAAGGATATAATGAAATTTTATAATTCTATTTAAGTTATATAACGCTTCTAAAGATAGACTCAGCATTTCAGCAATATATTTTGAATTGTGTTTAATAAAGTTAAAATATAATATGATATTATATAGATGAAACACTAACACAATTCATCAAGCCATCTTGAATAGAATAGAGGATGTTGAGAAATTATTTGGTATTAGAATTGGATTTGAGGTATCGCTCAGTTTGTTTGCTCCTATCAAAAGCTAGTAAACCTTTATTAACCAACAAGACGGCAAACATAACCATTAATTCGAATTTGTCGAAGATCCCCGTTTCGTTGTAATATGATAGATTGCATGAAGTAATCGATTCACGGAATTCGGACGAAAAGCAGAATGGGTAGCTTACAAGGCAATCAGAGGGCAGCAGGAGGCTTTATTAACTCGTCAGGGTAGAGCGGGCTAATCAATCGCTGCTCGCGTGTCTACCACGCTATCTGTCTTTGCCCGATTTCACCCAGATAACGCCGTCGACGTAAGATTACCTACGTATACGGGAATGGCCCATTTATAAAATTAACTTCTTTTATCTTCCCAAATAGACAGTATTAGGGGGAGTAAATAAGTCTAAAGTGCTTCGTAGGAAATGAATAGGCCGATATTAATGCTCGATCGGCTTCCTTATACTTCGTATATTCGTGAAGGCGACGTGTAAAGAATCTAAGCCACTAGAGAAATATTGTGATTTTTATCGGCGTCATACTTGTTCCGTGCCAGAAATTGTGTATATACGTATTTATGTAATAAATAAGTGTAACTTTGTTTGCATGTTGGTTTTTGGTGCCAAAGTATTGACGTGTGTTGCCGGGTTTTCAATTTAAATTTTACGGGAAAAAAAAATAAAATACAATTATAGATTACCATTTATTAGGGGTATAGATAAAAAAATGGATATTAAAAATGACTACTACAAAATTTTGCGTTTTATTATATATATAATGTTATTTCGAAATACTTTAAATACTCGATTATTAAACCTTTCCATTTCCTATTTCGAATTCAATAAAATTTATAAAAAAATATGATTTCTTTAAG
Source organism: Galleria mellonella (assembly GCF_026898425.1). NCBI lineage: Eukaryota > Metazoa > Arthropoda > Insecta > Lepidoptera > Pyralidae > Galleria > Galleria mellonella. The sequence goes on along the minus strand of NW_026442042.1, from coordinate 2,804,101 downwards.
TTAATGATATCCTTTGTTATTATCAAATCAGAATGAATATTTAGAGGATAATGCCCCAAAATATGTAGATTCAGATCGAGAATCAAACTGATAAACTAAAGCATCGTATCTAGCTATCACAGTACCGTGGATGAATCTATTAGAAATAGTTCTGATTATTATTCTTAATATTCTTCCTCATTCCTTCCTTTCTCATACGTGTCGTAACAGGCGACTAAGCGAGGACGAGGGATGGGCTGTGTCAGTGTCTCGTGAATCAGTAAGTACATTAAGACTCCTATGTCTACACATTTCCCAAATTTCATGTAAATCTGTTTAGTAGTTTTTGCATGAGAGCACATTTTGAACAAATATCCATCAGTCCATCATTACAAACTTAAGCAATTATTATATTAATAGGATTAACAGTATTTGTTTACCCTTTTTTGGTATATGTAGATTTTTTCGTGTGATACCTCAAAATCAATGAGATATATATAAAAGTCAATATAGACACAGTAATGTATTCGCCAAAGTCAGAGTTTAACTTAAAAGCAAGAGATTTCTAACTTTAATATATGTAAAATCTCAAATTTACGTATTGAAACGCGTTTAAACATGACAACAAAGTTGCTCGAAGCAATGAAAAATACTTTATACACTTCAGAATTTTCTAGTTTTCATAAATCACCGAGCGCTGAATGCCAGAGCGGGAGAAGTTTAAAAGTAAAGTCGGGTAAATTCTCAGCGGAACTTTCTATGAGATTAAAGTCATAATTTAGTTGATGAGGGGCATTATGTTGTCGAATATGAAACTGAGTGTACCCCATTTAGAGAACTGGTTTCCTTAAATGGCAACACACAGAAATTGAAAGCAGAAAGTACCTCTAGGGTCGAGATAATTCCTAAGTATCGTTTATTTGGAATAACCGTACATCTCCGAGATAGGAAAAGGGACTGGATCATTAACGTCAACGCGGATCCGGAGGCAGTTTACGCGCACCGATACCTTTAAGGTATTTACAAAACGGCTAAACGGGCGCAATCTAGACAGGCGCAATGAAAAAACGCGGCACCCCGCGTAATCCTGGCGAAATACCCTTTAAGAGCTTCACAATTTAATGCTAAGTATCGCAGTTTCAAGACGACGGTGAGCCGATCCTCTGGAGAGGGTTGAAAAAAATGATACAGGGAAAGGTAGGACGAGAGGGGGCAATCACGGTTAGTTAGCGGGCCACCTGCTCCGGGTTGCGATAACACTTAAGGTGTTTTACGTCAATTCTAAGTTTTTATACGAGCATACTGCTCCAGTTCCTTACAAGAGAGCGTATACTCAACAAGTTCAAGTTAGTTCAACTTGTTCAACTGAATTTGTTTGGTTAGTTCTGAGTAGTTATTAAAAAGTGAAATATTATTAATTAATAAGTAACATAAACTGTACAAAGTTGTCGGCTAATATGAATATAAGAGTAATACCTGCGATAAGTAATTAGTATATTTTATTCAAGTGACAAATCAGTTGATTTGGCTAGGTAACGATAGTCAAAGTGATAGAATATTCTGACAATGTATTTGTATGACCTTAAAAATATAGAAAAAAATTGGCTATACAGTGCTTTCTTACTTCGTGATAGTAGAAAAAGAACTGGTAGAACTAGAAGAAGTACCTAATCGTTAGAGATCGAAGAGGTAAGTAAGGTGAAACGATTAAAACTTCTTAAGCGTACAATGGCAACTTCCTAAAAATTTTTATAGCGATATATGAGCAGCTAAAGTTCAACGGCAGCCAAGAGGAAGAATATAATTTAGATTTAAGCGTTTGTTCCATTGAAACAATGTCGTATAATTGTAGATATGGGGCGATTTATCAATTAAGATATTTTGTAATATGCAAACAAATATAAGAGAGACGAATGAAGAATCTAATATTTATTAAGTTAAAAATGATAATTTTAATTAATTATAATACTGAAATTATTATTATAACATTTTTAACGCTACCTGTACTACAAAAGTCAATGTTATTCCATGTACAGAGTGTAATAAGCCGGAAAATTCAAAATATATACGCGCTATAAACATAATCAGTTTTATTAATCAGTATATACGTAGTTTCAAGCAATTTATTGGACAGTGTGAGCTCGTTAAGAGGATGAGCGCTAAAGCTTTCAGTTTAAATAATGTGTGCGTATCTCATTTATTTTATACAAACATAAACAACTTTACTATGACATGTGTATTTGAAAATAGGGATATATTTTTGTTTACAAATGTGGTAAGCAATGAATCAAATTACATATTAACTCCATGAGCGAGTTGTTGTTAGTAGCAAATGGACAATAAACCAAATTGATTGCTCTAATAAGTCACGTAAATTACTAATTGAAATACAATGGGTACCCTAATAATTTACTTATATTAAGTGAGTTTATATAAATACCTACTAATTTAGAATAGTATGTGTATAAATTTTATTAAATTGTGTGTATTCATGAGTATTACACTTATTTGATCGTTGTTGCTCTGAATGTTTGTCTACGTATAAATAATTGTTAGTAATTGTCATGAACTTAATGGTCAAGGAATGGGCAGCAGCGTCCCTTTTAAAACATCACCAAATCATAACTGCGGTTGCAAACAATTATGGGGAAGGTTTATGTTCCGCAGTGGATAGTTAAGGGCTGATATGATGATGTGGATATGATGATGATGATATGATGAATTATCATGAAGTTTTGTACACACGTAGTGTTTGGTATAAACAAGGATATAGACTCATTCCTTTTTTAATAGTAAGGAAATTTTGTTTAAACTGACATATATATATATATATATATATATAATTCAATCCAATAAAAAAGTAAAAGCAAGCTGGACGTTCTTAAAGTCAAGTCGTATAATGAAATGGTAGTAACGTAGGAAACAGTTACTTCCGACTGTTAAAGTCGGTTAAGCAATAAAAGTTCTTCACACGTTATGAACGACATTTTAATTTACAACAGGAACAAAGTGTATGTGCAATACATTTGACGTAGGTAGCTCTTGTATGGGCTATTCGTTTGCTTTACTACTTGGTGCTATTAGTCACTTCACTGTACGTTACTAAGTATTAATTGTTAGTACTGACTTACTTTGTACTTAGAACACCACGTAGTCATTTTCTTTGTTATATACATAGAAATTCATTGTTGCACCAACAGTGTCTGTGTGTCACTTATTTTATGTAACCTGAATGGCAAATCCCAACTAGATGGAGCGACAACTTCAAATGCATTACAAGGAGACAGTGGATGCAAGTGGCTCAGGACTGTTCTTTATAGCAGTAAATGGGGAGGTCTATGTTCAGCAGTGGACAGATAACGGCTAATATGATAATGAATGGCGAACAAACTAACGGCCAAACTATTGGTACGTGGTAACCATCGACTATAGGCAAGAACAGCATCGTGCGGTTTATAGATCATTATATCATTTAGTAGTACTTCTCATGCGTCGCTATTTTTCATTTTATTTGTTGTATATTTTGCACATTCATTTTATATCATACAAATTGATATAGCTATGCAAGCATAGGTTTTTGGTTACAATTTATGTGCAAAGTTATATTGGTGCATCGCGGAAAAATACGAAAAATACTGGTAATTTTTATTCAAAACGAATGTGTATTAGTTTGTCAGCAACAAGATACTATCGTTTACCGCTTTTTTTATCTGTTTATGGACAAAAGAAAAATATCCCGTCATTATAAAATCTACAAAATTGGGCATGTCGTAAAGAAGCAAACCTAGATGATAGGAAGAAATAAATTAATGTGGAGGAAGCTACGGTAATGCAGACTATCAGTCCTATTGCTAGCTATATACCCTATTAGGTTGACCTTTGCGTGGTTCTCTCTGGAAACCCTCGGGTTGAATTCCAGGTGTAACCATCACGATGGGCAAACTGACCTGCTTTTTCATTCTCACCTATCAACCCTTACTGGTGCCCCGCCAGCGAGCAGCCAAAAAACCCCAACAAGAAATAAGCATGACATTTGTTTATTTACTGTAAAGCACAAATGTTGTTGTATTTGTAATTATGAAAGAAGTGCTAGAGAATGCTATCAGCATTCTCTAGCACTTCTTTCGTAATTCGTAAAAGTGTGTATGTGTGTGTATAACAAATATTCATATTAATCTCAAAACATTTTTATTTTATATTAAAGTAGCCCAAAGTTTTTTCATTTACAAAGTAAAAGAAAAGATCTTTTCAATCAATTTAACACGATTCGAGATAGGAATCCTTTGGGAAAATAAGGTAAGTACTTAAACTTTTGCTTTATCTAAAAGAGAAATAATAACAAAGGTTTAGAGTACGCTAAAGTAATCGTAGTATCCCATTCCTAGTAATGGCAGCCACTGAATTAATTAGCTGGTATTGAATAGAGTGGCAGGTGTGAATGGAGCTTTACAACACTATTAAGCTACGAGTACATGGTCGTTGGTCGATGGATTGTGTATTTCGATTCGATTTTATTTTTACAGTTTATTTTTCTATGCAACTTAGAATGGCAATCAAGGTGATGGCCCTAATATAATGGTTAATGCGACTAATTTTAATACAGAGAAAAATTGGAAAAATTCCCAGGAAAAATGTAAAAACATCATTTTTATTTTTTTCATACAATAGGTTTGATAGTACGATGTCCGTCGAATCAGCCAGTTATAAATAAAAAAATAAAAAAAAAATCAAAAAGGAGGTTCTCAACTGGACCGCGTTTCTTTGTATACATTATTGTCACCTAATATTTTCGTTAATTGTGAAATGATTTTATTTGAATATACTATATTGAAATACGAATAATTCCCGAAGTAATTTAATATATTCTGGCAAATTCAATGCTGACGTATATATAAAGAAGCGATTGGTCAACTATATGGACGCAAACCACTGTTAGAAAACAGGCGTAAAATCAAAACCTTGCTCTGCTACTTTCATATTTCTCTAAATAAAAAAATGCTGACTATAATATTTTAATCATATATATTTAATATTTTATAGAATTTACAAACTTTTAGCGTTGTGTGTGTGAAATATTCATCAGTCTAATACACAATTTAGTAACTGACATAAACCTTTGATATTAAACTCACAGAGAATTTGATATTGATATAATTTATGTTAATTTGAATTCCCGGAAAACTCGTACGTCATAATATAAGTCCTCAAAAAAGGAGTTTTAGAATTTTGGCATATTAATCTGTCTCTGTGATGAATGGTTAAAATTTTTTCTGAGGGAGACTGTTAAAACTCGTCTGCATGGGTACCTCTGTTCAACTTTTATTTTCGCCGCCAAAGTGCGTTTGCATTGCTGTGTTTTAGATTTATTATCATCATCATCATATCAGCCGTTAACTGTCCACTATAGAACTGAATGACACCGAAGCTAGTGATTATCATGCTTGACAGGCGGGTTGGCAACAGCAGATAGGCTTTTGGCGATGTTTTAAGAGAGACGCTGTAGCTCCATGATCGACCATTAAGTTTTCTTAGTCGCATTTATCGACACTGCTGAACTATTCAATGTCAGGATCATACGATACGAGCTGTATTTTGGATTGAAAGACATTTTAGGTCTCAGGAATGGTAATCCATAAAGTACTATGAATGTTATGTATTCTACGATGTTCACATCTAAAGGTGACCGTTACCAGTTCCAATCGAGTGAGCTTCGCATAATAAAAACTAATAATCCGGTGATAGCTATAACCTTTATATAAAACAATAAATGTACCGGAAGAAAGAAATATTAGTTAGGAAAATGCTGCATGAAAAAAAGATAATTAAAGTTAAATTTAAGTTAAATCAAAGTTAACTTGAGAAAAAAATTTTTTTACTCAAGTTAACTTTGAATTAAGCAATTTTTAATAGTAATTTATTTCATTCGGATCATTATTTCAGCTAAGAAAAACCGTGAAAACTCAGCTTGCTTTTTCAAAAAGTTAAATTATATAAATAATGAATTTATGTGAATACAAACTACTAAGCAGTAACAGATCATAAAATGTAAAATACATTGTATATAATTAAAATAAATCATTTGCAGTGACCAGAACAGATCAGTCCCTACAGGCAGCATCCGTTCACAAGTATGACGAATAAGTCAACCATCATTGCGCTCAACCATATTTTAGGGAATTAAATAACCCAGCTCATTACGTCACTACCTGTCTGGATATTTTAGTGAGCATGATTTACTCAAGGTCCCCAACCACATAATAGCCGAATTAAAATAATTTCATACTACATACTTCAAACAGTTATAGTAACCATTCGTGAAAATATTATACAATGAAAAACAAATATATGTGATAGTAAACTTGTGGTATTATATTTCTTATGGAAGCCTCTTTTATAGGTATAATGATATGTAATTACTGGTATTATTCAAAGATACATATTGTAAAATAGTCCCTATTATTATTGAGATATTCTATGTATGCAAATTACACCCTTGTTAGTACTACTATAAAATTATATTCAAACCACGCTTAGTTGATACATTAACCGTGTCGTGCCGTTTAATCAAATCGCTTTCCAAATAAATGGAGCGTAGACGAATCAATAACGAGAATTCAATTTACAATTCTACGTACATCACTGACGTATCAATTGTTCAATCTAAGCGAAGATAGATAAACGCACAGATCCAATGATGCTTTCCGATGAAAAAGACGAGATTCATCGATAGGATGCGCCAGTCCCGAAGTGAAAAATGTACATTTGGATGGCGTTAATTCGTTTAATTTCCGGTGAGAGGGTCGAGGGGGGCTGGCGAGTCCGCCCAGATTAATTCAGCGCCGGGCCTGTCACAGATAAGGACACTGAAATAAATTGAAAATGTTCAGAGATTGATTTGAATATTCTCCAGGATATATTCAAGGTGGCTACCACCAAATACTGATAAACCGCATTCTTATTCCAAATATTTTAGCTTATCATCAGAAAAATACTGCGACGTTACAAAGAAATTAAACTTTGCTAGTTGTTCGGAATAAGAGGAAACTCAAATTATATTACCTCGAGTACACAGCAACAAATTGCAATTTAGCTAATTCTCTTAGTAGGATATGATAAATTGTGCCCATTTTATATAATAATGAAAGAATTCGATAGTTCACAAATATCTAAATCTGAAATTTGTCTATTAAATTGCTTATAAAATGGGTAAATTAATGCAATCGCCGCGAGTGAGTCGAGATGGGAGACATCGTTGGAAGCGCTCGTGATCCGAATGTCAAATGAAGTCTATAGGCACCCTCAGAGACCCCGAGGCTTCGGCTCGCTTCTGCCAGTCCGACCCACCATTTACATATTGCGATTTTGTATCGATAACAATTAGGAGCCGAACATTTTTCGTGTACTGCTTAACAATCGGTTGGCAAAGCAGTAAATGCTTTTAGAATCATTATTCATTCATTTATAGAATTTTCAGGTAAAACGCGACAATAGGTATGTTGAAAATAAAACGACTAAAGTAGCGAATGAATATACATGGCAATGAGAATTTAGTGTCGTATTCCAATGTGGAGAATCAAAACATCCGAACATGAAACAAATTGATTGCTGCAGAGGTGCCCGGTAGGAGCCAAACTAGCTACAGGCAAACGGCAGATTGGTAATAGCGCATGCTAAACTTATTAGCCAAACGGAAAATGGCATTATCAAACGGACTGCAGTCCAGCCTCCCGTAAAACTACATTCGTACGTTAAAGTTGACACTGGCGCACTAAGTGATTGTTGCGACCAATCAAACGCTGGCTTAATTGACTACACTCGGCACAAACAAGATTGAATTTAAACGGACAAGATAAAATGATAGAAAGTAATTTTGACGTAGATCCAGAGTTTTTAATTCGAAAAGATGACAAACGGTCGACATTCAGTGAAATGGCCGCTTCGAAAACGTTAAAACAATTTATCCTAGGTAATCCAGAAGTGTCAGACGATAATAAGAGTGACGTTTAGAGCGGGCGGGCGCGGCGGTTAATTCTGCAGCGGCAGTGTCGACCGATTGTGACACGAACTAAACCCTGTTGCCACCAGTAAACCCATCAGGTGGGAGTTGTCCCGATCTAATATTGTAGAGGCACTGAATGGCAGATCACTTGACTTTGTTGCGAAATGGATGCTTATCCATTATTTTTATTATGATATATTGTTGCACTCTATGTTTTTAAATATCTTACAGAGGTTTTATAAATTTGTTTTCTCACACGAGTAAAGCAATGTCCACTTTATATAGCCATTACAGAAGAAAAGAACTGTGTCATTACGTTAACTACAAGATTCATATCCAGAACAGAGCAATTATTCGCATTCTGCTAACAAAGACGTAGGTAGTAGAGAGCTGCACAAAGAGACCATTTCATAAGTTCGTCGCGTTACTGACGATAGTTATCTGAACGCAACTAGTGTCGGTGTAAGTCCTAAGAGTACTTTGTAACTTACGTACTAAAATTCAGCTTTTACTTTATATTTGTATTTAAATCTTTTTATGTCAAGAATGTACAATATATCAAACATACACACTATACATAAATATAGATAAATTTATGTTTCTATTATTTATTTATTAGATGCATAATACACTTTTATAACAAAGCATTTAACAGTGTTAATTCAGACTATATGTATAATGACAAGTTGCAAGGTCAGATTAACAGAATACCTTATATTTCATTATCAAATAAATATTAGATATAAACTAAATATGTAAGTTGTTTTATGGGTTTTTTTTTGTAAGTTTTTTAAGGACTAAATTAAAAGTACCCGTAACCGGCAAGCGTGTATGAAAAGATTGATGAACGTGGAAAAAGCGAAAGAGGTTTCATTGAATCGAAGCATTTGGCGTTCCATTGTTTCTGCCTACCCTAATGGGAGACAGGCGTGACAGATATGTATGTATGTTGTTTTATGAATGTATGATATTATAATGAAAAAAAAAGTTAAATAAAAAAGAAACTATTGTGATTAATATATCATTTTAACGTTTTACTATATATTTTATTTTACATTATATATTTTACATATATAGAAATTACTTCAGATTCTTGAAGTTTCTTTGTCATGTTTTAGTAATTTTTTTTTGTATGATCATCTGTCTGTATCCCGCGTCATACATACAAATATATGTCTGTTTAGTCATCATGAAGCAGGTGTCTCTTTCAAATAATACATTATCGAAAAAACTTTTATGACACTGCTAAATGTTGAATGGTCATAATAATTCCATCAAGGCAAGGTACTAACATTATAATAGTTACAGTTTACGCAGCAAACCCATTGGTAGCTATGCCGGAAACATGGCCACGGAATTCCCTACGAGGATTACAGCCAAGAGAGAAAAGTAAGACGATTAATCCCACTGGATGCGAGTGTCTGAGAATTTATTATAAAATGCTTTCGTTCTGTGGCTTCAAAGTGCACTGGTGTATTTGCAGTTATCGAACTTAACTGGAATTGTAGTTTATAGAGATTATCAAACTTAATAACAGTTTTAATGGTTAAATTTTTCAATTATATTTCAACTGTTGATTGTTTCTTTAACTTTGCTGGTTTAAGGTGGATTATATTACACTTTATTTTTGTTTGATTTTGGTTTCGATTCATTGTACGTCAATATGGTATTTTTTTATTATACATAATACTTTTTATTTCTAGTGTTTTAATTACATACGAGTACGTATATAAATTTTATTATTATATAATATGATAAAATTACGCGTTCTATCATAAAAAACTATTTTAATCAAACAATACAGTCCACTAAAAAAAAAAAAAACATTAAAATTACTCGTAACAATCAATTTGAAAGTACAAATTTTCTCATATATATCTGAATCTGATTATCTAGTAAGGACATTACTATATGCCACATTATAGGTTTACAGTTGAGAAAATATTGTCAATAATCCTAAACAGAATTCGATAGTATCTCACAGAAATATCCTTTTATATGTATCCGTTCGTTCAAGCTTGGTATTTTTTTTATTTCTTGTTAACCATTAAAAAGGGGTCGTAACCTGAATTTTAATATACAACTAAATTAACACAAATAAAAAGCTTTTAATTCGTTGTCCTTACAAGCCACCACAAAGTTCTTTTATCGTATTAGCACAAAAGTAGCAGACAAACTCTAATGGTATTGTTTTATTAAAAAAATAGAAAATAAAGATACAAAGCATGAAATTATTTCACAACCTATTATTATTTAATGCAACTTAAGAAAACATAATAGACACTTATTTGTATTTGGCTGCACGTACTGCCACATAAAAGTGACCTCAATACGATAAATAACAGTCATTGTGTGATTGCCATGAAACCTTTTCAAGAATCGCGTGACAAAATGAATGAACTAATACTTTTTAGTTGCCACATAAAAGGTTATTTAGTGCTATCGATATTTTTACGTAGCTTCACAAAAATGTGTTCAATAGGCTAAATGTCGGGTACCCACCTGTTTAAATGTCAGCTGACAAAGCTTGGCATGTTAGTATTACGACCTAGTTTACAAATATAGTATGATGACTGATGAATTTAATCAACACACATACGGACTTGTTCACTCCTAAGGTTAAATCTCTATGAGGTAATTTCCAAATATTAATTGGAATTTGATGACTTTTAGGAACGTTCATAGAGACTACACCTGTCATTAAAATCTTATTACAACATTTCTTATGAGTCACTAATCTCTAATCTATATTGTGGCATGCACTGTTTGAACAAAATAATACTAATCAGGTACCTTATGATAAAAACTTTTGCAAACTAAGACAGATATAAATTCAATAATATATATTATTTAAACTGATTGTAGATGGCATAAGTAATCATCATTTGTGTTTGTTAATATAATAATAACTATGCTTGCTATTTTAATAAAAATGAAAAGATAACAGTCTGGAAAAGCCAAAAGCGATTTTGAAATACAACGTTACAGAATTGCCATTGGAATTAGACTTTTCAATTCATGTCTTTTCCTATTCCTGTACATTATTACTAAGTCTATGCTAGTATAGTATACTAGTACTATACTAGTATAGTATAGTCTATTTTGTATTCCTACTTGGCATAAAACTTTTTGAAATATTTAATTTATAATTAATAATAAAATGAAAAAAGTTCATTCACATCTGAAACATTCATAATTTTAGAAAAAAAAAAACAGACAATGAAATTGATGGAAACAGTTGAGAAAATCGAATTAACGGATCGTAATACCGAGATAAACTTAGCTCCGATGTTTTGTTTACCGAAATTTGATATGGAATTTTACTAACAGACGGCTGTAAGTCCCGCCCTAAGTCAACATTTTACTGTGGCTCACGAGATTACAGTGTTTGTGTTTTTATTCCTCGATATTTTAGCCACGTTTCAGTCGCAACGGTCACAGTACGCAGTAAGGGAATGTGGGGAGACAAAGAGAATTATACAAAGTAACAGCTTTTACTTTAGTAAAGTAAATAACATTAAAATACTATAGTTTTTATGCATCTATGAGTATAAAAACCTGAGATAAAAATAGTAATACTGTACATATTTAATTATATTATAATATATTTTCTTATAAAAAATTATATTAATTATACAATATATTAAGTCAAAACGTGATATTGAGTAAGCCTTCCTCAAGAAATTACTTATCAAATGCATAAAGAATTATTCCAATCCAACTGGTCGTTTCAGAGATTAACGTGTCCAAACAAACTCTTCTGCTTTATTATTATATTAGTACACATATACAAAGCCGAGGTACCTAAGTTGCTAGCAGTGGAAATGTGTACCAAGACTTTTTGATTTAGATATTAATAATTATTTAAAAAAAATAAGTATTGTTTATTTTATTTCTTACGTCGGTTTGTAAATCTTTAATCCATTAGCTATGACATACATTCCCTTATAATATACAAAAACCGTAGTACGTACCAGGTAGGAAAAATACATATACCATTAGACGAATTGAATAAAAGCAAATAACATTCCGCTAAATCTAAAATATACGCCTCTTGAATATCCTATCAAGAGATTTCCCTGGTAACTCTGTGAATTTCATAAGAATTATTAAGGCTTATTCGAATAATGTAATTTTAGGTATGTATGTGCATATTTATGGATAATGTAAGATATAACAATAATAATATAGTATTTATGGATGGGTAAATAAATTGGATGGACATTTTGTTCGTACGCAAAATTTCCTTTTGTATAAACCGTATACTTGCATAACACACGTGTGCGTTGTAGCATGTAATTTTCGGGGTTTCATTATGGCCGGATTAAAATTTGCGCCGAGGATTAGTCTCTCTTCGAACTTAAAAGCCTGAGAAGAGGAGATAAACATAAAAGGATTTTTTTTTTCTGAGGACAAAATGTCCGTCATCTGGATTTTGGACTTAATTCCTTACCAATATTATAAATGTGAAAGTGAATTTAGTATGCTATCTTGCTGTCTGGGCGGCTTAACCAAACGCTATGAGATTCGGTATTTTATTTTATTTTTATTTTATTTTATACAAAAATCCACAGCTCTTAAAAATAACTTACATGCTAAGTCTCTTATGAATACAGCCAATAACGGATTATACTTATACAAACAAAAATTTTGATTCCATAGCGAGGTAGGCAAGTTAGAGTGGGTGTATGCAAGTAATATAAGCACATGTATGAAAGGAACCCATATATAATAGTGAGTGTCCATAAAGTTAAGTTAATTGATATATAAAATAATTAAAATTCATGTTGTTAAAGTTCAGATATTGACAGCAATGATATACACATAATATATGGAATGGAGAAAGACGTAAGGTACTTTTTATTTCGGTTAATCAACATATCTCGTTTAGGTAAACGCAATCGCGGGCAAAAGACGTGTTCAATATAATACGAAAAGGTAAGTATAAGAAATCAATATGATCAACAAGATGAAATAGAACTGAATTATACTGTAGAAATCACAATTTCTCGAGACACTTTATGACGCTGTCGATAAAATAGTGATCAATTTGTATTCGGAACATTCAGTTTTAAATCCCGTGACAGTTTTAGAGTATCCTTTTGATAATATAAATTTCTAGTACATCATTTCAACCGTTAACTGTCCACTGCTGAACAAAAGCCTTTCCCATAAGGGGAGTTTTGCCAATAGTTGCCACTCTTAGCAATAGTTGGGTTGGCAACTATAGTTAGGCTTTTAGAAACGTTTTAAGAGGAATGCCGGAAGGAAGGGAAGGCTTATTCTATGTCGGAACCACATGAACGTACTTTGTACATACTAGTATATTTTAAAGACGATTTAAAAAAGAGAAGGTCCTTAATTCATTTGTATATCTTAAGAGATATTTTCACCATCTGAACAAATTCTGATTATTCTTTTTGCAATTATGTTTACTGACGTTTTGATTCCACGCTATTTATTTTATTGAGAATCTTGTTTCTTCCAAGTGTGTTGAAAATGAAATAAAAGAGGTAGCGAAATATATAGAATTATGATATACTCAGATACATAATTGCACTTGCTAGTAATATTTCTTATTTTGGTTATTTAAACTTTATTGACCAATAAAGTGTAGTACAAAAGGTGGGTTTATGCTATAGGCTATCTCTTTTATCACGTTGTCTTATCGAAAACTTGTCTATTGTGATGAATTCCAGACGAATTCATTACGATAGACCAAGTTAGCAGACTTCAATTTCATCTACCATATCCCGCTGGTTCCAGTCTACATCAGTAACGTAGAACAGTTAGTATTATTTTCATCCCTTGAAAATGTTAAAGGAAAACTATACACATATAGATAAGGAGAAAAGCTTGCTATAGTACATAATAATCAAAGTTTATTCCGAGCGTATTAATATTATCAACTATATGGAAGCTACTCAATCTAATTGTAAATTCATTTTCTGTAACGTCGGCATGACATTCTAATTTAATCCTATATGTCACTGTCAAATTAGAGACACTAAACCATAGGCATATCACCGCAGTGACATTTCTGAGCATGAGGGGAACAAATGGATCTGACATTCAGTAAGTATTTCAGCGACCTTGGCTGTACCGTAATATAGGGTAAGCAAAGGGTTGCCTACTCCAATTACGCGTGCGTAATATTATAGCCATCGGTTTTCAACTCTGTTCTTCTTACAAACTGAGTGACGTTATAAATTACGATAATTATTTACTCGGTAAAATTTATTCGATGAGAATAAAGTAAAATTTTACTGCGGCCTGTTTTTATTATTTACATTTTCCTACTTATCACGGCCAAACGAATATAAAAGTCTATTCGAATTATTGTAATTATTCAACAAACTTAAGGAAAAATATCGTTGGACTAAAATACATTTTACGTTCCAAAGTATTTCGCTTGGTCCATTAGGAAATTGTCGTCCCTATAATTTCCGTTGTTTATTATTAACTAAAGAAATAAAGAACAACTGCTCCATGATATGCGATGACGGACGCGCAATTTGCCAAGTTGCGATAGGCTCCAAAAGAAATACGAAAATAGGAAAACTTAAAAGGGAATAACTTACAGTTTCGAACTATCTAGACAACGATACGAAGTTTTGTTCTCGGAGGAAACGGCAGGCCGGGGGCGGGGAGTGACGTCACTACTGACGGTGTAAATAATTGCTCTGTCGAACACACCTGCCGAGAAAGAAAATTAAGCGAAACGCAATTTGACTGAGTGATGAAGCACCCAGAGTGGATCAGTTTAATGAGGAGCTACGAACGAAAAATTGTTCTTGTATAATAAATTCATAATCTCATTTACATTATTAACGCCAACCATTTATTCTCACATAATTATTCACAAATTAGGAGCTAAATGAAAAATCCTGGAGGCTTTTGTAAGAATGTTTCTAAAATTGTAAATTTTTTATGCAATGGAATTGCATGAGACGCAGGTACCCACATTTTGAGTCGCACTACAACAACAATTTAGTCGCACAACACTCGCCGCACAATCTCGTTTATGTGCCCCTTGCATGATAACCCCCCCTAAAGACGACTATACTAACGCCAATCAAGTCTCGAGATCTCGTAAAAAGACTCTTTTATCCAAATTACTATCGGATTACTTTTTATTCGAGCCAAATAACCCACTTCGGATAATTAGCGATAACAGTTACGCTTCGCAGCCAGAGAAATGAAAGTTTGTCGCAAATTTTTCGCTGGTCAAATTGCAAAGGTAACAGCGCGGGCCGAGTGTGTTTATTAACAAATTCATAAATATTGACTTGCGAATAAAACGGTGGCGAACTGGTGCTCCCCAAACGCGAACGAGCAAACACGGTCCATATTTTCATGGGATTCAAATAAAAATAAAGTGGATGACCAGAGGCGGTCTAATTTAATATGAGCGTGGGACATTTCGTCATGTGGGTGATGTACCTGCTTTTTATTGTCAAGCCTGTATGAATACAAAAATGTATCTCGGGACGGTCGCTTGTCAGCTGTTAAACAGTTTTATTATTTGTCGGACGTCCATCGGCGAGTCTATTTGCATAATTGAACAGCCACTTGGAGGCACTAGTATTGTTATACTCTGCCGTGTCATTTGTCAGATTCCCCGTATCATTTATGCATGTGGCTCATAACGAGAGCCGTGTTGGTTTTCTGGACTATTCATTATTTCACCTTTTGTTGTTTGTTATCAGCCAGAGGTTTGTTTTAGATGTTTCTACTACAAATATTGTGCCTGATGGTCTTACTTGATCATCAACACATGTAGCAAAACCTCACATCTTTACGTAAAAGAAGGTCAATTTGAAATTTTATACAAAGCTTAGGTTTCTTATGTAACCTAAACTCCAACTAAGAATGGTTTATTTTGGTAAAACAGGCATTTCACACAAGCAAAACTTTAAAAAGTACTTTAGATATATTATAATGACGACTTCGGTATAAATGAATGCATTTTTGTAACATAAAATTGAACGGATTTAAAATGGAATTTGGTTAGTTAAAATAAATATTTGCTTTTTGTGGGACTGCAACAAGTTGAAATTGACTGTTTCAAACATAGTTCACATGGTAATAAAATAGATTACATGCCAGATTGAAGTCATATTTACATGAACCTTTAGGAAAATATAAAAAAGGGTTTTCAGATAAGATTTTAAATTTAAATTACGATCCGTTTAATGTTCTAAAAGACTTTTAAGCAAACATAAAAGCGAAAACGTTTTACACATCGTTGTTGTTGTTACTGAGCTGTGAACCAGTTCAAACACGGACTAATGAGGTTAAGTACCTATTTGTGCGCGCCAATCAAACTTCTCGATCGATTGTTTGTAAAACTAGGTAAGAAGCGATCTCGATTAGATCACAACAATAAAAGTCCTATTAAACTTGTAGATATACACAAAAAGTAAGCTTTATCTTGCAGACGTTAGGATTTAATGGTACGACGCGATGTAGTCACTCGACATACAGTGTGACTAACTTATCTGTGAACTGACAAAAATTATAATAACTACAGCCGCCATGTTGGTATTACTATTAAAATAATCAAAATAATTTATTATTTTATCAAAATATATAATAAAAAGACTTTTTTAAGGAAGGTTATTTTAATTAGTGTTTTTTTTTTAATTATATTATACACAATAGGTTATTTTTCACTGTATTATATTTGACATAATTTTACCTTGTATATAATGATTTGATGTCCATAATGCAATATTTTATTCCCCCATTTTTATTTTTTTTATATTTATTCTTAAAATTGTAACCAAGTGTGGGTTTTTAGCGCCATTAGCGCTGACTCTAGGTTCACAAATAAGTTGGTCGCACTATAACCGTGCGCGGCTCACAAGCCGATTTTAAAGTGATGACTTTCAGAAGCCGTAACGGAAATAGCTACTTAGCTCGTGAAATGCGGAGCACTTAAGATTCACTACAAAACACCCAGCTCTGTTCACGAAGTCTCGCACTTTGATTTACGACATTTTTTTTTGTACTTAAAATACCCCGAAAGATTAACGCTTATATGAAAATCTAACGAAGACTAACAATTTACATAAGTTGATTACATAGTCATTTTCTAATTCAGGGTTTTATTAATAATATCGTAGTTTATATGTTTGTTTCATTTATTTGAAAAATGTTAACTATAAATATAGCAGTAGATAAAAATGGAGCATGAGTTAATTAGCTTTGTTGGTAGTCAGTATCGCATGAATACAAGATGAAATTTCCTAACAGCTGTCAAATAAATGATAGAAGCTGTCAAGTAAATGACACATGTTCTCAAATGTAATTTTTAGTATAATATAATGTGCCAGCTTGAGCACAGGTACACTGTGTACGTAAAATGACAAATAATTTTATTAACTTGTTGACAATAGGTATGCTCCATTTATAATGGGTAACATTTTATCTCTATTAGGCGTCTCATAAGAAATTAGTTTTTTTTTGTGTTAGTTTTATATATAAAGTTTGTTATATACCACAACAGTGGTAAATAAGCATACAATCCGTCTGATGGTAAACGATTACTGTAGCCTATGGACACCTGCAATACTAGGAGTGTCTCGTGTACGTTGCCGATCGTTACAGAAGGAACCTTAATACACCATTTTTGAATAACTTCGTACTGAAGTCTCTAGGAAAACCTGGGCAGGGAGTTCATTCAATATCCTGAGTGTTTGCGGGAGAAAAATCCTCTAAAACTGCACAGTACGCGACAATTTAGGTTCTAGCATGAGAGAATACATTCTCTACTGGTGGCGGCGATGCGATGATAACAGGTGGCTGTGAGCAACATTTCAAATAATTTATCAGAACATAATCAGTCATACAAGTGGTAATACACATGATATGCTCATAAGTTAATTTGCACTAATTGTTTGTAACTTTTTGTTGTTGTATTTTTGTAACTGGCAATCTATCTACTCTATCTTGGATCAGTGTCTACAATTTTCTAAAAATATCGTTATATAAATATATAGGATATAACAATACCTCGTATGCTATTGAAAGCCAATCTTAATCAGTTCCACAATGACTGGTACGGCTTGGCCAGTGATCGTACGAGATAAAAGCAGGTGAGTGAGGCCATTGACCAACAGAGGGACATCATAGGCTATGATTGACAGATTGAATGCAGTGGTAATGAGGTAATGAGAGCAGTTATCACTCTTGTTATGTAACATATGAATCACAAGTGTTGTGACCACATAATTACTTATTAATTAGATATTAATCTGCAATGGCGTACATACATAGACAACATTCCATCAGGTGGGGATCTCAGCTTGTTTTGGAGCAATGACTTCGTAATTACTTAATTTTAATACGAGTAACAAGTGCTTGGAATTTTTTATCACCCCCAGCGAAAGCGTGTATGAAATTCTACGGATTGTTCAACATCGTGAAAATTAACGATTGTACATGAAAATTATGTTTTCCATAACAAGGTCCCATTAGGGTTAACGCACTTCCAGTCAGGGGATTACACCCATAGGCGGCGTATAATGTAGGCAACTTCGGTTTATATTTGTCTAATGTTTTTGTTGAAATGTTGACATTTTGCTGTTACAATTTATATTAGGTAAAATTTTGAAATATAATTGTTTGTGTTATAAAGTTTAAACAATTCTTACTTTTTGTACGTATATCATGTTTATGCGTATAATATATTAAAGTTAAGTGAATTATCATATCTTTATGAAACATTAAGCCATTTTAGCACTATAAATGTGTTAATATGTTTTCCCAGATTAATCTGGGATGTACTTATATACGTAATAATCACACCAAATTATCAAAATTAGTTTAATAGTTAACGTCATGCATGAATAGGTGTAATATATTTACAGTTTATAGGTATTACTTTAATATAAATGGATTGTAGATTTCTGCTATTATAAAAAAAAAATCAAATAGTATTTTTAGGACAGGCAATTTATTGAAGGTAACAACCGAGCTGATAATTCATTCCTTGTAAAGTGATAACAGTCGTTTAAAGATTCAAAAACATTGTGAACATCAAAGAAGATACTGATTATGGTGTCTGTGGATTAACGTAAACTCTTTGACAGAAATAGATAATATGTGTTATTCTATGGAACAAAATGGTAAGACGATGTATGGAAAAGACGAATCCAGTAAAAATGTTTTATTATTATACATCAACATCTAATAAATACACCGTAAGCTCTATGTAATCATGACTCTGCCCTTATTACCTGTGGCTGGCATATTATGTTTTCCCGTATAGTAGCCTTCATTTCTATGTTCTCCATTGCCCACGCAATAATCAGCTTTCACATAATCCTTGCATCGATTTTTCGGACTTCCTTTGCTTAATTTGCTAATATAAGGAAGCTGCTGTGATTATGTAAATAGATTACGAGATAAGTATTTTATTTACTGCTCTGAGGGTGGCGCAACCTGACAAGAGTTCTTATACCGCCTTCCTTACACACGGAGCGCTTTGACGCGACTGTTGAAAAAGCACCCAATGAAAGTTGGTGCTTTTTAATTAAAATATAAATCCAAATTATAGAGCTATTCATAATAATTGTATCAATTTGTGTAAAACGAATAATTATAAAATCAGCTTAGCGTTTATATTGAAAATTAATTGAAAGTTACCATTTGATTTAATTTAGATTTTTCACATGATGCGAAAAAATCAGGGGACAAACTTTTCCAATTATACGATACTTTGGGGGCTTATTTCTCGCGAAAGTGCTACCTAATCAAAATATTTATGAAATATTTCTGATTGTATTAAAAAAATCTATTCAATGACAAATATCTCCTTATACGAATCAATGGATATAAAATGTATTATTTGAACCATCAATTTTAATGTATTGAGATGTTATTTATAAAACATACAAAAAAAAGAATATAAAAATACAAGTATATAAAATTTTTATCAAAAATCTATTCTGAAATAATAAATTTTGTATCAAGACACACACACACATACACAAAACTACTTTGTGGAGTAATTTACTAACGAGTTTAATATTAGGTAATCAGTAATTGTTTGTCAATGGACATTAAATGAACATTATTTGATTATATCTATATTTTGTCTTTCGTTTTTTGGATTTATCTTAGAAGGATCCCGGATCAAAATTATGAACGAATCTTATGAGTAATTTACTACATAATTTCTATGTATCTTACACGTCTCGACGTTATTAAAATCTTTTAAAACGAAAAAGCCTAATTGTAATCAACATAATATTTAATATAGATAATTTATATTCTTCATTATTTATGCTTAGTATTTTTTTTTATATATATATATATACTGTAGAAAAAAATAATCAAGACTTTGTATTACTAGAATAGTTTTTTATTTACAAATATAATTTTTTATTATTTTAACATTTTTAAGCATTTAACACATTGTTTTCCGAATAAAAGGTATTTGAGTATTTATTCTTTGTCATATTCCTCTTTATTGAATTTTTTTTTTCATATACATACAATGGCAATATTTTACTGACAGAAATACGAAAATAATGATTAAAATTACCATTTCTCTTTTTTTAGAGTAACTATGTGTGTTTGTTTTAAATAAAATAAATAATGTATTTAACAAAAAAATTGTATTAAGTTATTTTAGAATTTTGTAACGATAAAACGGTGAGTTCAATCATAACAAAATATTAATGAAACGGACATGGAATTAAGTATATTTTATTACAAAACAATATTCGCGAAAATATCGTGTAACATATATAAACACACACAAACTATCACGCGCTCGCACGCAAATAAATATAGACAAATTGAGATCCTTTTCTTTTGAGAAATTTTAATAATTGTATCTATCTTCACGCGAAGTTTTTTACAGAATAGGAAGAAATATTCATAATGATAATTAATATAATTGAAATATATACAAGCTTCCAATTTCAAAAGAATGCTTTGAACAATACATTTTAGCTTTAATTGTCGCAACAATTTATTTACGTATTAAGTAAAGAATAGAGTACCCACAAACGAATGAAAATGGTTACTTCATTAATTTTCTTACAGTGAAACTGGAATGAATGAACTCAATTAAGGCAAATGCAATTAATAGCCACGAATAATGGTCTCGGTGATTTATCAGTAATAGCTACTATGTCTGATTGACGTTTTTAATTTACCATCAGCATTGTGAAAAGGCTAGAGTGAAGGGTTGAAGGCTTTAAGGCGCCTCGAGCCGTCACCGTTAGACAGTAAACGGTCAATTCCTCGGGGGTTGAGCTACAATATGATAGCTGTATGATAGTTAATCGGCTAGATATAGTTATGATATCAGTAGTTAGTTGAATATTTAATGTTGTGCGAAGAATAGTTTAATTTCGACTATAACGTAACTACTTGCAAGTTGTAACTGGTCTAAGTTAATTTTGTTGGTTACGTTAGTTACCACGTAGTTAGGTACCATGAAGGTGGCAAATAAGTATACAGCCCGTCTGATGGTAAACGGTCACTGTAGTCTATGGATTTTCCATAGAGGTGGGCCGTCAGCTTGTTAGCCATTCTAAGTTGCATAAAAAAATCCAAGCTATTTATTCATAAATGAATATAAGAGCAACACATTCGCATAAATAAAATATTGATATATAATTTTATTAAAAAAAACTCTTCATTATGTATTTATATCAATTTTGATTATTTCAGATATCATGGCCAAATTCTCACCTGATTCTTTGTCAAAGCTGAAACGGGTGAGTGGAGATTTGTAAGAAAACTATATATAAACTTATGCTTTGTATGGTTGGATTTACAATATTAATCTAATTAGGATATTTTTCTAAGATTACTTTTAGTTAGCTGTCAATTTTTTTTTCTGTTAATACCCTATAAATTATTCTGGAACAAATCTGACAATAAAACGGCATGAATACGTCTCAAGATTATATAGCGTGTAATTCTTTATGATCACTGCGATTAGTATACTGTTTCTTACTACGTAGGTGAAAATGGAAAATTTGTGCTATCGGTATATGTTGGCCAGAGACCAGCGACGGATGATAGATGAGGATGAAAACAGGTCAGTTAGTTCATCATGATGAATTTGTCAATAATTAACTATGTCTATATGTACGTATAATAGGAAATTAAATGAACTTAGTGTGTTTGTCGTTTCAGACGCTTTGTACTAACACTTTCTTTCCTACTAAGCGCGTCCCGTAAGTACACAACGAGACTTTCTCATGAATTAGGACTGGCTTCTATCAAGTGTGAAACTAATTCGATAACCTTAAAGATAGAATATGTAGGTAACAATAATCGTTGGTTACTATTTCTTATGTATTGATTTCATCAATCAAATGTCCATAACATCAGTAGCAATAAAGCTGGCACTTTAATTTTGTCGCACTTTTATCGTCGATAATACAACTGTCAGTGAAACGTCATCGTTAATGAAAACAAAAAGGGGGAACGGTAAAATTAACGCTTCTACACAATAGCTATAACAATAACGTCAAACCGCGCCGCATAACGGGTTTAATTTACAAAACCATTATCGCGTACATACGAGTAACTCCTCATTCTACTGCCAATAAATCCACTTACCAGTAGCCTGTTGAAACCGACTTGTTTTGAAACATGGGATAATAATATGTGAAAACGTTAATTAAGTATGTAAATGCGGTAAGATCTAAATGATCGGCCACGAGCCTCGCAAATTACTTTTGTGAAGCACCTACTAAGTGAGTGTTAGACCCACCACGACACCAGCTTAGTTGCGTCCAAGTGAAAACGTATCGCACACGGAAGCATGATTCGAGCGATTATAGTATCTACACGTAAGATTTTAGAGCTGAAATTTAATTAATTGGACTGCTGCGCTTAGGTTGTTATTCGCTTGACACCAGTCAATTATAACCTTCTATTCGATTTGATGCCCGTTTGGTCCCTTGGGCTGTGCGCTGCTCGCTTTGGCCAGCAAAGTTTAAATTAATTCTTGATTGACACATCACAGCTCGCCAACATTGTGTTTTTAAATACTCCTAGGACTTTTTCCTCAATTTCAGGTAAGTAACTGCGTAAATTTTTAGTAATATTATTGTAGCATATATTATTTATAACTATCAGATTAATTAGTATCATGAATTATACTCAGTATGATTTACTGTATGCAAAACGTTATTCGTGAATCATAATTTTTCAGAATACTATTATTTTTTTTAGTAATTAATATGAGTGTGTTGAAAAATATTACGACTTATTATATATACATATGTATATACATACATACAAATCGTAACACTTTTCAACACACTTCAATGAGCAGGAGGTTCTTAATTTGCTAGTACTTCTTTGTTTGTTATCTTATAACTCCGTCAATTGTAAACTAATTTAGAAAATTATTTTTTTATCAGAAAGCATATACTTACAGATTAATGCCATAGAAATTTTATAAAAATCAGTTCAGTATTTTAGTTTTGAAATTAAAATAATTGATTTTATCACAATTGAAGTATTGTTTATTAATACAATTTTGTTATCTATACAAAATAATAATAATGATAATAAACACACACACTATACGAGAAAAAAGGATAGAAAATAATAATAATAAATAATTTGCTGATACGTTGCAATAAGAAAAGGTGGCAAACTCTCAAAAATCTTAACAATAAAATAAGGTATTGTCAATTTATTGTTAATTGTAATACATCTAGTTGTTTACATTATACATAAATAAAATAGTAATTTGAATACAAATAAAATATAGGGTGATATCGAAATATTTAGCGTTCTTTTAAGGCAATTCTATTAGTAACTTTAATTTTTTTTCCAAGAAGTGTACGGAAGCTACTTAAAACGAGAAAAAAATGGATTTTTATATCTAAAAAAAGGTGTTCATCTGAGAAATTCAAATTTCTTTATCATTTTTTAAGCTATATTTCTTTAGAATAAATTATTTCTTTGCTATAAAGGATGATAACAATTTGAAATTCATTTTGTAGATATATATACTACCTACACTAATGCACAACCCTTTTTCCTTCACTAGTCTATAAAATAGATACACATCACAATGTACACATATGCCTTGCGTGTTTAACTTAACAAAAGTTCCAAAATTGCCCTATTATTATTACAATATAGTTTGTATCCCATAAAACGATTAAAGTTTATGAAAGGAAACTATACAAAATACACCCATAGAGTTTTTTAATATAGGGTTGGAAATTATTGACCAAAGTATAACTAAAAATACCTAATGAGAATATATGTGGTTAATAAAAAAAAAGTATTGTTGTTAAGTGGTTTAACTTTGTGATATAACTAGTTGTGTCAGCGCCTTCGTCCAACTGGCCGAGAAATGTCGATTGTCCGAATTAAAATAAATTAAATTCTTTTCCAAATCAAATATTGCGTATACCAAATTCTATGATTAGGCGAGCCGTTAAAGGTTGAGAAAGTAACAAACGAATACATTTTTTTGCACATCTATCATATTATGTAAAGATAATATTATTTGACGATATCGGAAAAAAATTTACTTCTACACACATGCATCTAAAACAATTTGTTTAATATTTTCAGCTAAATCTGTAATTACTTGATTAAATAACGATTGGAATTGGAAACTATAGATTGAAAAATAGTATGAAATGTAAAGCATTTGTAATGAAAGTTGACCTATTTAATAAAAATAAAATCAATCATATTTATAAGGCAAATAAAAAATTTAAACAAATGCAAACTAAAAAAGAAATACTAAAATAAAGCGAGAATATACGAATAAATAGCAGTCAGTGTAAATATATAAAATTCAAGCGTCCCCGGTCATTGTGTTTTAAAGCTGTGTATTTACCTATGTTTTTTCATGCAAATTTCCAATTTGCCAGTTGATGCACGGGGACGACTGAGTAAATGTAGAGCTGATCGCGCGCGACATTTAATTGACAAGTGAATCATGATGCATTTACCAGTATGGTAGTGGCATAACATTATTTAAAATATTATTATTGAAACGTGGAATCACGTGTCAATACCATACACATTCATTTGAAATAATTTCAATAATAAATTCCACTAAAGGGCAACCCCATCTCTACACGCATACAATACAGATCTGTTAATTAAAATTGTTTTAATAAAAGACAATTTGTATTTATAATGAAGGATTAATATTTTGTGGTATTTTAATCAATGATCATGATGTTGTATTTCATTAAATTATATTTATTACAGTTAAATATTATTCATTTCAGTTGTTATTATTAGATTAAGTAACCGAGTAAACGTGGTTTGTCATAAAAATATATTTTTCTTAACTCGTGAAATTGTATATTTCCTCTAAGTATAAATATACTCGTACGTTGATAACCTTAACATAAAGAGGACTTCAGGGTTTAAAATTAGATAAATGAACGTGACAGTCATAAAAACTAGATTGTTAAATGTTTGAAACAAAATATTCAGCCTTTCAGTAAATATTTATAAAAATTGCTTTTTCAGTAAATAAAGTATTAGTATCTTTTAAAATTGAGTTGACACATTCAAAATTTTATTCTTTACTTTCATATTGTGTTTGGTCTCTCTTTTCTAGTATGAAATATAATAAACATAGCTGGTTTTTTGGAGTTAAGCACCAAAATAAAAACATGAACATGCAAGCCATATTTTCTACTAATGATTTGATGAGGCGATTAAATGAGATATCTGTCTAGCAGTGGACTGTTACACATTATTAATAATGACGATTTTAAACGAGGTGATAATTGATATCTAATAATATGTATATTGCCCTCTCATTCTCTCTCTCGTTTCGAAGTCTACATTTATGACTATATATTTAGCCTAACTTTTTAATTTAAAAATGGATAACTTAAAGACTATATATTTAGCCTTTAAGTTATCCATTTTTAAATTAAAAAGTTAGCCATTGTTAAATACGAATGCTCAAGAGTAATCTTTATCCATTGATTCCTTTCAAAATATTTCAAATAATAATAATATAGATTATTCCAGTGTATTTCTTAAACACTACGTCTGTGATACTACAGTAGCTTGTCGGCTACAGGTACACTAATTAGTGTCATTTGTCTGACATTTTCAGTAAAATGCAACATCTTCCATTAGTATTTTCAATAAGTTGTTACATTACTGATTCTACCGTTTACTATTTTATTTATTGTACGTAAATTTCAAATTTTCAGAGAATATTATCACATAAATGATTAATGTAAGATATTGAACTTTTTTCTTAATTATAACGAAATTTTGACCCGTTTGTGTTATCAGTGTATACTTCCGGTGCATTGGTGAGAGATGATAGGTGAGGATAAAGTTATATCAGTTGCCCCATCACGACGAATTAACTACCATAGTTTCCAGAAGGGACTGTGTAAAGTTCAACTTTACAAGTTATATTGCCCGTAATGGGGCTAGTAGTCCCCATTATTAACAATCTCTTCTTCATCATGATGTTAACCTATTGACCTATTTTTCTATACTGCATCTACAATATTACAGAGAATTGTTACGATAGTCATGATAATTACGACTCTCCTCATCGGGCTCATCTTCTGCACCTGTTGCCGGCTATGACTCCAACTAAAATTTAGTGGCATACGTGTTACAGCCTTATACGCGACACTTGTACATAATTTTCGAGCGGTTGAACAATAACGCTTTCGGGTATGTATACCTACTGCTTATGGTAAACTTGTGTGTAAAGTTCTAGATATTATAGAAATAAGTTTAGAAGATTTAGATCTTTTGTCGATAAAAAAGTTACGAATTGTTTTAAAAATGCAGATAGATTTTTTTAATAAAAATAATGTAAGCACGTATATTATAGACTTCTTATTATTTCAATATTCTCTATGAGATCCCAATTATTCTTTAGATAATATCAATAAGAACCCCTCCAATTTCGCTTTGAATTTTGGTGTGTTAATAAAAAATTTACTTAAAATAAAAAAAGTCTTTGCGAATATGTACGTAGAAACTAGATAAAATTATAAAAAGAGCATTTATTGTACTGTTTAAATCAATATTTATAGGCAAAATGAAATTTAGATATCAACAGACACAAAATCGACGGTATTTGTTTGTTTATCTTTCAAGACAAAACGAAACAACGGCTTGACACCATTTTTCGTATAGACAAATAGTTGGAGGGTTGGAGAATGACATAGGCTACTTTTTATTTCGATAAAATATCCACGCAAACGTAGCTGTGACCAGAGTAATAAGTAGGCACTATATTAACAATATTTCCTTATTGTAAAGAATACAACCATTCACATAGCGAATAAGATATATTTATAACAACTTTAATACTTGAAGTCTATTTTTAAGAATAAAGAAGTTTGTGAAGTTTTTTGAGATTTCCTGGAGTTAAAAAGTGAGTTCGTAAGATCGAGGAGTCACGTGTCGCGCGAGTATGTTTCTCTCGCTTTACCGTTGCATTACGTTACACCCTGTTACACTTTACTGTATTTCACTTATGAAACGGCCCGGCTCGAACTGCCGCTGTAAAACTTTCAGTGGATTGTTACATTCGAGCCAACTAAATAAAGGCTATAGGTTTCCACCCGAGCCTTTTCATGGGCGACGCCTTTACGCCGATTTTATGTTGCATGAGCAAAATACAGCTGTAATTTCAACACGGGAAAATGTATATTACGCCGAATCCTTAGTAGAATCTGACAATGCGGGGATTTCTTGAGAGAGCCCCAGGCTAGGTGAGGGTAGGCGCGACTCGAGTTTGTTACATAAAAATCCCGTTATCGCGACAGAGGTCGACAGATTACTTTCTTGTTAAGAGGATGAAAACAAGAGTTAGTTCGTTTTCGACGAGGAAATAAATATGAACTTTTTAAGGGTTCTTTCCTTTCTTTTTACCGTTGTACATTTCGCGCGCCTTTATTGCGCATTTCTGTAAGTCAAGAACGTATTATTTTTGTCACAAACGAGACCACTCAAATGTTTACTAACTTGCATTTCTATATAAACTTCACGGAAGATAATAATTTTGAATATTATAAAAAATGGTATCGTAGAATTAAACAATGCCGTTCAGAGATATAAAAGTAAATAAAGTGATATAATTCACGCGACGACCGAAATTAAACAATACACGGAAGCATCCGTGCACGTAAAACAATTCGCGTTATATTTCAAATTGTGCAAAAGTAATCAGTGGATTTATTCCTCTGCTAGTAGAATGATCTCCCGGCTGCGGCGGCAAACACGCAATTTGTCCTCGGCGTTAAATCGACCGCAAACAAAACGGCGCGCAGCACTGTTGGCGTCATCGCTCAGCTGTGGTCGCCCATGATAATGAGATGGACCTACTGTTCAACATATTAGGCTGATTGCAATTGTGCCCTTGCTATAGCTGAAACGGCAGTGTGACCACCTGCCCGCATGTTGGCCGATTGAATTTCAAAGGTAGTTTATAGCACATTCAATGTTATATTTACCTATACCGTAATTGATTTTAGTTCAGATTGTTAGTATATTGTAAGCTCTAAACCATTGTGATTCCTGATGAATTAATCATGATTGGTTAACTGACCTAATTCATCCTCACTCACTGATATATTGACACTGTATTTCATTCTAATAGTGAAAGTAAAGTTACTACTTTATTTTTATTTCCTAAAAAAATATGAAATTCAAATAATAACTGCCAATAAAATTATTGACAATATTCGTGTTTTATAATTTATATGAAGAGACAGAAAGAGAGCTTATATATTTCATAAAAAGTATAGATGTCCTGGTGTATAAACTATAAATATTTCATATGATGATACATAGGGCTGGGATAAATAATCGACTCCAAAAAAAAAATATGTGCATGATAGATATAATAACACGATAATTACGTGAAAATAATAATATTAGTTATTAGCTGTATGGTTTCTGCATAGAATAGGTTACCCCTTTTTTCCCGTGGGTGTAGTAAGAAGCAACTAAGCAAACTTGATGATCGAGGTTGGGCAGCAGCAACTCTCTTAAAAAGATCTCCAAGGGCTAACTGCGGTTGCTAACTCGCTTGCCAAGTGTGACAACTACTGGAAAAACCGCCCATTAGAGGGAGACCTATGTTCGGCAGTATTAGCGGCTGATATGATAATATTATTGGTTTAATAAATGTCTATGCCATTATTTTTAGCGTGCCAGAAGCAGAACTTTAAATATGCCTGTTTGTTTACTAATTAATCAGAGCGACGTAGAAATATATTAAAGTCTTGGTTACTTTACTCGTAATCATTTAATCATCAGCAATGTATGTTATTGGAATTTTTGAAGTAATATAGAGAATTTTAAACATAGTTATAAATCTCAATCAGAACATTTTGTAATATTAGTTAAAAGTTAGTTTGTAAGTAGTTTATTATAATTTGTGACTAGTCTTATGCTGCGGTATTTTTTGCACGAAACATGTTAATTATGTATCCTAAGTTAACACGTAGGCAGGTACCATGCATTGGAATCAATTACCAACAGCAGTATTTCCGAACTGATATAATGTCATATTAGTTCGGAAATCTTAAACTTCAAGAAAAGAGCATGTTATTTTTGTAAAGGCCACCAGCACATTTGCTGCATTCTGGTATTACGGGTATTCACTTACTATCAGGTAATTCACATGCTCGTTTGCCGCTTATGTTATAAAAGGAAACAAATTTCTTTCATATCAAAATAATTATTTAAACATTTTTATAAACTTTTATGTTTATATAGTTTTACCTCTCTTACCTCTTATTTATACAGATTAATTCATGTTACGACATAAATTAATTATAACAAATCACAATATTTCAGGGGACGCTGCAAGTTCCAAATTTGAATATATTTCACACGAAAACGGGCAACAAAGAAAAAAAAAATCATTGTCCCGAACGGCGACGTTGCTTTAATTCTAGCGACAGTAATATATCGAGGGTCATAAATAAAAGTAATTGTTCAAAGTAGCCGAGGTTTTTTCCATAATTTTATTAAAGAAAAGTTAAGGACATTTTGGATGCCATTTGAAATCATCTGTGGCAACTTCAGCTATACTGTACAGGAATATGACATAAAGAGATTTCCTCGGTACCGACTTCGTACTAAATTAAGGGGATAACGCTCTTTAGACGTTAAGTTTTAGCCAGTATAATTAACTTGGCCTTAGTAATTAAGATGGTTAATAAATGGGTGCGTAGTAAGTCGCTTTGTGATAATTATGCCAGGAATCCTTTAATATAGCCAAAACAAGCGCGAATAACTTACGCGAATAACTTAAGTGTTCGTATTAATGTGACAGTAGGATGTTATTATGCTTGAGGGCGAAACTTACTATAACCATGGTGTAAACTTTATTAAGTGCGTGCCGGTTCATTATTAAAGGATAATATGCATTGATACCGACACAAATATTGTTTTATAGTTATTTATTGTGATATAGAGGCCAAGGAGTCTTTGTACATAAGTCATTTGCTTGGATACCTCTAATTCTAACGAACTATTCGTGTTTATGTCATGAAATAATTGTGTTTGCATGGCTGTCTTTTATGCCTGTGATATTACAGTATACAGAGACTCAGAAATGTTTACGTATGGGCGATACAGTATACTATTTTATGTTTATGGTATCATATCTAGAGGCAACGGTCATCAATTTTTATCAGTTGGGCTATCAGATTTTTGAAATTCTAAGCTACGTAAAGATAACTATAGATTTTGAACATCAGGATCTAAGAATATTATATACTTAGAAATGTTAAATTGGATATTCCTTATCAATATAAAATTACCAAATGTTAAACATTTAGTATTAATTCAAACTTGTAGTACCTATTAACATAATTAAACCAGTATTTGAGGCTTAAACTATATGGGAGAGAAGCAAACTTGACTTTTGATAACGTGTCTGACTATACGTAGATAGTAGTAGGTACGTTATTATCTTTTACGTTAAAAATAACACATGTTGTTTTCTCGTTCTGTCGTGCATATGGTAGCGATAACGTACATATCGATAGTTCTATTTGGGTCTGGAATTCTCCTTTTACGCCAACTAATATGATGACGTATATCCTGTACACTAGATAAAGGCAACAGTCGTCACAAAACAAGCTGTTCTCTTTTGCTGTAAAAAAAAAAGTTTACTACAGGTATGAAAAAGTAAAAGCATCTCATTAAATTTGTCGCTAGTGCTAGGCTGATTTTGTTTTGTATTACGCTAAAGCTATACAATTATCATTACTAACTAAACTAATTAGATTTTATTATCGAGGGCACAGATAAAAAACGAATGCGATATAAGATTTTTAATCATCGCCATCACCATCATTTCAACCTTTGTAGGCCTCCCCCATAAAATTCCCAATACTAATATAAAATACCACAGTACCATATAGCATGGATTCTGAATGAATACTATATAACAATTTATCTATCTTACAAGTTTATTTGAGGTTCATTAAATATAACGGTTTCAAAAACTATTACAAATTAATTAAGTGTACAATACTAGTAATAATTTTCTTTTAAGCAATGATGGCGATCGGTAACACGTAGACAAAGATATAAACTGATACTTGTGGAGTATAGCTTTAACAATGTAACTTAACATCTCCAAGATATTACTGCATTTAGACATTATACGAAGTCAATATAGGTAGGAAATAGATCTACGGAGATCATCAGCGTTAATACATGTTGCATCGCTGGAGGAGCAAATCCTAAGTTTATCTGAAATATAACATTGCTCCGAGTTGTAAGTACTTACCTATATTGCAATATAGATCATATTTGATTATATTTATTAAGGTAAGATTATACGGTGAATTTTCATTGCGTGATTCTTTTCTTTAATATATTAAAATTGTATGAAACCAGATGCACTCACAAAAACGCGCGAAAGTAATTCCATTTTAGATTTACTATGCAAATTGAAAATCGTGCGGTGAAAATTGGTATGGGGACGACATTTGGCAATTTATGTATTTGTGAAGGATGATATTTAATAACACATTATTTAATATTTATTTTGTTATAACATTTATAGGATATTCTAGTTAAAGCATCGAGCATGCATTTTTTTTAAATGATATAATATTTAGAATGGCATACTAGTTAACAATCCAGCTGATTAAAAGTGGTAACAGTGCATATTCGTCTGTAGAAATTAACTTACTACTATTCAGAATTATATTAAAAATGTAACTATGTAAGAAGCCAATATACTCACATCTACTAATATGTACGTAATAATCTTCATCAATATTTCAGTAGATGGCACTCAATTTGCGTTTAGATCGTCTTGTAGACCTCCAGTGGCCTTACAGAGGAAATAATGTATGCAACTCTTGTCCCTCAGGTCTAATGTAGTTTGATCGCACATAGACTAATCTATTAGAATTGTGAGCAATTTCTACGTTCTATAAATTAGTACTACTGATTAAACAGTTGAATATTTATAAGTAATTGTGATTATTATTATTTTCAATTTGTTAACAAATAAGGATAAGTACTTAAGTAATATTTAATATGATTTATTATTGAATTGAAAAATCTATTAAATAAGAATGTTATGTTAATATTATGGTAGAGCATTATTTGTTTCATATTACTGGATATATTTGTCATAAACCAAAAAGATTTTGGACAATACCTATGTAATAAGCTTTGTATCTCTTCGGCCTAGCTTTAATCCCTGCTATATCCAGGGTCAGCTTCCCTACTGTTTTTGTTCTATTTTGCCCGATCTCGTGCATCTATTTATAGATTTAGGCTTCTGTGATCAACATAATCTGCCAGTTTCCGCATGACGTCACAACACAAGCATAAACGGCTTCCTTGTATTTTGTTGATTGATGCAAGAAAATCATTTTTGAAAAAAGCCTTGTACTTATAAACTATAATTCTATACTTTTTTTTCCAAATAAATCTGTTTTCTTTTTTTCTGATCTATAATTAATTACATTGGAATTGACAACAATGAATCCATAAGAATGGGTAGCTATAAATCGGAATCAGTATAATCGATCGTCAATGGCGCATTTAAGGAGTCGACGCTTTCACATTGTACATCGTGAGTGTGTTTTAGCAAATCATTTCCTCTAGCTGAATACTCGGGACCGGGTACAAAGAGGGAAGGGTAAAAAATAGTGAGTACGGGAAATGACATCGTGGAAAATTATTGAGAGCTTAAGGTAAATAGAGTAGAAACGATTGAAAAGTCATTGCGTCAGAATAGTCTGTATAGTAATAGATGCTCAGATCGACGACGAAAATATTTAGTAAAAAGTAGACAGTAGTTCTGTACACTTCTGTGTACTGTATATAGTACATGTATACATACAGTAGATATATAATGTACGTCGAAATAAGTTACAATAAACGGTCAGAGAATTGTTATCTAAATAAAGGCCGTTTCGTTGACACATTTCTAGAGAAAGACTATTTAATCAAGTTATTAGTAAAAATTTCTTTGTTTTATACTTGGTAATTAGGAGTAAAAAATAAAAAGCTTCATATGAGACGTGTTTGAATATATGGATAATTCTAATGTATTCTAATGCACATTTGGAAATTATTAAAATAATTTTTTTAGTCATAGTTAAAAATAATCTTGATTTAAACAAAAATATAACATAAGGGACAACAAATGATCTGTATGGTATAAAAAATCTGTTTTATTTGTATTAGATTTTTATATTATTTTCAATACAATCATAGTTATTCCTTCTGCATAACATATGTATTTTGTTCCAAGTGTAAAATATTTGTTTCATGTAAGTATTGCTTACCTTTGAAAGAAAAATTATTACATTTCAAATTTTGCAATAGCACAATATTCTAAACCTGCGATAAATCTATTTTTAACAAATCCATTTAAAAGTTTCTATCTAGAACTAGTTTTGGACAAGTAAAGAAGATATAGACGTGGTAAAATCCTGCTATTTTCACCATTTCTCGGCGCGATCTCCACTGGGCTTTGAAACTCCCAGTAACGTGAAAATAGACTTATAAGAGTTATTGCAACCAATATAGCTTGTACTGTATGTAGCTGTTAATATTTTAGTACTTACAGGTTATGGCGGTAAATAATAATGGAATTTAACATCTAGGTTTAGGTAAGGAAAGAAATGAATAGTACTTTTGCGAGCGATATGCTATTATGATGATTTTATAAAAAAATTATGAATTATTACGACAAATTCTTAATTTATTATTATGCAAATGCACTTCTTTGTTTTTTGATTAGGCGACAAAAACTGCTCACAATTCTAATGTCGAATTATAATTTGTTGACTATTACCGTTGTGGTAAATGTAATACTTGACATATCTATCTATTTGAATCCAACGTGTCGGTTGCATGGTGGGTGGGTGAGAATAAGCAATAAATTATTAATATTAAAGGATTAGCCTTATTTTCATTTAATTTTGGGCCAGTTTCTTTACTTGTGTCTATATTTCATATTCTATAGATACACTATACATAGAGATAGATGAGTATGTATATGATGTAGAACGATAACCTCAGAAATGTTGCAGTGAGTTGACGGTTGCAGGGGGCTTAGAGCTGTGCTCTGTGGAGAAATACAGAGAAAGACTATAGAGACATAGAACGATGGTAGGATTAAATTGATGACGATGATTTATTAAAAGAGCGTCTCGCTACTAAAAACATTAGCCCTTTTATGATACGTGTGCAATGTTAGCCGTAGAGCTCTATTTTCTAAGTTGATCAGTTCTATACCTACTACTGCACTGCGTAGATCCGAGACTAATACATTGAAAGTTTCAGGCCTCCAACTTTTACAGTTCAGTCTGCGTGCCTGTGAGATTAAATCGAATTTTCTGGAATATAAGGCTTTTTCGTGAAAATAATAGAAAAAATAAATTTTGACCATAGATGTAGAATAACGTACTCGTTTAGACAAACTAGTAAGTATCGATAGACAATAGAGGTATTTTATCGACTGTCGGCATTTTCACATTGTGGTAAACGTAATACGTGCCTTCATTTTGCAGAACTAAAGTGATTTGGAGCGCTTTCTCAAATTTATTAATTGTTTTATTTTTTTCCTATATTGTATAATGCAAATATACTCATTCATTCGTTTATTACCAGTTTGACAACCTTAGTAGTACAACTGTTTAACATACTGCCTCATTTTCCAAGGTTTTTATTTTCCGTAATCTAAGAAAACAAACCAAAATGTCCTTCTCGTAGTTTTCGTATTCTTACATTTATTATTTTATTAGTGTGCTTTAAAATGTGCACGTATTTTATATAACTTAGTTAACCAGCGGGTATTAGATTAGGAAATGTATACTGTAGCCTCGCAAAAAGGTCTTAGCTCAGGAGTGTATATTGTACAGAGAGCAAAACACTAATTTTCAACTATAACGTATTCAAATCCCAACTCTAATTTCAAATGGGATTTCTAAACATGGTTAGCTCTTTTTACATGAACCTGGAATATTTTGATAAGAAACAAGAGCCATTAAATGAAACTCATTTTAAACTTCATTGCTGACATTTCCCATCTATGTATTTACGGCCACAGGAACAGTGTCTGATTCGACGGCAAAATAATTATGAAAATAATTATATTTAAAACAGAACTACTGATTACAGAGGATTACTATTTATTTTTGTACTATAATATGACCAGGTACATGATGACAGCAGCACCCTCTGCTGTCGAGAATCAAACTAACAGTCAGTAATTATGTATCCTATACTCGTTTTAACTCGCAATATTGTCTCCGTAAACTAGAATAAGATAAAAATATTCTATCTGTATAAAATCTCCATGGAATATCTTATCTTATAAAATAAAATATCCATGGAATTTCTTGCGTCAAAACCATTAGTGATAATTATCAAATCACTATAATTACATTTTATATTTACTATTCAGTTATCAGTAAACTCTTTTTTATATATCAATGAAGTGTATGGTGTATACGAATATTGCCGTGCGGTTCTGGCATAAAATAGGTCACCTCTTCCTTTCCCGTGGGTGTCGTAAGAGGCAACTAAGGGAACTTAATAGTCGAAAGATGGGTAACAGCGTTCCTCTTAAAATATCATCAAAGCGTAGTTAGGGTTGCCAATCTGGGGGAGGCCTATGTTCAACAGTAGACAGTAGATAGCTGATATGATTTATTTTTTATACAACTTAGAATGGCAAACAAGCTGACGGCCCACCTAATGGAAAGTGGTAACCGTCGCATATAGACATGAACAGTACCATGGATATAACAGAGTATACTGTTTCGCCCATGATACCCCCCATGCGTTTCCATTCCTGAGGACTCAGGTGTTATTCCTCTGTACCCTGTAAATTCACGCCATATGCCACCCTTCAAATCGAAACACAGCCATACAAATACAACTGATTTACGGTTTACGGAAACACGAATGGGACAGAGGTACCCAAGCAAACGACTTTTGTACAAAGTCTCCCTCTGATAAAATTGTGATGACGATGATGATATATGACTCTGACAAAGCCGTACACTACCTATTAATCTAGGATACTTTTCCATTCTAGACCTATACAAACAGCTAATTTCAAAATTGAACAAACGTTCAAAAATGTTAACTTTCTAAATTTATAGTACATAATTATTTGACACTGAGTATAAATAGGTGCCATGTCTACGTTTAAAGTAACATTCTATTTCATTTTATTGTAGCGATCTCAATTTATCAGCCGCTGAAAGTTGCATTCTGTGAACAGGTGATTATATAGCGGTCCCATGAGCAAACTCTGCTTTCCCATATCCATGCATCGCGCTAGAATACATTTTACACTACGGCGTACTGAAGTGGCTGTGGTTACGTACTAGAATCTTATATATAGGTAAGAATTACTGAACGATAGTAAAGCGTAGTCTAGAATATAAATAATAAATTCTTTTTAGTTTCAGTTTTTTTTAGTGCATGGAAGAAGATATAGCTTATCTATGGAATTGAATCTGACTGATTTTTTGAAATCTATCTAGGCTTTTGTATATGCGTTGCCAATATCTTAAAATTTTCGAACCTCTATATGTACTCGTATGTTATTAGCATGACCATACTTGTTTTAAAAACACAATCGGGACTTAACGCGATGTAAATAGTACCTATACATGTGGTTCTTTATTGCCGTCATTTTGACGTGGATTACACCACGTCGTGGTCACCACTGGCCGATTGGGTACTTAAAATATGTGTAAACAACGCGAAAGTTTTAAAATTAATTATGAGCATACTTGTTATATAACTTTTCATGAAAAATCATTGTAAAATTTTTATAGATCCAGACAGCTAGCCGCCCACACCTCTATAACTATTTTAGAAATATTTGACACCAGAGGGTGTTACCCTTACACCAGTAAAACAACTTTCTGTCTGTGTATTTCTTGTGGATCGGAAGGTAGCTATATAGGATATCATGTCAAACAATTACTCATAACTCAGTTATGTAATCGATAGAACACAAGGGAGTTTTGTTTCCTGTTAAAGCCATTCAGTTTGAGATTGTATGTAAACTGAAAATTATTAATCATATAATAATCACACAGATTAATAATACCGCTATTTTCTAACCCTATAAATCAGGGGGGAAGAATATCTATCACTCCCATTGCAATATCCCTATCAGGTCGACATTCACGTGGTCCTCCCTGGAAACCATCGTGCTGAATTCCAGGTGTATTCATCACGATCGGCTAACTGGCCTGCTCTTTCATTCTCACCTATTATCCCTCACTGGTGCCCCGCCAGTGTATATCGTTAAGGCTTGGCGGGGTTGCTATTCCATTATCATCCATTAAAAACCCTCCATCATCCATTAAATCAAGGGGGTGAAGGAATTGGAATATATAAGTAATAAGAACTAACAACACCATTGCTAGCAATATACCATTTGAGCTCGACCTTCACGCGATTCTCTTTATACCATCATGGTTACTTTTTTTCGAAATTGTCATTATGAGCAAAATAACCTGCTTTTAAGTGCAAGCAGGATTTTTATTCTATCTTAGCCCATTAATTTTTTTTAAATCAATGTATTGTATATAATAATGTAATGTATATTAATAATTCAAGATTTTGTTAAAAATCTAATTAATTTCAATATTGGTAATATTTGTACATCATCATTATGTAAGTATCATTTCGATTGAAAAAAATTCTTAATCGGTTCAGAATTAGTTAAATGAACACGTAAAATAAAAATATTGTCAAATTTAATTCTTCCTTTTGTTTTAAGTCGGTTACAAAAATAATCTGAACATTTTCATAATATTCTACTGTAACTTGGAAAAGTCATTGTTTGAATTCAATTAATTGTAATACATGATATTAACAAGGGCTGTTGGTAACCCGCAAGATGCATCTAAACTCTGTGTATTCCCGTTTCTCCCTCGGGAGCCAGCCACGTGCTTCCACTTAGCGCTAGGTAAATACAATAACGAAACTGAACATCGACCTTACGAAGTGGTAATAAAGATCATTTTACATTTTGCTGACTTGGGAATAACATTGCGCGGTTTACACAGTCTGAAAGCACTACTTTAGTAGCCTTACAACATTAGAATGCTTCGATATGTACAAAAATAGTAAATTGTTTTGCCAATCGAACTGAACGATATTTTAAATATTTGAATTGTTATATGATTAATTTTTATTGTATAAAATTAAAATTATATTATTTAATAAGTTGTCATATTATAATTAAAA
Organism: Galleria mellonella; assembly: GCF_026898425.1. NCBI lineage: Eukaryota > Metazoa > Arthropoda > Insecta > Lepidoptera > Pyralidae > Galleria > Galleria mellonella. The sequence goes on along the minus strand of NW_026442042.1, from coordinate 2,765,394 downwards.
TAACTAGCTTTTACCTGCGACTTCGTCAGCATGACCGGGATGTTTACTGACCGGGATAAAAAGAAATCAATATCTTTCTGTATCTGTCTGTATAATAAACTCCTTTTCACTTTGAAGTAAATACAGTTTGCGTACGAGTAAATAATAAAAATAACTAAAATTGATACGTAATTTGCATTATTCGACGAGCCTTTTATATAGGAAAATTTGTGAATAAACAAAAAGGTTGCGTAGAAAATTTAATGGTAGGAAAGGTATAAAGTTTAAATACAGTTATATAGTACCCTATTGCTCGCTTCTTTTGATTCACAGAAATTTTATGCCACTCGAAGAAAACGATCGCCATTTATGATTCACGCGATAGGTGTCTTTACATATCACGCACGGCGTCAAATGAAATATAGATAGCACTACTCTTATGCAAAGTGAGAGGTGAAATTTTCACGGTAGCAAGCACGCATTCTTAGAAATGTGTCCCATAGGCGCGGAAGGTAGGCTACTAGTACCGAACAGAATACGCTCCGCTGAGATTGGTTGCGCTAGTTTTTTTGTTTAATATTTATGAACTTTGCCTCTTACGTCTCGTGTCTTACCAGTCTTACCTTTGTATAATGGCATTTTCTTCAAGCTCCGTTGACACTTTGAATGGCAAACGAACCCCAACAAACCCTTGGAAACGGCTTGTTGATCAGTGTTCACTACTTTTCTGGAGATGTGTCGGGGAGAATAATAAATATGTTAGTTATGTCGCATTCTGATCACACATCGAGTTTCCTTATAGAAATATGTATATTGAATTATTAAATCACAGCTTTTATTCTTTTCAATGTTTGTGTTTTGTATTTATTTTTAATGCTTATGATAAATTTTATCTCTTAAATGCGATATAGGAGTTTTATTGGCCTAAAATAAAGTTATTAAAAAAAGACAATAGAAATTTTGTAAGGGGTCATCGTTAATTATTTTTTTTTGCAGCAGGATAGGTCGTAAATAAAGTAAAGGGTGCTATTAAACGCATTATTCCCGCATATTTAATGTACTGAAAAGGCTAAAAGGTTTTTATTTTTTACAGATTCAACAGCTTTACACAGAAATCGCCATTTGAATTAAGTCCCTATTCAACATGTGATTTATTCGCTTAACATATCCATTATGAGAAAGGTTTTTTATTATTAAAAATATTTCTTATATATTATTTATTATCTATCTTCATTGATAATTTCCATAAAAAATATCACTGTCATATGAACCATAGATATATGTACATAAACAATAAAACATTTCGTATATCCCATGATTATTTCATTCAATAAGTAGCTAATCAAACGGACGTTTTTCAATTCAAATTTAATTTTTTTCTTCGTCTAAAATCCTAAATTAATCTTTAAAAAAATGGCAGTGTCGATCCAGCCGTTCTTAAATAATGTTCTTACCAAAAATTTTACATTTAATTTTTATTTAGAAGATACTGTTAATAAATTAAAATCATTCATTTAAATCAAATACCTACTATTTTTTTTATTATAACTAGGGACCCACCCTGGCTTTACACTGGTGTAATTATCTACTTATAAAAATTTTTAATTAAGATATATACAAATCTGCCGTAAAAAATATCCAGTTTTCAGTGAAATGCCTGTCAAAATCCGTTGTATGGTTTAAAAAAGTAAGCGGAGAACAGATGAGGACAAGTACTTTGTTTTTTGCTATTTAAAGATTTGTTCGTAAACGTTCCTAGTACGCATCAATTCTTTGATAATTATTTTTCCCTCTGTAAACATTGTACTATTAAATCTGGAAAAATTTCAATTTATTAACAGTGTTGCTATTGATAAAATTTTCGTTAATAATTTAGATGATGAGAATACAGCGTTTTGTAGAGACGGAGGCCGGTCCTCGCAGCGAAAAATAGATAATAAAATGTATTGAAATGGCTGTGGGTCGGCTTATCCGGTTGAAAGTCAATGAATATTTGATTTCAATTTTTTTCCCGACGTCGCCGTGAAGTATTCAAGCCATACCTAATTTGATTTTCGCCATTCCGGCCGTTCGCAGGGGCAGTTTGCATTCATATTCAGTTTGAATACGCGTTTGGGTTGCCTCTTCTCCGAGTTTGATACAAATAAACAGCAGATATTTTTACATTTCTTGCAAGGATAACCCGACCCAACTGATTACGTTGTGGGGATAATAACCCGCCAGTGGTATTAGGGGCGGCCTAAGGAATATTTATATAAGATTATTCCTTACGAACTTATACGTTTACATATTGCTTGAATCATATCGAATCTTATTTTGAGAGATTAATGTAATTTGTGTTTTTTTTTGGAATTAGTTTCTTTATCCATTTTAGAGATTAAAATTTTGTTGTGTCATTATTGTGTACATTATCTACAAGATACGAACAGTCTTTAAATATATGTATAAAGAGACTTACGTACTATACCTTAATAAGTACGTTTCAAATAATTAAAAAACAGAGGGTTCTCAAAATATCAATCAAATGACACGTAAAGGGCACAGTCGTTGGGGCCGGTAAACTGCTAGCGTAAGTGATTCTATGTCTTATGCCAACAAGAAAAGGAACGTTTTTCGCTCGGCCCTCATTGAAACAGGATTCGTTTTTGCGAACTTGCATAAATGACGGCGCAACGATATTTCACCGAGGCTGAATATTTGGGTCAACCTGTTTTTGTGTAATGGGGATTACAAAAGCAAATTTAACATTGTATTTGTTGTAACTGCTGCAAGGGAACCTTCGTTGGCAACAAAAGATGGCTTGCCTTGATACGATTTTCGTGGATTTTAATTAAAATCTTACGCGTTGCGGGGATAATGAAAGAAACTGATTACATAAGCCTCTGGTCATTACAGTTTTGGGATGAAATTTATTTGTATCATTTCACTAAACTTTTAAAATAAATTATTAATAAAAATAAGAGGAGAGTGGAAATTGAAAATAGAACAACCCTCAAGCGGTCCCTTTTACCCTCGCTGTAATACAAAATCTGTACTAGGAAACCATATATTTTATCTGGGTGTCGATTTGTTATTTATTAGTCGGGAATAGTCGTATCACGAGGGAGGGAAGCACAATACCGAACCGAAAACGGTGAACCTATTTAGTTTCGATGCCACCTTGAACCTCCGTTTCGCTTCGGCTCGCATGAGCCAAGCGTTTTACCACTCTAACTAGAACTCCCGTGACTTTCTCCCGTCTTATACGAATTTATGATATGAATCAAGGCGTGTAAACTGCGACAGATCTGTCTTAGCTGGCCGCATTTTATCGAGAGTCGTATTTATCTGGTGCTCGTTAAATGGCTACGATTTTGCGGCGAAGACGCCTAGAGAAATGAGGCGAGACGCGAACAAAAATGATATGTTTCCGTGTGTGACATGCAAGCCTTTGGATGTTCTATTGTATTTGTTGGGAAAAACAAGGTGACACGCCTCTGCTCGTGCGTGCCCTTTAATTTATGATCAGTAATATACGTTATTGCCCTATAAGCATTTATATTCTATACATTGTTCGAAATAGAACAAACATTCCTTTAGAATTCGAACTAATATTTTTGTAGAGTAGAGCAAAGGCAAAAGGTGAATATCGATTAAACACATTTTAGCAAATTATGTCTACAGCGCGTAATTCTATTGGTTTTGCAGGAGTTCGTAGCCTCAGGCAATCGCTTACCATCAGGTAGACCGTATACTTGTTTGCCACCTCAGTAAGTACTATAAAAAATATTTATTATGATTATTTCATTATTAGTTATTGTTATGTATAAGTAGGCAATTTATAGATTATCTTTTTTTTAGGAAATGCAATTACGAGTATACATTTATATAATCCGTGTCGTAACAGAGTAAGAATACAATATGCTGCCACTCTTTTTAATTCCCGAGATGTTGTAAGAGACGAATAAAGGAACAAAGTGCAATATATCAATGCAAGAAAAGGAAAACTCGTAATAAAACCCCGTATCAAGCCGCTCCATCAGCGAGGTAATAGTAGGCTAATATCCTCCTCTCTTTGGGAGAAATTCGTGCCCAGTAGTAGGATATTTATTGGTTGCTATGGGTGGATTGTTGTTAATACAGAACGACTAATGGTTTGAGTGCCTTTACATTCGTGACCAATATATATATATATATATATGTAGTTATAAAGAACGTATAGTTCATTGCCAATATAAATTTACCTTTAGAAAAAATAAAAAGCTTTATTTTTTAGAACGGATCTATTACCTTAAAGTTTAGTTACGTGAGTACAATTGCCAATTATTTTCTTTAAGTCAAATAATTACCCACAAGTAAGTAGTAATAACACGCAAGCGTTTGGTATATTAACAAAATAAGTCAATGAATTATTAAATTTAACATTTAAATAAAGAGAAATGTTTTGCAAACATTTTTTCTCATTTAATATATTTTACCAAAAAAATATTACGTTAAATGGAATTCTCATCTATAGAAACTCTATTTCGTAGTAGATAATATAAGAATTGTAGATATAAATTATCACTTACCTCTGTGCCTATTGGTTTGTTTGTCGAACATTAACATGGCGTCCTCAATCTGCAACAAGAGAAAAGACATAAAATAAACTTCAAATCCTCAAAGATCGCGAGGAAAAATAGCGAAAAACAAGGGCGTCGTGCGCGATTTGAGCCCCGCCCCGGCAATAAAACACTCCGCCGCTGTAATAACGAATAAGCACTGGTACAGAGTAAACCACACGCTGCAAATAAACTTTGATAAGCGGGGGCGAGCAGGTAATAACGTATTCATAGAGAAATAAATGGAAAGTCGGCGGTTAGGACACGAACAATACGAGCCAGCAGATGTGCTGTCATCGCTCGCTAACTCTTGCCCGCGAACCTAAATTTGGCCACGAAGGAATATTTTTAAAACTCCCCGTTAACGCAAGCCAGTGATAAATCTGAAATGGAACGAAATTGCATTGTAAATATTCATGTTGACGGCAACGCGTCACGCCTCCGCATGCGAATACGTACGGGTTAATTATAAATTCCTTATTAACTTTTCAGATGTGTTAGATATGTCGTATCGCGGCATTGCGAGGGGTAAACAGAGCGAATAACGGAATGACCTACGGTGAAAAATGTGCGTGTGTACAAAAGCGGGCAAGTTGAGTTTGGCAGGCGGGGGCTCGGGAGCTTTGTCTCGACGCCGGCGTCGGCCGCTCCCCAGGGCGACATTACACGAGAAGGTCTACATAGCGCACTCCCGATGATCGATGTCGAATACCCGTAACAGGTGACCTTTCGCTGAATTATTCCTACCTGTAGAAACGTTTGTTTAGTGGTGATTTGTTTAAGCGGGAATTGCTACGCTTTTGTTGAGCATGCGTGAACTGAACAATTCCCCTTTTGTGGTGAATAAAAAATTAGCCGTAATTCAGGATCGAAAGCGTGTGATTTATTTTACATCTTGCGTTGGAAAGGAAGACGTTCTATTTATTTCTTAAAACGAATATTGAGTTCAATTTAAGGGTTCGTTCTCTATAAACCTTGTGTAGGTTCTTCTATATAATATTAATGCCTTATTTGTTTTCTATGTATAAGTAAAAAAAAAAAAATATCCTGACATAATAATTTCAGTGTTAAATCAAATTTTGTTGACCTATAAATTTACCAATTACCAAATTTATTTAAGATATAAATAGATATAAATGATTTAATATAGTAATAATGAATATGTACAATAAAGTTTATTGAATAGACATAACATATCTTTAAAGGTTTCAATGGATTCATACCCGGATATACATCAGTGTGTACTACAACCATTTATAACACAATAATGTACATACTATGCAGATCCGGTCCGGTTATGTGCATAATTTCAAACAGGACAATAGTTAGCGCATTAATGAGGATTGTTAAAACCGGATATGACAGAGAATAATAAGTAGGTTTGGTACTGGTTATTATTACAATACAAAAAAAATTATATATATAAGAGTATTTATCTTAAAAGAATATATTTGTAACATCTAAGTTCTAAATATTTTGTTAAACAAATATGAGTTTATATGAAAAATATTTAATAATTTTTTTTTTATACTTTTGAAATGTTTACTCGGTGTTTTCTTTGCTTCTATTTCGATGCCGTATTTAAATATTCTATGCCGACAGGAGGAACCTTGTTAAATTCGATTAAGAGGCGGTACTCAAAATTTCCAATATTATTAAATATGTACATATGTTTGAAAGACCATGATATTTTATTTATTGTTTTTATTAACCTATTTTCATTATTTCGATTTAGCTCAACCTATTTTTTTATATAATTTTGAATGGCAAGCAAGCTAATGGCCCAGTTGATGGAAAGTGGTAAATGTCGCCTATGGATATGAACATTTTTTTTATACCACTGAGGTATAAAAAAAAATTAATGTTATTTAATAAAGATGATACTCTTACAAAGACATTTTTTGTATGTTACGCGATATTTTCAATAACGGTATTTACTCCATTATTAAGATACAAAAGCTTAAAATAAATTTTTGGCTGTTATACAGAAAAAGGATTTAAAAAATAAATGCAATCTTCTCTAGTATGGCAATTATCAAATTTTTATCATTAAAACTAACGTGTACCAAATTAAATCAATTTAAATTAATAATTTCTTAGAATTATATATACAAGAACTTAAAATATACCAATACATATCAATACATACCTATGCAAATATTGTTTGTTTATTTGGATAGGATAACTTGTCCCGTTTCGTGGTATTGGGTTTACCTCAACTCGTATTTGGCGGTATTGGTGGCTAATTAACAGTGGTGGCTTAACATAGTGATATTCAATAGCAGTAATATCATTAAATGGAAATATTTTGTATATATACTCGTATATTAGAAATTCTATATAAATTTCTATCTATATATTATTGAGGTGTTCCCAAGAGACTACAACTTGGAGCTCTTCAAAAAAGGTGTAAAGAGGTCGGCAATCAATGCGTAATGTCTCTAGTATTCGTAGGCTACAATAATCGCTTGCCATCAGGTGGGTCGTATGCTTGTTTGCCATTTCAGCGGTATAAAAATATATATTTGTGAAAGTGAGATTCTGAGATTCTAGTTTGTAGATGATTTTACAGCTCTTTGAATAATTATAATAGTATTCAACTACACTTAACTAAAAGCATTTTTCAATAATCATTGTTTTTATTACACATCATTATAAAATTTATCATACAAATAGTATTAGATACGGAGAAGAATATCCATCTATAAAGTCTGGACATCATTGTAATAGAAGAAATTGACAAACTATGAAATTTTGTGTAGTAGTTTCGTATGTACTATTTAATGAAAGTTTTATAAAAAAAGGTTTTTTATAATTTAAACAGTCGTACAGGTAAATGAGTTTAGAATTTGTTTTACAGAACCATTTAACAGCGAATTTAATTGTAACACTAAATTTTACTGACATAATTTGTCGACTTTACCTGCGTAAGCCAAAAAACTATCCTATGCATTAAGTTAGGATATAATTTACTCATGTACAAACATCTATTCAACATTCTAAGGATTAAGTAACAAATATCCAAATATATAAAAACGAGAACATCATTTCCACATTAGTAAAGTTCCATTTTATAAAGTTTATCAATTAAAAATTAATTATCAAAATTAAACATACACAATTAAACAGACGAAATGAGAACTTTTTTTGGAATATTAAAAAAAAAACAGAATACATTCCATACAGAGGATGATTTTGTTTATTATTCAATACTTAATAATATAAATGTAAAAGTTATACAGTAGAGAAGTTTGTATGTTATTGAAACCAACATCATATCCAATTTTTACGTTTTCTATATTAGTTTAGTTATTAGGATTCAGTTCAGAGAGGCAGCCACCAAAATACATATATTTTTATCAAATAAGCCATCGCCCAATGCCTGGCCGAATCACTGAGGATTCTACCGAAAAAATAGATTATGACGTATCCTACGACATAGATTGTGACCTAATGCGGTATTGTTACGGTCAATTTGTGAGGCCTATATCGCGTCATTACCTTCTTTCCTATTTGTAACCGGGTGCGTGGGACAAGGACAGGGGTGCCGCGATTCGGGGCCACTCCCTAGGGCGACGTTACGGCAAAACCGAAGTTCGGCTCAGTGATCAATGTCGAACCTCAGAGGTGTCTTTTGAGTTAATGCTTGTGTGCGATTACCTTTAGATTATGGTTTTGTTCGATTTAAATATTTGATCGCATGTGCTGAGATAACTTTTCAAAGGATAAACTTGGAATTCAATGTGTATATATATGAATTATATGTAGGATATTAGTTTAAATGTTTATGTTTATTAATATATGTTAAATTTTTTTCTACACTAAACCTATTTCGAGTAACTCTATACTTTTAACAGGTTGGCTGGTATAGAATGCAATTAGCATTAAGCCTGCCTTTTGTACTACTTTTTATTAGTCAAAAAGTTTCAATAAATATAAATTGTTTAATTTACTGTGTGTTTTTATATTATAATATTTATATTATATAATTATAACATAAAAACATACAGTAAACAAAACTTATATAATACTTTATTGCACTTATGTCTAAAAAGCTAGGCAAAGTATTAATTTTAGAATTGTGAACAGTACGTTGAAATATAATTTATATGACAATTACAACAAACATTCTGAATTTTAAGTAAAGAACCGAAGACGCTACGTATCGCTCGATGTATCTTCGTGACATTAACATGCAACATGGGATGTATTGTCAGAAAATGCCTACTGCAAAACGGACTGAAGTCACGTAAGCCTAAGCGTTATACCTAACAAGTTGAGCCCTAATAAGAACATTTATGAACACATAGCAGCGTGACCACTCTAATTCGCCTTTTAATATTCGGGAGATGTGTTGCGTACTCTTGTGTTATTGCCGACAACTTTGCTAATTTCACACTCGCTATTTTTCACAGCATCTATCTAGAAATTGGAGACAATGTGCTCGATTCAGAAGCAGTTCTCTATCTCTAAAATAACCTTAACGTATGACAGTCAATAATAGTCAAAGATATGTGGTTCACTCTTGTATTATTTCCGATAAATTTACTAATTTCACAATCGTTATTTTTCATAAAAACTACGTAAAAGTCGAATACCACGGGATTGATTCTAAAATATCATTCTCTATATCTAGTTTTAATTTCGTATTACAGCTAAATATTGAATAGAGATGAATAGCAACATACGAGTATATTTAATCTGACAACTTTTAATTTTGAGTCAGAATTCATTAAAATTAGTTTGTAAAGATCTGTAACATAACAGATTTTCCAAACTATGAAATTGAAACGAATCGTAAATGCAAGTTTGTAATATTGGCTCATATTTGTTTAAAGGATGCAATTTTCTTCAATGCCTTCATTTTACTTGCTGTATTATTAAGTATTTAATTAAGAAGACAGTCTGAATAACCCCTGAGCTACTCATTGCAGTTTGTTAGTGTAGGTTTTCATTCAAGAGAACCCCCTTATTTTTCCCCTTTGTTACTTAGATTGCATTTTAACAGATACTGGGCAATTTAACATCTCGCGTCTTTGCTATTTTCTACATTGTGCTTTGTCATTATTTTTATACGCCAGGAATTACTATTTTATAAATGGTGCTCTATTTTTTCAATACTATTTTATAGCAATATCTATTTAGAATTAAAAAAATAATAATTCAGATACTTACTAAATTTGAAATAATAATACTATTTATAAACATATGATATACGCGGTATTGTCAATTAACAGGTCCCTGAGATCAGAGAAAATTGATATGTAACTTATGGATTCAACAAAATATTTGATTATGAGAAAGTATTAGTTATGACTATTAGATGGGTTTGAATTCCAAAACATTCACTTAATACAATTCTTTAATTCTGCAATAAAATTTTATAAAATGTCGACTGTCAACCGCGCTGCATTACAATGAGTAGAATATATATAGTGATAATGAGAGCACTATTATTATAGACGATTTTACTATGATACATTTTTTAGTAATAAAACTAAGTAATTTACTGCGCCTCAAATTTAATTGAATATTATTGTAACACATAAATGAATCAACATTCACTTTTTAAGAAAATTTAAAATAGTACAAAATAAAATAAACTGTTAAAAATTAAGAATCCAACTTAAGTAACATTTGAAACTAGAATTGTCAGCTGAAGAACACGAAAGCTATGTAGTTAGCTGACCTCCAGCGCATAAGTACTTTGCTACTTGGACAGTTCTAGAGCAATCGTCCAGTAGTAATGGTTAGCTTTGCGTCTGTCAAAGTGTACACTAACCTGTGTAGTTGGGAATTAATCGAAATACTTACCAACCACTACAGTGATTTAATTAAGAAATTTTCGAAGACGACTTTAAATATGGGAATTATAGATTGATTATATTAAAGTCCTATCGGTCGTCGGCATGGAAATTTAATATTAATTTAACTATTAAAAGATTAATTATAAATTAACTGGCTGTGCCCCTGACTTTCTCTGCGTGTAAGTTTTTGTCTTTTTTAATGCTAAATAGTACGTATACGAGTAGATAGTCGACGTAGATATATTTTATTATAACGTTAAGGCACAACATGTACCTAATACACAAACTTAAAGCGAACTTATTGGTTTAAATTTATAATGTTTATAAGGATTAGAGCAGTTTAGATCAATTATTATTTGTATCTTGTTAATTTTTGCAACGATTGTACATATATCTCTAATCTTTATTAAGCAATTCGTAAAGAATGTAGGTGTATTTGGATATTTCTATATCAAATATGTTGGATTCACGCTTGCCAGATGATTGGGATGAAACTTTAGTTTGTGGCGGGTTGTACGGTGGTGAAAATCAGCAGCAGGTATCAATCCGAACAATTCCTCTTTTAATGGCAAAGCTGGAGGAAACTCAATAAAAACGATTCACAATAAGAACACTCTTCGGGAAATGGCATAAAGAAAAAGTTTTAATTTGTTTAAATATTTCCGCGGCTCGGAGTTCCCTCAGTGGCTCTCAAGTTTCGTGTCTCGACATTAACTCGCCCGCGGCGGCCTAATGGGACAAGCCACCTGCTCTTAAAGGCGACATAACAATTAACTTGAAGAAGAAAATATTAGTTGAGCTAATAGAGCCACTCAGATACACTCCGGCCTCTGCCCTCCATAAATAACACCCCTTCCCAACTCGGAGACGCTCTACAATTTTGTCGTATTTTCGTAATGATTCTCCAAGGAGTATCAACTATACTAACTCACAGAGGGTACCATTTTGTCCCTGTGTTTTTATAGGCGAATTGATTGGGAACCGCTGGATATAATCTCGGGATTAGTTTTCTTAGGAAACTTTTTGGGCGAAAAGTTGCCGGCGTTATTAACATACCCCTCAAGAAAATTTTATCGGATAGTAATTAAATAATAAGGGCCCGCTGAAACAATTATGTTGGGGAAAGATATTAAATTTTATTAGAATAATTACAAACGTGGGAGAACGTGGAATTAAATGATGAATCATATATACCTCTATTAGAATTATGTAAAAGATAAAATAAAAAAAAAATAATATTTCAATAATAAAATAAAATTAAGACAAAACAAATGTTATTTTTTTATAAATATTTATTAAAATAATATTATCCAAATACTTTTATGACCGCCCAACATGATCTTACAAACATTTAATAAAAAAATCTTTTTATGTATAATCCAAAAGCCAAATCTTATTAGCAATTACGTATTTCTCAAACCGTGAAAAATCTGTGAATAAAATATGAGGGAAGTTTAGGGAAACCCGAAAACGCTTTCCGTATTTGAATAATCACTTTAACAAACAAAACTCGGCCGTATCCGCTTCATTACTTATTAACCTGTGCCTGATTACGAGACAAATAGAGACGAGTTCAATATTTCGAAACATTTCATGTTGAAAGTACGCAGTAGGCACAATTTTGATTTATTAATTGAGATTTCTTTTAAAAATGGTAATATTATTTTCAATAATTGATACTCATATTAAAAGGTAATATAAAAATCAGTAAAGGGGATTTGAAATAATATTAGTTTTAAATTGTTTGCCCGTAACTATGGCCTTGCATACAATTACGGCGCGTCCAGCTATCCTTTTTCTCTCCTTGTATTTGTGGGAAAAATATTCAAATACAGTGGTAGATCACTGGTAGATACTCTCACATATTATAATGATGCCCTTTTCACTCTGTATGAATACCTTGTCGTTAATATTATATATAAATATTATATTAACTTGGATTCCTAATAGAGTAAGAAATGAAGAAAGTCTTTCCATTATATAGGGTCTGTTAGGGTCACAAGATATTTCATCTCCCTTGTCCCACTTTATAGTTTCATATTATCTTTCACACACTCGATCTATTTTGGGTCTTCCTTTTCCCTTGTATCCAATCCCATTCAACCCAGTTGCTAAATTACACTTAAATTTATTTTCTGATGGTAATTTTTGGCATTCTCATCCTATATTATACATTGCGTAGTTTTATTCTCGGAGTAAGTCGCTAAAATATACTTGTTTGTAATATTACTTTTAATATTTAATGAGCTGAGGAACTTATAACTACTAATAAGAGGGTGAAATTAAAACAAAGTACTTAAATATTTAAGTAGTTAATAACATAACAAACTTACCGGTATATTGATTTAACATTTAGCTTTCGCTTTTTAGGGTAATGTTCAAGAAAATTTGACCAAAAGAGTACAAAATACTTCATATTTTGTATTTTTTTATTTACATTTAGTAAGCATAGCCCGAAGAATAAGCAAACTGAAGTGTCAATGGGCTGGCCACATAGCTCAAAGAACCGCACTAGATGGAGTGATGGCCTCAAAAGAATTGCAGGGAGTCAGTGGATGCAGGTGGCTCAGGACCGTTCCTCATGGCAGTTTATGGGAGAGGCCTATGTCCAGCAGTGGACGGATAATGACTGAAATGATGATGATTAAGCATAGCCAGAATTGAATTAGTAAAAAAGTACAATTTAAGCTATCAGTTAGTCTCTTTCTTTCTCTAACCTTTCTATGGAATACAGTCCACTTATAATTTCAAGCAGTTTATTGTTTTATTTAACTAACAGGTACCATGCTAAAAAGGTATAAAGGAACACTTATAGCGCGATTGTCCGTCCGTCTATAACAGCGTTATAACTTAGTAACTACTAATGCTATTTACTTGAAATTTGGAATAGTTTTTAATTTTTTTTTTGCTGTGGGATCCAAAACTAATACTCAAAATTAAAAATGACTTTTAATTAATTAATTTATTTTGATATAATATGAAAGCGCTTGGTTTGCATATTTTAAAACATATTTTTATATGTTTATACTGCGTAGTTTTTTAGTTATAATAAAAAATGTAAAAAATCTATCCCTCCTCCCTTTTTATTTCCAAAGTTTCTAAAACGAAAAATCTGTAATAATTACAGTTTATAAGTGTATATGTGAATATTTCAGTAAGAATAAAACGATGTTTATAACTAGCATCATTTTGAGAAATTTTCCTAAAAAAACCTCCAAAACAAATTTGATTATACGGTCCAGTTTTTAATCACAATTATGTTCCAAAATAATAAATTACGAATTGTCGTATCTATAATAAGAACTATTAGATATCTATTTCGTATTAAAAATGCAATAAAGGTAATTTTATATCATATATATTTATATACGAAACCCTCAGTATGTGAGTTTAACTCGCAGCTGATCGTTTTTTTTTCTCTAATAAATTATTAACATCCAATTACCTTAATATTGATTTTTTGTAAAAGATCTTATTTTTTCAAATATTTTAAGAAATGGCAAAAATCTTTAATTGCTATATTTTTGTATCAACGATTCCCTCTATGTATGGTATAGAATGTGGTAGGTCACAGTGATGGCAAGAAAACGAAGACTCTTACAATTGGATTTTATTTTCGATTTTATTTTCGTTAATTACAGGTAATAAATAGACGTGTGGTGTTGATCGCATCTAGATGCAGACTAGGCGTGGCATCCGTTGCGCCGATTATAAGTTTAAAAACGACCGCACGCAGAGACAATGACATAGACAAACTATTTTATTAATAATTGAGTTTTGAGGCACAGAAAGCGTCGCTTACACCCTCTATTAAAATAGACTGCGTTTTAAAGTTTATTATCTACACTAATATTATAAAGAGGAAAGATTTGTATTTTGTGTGTATGTATGTTTGTAATGAATAAACTCAAAAACTACTTTGCCGATTTCAAAAATTCTTTCACTATTAGAAAGTTACATCCACCCTGAGTAACATAGGCTATTTATTGTTAGAAAAGATTAGGGATCCCTACTAAAACTTTAGTAACGTTACTCAAGGTGTAAAAAAATGCTATAAAATATCTTTTGTCGCGTGCGCTGCGGAAACTACTGGTGATAGAACAAAAGTATGATGTACAATATTGAAGAAAATATCAATAACTACAAAAAACTTTGCGATATCATGTCTAACTATTATTGTTATGTCACAATAACCATTTGTTACATTAAAAGTTGATAGAATTACCGACCAAATTAAAACCATGATATTCATACTTCTATTTAAAATCTTATGCAAATAAATAATATTGTTTTCAAAACTGTTTCAATTTATGTAGATTACTTTTTGAATGATTTAAATCGGTTATTCAATTCAATAGATATTACGAATTTAATAAGTCATAGAAATAGAAAAATAAAGCTGTCGTGTTGTACATGCTATTCATACCTATTTATTAATCCTTATCCAAATAAATTATTTTATATACAATTTGAATTTTTCAAATCGTAGATATATTCCATTCGAAAGGTATTATGTTAAAAAGTTAGATATAGAAAAAGGCGCCGCCCGCTGTCCGCGCTGTGTCGGCCGCGTGGCTAGCTAGCCAGGCATTGTAGCGGTGCGGGAGAGTGGCAGGTGGGAGCGGGCACATCTATGAAATAGATAGCTAGGTAGGATCAGATAAAAATGTAAAATGTTGTAAAAATGTCCACCCGTGCGAAGCCGGGACGGGTCGCTAGTTTATTTATAAATTAAGTATCTGATATAACTTATTAAGGTTAGGGTATGATAGGCTGACATATTCTTATAGGATAAGAGCCTCTAAATAAGAACAATAAACAAAAAAAAAATAGTAATTGTCAATACATGAAAATTTTTATTTTAGGTTATGTAGGTCATACCAAATATTAATCTTCTCTTTTACTTAAAATATATCAAATTTTTAAAACAAATGTAACTTTATATGTTTATGATAAACTAAATTAGTTTATATAACAGTATAAATAATCTCTAAAAACTATTTTAATTTATTATAAATTAAAATATTTCTAAAAATTATATTTTAAGTTACTTAATATGGGCTTTTTAGGTAATTTGCAATCAATTATATCTAAATTGACCGTAAGGAAATTGAGACTAAAGTATCGGTAGATTAATTATGACAGCTAAAGATGATTGAAAATCTGTACTCCCGAAACAGTTGAAACGCTTCAAAAGACAAATCTATTGTTATCTTCAGACTTCAATAGACATGCCCAGCTTCAAAGGAACATTGGCATTAGCATAAAGAAAGTCTATACTTGTAATAACATTGGTTTCTCTATTATTGAAATAAGTCGATTTAAAAGTAAATAAGATGGAATTATTACGTTATCTTTAAAGATTCAAAAATAAACGTTATTCAATTTTATTTGCTTCGACTTTTAAAACGTATTGTAGAGATGTTGATAAGAAAGGATGACACTGTTTTTTTAATACTTAATCTAAAATTTGCAAAAACAAAACAACTTTTTAATTACGCGACTTATCTGATCGTGCAAGCAGCAAAAAAGGCCAACAGCCTATGCCCCTCGCTTTTAATTATTATTGGGGCATTTTTCAAACTTTATGAACACTTCAAAACTTGAGACCTGGTCTGGACCGCGGTCCGCTGTTAATTACCAACTTTTTAAAAACTGCAACTCATAATAGACAGCTTGGCTGAAAGATGAATGATGTGTTGGCGTTGTTGGCCACCTTTTTTTAGCAAAGTTCATTGAAACCTAATCGTAACAAAATGCATTAGCAGATCTGAATAAATATTCAGCTTTTAAATTAATATAATGGATGAGTTATCGATTATATAGCTACAAGAAGGAAATTCCTTATGTGACTATCTAAAACTCGGTATTTACTGTTTCGGTACATATGTTCCTTAGGTGCTATCCATTAACGGTATGTTTTTGTTGCGAAATCTATGTGTACAATTCAAAATTTTAAAATTTATAGACCTACTATATTTTGCTATGCTACAATTAGATCTCTAATGAACATTACTTTCAATTGTCAAAAAATATCACCATTAAGATGCATGAAAACAAAAATTTAAATGCAATAATAAACAGTTTTACGTAAGGCTGCCTTTTAAGTTGTGTTGTTTGCCAACCTCCCGCGATTATTGAAAAAAATATGGCATTTTCATCTTTTTAAATTTAGAATTCGAAAACAAAAGAATGTTTTTAGATTGGTCGAATAGTTTTATTGTATCGTCTATTCAAAAGTGACAATGTAAGGAAAATTTGCGTGCGATAATTTTTTATAACTTTCAAAGGGGATTATCGCGACTTCGGTGCTTTAAGGAGATCGTTTCTGTATTTAGTGATGCAGCTTCATGTCTTAGGACTGTAGAATGCTGGTATTTAGAATTTCTATGTGAGCACTTTAGCCTCAGTGATAAGCCACGTGAAGGTCGTCATGTGACATTTCAGGGACTACTGCCCGAAAAATCGAAGAACTTGGCGTAAGAAAGTTAAGCTCTCATTTGGATACCACATTTGCTTAGCAACGACCAAAAAAAAAAGCCCGTGTTAGTTGGTGTCGCAAAACTCTGCAGCGATTCAACCGAGGAGAGTCAAAGTATGTTTATAATATGGTTAGTGGTGACGAGTCTTGGATATATGCTTAGGATCCAGATTCTAAGCAGTCAACTGTCTGGGTCTTCCAGGATGAGCTCAAATCGACCAAAGTCATCGCCCACAGAGCACTTAAAAAAAATGGTTGCCTTGTTTGTGGCAAAGAGTGGTCACGGCGCCATTAGTGTACTAGAAGGTCGCAAGACGGTTACCGCTGACTGGTATACCATTGTTTGTTTGTTGTTAAATATAAAAAAAACAATACGAGAGTCGTACGATACTTCACCATGACAAAATATTTTTGAGCACCCAAAATGTCGGAATTCTAGATTATCCGCCTTACAGCCCTGACTTAAGCCTTAATGATTTTTTTACGTTCCCCAAAATTAAGCAAAGTCTTCATGGTCAACGTTTCAGCTCAAGGGAAGAAGCTGTTGACGCATACAAATCGGCCATTTTGACTACCCCACTTCGGACTGGAATAAATGTTTTAAAAACTGGTTTGAACGAATGCAAAAGTATATTAAATATCGTGGAGAATTCTTTGAAAAACAACAATAATGGTAATAATCTATTAGATTGTCTATACTTATTTTAAACGACACAACTTAAAAGGCAACCCTCGTACTATATTGTTATCATATAGCAGAAAACTAACCATTATGTACCGTATGCTTGTTTACCACCATAGTTGTATAAAAAAAATATTTAAAACATGACATCAAAAATGTTTTGTTAGCTGCCGTAAACTAATTGTGACACGTATAAGTGGCTATGTAATATAAAACACGTCCAAAAAATAGGCTAATTTCTAGGTAAACAGTTTAAATGTAGCAGAAAGTTGCAGGTTCGCTTAATTGATTTACAAAGTCGGCGTGTATTGGATACAAGAAAGACAGCTCAAATTGTATACCTAGCTGAATGAAAAATTGCAATCGACTCAATACCTGACGTTATGCAAGCGATCGTAGGCCATAATAACAGTAGGTGTTCATTAGTTTGTTTACTCGATTCTGTTTTGGTTTTACAAAGTTATAGAAAACATACTCATATGTTCGGTGGGTGCACTTTCAAAGTATATTCAAGTCTCCCATTTCGTTATATTTAAGAAATAACTTACTGTATAATTGTGATATTTATAACTGAAGTAGTTTATGAAAAATAGTAAGTAACAACAATAACGAGTCATTCAACTCATCGTGTCATTTGAAACATATCTTTACTTCACTGTGATAATAAAAGGTAAATAATACTAGGTATATTGCTACAAGCCCGAAACAGTTCTTAACAAATTCATTCGTCATATCTGATTTGTTGAAATATGCTACTGACGCTCTTCATCTTGGATACTTATCATGAATAGAGTTGACATCCATTGTGATATTTTATTATTACTCTATGAAATGCAACGAGCCGGGACAAATTGTTAAATCCTTACAATGGAGATTCTGTCTTCGTCGGGTTGAGTGCGCAAAAGTTGAACGAGGATCTCAGTTCCAACGAGAATGTAAAGGGAAGGGATTAATTGTATAATCTTCAAGTAAGATAAAGTTGAAGATTGCGGTTGGTTAGTGGGGTTATTTATGTGGAGTGCGCTCGTAGACCGGGCGTCTGAGGCGTCGGCCGCAACGAAGTGACGTCACACCGACGCGCCCGCGCTTCTCGCTACTCCAATTCCAATCTGCATATAAATCGGATATCGATAATGACGTTGCCATCGCAAGCATCCCGAAATTCGTTCAAAATCCGATAAGCCTTGCCCGTGAAAGCCCTAATCCACAGAAGTTTGGATGACCCCGATAGTGGATAGACCTACCGTCTTCTATTATGTAAATTATCAGCCACATGAAACTTTTAGCCGGCCACTGCGGCTACTAAGTTTGTGGGCAAAAGTTACAATATTGACTTAGGGACGTATCTTTTGAGAGATTGAATCTGTTAGGTAATAATTTAATTCTGGAATGGAGAGCCGTTGGTTGCAAATAAACAATATAAATTTATTTAGCATTTTACAGAGATCTAGTTAAGCTTGTAAAATAAATGTATTTATTTTGAAGGCCAAAAAAAACTGTATAAGTATAAAAAAGGTGTGTTTGTGTCTGGTTCTTATAACAACGGGATCAAATGAGTAGAATGTAGAGGACATGGCTGCGTCAAATTGTTTGAACTATGTAGTTTGACTTTATAGCGCGAATTTCTATATTTTTATTTTCTACTTTTTCTGTATATTTTATTCATAAAAAATAACTAGGTATTACATATAGAAATGCATTAATACAATTTACATATACAAATTAACGTCAATATAGTATCGACAGATTTCAATGTTCAGTATCGCAGAACGGAAAACTCTTTAATAATACATAAAGCTTGACCCTTTTCAAACTTCGTAATGAGACTCGAAATAAAAATTTTAATTTCAATAATTATTCATTTGCTCGAGACAAGTGGATGATATTGCGAAGTTGCGGGCTGCTTTTTCCATTGGCATTTTTAAAAGAAACTTTTTTAAGCGGTACTCTATTGAGTGCATGTAACTTTCCTTTTAGGACCCAAGCACAATCTTCAAGTAATGCAAAGTTAGTGTAACTGCGTAATTCTTTTTGAGTAATTTAAATAATAATTATTTTAGAATAATAAATTTGTTATGCTACGTACAATACAAAAATTTAAATAAAACATAAAACATCATATGTTATATCGTAGTATCATAAACCTAGAGCCCTATTTCAGCAGTGGATAAATAGCGGCTAATATTATGAACATGATGATGATATCATCATCATCATATGCTCTATAGTAAGCATATGATGATGATGATATCATGATAAACAACAGACAATGACATATGGTTTATCATTATAGTAAGTATAATTCAACCAAAAACCATTTGCACAGTTGCAACAGAATGCATGGTATTACATGGTACTACTTGTTTATCAGTTAACTCTACACGCGTTTGACTTGAGCATAATTACGTGGAGTAAGTAAGTATCAATAGATAGATAACGCGATACTTTCGACGCAGAGGGGAGTAGCCGAATCGCGTTATTTTCATAAGGTGGCCTTGCCCTGACCTAATTCCTTTTAATCCATCGCTTACCTATAAGGTTTTATTGGCAATGGCCCATTACGACCTATACATTATCAACATCATCATCCTATTTTACTATTTCCAGTCACGTAATCTTGAACGACGAATATAAACCATATGACTGTACGTCGACAATTTTAGGTACGGATACCTAATGGATATGCGAAATGTGTGTGTTAGATATTAGAGGATCAGGGGCCAATAGTAGCTGGGAGTAGTTCAAAGCGGCCACCGTATTGGCCGCTGATCACGCCATATTCCATTTTACCCTTCGCACACAGGTGTGCGAAAAGAAACCTGCATTCATAGTTGTTTCATCTTACTTTCATAACTTTAGAACGGGGACTCGATTCAATTTGTATGAATGGCAAAGTGAAAGAAATACGTTTTCGCAAAACTTTTTCAATAACATCCCAGTCATAAAATATCATGTCATTTTACATCCTTCTTTAGTCTTTTTGGGTTTTTCGTGTGTAGACCCCGGGCTCAGGAGTCAACTCCTAAGACAAATATGAATAGGGAAATGAATTATATGGAAAGCTCCTTCTATGTGACGTGTGAGAGATTGCGTCGCTTTGCGTCGACCTCTGAAATTTAACCAGTCGTTTGTGTGCCGCGCAAAACTTGCCTCGAGGTTACATTAAGCCGATTGCCAGCGTCAATCAAAACCCGCCTTTTTCCGAGATACCATAATATACGTAACCGCAAATCACGCACGCAGAGCAATGTTTTGATCCTTTGAGTTTTTATGAACATTAATATTCGCTGAGTAGCTATAGAATATGCATTTTTACCTTTCACTGACTTTAAATTTAATTGCCCTCAGGAGTGTGGCTCATGCGGTTTTGTGACATTATTTATTTATTACGAATAAATAAATTGACATTACTTTCATTATTATTTTGCATTTTTTAATTTCTATCGATGTTTATACCCCATCAGTGTATCTACCGAGCACTTTTTTAGTATTGTGAAACGTAATCAAGCTAACGGTTCACCAGAAGGAAAGTAGTAACCGTTGCCTACAAACATGAAAAGCACAATAGGGATATCAGAGTATACTATGATGCCCATGGTATTTCTAATATATCGCCATTTCTATAAATAGAAACAGAATATTACACTTGATAAATATCTTAAAATCAAGGGTAAATTATTCCGTGCAAATTCCTATCTGTGCCACTCTGGCTTCTTTAAAAAGTTTGATGATTACTTTCATTTCTAATAATTTATGTTTAGGGATAGCAATAAAACGCTAGCATCTAGTCACAGGTGAATCTCCTACATATTTTTTCAATATTTTTATCACTTTGAAATTGTATTGTTTATTTGTTTTATAAAATTCTAACTGTTTAGAAATTCGATACATGTATCAAATTAATGTTAAAAAACTGTAGGGTAATAGATTTATATAGTAATTTAATTACGGAATTGTAACTTTACATATACATATGATATATATTCTTTAGCTATATAAAGGTCGTAAGCCTCTTGGTAGTAAATAGAAATAAAGC
Organism: Galleria mellonella; assembly: GCF_026898425.1. Taxonomy (NCBI): domain Eukaryota; kingdom Metazoa; phylum Arthropoda; class Insecta; order Lepidoptera; family Pyralidae; genus Galleria; species Galleria mellonella. The sequence goes on along the minus strand of NW_026442042.1, from coordinate 2,743,829 downwards.
ACAAGTTCTCACAGTTCATTTAATTTAGATATCATACTATTAAATCATATATTTACTGATTTTACTTTGTATATGAAATATAATAAATAATATAACATAAATAACCAACTTCTGTTAATTCTTTAACACTTATTTAACTATAGCTTCTTTAGGACTTCCATCAACAATAATTGTGATATATTTTATATAATGACCACGTGGTTTACTATACTTGTTCACTCATGATACGTCAGGAAGCTCCGCTCTGTTCAACGGTTGGACAAGAAGTGTCTCCCCACCCAAATAACAATCTTTTATATCTACAGGGCCGAATTCGAGTGAACAAGTCAGCGAGACCACGTGTTCTTACAATTTCATTACTTTTTATTCAAATATCATGACAATAAATAACTATAAAATTAATTAAAATATAAATTAGTGTTCTATATACATTACAAGAATAATTTATTACCAAATTTGGTATAATAACAATTTTAACGTTTTATTATATTTAAAGTAGTTAGTTTGATTTTTATTAATAAATGTAGGTATACATTTTAACACAAGATGTTTAAGAAAATTAATATAATTAAAAAAAAATCTAACACATGTATATATACAGTGCAATAATATATACCTAGATATATGATGGCATATCATATCTTACAGGTACGGTTTAAATTTAAGAGATTTGCACAGAATAGTGTGTATATTAAGCATATACTTAGTCATTCTGCATTTCACTCCTTTGATGTGAATATTGTACTTTAATTATCACTTCTAAATATTTCAGTTCATATTCATTATTTTAATCGGTGCATGTGATTATATAAACTCGCTACTTGACGTAGTTTGTAGTGTATACAAGTAATCTGTTCAGAATAAAGTAAAAATCGTCAGCAGGAGGTAAAACTGAGGATCTACTTTTAATATAGAATATATTATAATTTCGTGATTTCGATTTTAAAAACGAAAAATAAAATTGAGTTTGTCGTACTAATTCAACAGCTGAACGCACCAGATGATGGCTCAGCATCGTTTTGCCAATTTTTTGTAAAAATGTTTTTTTTTGGTAAAAATATTCAGTTTCATTGGTAAAACTAACTCTGTTTTCAAAGAATATTAAATATATAATATTATATATTTAATTTAGTTTTTCATAGATTTTTACATACATAGTAATTTCACAGTACTTTAGACAAAGGACATTTTTATCAATCGCCCAGACAAAGCAATGCATTCCGATACAAAACATATCTAATAATTTAAATGACAACTGTAAAATTAATTGAAAGCAACAAGTCGAATTCGAAATGTCGTACTTGTACAATGTTTGCTTGTCTCTGAATATCGATTGTTACTAAAAATATTTCCAGTAACGTTTAAGTCACCCACACTTGAAGAAAATTAAGAGGTCCGACAATATAACGTTGAATAAACTTGATTAATATTCGAGAGATGAAGCGGGGGGACCGTTCGTGTGGCTGATATATCGAGCGCCATCTATCACGCGCGATCGCAGCCCGTCGCATGCGTGTGCACGTAGTAATGCCACAAAGCAAACAATATCCGGTTTGAAGGATTGTAACAGTCTTTGGCAGTGCAGAATGCATTAGCGTTAAAGTATCTGGGAATAAAATTTAACGACATAGAGGGTTATTTCACACTACTAATAAACAGTAGAATCATTATATGAATATTAATTTAGAGTCATACCAAAATACAAAGCAGATATTATTAAAAGAATAATAAGCCTTTTTACATGAATCTTGTTATATGATAATATTACGAATTTTAAATTTCCATTACAATTCATCCAAGTAATGCTAGTGTATTGCTTAAGGTTCCCAGTAGACTAGTATTTTCTGGGATTCCTACCGGTCGGTGTTATTTTACTTATTTTTATTATATAGATAGATAATTGATTATGGTAATATTTCTTTGTAATAATAATATATAAGATATTATAATAATCTATTCATCATCATCATCATTTCAGCTATTATCCGTCCACCGCTGGACATAAGCCTTCCCCATAGACTGTCATAAAAAACGGGCCTGAGCCACCCGCATCCATTGACTCCCTGCAACGCATTTCATGTCGCTACTCCATCTAATGAGGGGTTGTCCTACACTGCGTTTACTCGTACGTAATTACCACGCAAGAATCTTGCTTCCCATCGGTTGACGGTTCTTGGAGCTATGTGACCAGCCCATTGCCACTTTAGTTTGCTTATCCTTCGGTCTATGTCGGTTATTTTGGTTCTTTTGCAGATATTCTCGTTTCGGAATCTGTAATGCAAAGAGACTTTGAGCATAGCCCTTTCCATAGCCCGCTGAGTAACTTGTAGCGTTTGCATACGGCCAATCGTGTAGGACCACGCTTCGGTTCCGTAAGTCATCACTGGCAACACGCACTGGTTAAAGACCTTTGTCCTCTCTATAATAATCTATTACAATGTAATAAATGTTCTTAAAAATAAGGGTTTAATTATAATATACAGAATGAAATTTATCAGCGCCTAATCTATATATATATATATATATATATATATATATATATATATATATATATATATATATATATATACATACAAATAATTAGAGATAACTGAATGATGTAAATGGAATTTAAATAATTTAGGTAAAATTTGTTACTAGTTTATTAGGAATACATATTTTTAATTAAACTTAGTCACCTAAAATTGACAACCAGATATCTATATTTTGAAACTTTCTATAAAGTACTTAATTTTAAAGGGTTCGGGATTTGTGTGTGTTAAATATAGTCTGTATTTCGTAAATATTTTTTTGAAAGATACTAATAATAATTTAATCTAAACTGTTAGTGTAAATAATTCAGATAATTCCTTTGACTGTATTTTTATAGCTTTTTTCTGTAAAAACGCTATCAAAATAGAATTAAAGTTTATAACAAAACAAAATCATGATCACATTCTTAAATATAGCCCTTAACATATTACACAGCGTCATCTAGTCTCAAACTAAGTAAAGCTTGCACTATGGATACTTACTTAAATACTTTGTGTTGTAAATATGTACATATCCGAATATAAGTCATACTAATTATACAGATATATATAAAAAAATTGAAGTTTTCTAAAAATTCTGAAAATTTAAACTGCGACTTTTTAATTCTTCTTGGATATCATTGTAGCCAATTTTCAACAAATTTTATCCATCCTATCATCTCTCACTGGTGTCCTGCCAGCATATATCATTGATATTTGGTTGGCAATAGTACAGGCAGTTTTATCATTCTATTATCATCAATAAAAGACTTAGACCAATACAAACCGATATAGATTCATGAGTCATGAAATGTGGAATGAGATGTGGAAATATTTTTTAATTATTATGAAGCGATTGTAAAAAGTACAATCATCTCCAACACAAATGACAGGCGCGTTGGATCCACTCAATTATGAAACCTCGATATTCTCCCTGACTTTTCCTTTTACGCTATTTTAATTTCATTTTTGTACGCCGTAATCCTCTTACCATGTTTGGAATCGAGATTATGAAAACAAAAATATTTGTTCAGTAAATTCCGCATAAATCGGTATTCGTCCGAATTCTGTATTATGAAAAAAATGTTTTTTTAATTTTTATAAGTATTTTATTGTACAGTAAAAAAAAAAAATTATTGTGACAAATTGAGCTTTAATGACTTGGAAGACAAATTTTTGTTTTTCTGTACATAATTACAATAACCCTATACCTAATTACATAAACTATATTTTTATTACAGCTATGAGTAATTACTATCAATAATGTATTTTATTAATGATATATATAAACATTATCTTATATTATTGACAATGCCACTGTTTTTGGCTACACTAATGGTAGGCGTAACAGATGTGGATGTATGCAAGACCGTAGTTTTCGTAAATTGTATAAGCACATCAGATACTTTTTAAGTAACATTTATAATGCCATAGCATAACAATAATAATATATAAAAGAAAAAAAGAAAATTGCGATTGCAATCGTAAACGGCGTAGTTAGAATAGCTGAAAATACAGTGCAGTAAATTTTACAGTTATCTGCACTATAGAATGTATAGCGGGATTACATCAATGTCATTACGTTTTCTAACGTTGTATTAATAAAAAATATTAATACAACAATATGAAAGAAAATATTATAAAGAATACAAAACAGTTAAATCCTTATTACAAGTTTTACAAAACAATATAAAGGAATAAGAGACAATCGCTGATGGAAGCAAATAAAAACGCCAATAACGCAACAAGGTTTGTGAAGAACGTAATCCATTTATTGCGAATGAAATAAAGATGGCGAGATTGGCTGGATCACAACGCACTTACACAAATTTCGTTCCCGTGTCTTCGGCGATGAATAATAGATGTTGGCCGCAACTTCACTTCGACCTCATTGGTACGCCCACACGTGCAAACACATGTAGATATACATATATAGGTAGATTTCAGAGATCCGTGGGAGAATTGAAAAAATATGGTAAACGCTCTACGGATACTTCTTGTATCTCAATGTAAAGCGATAATTGTGTTTAAAAATAACTTTATTTGAATAGAGTTCTGACACATATTTATATTAAATTTATATATATATATATATATATATATATATATATATATATATATATATATATATATATATATATATATATATATATATATATATATATATATATATATATATATATATATATATATATATATATATATATATATATATATATATATATATGAATATGTTAATTAATTTATTTTTATTGTATTATTTATATAGACAGTTGTATATAATTTATGTTAATATTACAGGAAAAACTATGATAATACTTTTATGTTGGTAAAATATGTGATGTTTTAGTATAATTTGTAGAATACAATTTAACATGTATCTTCATAATTTATTATACTTGTCCAAGATATGGAACCCACAGTTTGTTAAAACGACTGACGATTAACTGATTTTTAATGAAACAGAGCAAAATATTGACGTCGATATAAACATCTTTAAAAACATATTACTCAGAATTACATAATAGAATAATATAATTCTTAGAAAAAACAACTACTTGTCCTTTATTATAGTTATAAATATATATAATATTCAACAAACTTTTTGTAATCGAGATGTTATTAAAATAATTGTATGACTACGATTTGGAACAGCTATTTTTTGGTTTATTATATAAAAAAACGCAATTTATACTATTTATATTAATATGCATTTTGTAGCGAAGTAAATCTTAAAACAAATGCTTGTCGCTGATTATTCTGCAAGAATATTTGTCACAGTCAATAACCTTAAATGACATTTTTAAACATACGTGCCCCTTTAGTTGAATACTGGCTAGTAATAGCTAAATAGAGTTACTTGTCTAGGTTGTTACATTAATTTATAGTGCCCGTGCAGTGCAGAATTAATTTGTTTTGAATTCTATGTAGCGAATACAAATTATTGGTGTTATAACTACATTTACTACAGACAGTTATACGTAAATTCAAGTGAAATAACTTCTTGTAATATTGTTTACGAGTAAAATTAGATATCACTCAGTAAAAAATAAAAAAGGGCTCCCATCACAATACAATTATTATAGAACTAACACGACAATAAACCCAATTACAAAAAATACAAGAAAATTATTTAGAACTTTAAAATTACATTAACCAATTTATTTAAAAAAAAAATCAAGTTTTATTAAGTGTACCTACATATCTATTAGAGAGTTTAAGACTTTTTTGGAGTTGTGCTCTTAATTTCAAGTCTAGTGCTTGAGGACAAGGAGAACTGACCTCAAATAAATCGAAAGACATAAAGCCAAAAAATACTGCCTAAGTGCGAGCCGGACTGGCATGCCGAGGGTTTCAAATTGTAATTAAAAGGATTTGTAAATTTGTTTTATGTTGTAACTACAAATTTTCTATAAACTGTTTTTAGTTTTGAGGTACGGAACCATAAAATTAGAAAGATTCTTTATTTCAAAGAATATGACAAAAATACAGGATTTAATTCTATAGGCCTTTATTCTAACTCTATGTGCCATTGCAGTCATGAGCTTTTGCTTTTATTTAAAGATTATAAATTATTATTAAGTAAGAATGTTATAAAATAATTTATAACTTTATGTTTAATGTTAAATTTAATTAATAATAATAATTAATATATCAATAATTAGTAGCACCGCATTCGAGTATTCTGACACTTCCCTATGGTTGACTGGGAGAGAATGTTTTTAGCATTAAGTCCGCCATGTACACATATTTGTACTAATGAATAAATAAATAAATAAATGTTTAATTAGTGATATTAATCATAAATTGATAAAATTGATTTACGTCGTACCATAAATTTCCCTTTTGGAATGCTAGCTTGTATGCGCATTGGAATTATTTGAACATTTAAGCGGTGTGTTACGCTAGCATCGGATTCTGTGTGCTTAATACCGTATGAGATTTATGTTGTCTATTCAACAATCTTGTTTGTCCATTCGGGAGGCACGCATTCTACTATATCGATCGACAACGTACTCGTATAGCACCCAAAGTCACGGCTTCAGAATGCGTTTGTGCTTTTTCTACTTACAGATTCGCACGTATGCTTTTTTCGACACGCTGTTTTCTGGTAAAAGCGATTTTGTATAGAGCACGATAAATAAAAACGAGCGCCACATTTTGTAGAGTTACTTTATAAGCGAGGCACATCGGCCGGGCGCGGGAACTGCAAATGGCGCGAAACGACAATTTTAAAGCACAACATTGAATATACTTATGTAGGTACCTGGTGTTCGCACGTGCGCGGCGATTACTCGCTCCCCGCTAGTACTGAGCAACTTGTATACCGGCGCTTTTAACGCATTACCATGAATAATATATACTCAAATTGAAATGTCGCATTTGTGTCGCTCGAGTTGCCTATCTGCTTTCGGCTCCCGCCGCTGACGCGCGTCGTCGGCTTCCGCCTATACGCCATCCTTCTCGATCGTTCTACCAATAGACTAGGTATACCTTTTAGTAGGTCTTTCTCTTTTTCCAACTCTTTAGTATTGCACACACTGCATTGAGCACTTTGTTTGAAAAACGTGCTTGATCGATTTCTAGTTATTTGCATTGCTCATTCGTACGATTTGTTTGCTCACTGTAAATATAGTCTCGGCGTAACGTAATATCATTTGAAAGCTATGCTACCAGAAAATTCACAAGGTGTAAAGATAAAATTTAATTGATGAGACGTTTGACTCTATCAAGTACAGTTTAAAGGAAAGCAGAGCTTAATTTCCTACTCAAATTAAACGCTTGTTAAAGCAGACCAAAGATAATTATTACAAGATCCAAAGGCGAAGTAACAATATAATTTTGAAAATTACTTTCACCAAATAGTCCTCTCTTCTTTGTACCACGCTGCGTAAAACGGAAGCGCCACAAATTGCCGTCTTAAATATTTAATTTGAGAAGAAAATGGATTAGCGGGTAATTGTTAAGAAATTAATACGTACGGCCCATTAGATTTCGCAGAGAATCCCACCAACGGAGTGTTCAAACAGCTCTGAATTCTAGAGGATTTGCGTGCTCGATTAAATTAGGCTTTAAAGTGGGTAATAATTATACGCATTAGAGAAGATTTCCTTAGTTACCATAAAAAGGGATCACACGACCTATGAACCCTAAGTAACAAAGCGAGGGTCACCTTGAGAAATCAAAGCCAAGCTTTATTTATGACCTGGACTCGGCCATCTTATTAGGCCAAGATAAGTCCCTGTATTATACATTGCAAAGTTTACACTGTTAAGGACGGTCACCTTACTCTATTTCGGTAAAGATAAGATCTCCATTAGTCGCACATCTCATTCATCGTGTGCGTGGAGTATAGTGAAGGAGCGGACTCGAGCCCTCGTAATTACACTTGTAGGGCACACGGACCCTGAACTACTAAAACTGATACGAGCTCCTTGCCGCTTTAGTTATTCTTATTGTTGTATATATAATCCCTTTCCTATTTAATTATAGTTGAACCGGCCACCGATTTCATTATATAACATTTCGATAAGCGAAGGAAACATTTCTAGTAAGTTCTTAGGAAAATATATAATATAGGTAATATTGATTAGAAAAATAGCCACTATTCAATGTGAATTGTTTGTTATTACTCGTATAAAAAAAAGAAACTTTTTTTATTTATTGTAATTACTTTATATTGTACAAAAAAAGACACGGATATCTCTTATTAACTACTATTATCTTAGTATCCTTTTGCTTATATCCTTTGGTTCGGTTTGCGTTAATCTACGGTAAGGCAGCACGAGCTTTTCTAGCTAATCCATACAACTATAGGGGACAAATAAGTTTGTTTAATACTAAGAAGTGAGCATTAGTGTGGAGTGTTGCGTCCGCGTGCCGGTTCGTCCGTAATCAGATTAATTAGATGATTTTGTGGGCATTATTAAAAGTTGAGCCGGATAAAGCGCAGTTCTGTTACCTTCGCCAAGATACCGGGCTTATGCGCCGCGTCTACATACTACTTAGTGGATATTATACGTGCCCCCGGAATGCTCTTTAATGTTTTAGTATTTTCGACTGAGGTTGTGAACTCGGTGCCGTTTTGTTTGTGCACCACAGTGGGCGGCTGGAATAATTCACTTAAGCTTAACTGGGAAAGATAATTAGGATTCTACGTCGGTTGATGCAAAATGAACGCGAAAAACAAGGTGGAAGATTTTTTGTGCTCATTCAGAAATTGAATTTTATATTTGCCGACTGAAGTTTTAACGAGATCAACGTGTATTTTAAAAATTTAGGTACATTTGAAAACTATCCTACCCTTTCGTCCTATCGTTTTAATTAGACAGGACTTTAATGCTATTAGCTGTCGCAGATATGCATTCGATTTTCAAATATCTACAGTGATTTATTTATGTAACATATGACAATGTAAGCTGCATGTATAGACGGGTCTCTTAGCAGTGCATCACGGGCCGGTGAGCATGAAACGCGCGACCGAACACGAGCCGTGTGCTGTCAATCATAAAAAAAATCATCAAAAAAATCGGTAGAATTTCTGTGTATAACCCTTATTTAGCGTAGACAGGTAAAATGCGCGAACTTTTTAACACAAAGCGTGGCTGCAACTGAAATTACACAAAGCGGTCACAATGTAAATAACAGGCATAGAGACGTTAGCAGGATTATACGGGGTGACTTTAGAGAGATTTTGACTACCGTTAATAGACATATATGGCTGTAATTCCTACTGGTAAAAGAAGTACGTGTTTCAAATTTCGGTAAATAGTACGGTTTGTATGCTATAGTTATAAAATTATTAATAACATTAATAATTTATTTATTCTTAAACTGTATAAAAATGATAATATTTGAAGTGTATTATATATCACATATTAATTCATGGATCGATCTAAACATGATTTAATATTAAGATAATAAATTAAAATTTAAAATAATAAAAATTACGTGTAAAATATAATAAATAATATCTCGGTTTTACAATTTAGATAGAACTTCAATTATCGAAAAACAATCAGCCAAATTGTTAATTCATATACTGTTCCTTCTACTGTTCGAAAGTTTAAAAGTATATATAGTATAGATAATATCATAAACATAAATAAATATTCAATTTAATTTATTCATAATAATGTTACACTATAATATTTTTTTAAGTTATAAAATAACATCATAAAAAAGATAATGTTCATGTAATAGAAGTTACTAATTATGAATAGTTATATTAATACTATTTAACAGCTTTCGAAAAGCATGGCATTTAAAAAAATATTAAACCATATAGGTTATATTTTAGAATAATATGTACCTAATCGCGGTGTCTATTTAATTCTCGTGGTAATAACTCTCTGAGAATGAATTAAAAATTCTTCGTATCTGCGATGCAATGTCAGTGTGTCATCATTGTTCTTGTAGACTAATAGGTTAGCTGATACAATATATAATTTAATAAAGCTTTTTTTTATTTTATTTGTAAACCCTTTATTTTTCTCTGCAACCTCTTTGTTACACAGACGTCCAAGTGAAAGCAAGCGTGTGTTAAACTTGAGCCCAATAATGCGCTGCAATTCTTTCTGTCTGTTATTTTGTTATTTCCTCTTTGTTCGTATGAAAGGTAGCTGTATTGTTTTCCTGTTAGAATGGCTAGCGATTGCACTAAGAGTTGAGATTAGCGACAACGTGACGTGTATGGCTAAACGCCCTAATACAATTCCGATAGTTGCTGCTATCGGTTGCAAATGGATTGAATCTAGCGTGTGCTTTGAAATATTACTTATTTCTCACCATGGTCACGCTACTAAAATCATTATTTTAGATTTTAATAAGATTATTAATTATCATTATCATCATCATTTCAGCCATTATCCGTCCACTGCGTGAAATAAGCCTTGACTGCCATAAAGAACAGTCTTGAGTCACCTGCATCCACTGACTCCCTGCAATGCATTTCAGACCGTCACTTCATCTAGTGGAGGGTCGTTCTACACTGCGTTTGCCCATACGCGATTGGCATTCAAGAACCTTTCTTCCCCATCGGTTGTTGGTTCTTTGAGCTATGCGACCAGCCCATTGCCACTTCAGCTTCAATATTAAAGACACTTGTCATTTCCCTTTGACTTATATTACTAATCTATTGTGAAACACAATTTACTTTTTAGAATAGAATAGGTTATTCTATCAAACAGTCATGATTTATTTTTGCATAATGTAGTTGAATTATATTGTTGGAAAAATTAATTATGAAATATTTCCAACAACTTTTTTTAATCATATATTTATTTTGGTCGCTATTAAGTATACGATGAATAGTTTAAAAATATACGAATAGATATTTTTTCTTAAATATATTTAAAATATCTTAATTATCAATTTTACAATGTTAAGAAATCACAATCTGAGTAACTTTCAAGGACATTCTTGTATCGGTTTTATAATATTTAGAAATTACCTGGTACTTTGTTTCTATTCCCTTAAACGCTTATCGAAATCGAATTACGTTTATTTTCTACGGGAAAAATTGGAAGAACGTTGATAAATATTTTATACGTAAATAGAAATACCATTATATTTGATTGTATTTACTGAGTTTAATTTGATTTTACATATTCGTTTATTTGAATGTATAAGCATATATTTTGTTTACTGTTTTCTTTCATATTTGTTTCATTATAAAACATACTTGTACTTGAATGCCTAGATAAACTTGGAAATGATTCTTATCAGTATAATATATATATAGAAAGAAATAACTAGGCTTGGACTATTTGTAATAGCAAGAGAAATAACATATGCTATGTGAAATTATACTTCACTCCTGGTACGTTGCTTCGTATAAACAGGTACGAATCACATTAAATGAAATCGCAGCAACTAGCTGCATTCAGTTTTATTCGTAAATCATTAACTGTACTCGGTTAGCAATGAAGTGAAATCGCAACAATCGGCAGACTGGTCCACACAGAGCGCGCGAATAGAGTATATAGAGTATATTATCTTAGCATAAAAACCATAATTTATCTTTCATTTTCAATAACAAACATTAGCGAGTATGATATTAAGTCATTGCGATCGAAAATATTTTTTAATGATTTGTCACTAGAAATGACACTGTGAATAAAAATTTGGTTAAATGATAATGAATTTAATGTAGTATATATAAGTATATTTAATATTTCTAGATGTATGTATATATCTAGAAATATTACTAAAAAAGCAAAAAATATAGTTTTAAACTTTAATGATGTTTGAACCTTGTATTAGAAAAAAATTATAAGTATATCACATACTACGGAAACTTATAAAGGATCCTATGACGTCTAATATGTCACTAGAAATAAAATGAATCCGTTATATAATTTTACTTTGAATTTTGTAGTTCTAAGGTAAGTCGAGTAATTTGTGTGAGTAAATCGCATATTTATGAACCGACAAAATATTTTGTTATTATATATTGAATTTAGTAATGTGTAGTCTTTCATTTTTCTTTTATGTATTGAACATTGTTTCCATTAAGGCAGATTTTCCTTATTTACTTGCACAATTTTATATATTTTCATCGATAAGTCTATTACATCAAGCATTCTTAGTTAAAATTAAATTCCACATCAGATCTCGGCTGAAAAAACACAAAAGGCAGCAAAATATATACGCCTATAGCAGCTTATTTAATGTAGGTATAACGTACCCGCGTGCCACGCGGCATTATCGGCCGAAATGGACAGTCCGGCCCCTTGAGAAGCCCAAAGGGTTCGGTTTTCGTAGGCACTCAATAATTGAAGTCGTTGAAATTCCGAGCGGATTGTTGCGGCACCTGAGGCGCGGGGCGAGCCGGGGGGGGGTCCGTTTAACGGGAAACAATAACGTTAATGTTTATTATAATGCTCGATTTATTGGTGATTCTCATTTATGGTTCACGTTTCGAGTTAAATTCGCGTAGGCTTATTAACACGCCGCACGCGCTGCGTAGTCCATTTTACTGCGCGGTCCGGCTTAACGGTCGACTGTAGCTTAATTAAAACTAAAACGACTCTGTAAATACATTGATCAGCCTAATACCCTTTGTATTCATTCGCGTTAATCAAGCGGACTGCTTTTTGCGGTGTAATCATTGCGAATAGAGATTGGTATCGGAGAATGAACTCCAGACGACCATTGGGGGCGGTCCCGCAATGAATAATAATTAAACGGGCATTAAAATGATTGAGGTGAGCCGTTCCTCAGGTAATAGCACGCGTGCCGCGTTAAGCTTGCAATTATTGGACTTCATTAGTACTGGACTCATAATTTTTCCCTTGTTAAAGTTTTAGTGAGCATTGGGAGTAACCGCTTTCGGTGCTAACGATTAATCCGATAATGTCGCATTGTTGCGTACGAGTTACTAATATAGTTTTGAATAAAACAGTAAATTTAAATATCTTTCAACCAAGTATCAAATATATTTTATGCTTATATTTTTAACGATTATTTTATTTGACTCCAAGAAAGCGTCAACTGTATTGGACAGGGTGAAAGCGAAGTATTATCAACTTATTTTCTTTCTTTCTGATAGAAATTAAGTGAAATAAAAATTGATATGCAATAAAAAAAAATGTGCCTCACATATTAACTAACCATTTGGATCTACTGAGCCCATAATAACAGCTGGCTGGAGAACCGAATATGATTGAGCATGTTTGATCATATTTTTTTAATTGAAAATATTCACTTTCAGTGAGATAATATTCCCTTAAAAGGATGTTAATGATTTTGATTTCACCTCGTAAAATATAAATCTGCTAAGCATATTTACTGGTACTAATTCTCATTTTGATCTCCATAACCGCTGGCTATTATCGTGAAATCCTTTATAATTAAAGGGCACAAAGGTATCCGCATTAAACTTTTATAATGTCGACATGTCAAAAATAAAAAACAAAGGCGTTCGCCGGTTTCAAGGGATAATCGTTCACACGTACAAGGCTTCCTTGGGGTGTGGGTAAGCGAATTTATGTGCAAATACGCCTCGGGACTGGCCAATGTGCTAATGAAAGGTAATACATTATTCAACCCTTGAATTATACAGTGGCATGTAAATCGATATTTGCACCGCATAACCACAATAACGTACCTACGAAATCATTTATTGAATGAAATTTTGTACGTAAAATCCAAAGGCTTGGGGATGTTCAATATGACATTACTACTAAAGTTTTCACCATATAATATTTAGTATATTGTGTGCTAAGTCCTCAGTGTTATTTTAATTCTATATTAGAATTTTATATTATTATATTTAAAACCTATGTTCATTTTCGAAACAATTGTCGGAAGCGGCAAACATGATGAGTTCCTTACTTTCCCCTTGTGTAAGTATATAGACAATTAAATAATTAATATAGTACAATATCCTATCAAAAGTAAAAGCAAAATCATAAATAAAGCCATGAAATCCTACGTAAAATATAAGGCGTTGTATCACTCTATTATGCATGACAAGTATTGAAATCCATCGAGAAATGTATGAGATAAGGTTACCCGTAAAAATAAACGGGTTGGAATATTTTATTCAGAGAGACAAATGGAAAAAGCCAGCCGGTTGGCCATGTTCGGGCGTTGATTAGTCCGATGGAAACAAAAACTATTCCCAAACCGGGCCGCGGCAAACCAAGTGGAAAAAGTCGATATGAGAGGTACCAGTAGAATCCTGATTGTAGAATGTAAGCGGCAATCGTCGAGATGCGTTTCACAGTGAATGCACACCATTTTTAAATGATTACTGCCTCTCCCCTACACCCACTCGGGGTGTACTAGACCCCTAGGCTCATAACCATTGATTGCTTATATCTATAAGCGTAGCGCACGCATAGACATCCTCACAAAGAACTATGAACCAATTACAAAAAGAAATGAGTACGACATCGAAGATTTTAATTATCCCCGTTGTCATAGTGAAACCTCTTTTTGCTATTAACCCTTTGTAACGTGCTGAGGTTCGTCTTCCATTAGTTTATCCATAATAAGGGAATAATACTTATTATAGTTAGTTACTTTGTATAATTATTTTTTTACTGCACAAATAGATATTTTCTTTGTCGATTTAATTTGTAGCCAAAATTGACAAATAAGAAAATAACTAAGAAACTTATAAAGTACTAGGAAGACTATTAGCCAGACTGTTGGAAATTGCCAAAAGAATCGGTAAAATTGAATAATATGAGACATTGGCAAAGATACTTACGTCTTGGGATACTAGATTACAATAAGTGAATTTTGGCTGTGCTGTTATTGACGACGAAGTCAAGATTAGTATGTGATAATTAAAATAATGAAAAGCTAGGAATTGAGTTTGTACTTTTTACATAAATTACGTATAATTATTAACACTTTTTTAGGGTATAATAAGATTTATGAATCTTCCTCTCGAATCTCGTGTTCGTAAAAAAAAGTCAAATCTTAGAATGCACACAGTTATTTTATTTTTACTATATATGTAAATATATAGTAAAAATAGGTAACTATTAAATCATTTACGTACAAATATTTTCCCTTAAATGAATTATAGACACACAAACAAATAGAAATACAGATCGTTATAAATAAAAACGTATCAAGTAAGTGAATAAAATGAAAAACCGTCAGTTGCGAAAATAAATTCATTCGTCGGATATGTAAAATGTTAAAGCATTCATCTATCCGCAACTTCATACACTGGAATTCATGGCGAATGTAGAGCATACACGACTACTATGACAGCAAACCCCACAGCATCAAAACAACGACTGGCACATTTGATTAAAATAAATAAAAGGAGTCATATACGGTACCATCATGAGTTGCGTGTCCTTTGTCCAGTTTTTCACCAACCCAACGCAAATTCCGCAAAATAAATATAACAATATAACTTCCCTATCAATATTAAAGTATTTCTAGCGGAATGAATTCAACGCATACGTTCAACATGCTACAAAATTGATGATTTTACATACTAAAACAGAGATTCATATGTGATTCATTTGTATGTACAAATACAAACAGAGTCATACAAATACTTCAAGTGCAAACCGACACAAATGTATTCGAACGCATGTCGGCTAAGAGAGAAACGCAACATTCTAAAATGGCAAATCTATTCTAAACGGATGCTGGAGTAGTATCGAGTTACAAATTGTATCGAAAACCTAGACATTTTTGGCCGTACTCCAATAGAGAAGTGATCATATCTGTCAATATTCTTTGAGAACACGATGCTTCTAAAACAGTTTTGTTCTGATTCAGAAATTTTAAATATTGATAAATAATTCAATCAATAAAGAATGGAATTGATCAATATTACCAATAATTTAATCAACAAACAAATGTAGAACACAATTCTATTTTTAAACTAACAAATCAGAATTATCTAAATGAGAATCAAAATTTAAAAGTAGCTGCTTTTTGACATAAATAAATAATGGTTTCTACCTAGATAAATCATAAAAAAAAAACTATTTAGTCTCTCTTATCTTCTATAATTATTAAAAAGACCAATAACAATTTGAGAATTTATAAAAAATATTATATTATAGTTATTTTTGTATAAAACATACAAATCTTTATTCAAAACCTTAGGTGATTTGACCCACTCTTAATATAATTACGACAATTCACTAAGTTACCACTTCTCGAGGCCTCTGAAATTTCTTTTAATAACTTGGACTTGTGAAGATGGTGGAAACAACTTTTTAATTAAAGATAATCAGGCTAAAACGTCAGCAATAAGGCGGTGTCACGAAGTCAAAAGCTAAGTTCGACTTCTGATGCAGACCTTGTTGACGTGTCGTGAACAAATTCAGTCTTAACTTTGTAAAAGACCAACCTACAGGTAAAGAAAATGCGTACTTTTGAAGTTTAATTGTCGATTCTAATTTTGAAAGAGAAAGAGCGAATTATAACATAATATAAAGTATACTCAATATTACATAAAAATTAAAGACAAGAGAAGTAAGCATAGAAGAGCTAACACATTATACATACATACATAGATTTAGATAAAGATAAATATCATAAGCCGATATGTGATAAAATAATAATATGTATAAATATATGTAATAATATGTATAAAAGTAATTTATTGAAATAGTTAAATAATTAAGATTTAGTTTCATGAAACAAAACTACTTCAATCGAAACAAAATTAGTATGTTACTTACACGAAAGTAAACCCTATCAGTTGTTAATTAAAATAGGCAAATACGAGTACATTGCAAGTTAAGAACCAGCTCTTTTAGGAATTTTCTTTGTAACGAATCGTTTGTACATAGAATAAAAAATAGTGAAAAGAATGCGGGACAGTGACAACACTATTAGCATAAAATGATAGCTGAAGATGTCCATGTACCTGCGATAGGGCATTTCGTCAGGACGATGATTAAAATACAAAATAACCATCCCCTGGTTTATTGCCATCTTGATCAAATGCCTCTTAGGTATATTGTTTATTAAACTATAACCTTTTTTACTAACGTAATTTTAAGTTTACTCCTAACAAAAGAGATCTTGTTGTCTAAAATTAAATGGTTTGAATTTAAATTTGAATTAATTAGCAAATTAATGCAATAGTGATATATATACTTAAATCCTTATCTGTGGTAAATATTATGTATGTATGTATAGAAAATAATCTTAGTAATTAATTTCAACAGTTGGTTGTAAATAGAACTCACAGGTTTTGGTGTCTGTAGGAAGTCACCGGTATATTTACAGTGCTGTTGATTTGTAGAGTTGTGAGAGGTAAGATTTGGTCGACATTTGCATACAATTTCATATTCATATTAGAATTAGGTTGTGGGAGGAGCTACTACATGTTTGTGCGGTATAAAGCTGTGACGTCAAATGTTTAACCATGGTTTTCTAAAACACAAATATGTGAAATAATCTTGGAGTTTTTAAAAGAAATTAAAAAAGAAAAAGATTCTCCATTTGGTAATTTTTTTTTGTTTGTTACTTTAAAATTCCGTTTTTTATGAACTGTTTTGGAAAATAATCCCACAGCAATTTTATCAAAATCAGTTCAGTAATTTAGTTTGTCAATTATACGAACTATTTTTATCACGGATGAAGTGTGTGATTTTTGTGTAGCGCAAAATCTTCTTGTGTATACAGATAACGAAATATTTATATGTTTGTTTGTTTGTTCATAAAATGAAATATATACTTTGAAACTGAGTACAATTTTTGGTTTCCCTATGAGTTATTTACATATTTTTTTATCTAATATTTATTTATGTTTGAGAAAATAATGATTATTTAAAGAGGCAATTTTGAATTCTTTCTTTATTACAGGACGTACTTATGAAACTGACCTTCTTATTTAAATGTTATAATTTAATAATAATTAAAGTATAATTCTAATAATAATAAAAATAATGTTACAAATAAAAAAATATATATATATATATATATATATATATATATATATATATATATATATATATACACACAAAACAATAATAAATCGAGTTTTAAAACCTATTACGACGTTTAAAACGTTTAAAAATAAACACTTGATTTAAAATTGAGCGGATGGATTACGATATCAAAACAAGCTAACGAAAATCAAAATGAAGTTATGTTTCAATATTTTGCATTCATTGATTTTATTTTTTTAGCAAATTATAAATGGTAAATTTAAAAAAATTACTAGTATAAGGTGGAATATAATAAACTTGTGTAAAACTGATGCGGAAAAGACAAACGGAAGATAAAACAGTGCAAGTTATATTGAATAAAAACTTTACTCTTGCATACTAATGCTAAAATTTGTATTCGACTGAGTTTGCTTGACTTTTCATTAAGTTCCTCGTTCGTCGTCGAGATGAAAATCAAAGTAATCATTAAGTCTGATTAAGCGTCTCACAAATCGCAGTTGCGATGTTTTCTTTGTCTCAACTAATTATGGATAATTTAGCTTTGTCTTATATTCAAAATATTACATTTATCTTTATTAGTGAAAATTATTTTCTTAATTAAGGAACATTAAATGTTTATTACTTATAGTTTAATATTAAACATATTCTATTTATTAGTTTTGTATATTTATGTATTATCTTATAAAAATTAGGCTACAGTTAATAGGCAATATGTTTCTTAATTAAAACT
Organism: Galleria mellonella; assembly: GCF_026898425.1. Taxonomy (NCBI): domain Eukaryota; kingdom Metazoa; phylum Arthropoda; class Insecta; order Lepidoptera; family Pyralidae; genus Galleria; species Galleria mellonella. The sequence continues at coordinate 2,725,200 of NW_026442042.1, read as the reverse complement.
GACAAGAAATTCAAGAATTGTGTAAGGATAAGCTTCTAATTTTCCATATTATTATATTATATTTTCTCTCGTGATAGATAAACTGTATGAATACGTATATGGAGTATTGATTTTATATAAATTCTTTTATTCGATTAAGCTTGGTTTAATTATACAAGTTCTATACTTACAAAGATCCAAACTTTCACGTTTGTAATGTAAATACAATATGAAGAGTGAAAGTATTATATTGAAGCTCCAGCTAAGTAAACTGGTCATAATACAATAGACGATGTGACAGACTTGGAGCATCAACGTTGAAGCCTTACAAGAGTGCACTTTAGTCAGGAAAAGACAGGTAGTCGGTGCATTAGGCGAATTAAAAACTTCGCTCGCACATCTTCCCGTTTGTTTCGCGACATGAAAATGGGACATGAATGAAAGAGTTGAAATCAAACGTTTCTAAACGTGCGAGCTTCAAAGGGCGCAAAATGAACACGTTCAAAGTGGAACGCATTCGAATAAGTTGGAAAATGGTCCCTGTGAGCAGGTAATCGCGATGATCGAGGTAGAAATTAGGTTTCATGTGATGGGCATTGTACTGTAATCAACATTGCAATCGGTAAATATATTGAATAATATATATTGCACTATGTTTATATAATAGTGATAAAGAAGTCTTTATATCTGTAGGTATAATTTTAAATTCATAGAAAACTTACGTATTATGATAATATTTCTGTTCAGTACTTTAAAATTTTCTTTTTATTACTTTACGGTTAATAATTTGATAAAAAATAACTGAATTTCGATCGAATAATTTTGAAAGGATAAGACGAAGCTGAATGCTACGAAGTGATTTTAAAGAGTCGAGCTGCCTGCTCATAGAAAAGGTAGAAGACACCCTGTGGTGGCCTGGTGGAATACTATGATGAAAGTATTTTAGAAAATGAATTATGCAACTCGATATTCTCAGAGAGCCTCAGAATTTGGAGTTCGATTCCCCAATTAAGATGATGGTAAATAGCTAGTTAGTACCTAGATAGCTAAACATCTTTTATTGGGAGTTATAAATGTAAAGTAGACGTATAAAAATCCTTAAAATTCAATGGAAATTTATAAAGAGATACACATTAAGAATTCGACATATCTAACCGATTTATCATTAATATTTATATTACAAGAAAATGTCTTTAACGGCCAAAGATATTTATAGAAATCCTCCATCATATAAAATATATCGTAGTCGCATCTCAAATTACATATAAAACTTCCTGATCGCACATCCACTTAATATCCACATAAATGCTTTACTGATAGGATCAAACCAAAACTCTGTCGGATCCTATACTTTTATACAACTATTTTGTAACTAATAAAATATTTAGTTGCGATAAAACCACAACGGACGAACGCGAGGCGTACCTTTGAAAGCCGTTACTGCCTACACATTTAGTATAGAAAACCTTCGACAAGAATTACTAAGGTCAAATGTAATAAATTTAGTTTTAGCCCGCAAACTATGTGGTCAGAGATTTTCGAGGGAGCCGGGCCTTTTGTTTTGTCGATGCCTACTTTATTCCATGTAATCCATTAAGACACATAACGAATAGTCGGAGAAGGAAGGGATTTCATTGACAGCGCTCTTAACCGTCTGATGCCGCGGCAAAGATTTGTAATGTGTTTACGAACCCCTTTTTGTAGGACAGTCAGGGTTGGGATGCGGTTTTCTAAAAGGCTATTTGTTATGATTTCAAACAAGATCCTGTCAGATGGAATAGCTTTTGTGTTTTATTTTCTGTACCCAATATTTTTAAGACCCAAACTAGAATAAATGTACTACTGATGTAATGCTGATGTAATGATGCCTACGATTAAGCCTTGCGGTTGGTTTTAGAGGTTTAATTTGAAACACGTGATAGTACTACCTTTTCGCATGTTATTAGTCTCTATCAATTTACTACCTTACCGAGTATGCCACTTTTAAGTGTATTGTATTTAACAAGATACTATACTACTATAATTTAATAATTTACTAAAAAAACAATACTGAAATATTTGGAGTTTTAGTCACAGTCTACATATAATAGGATAAATACAAAAAATCCTACGTAAAATGCTGGAATAAAAAAATTAAATAAAAATTTTCCTTGTCAATTTCTCTTGAATATTATTATAGCTCTAAAGATAAATGTGAAAAGGCGCATTATAAAGTCACAAAGGCTAAATCATCAAATGTTACAAATCGCTACAAACGTAATAAATTATGTGAACGCGAGAGACATCAAAGGTGAAAAATAATAATTCTATATATTTCCCCGTTTCTTGAAGCTATACAGGCGTTAAATGTCAATATCGCCATTTTCTGATTCGTTTTAGATGAAACCTATCAATTTATAAGCAAAACACAAAGATAAAATAAATATTTGTATTATATTAGAAATCGATTTTCTATCTCGATGAGTAAAAATTTGGAAAATCAATTAACAAGAGTTGTTACCACAATTTGAACACTGTTGTGAAAGAATAATGACGGAGATTGTTCGTTTTAACTTTGAAACAAAAGGGTTGTTTTGGATTGAACGTGCCCTGGGGTGTGATTTTGGAATCACTCGAAACAGTTCGATCAATAAAGGGGAAATTAGCGTCAGTGTAGACATTCAAATTCAGTATTACATGTTAAATTGGGTCAAAAATTTCTGAGTTAATGTAAGCTTATATTTAGTTTTAAATTATTTATTAAAATTATTTAAGACAATCATTAAATTAGACTGTAATTATTAAATATTAAAAATTTGCAAACAAAGTAAATAACTTTTATAATTAATTTTAAATAAAAATTAAAAATGCACTCTTACAAGTATATTCAAGTTAACAATAAATTGCGAAGGATAACAGTAATTATTTTTGGAACATACTATTTTAGAGTGCTTTTTTTTACCTAAAAGTAATAAATAATAAATCAGTAATATCTACAAAATTCAACGTTGTTTTTAAGTTCAGAAAAGATGTTCCTCAGAATAAAAATAAATCACTCTCAGCGAACTCGCACAATTGCTTTATGTTTTTCTCGAAAAGAAACAGAAAAGTAATAACTTCTCAACCAATTACAACACTCTAGTTACATTAATCCACTGAACCCGGCCATTTCTTCCGAAAAGGAAAGTTTCAAAACAACTTACCCTCTGAAAGAATCCCGAAAAAAGCATAAATATCAATGGTGAGGAGGGCTCAAAGCGATTTAAGCGGGAAGGGGACAAACACGCGGCCAAATGCGTTTTACGACGAATGATACCGATATTCGGAAATGATCAATATGATACTTCTTTAAATAAAAAGAACTTTTGCTATATCAAGATCATTCTACAAAAATAATGCCACCAAGAGTATGCTACAAATCGCGCAACACTTTGCTGTACTTCAAACATTAAAATTACTACGCAATCATGAAAAATTTTCCCCCTTGTACAGGCGTCAACATGATTTCATTATTAACGTTTATTTGCACGCATACAAAACCCGCTAAATAAAGCTTACACTTTGATATGATAATAAATTAAATAAGCGTCATAAATACCACACCGAAATTAAATTAACGGATTATTTGCGTACGCAAATGTAAAGTAAGTGATTAAGCGTTACCAACACGTGTTCGCTCCCAAAAGACTAATACGTTATGTGGCATAATTACTTTAGGTAAAGCGGCGCGCCAGTTTAGGGTAAGATGAAGAAGAATCGCAGGTGTAAATGGCCGCCTATTGCGCTTTCCATCACGGCGTTCCCGCTTTGCGGTGCTTTTCGAATATCAAGCTAAGATACAAGAAGACGAGGTCTAATTTGGCTCACCACGCGGTATGCCTCGGACTATTACAGGGTAGCGCGTTTGCGGTGTAACCACGTCCCGGACAGCGGAACATTTAGAGCCAATTCCCCGCTGGCTTGTTGTATGAACAATTAAGTGTGCCGACCTGCCACGCGGGAAGAAACATAATGAATGTTTACTGCTCCTAAGTGCTATATCTAATCGCTGAACTGTAGAGCGATTTTGTCCTGCTATTGATATTCCCTGCCACCCTCTCGCCACTGCTGTTCAAGTTGAGTTGTTTAATATTTCCAGTTCCATAGAGAAATATAATAAGATGAAGTTCTAGATGTCTCCAGTAAAGACATTTGGCTCGTTATCATTAGACGCAGTGTGTTTTGAAGACATTCAAAGAAAAATGCTTACCGCATTGCAGCCATTACATACCCACGAACGTTCAAGTAACTTACCTGTAATGATAAAAATAAACATATAAAGAACATCCTGCTCCATCGGGTGTAACAATATGTTGTCTAAGTCTGAACAAAGCCCGTTCACCATAATGAGCGTTGCGTGCGGCGCGTCAAACATGTAAGCAAACAATTTAGGCACGCCTGAGTAAATACGACTACGAAATATCTTTGCTCGGGCTCCGTCTGAGTGGGGCTTTGCTCGCATTTATTCGTGGGTGGCTATACTTCGAGTTTGAGCTGAGCGTCATCTTTTCAACAAAGCTTTCGTTGATAATGAAATACAAATATGCTACGGTCGAATTCTCGGTGTAGCCAATTGTGTAAGGAAAATGTGACGGATCCAGCCACAACAGAGAGCCCACGAGGCCAGAAAAGAGAGAACATTATATTTAATGGGGTTTACAAAAGTTGTCTTATACTTAGTTTATGAGTACATACAATTTATACTTACACGCGTCATGTAAATGAACTGTGTTTATATTTAGAATACGACAATGAAGTGTGGTATGAAGGTACCAGGAAGAGCGGCGAATAAATTAATTTAAATTACTAAGTGAAAAGGGCCCAAGAAATGGCCCCAGCAGCTAGAATCCGGAACTTCGCCTGTATTTTAATAGCATCGAGACAAAGGTGTACACAAAGGGATTAGCTGTATTATTGTTCTATACACGTCTATAGAATTGAAAACAATGAATCACCTTACATACATAACTTTTTAAAAGTGCACGAGTTTTCGTTTGTTTTTCTTCTAATTATAATGCAAAGCATAACATAGTATTGAGATTGTAAAATAAATTTTGCTTATTTTGTGCATTTGTATTAGATACAGAGTTACAAATCGTAAATAGAAACAACCGACAAATTCGCTGCATTAGGCAGCAATACGCAGACTGCAGGATTGCGCATATATTAACGTCTTGTCCTTTGGCGAGATATCTCGCGAAGTTCCTCGTAGCTCGGCGATTTACATTGCTTCCGAAATAGTAAGAGAGAGTCGCCAAGCCGTGGACAAAGTAGTTACTTTAGACCGGATCGTGAACTCCGCAAATGTACTGCTAAACTATTTTGCTTGAAAGAATGTTGAATAAGGGAGAGACACAAACATACCTTCTATTTTAGTTTTCCTATCTGGGGTTTTAACATTACAGAGTATGACAAATATATTTAGAATTATTTTATTTCTTTTACCGAAAACTATAACACCCTCAGTCTAAAGTATTTTAATTTTGGACGCAACTATTTCAAATTTACACGACAGCTCAAATGATTACCTTATTTATCCACTTAGCGACAACGAAACTTGACAATTCGACAATACAGTTAAAAGTGATCACACAAGTGATATTAAGATAACAGAAAGTAACAAAGGTTAACAAAGCCATACTCATTACGCTAACGAGAGTGTAGCACTATCTAATCACAGCTGAGTTGCCAAAATTACGCGGTTCGCTGTATAAATGTGGGCTTACTTTAATCTCGCGATGTAGTCGACAGTAATGCGAGTGGGGCCTGTGGTTGGCTGAGGAGCTTTGAAACTGGAGATATACCATTTTTCCACCATCGATTGTATGCGGCGTGCATAAGATTTTAAACATATCCTATTTACTCGTATGTATTTTTAATGAAAATAGTATTGCTAATGAATTTATTATTCCTTATTATAATTTTATACTATATTAATAAATTATTACTAGCTATTTTACCTGGGTTTTTGTTTATTTAGAAGAAATTATTTATCTAAAATGCAGTGCAGTTATTTCATATAAGTTTAAAAAGCGACAATGAACTTGTTCGTTCTATCTTTAATCTCTACTATAGGTCAACTCAGCTTTCTTGCTGTTTTTTTTTCACTTTGCTCGATTTTGTGCATCTTCCTCAGATAAAGTATTGACACGCATGTCTTTGTTCACGAAATCCAGTGTTTTTTTGAGATCTAGTACCAACTATTTGCAGATTTAAGTACCTGTGAATAACGTAATCTGCCGGTTTCTGTATGACATGGCCATATTAGTACAAACTACTTTCATGCATTTTATTACATATATCATGTATAAAAAGGCTGTCGTGAATGTGTTTATTACGGACACGATCAACTTCATACATCATCATCATCATTACATCAGCCGTTAACTATCTACTGCTGAACATGGACGTCCCCTTAATGGCACGCGGCAATTCCATACATACAGCGTAACATTTTCATCTCACTAACTTACAGTATCCTATACATGCTGTGAAAATGTAGGCTATTATATATATGATGTATCTCGCTATTGTACGAATTTATAAGCAAATTATTTGGAATAAAAATAAATTACAACGACAATAAACAGACAACAACATGGCATATGAAACGTCATGTCAACAATATTTTCTATAAACTCGTTCGTAGTAACCTTTCAAGGTCACTTCCCTAATATTCAGATGATTCCAGTATCCAACCCCAAATGAAATGAAACAAACATAATCAATCCACGTGTATACAGATATTATGTAAATACTCATATTTTGTATGGGTGTAAATACAGCATGCGTAGAGGAACTTAGGTACAGAGACAGTGAATTATGACTTGTGGCAGCGACAGGTGTGCTCAATGTTACGTGTGTGTATACACGAACCGAGATATTGCTATGAAACTGATTAGATATTACATTAAATACATATTATTAATTGACGTACTATATTAGATTATATGTCTATATGGAATATCAAGTATCAAAAGTGATTAGCTAATTTGAGTTAGAAGATACGGTTACTAGAAAGAAACGTGGATATGATAGAAAGCAAATGAAGTGGCAATGGGCTAGTCACATAGCTCGAAGAATCGACGACCAATGCGGAAGAAAGGTTCTTAAATGGTGACCCCCTACGGACATCGCAATATACGGGCAACCCTCTACTAGATAGTGATGACTTCAAATGTATTCTAAAAAGTCAATAAATGCAGATGTCCCAGGGCTGTGTTTTTTATAGCAGTCTATAGGGGCGGCCTATCTTCAGCAGTGAACAGTTAATGGCTGATAAGATGATGATTATACTTTAGTTATATAAAATAATAGGTCAGTTGAAACTATTTCTCAATACTTATAGATGTATGACAGGACCACCTACCAAAAATATATCATGTTATAATACTGAAATAAATTAAAATTAATTGTATTACTAGATTTAGGTGACTATGGACTATGTAAATATACAAAATAAGAACACAAACCTTAAATATTCCTTTATATAATTATATTATAAGGATTATGTAAAATAGATAAAGAGTGAGTGTTTTACCACTTTGTTTCACGGAACATTAAAAAGAGAGTGTGAAAATACCCCAAAGCAACTGATCCTTTAACACGTCCTTATTTTGTGTTACCGGAGAAGTAATTTTAAAATAAATTAGTCTAACAGAATACGTAAGTATAAAACAATTTTTTTACAAGTCTATAAAATAAAAAGTTCCCATTCAAGTAGTAAGTACTATTTTATTTTTATCAATTTGCTAATAAGAATTTCGTTTGGAAGAGAGCCTTTTATGTTGAAATAATATGAATTTAAATAATATAGTTTTCCAAGAAACATATTCTAGAAATAAAACCGCATGTGACACATAAGTTTAACGGTCGCAATAAACTACTACGATAACTGAACTAACATGAGTTTTGAACAGGGAAAAGCATAAAGCAACCTGTTAAGTAGAAATGCATTTCATTTAAAACGCCAAGAAACAATCCTTAAATACAGCAGGTGTAAGAACATTTTTGCTTGGAGGTACTCATATGGAATTGTTCTTAACGTGGCTCATTGTTTTAATTTGTTACACCTCTCACTAACACGTACTTGAACATTATCTTTATTTTAAGCAGATAAAACTTTTTTGTTTGTCGAGCTATAATTCCTAGTTTTCTACTTCTGATTGACATATATTAGGAAAACGGCTTCGAAAGTTTATTTGCGAATCCACGTCGGGCGACATTGTTAGTTTGAAACCGCGCAGTGCGCCGTCGGCTAACTTATCACTTAGCCACGAACAAATTAATCCAAGAAGATTACAGTCTTAATACTATGACCTGTCCCGATAACTCAAGAGCGTTGCCGCTCGTCTTTTATCGTTCTGGCTCGATATTGCCGTAATTTATTCCAGAGAGAGCCAAATTAAATATAAAATGTCGTTGCGGTGTATCACTGTTAGTGACTGTGATAAATGAAGCCATTAGTAACGCGAGCTGTACTTTTTTCGGTTCATCCGGCGCGGGGGGTTGCGGCGAGCGGGAGCTTGTGGACAATTTCATTAGAAAACGTTATAAGTGTGTTGTCGGGTGACGGGGTGACGTGGGTGACGCTAGGGTGGCGTTGGGCGGAATTACAAGCGACGCGATAAATTTCGTCGCCTCGCGACATTAGGCCCGCGGCGAAATACGGGTACTAGACGCACTACGCAGCCGGCGGCGCGGGTACAAAACGCGCGCTCGCCCCGGTCCTTGGTCGAAATTAAACAAGGAGCCTCTACAGCGAACTATAAAAATGTCTAATAAATCTAAGACGCTGGTCTCGACGTGTGGACTGCAGAGCTTTATCAGGACTCCCCGTTATTTGTGTTCACGCTTTACAGGTGCTTCGCCATGATATTGATCGCCAATAGCGTTTATTTCTGAGAAAAATATTTTTGAGTAGGTATTCGTTTCCAATATTATTTGATAATAGATGATTTACATTTCACATGTATATATTTGTATAAAAGTTCAAGTATAATATTAAATTTGTTCCCTTTTTATTTATAATTTAAATTAGTTCGTACGAATATACTAACAAATACTATTTTCAGTCTTATAGAAAAAAATTATGATCTCTAAAGTAGGTAACCACCACTTATTAACGATGACCTTAAAAGATGTTTCTTGAAAATAATTAACTTTTGTAAAGAATTAACCGAGACCCAAAATATAAAATGATTATTACTGTTACACTTCCCTATTACAAGTCCCAGTTTATTAATAGTTTAATAAGTAAAAAGTAAATTTATCTTGGGAAATTGCAATAATGTTGTAGTTATGGAATTTATTCAACTCAATATCTCGCCTACTTGTATTTTTTTAGCAGTCAATAGATTGCCACATTGAGTAAACTATAACACAAAAAGCGAAAATCATATCATATGGACCGTAAAATTCTCATCAATCCAGTTCTTTTCCTATACATTATATTTATACAGGTAATAAAATATATGTCATCAGAAATAACATTACTGTAAATATTGAGATGAATAAATATTCAATAACGTTCATCCAGTTCGAGTGTGTCACTCAAAAAGATTGTCAGCTTTTGCATCTTGAACGAAATTGACATAAATGTGATATACAACGGGAATGTGAACCCTTTTTGGAACGAAGGACATATCTGAAGCGGATATTAATGGATCGTAGCTTTCCTGGTCGAAAATTATGTAAATAACTATAAAAAGTATCGACAAACTCTCCAGAAACTAAGTTATGAACTGTGAGCATATATATTATGTATTTACTTATTTTTGGTATTGAACTGTTATCAATATTAATGTTATATATATATATATATATATATATATATATATATATATATATATATATATATATATATATATATATATATATATATATATATATATATATATATATATATATATATATATATATATATATATATATATATATATATATATATATATATATATATATATATATATATATATATATATATATATATATATATATATATATATATATATATATATAATATGAACATAAATGAAATGAACATGAGTTTAAAAATAATATTATTATTTATTATAGAAATGTGATAAGATTCAAACTACATATCAGTCACATATCAAACTGTGACAGTACAAACCATTTCAAAGAGTACGGCGGTTTTTTTTTTTGTTATTATTAATTCTTATAATCTAAAGAACTTTGTTCATTAATTAGTTTTTATATAATAAGTATTTTTAAATTAAAATAAATTTGTATATTAAAATTTATAATATTTGATTCAATTAAAAACAAATTAATAATTTTGGGATTAATAATTTTTGAAGACTATGGGTTACTTTGTTAGAAATTGGTTACACATAAATGGAAATATCTTTGAATTAAAGTATTAAAACTATAATTAAATATGTTATTATTACTAAATAAATAAAAGTGGGTAGGTATGTCAAGAAAGCGTGTACAAGTGAAGCAAAAATAGAAACTATTGCATTTTCCAATTTCCACTACTGAAGCATCGCCGATGTGTTTATTAAAAAAAAAGAACATTTTGATCGAGTCAAGTGTCACTTGATGTAATTTATTTTAAAGGAGAACCGTGGAGTGCGACACTTTAATTTCCTCGTAAAATCAAGACTGCTACATGCGATTAATGTTGTAAATAAAGAACGACATAAAACGACCATCTGAGTTCAACCTCACAACAGTACCTAGAGACAGCTAATGCAAGAGAAATCAAAGAGCAACTTTATACGTCTTTAAAGTCGCAGCAGCGGTCGCACAAAGACCATAAGAAAGAGGTGGGGCTTAAAAAAACAAAGTGGAAGTGAATAAACATTAAACACGAGTACTTAAGAGCGTTTTCATTAAGAAACAACAACGTTGCATGGTTGTACCTCAGACAGCGATTACTTCAGAGGAAAAACTAATTACGGGTGACAGAGGGGGCTGTAAAAAGCTGAGATGGCGCTACATTGGAAGTCTCTAAGTATTTCGGCAATCAGCTGTACTATATGTTAAATTTTAATTGTGTTTAATAAATAAGTGTATAATTTAAGTGTGAATATATACTACACAATTTATTAATTAAATAGTAACTTATTTATGTTCCTATATATTTTATTCAGTTATCAATATGTAAGTCCGTTTTTATATGATATAAATTAATTATAATTATACTAGTTCGATCTTTATCACATTCTATCTATATCAGATAATAATGTTATGATCATAGATTCATATGAATATAGTATGCGTTCTAAGTTACAAAAATGTTCAAATTAATTTTGTACTTTACTCATGATCGGACTTAAAAGAGTTTATCATATTTATTGGATATTCAGTTTTGGCAATTGTAAGAAGAAGCTCTTACATTATTAATTTGGGCATTTTTTTATGCAACTTAGAATGGCAATCAATCTGACCCACCTGATGGGAAATCGTAACCGATTCCTATAGATATTACTGAGTACAATGCCCATGACACCCTTAATGCACTGCTATTCCTAAGGACTAAGGTGTTATGCCCCTGTACCCTGTGATTTAACTACCTTACTTTTACTATCTTACTTTTCAAATTGAAACACAGCCATGCAAACATAACTGCTTCACGGCAGAAACACGAATGAGACAGAGGTATCCAAGCTTTTTTCCAAAACTTTTGACTTTTGTACAAATTACGTAAAGTAAAATAGGTACATGATTAAAAACGAATAGTTATGTTTCTTTTATTAGATAGACAAAAATATGTTGACCGTCACTTACAGTTATCTATGGACATTGGTTTAATTTTGTTAGTAGTACCTATGTGATAGTTATCCTGTTTACAATGACTTATTTTTTTTTATAATTTTATAATATAATTAAATGTTAAGTAAAATTATTAGTTTGTAGTAAAATACATTGATATAATGATAGAACTACTCTATTTTTGTTTAAGATGACGGAACAGAATATACTGTGGTCCACAATATTCCTCACTCATTGCTACCTTATAACGTAAATAGATGAAACATGGTCTACCTGAACAAGTACGAGTACATAGATCAACCCCAATAGGAAGGCAAATAAAAAATATAGTTGAAGTGGCCACGTTATTTGAAGAGTAGGTATACTGTTAATAAGTGTTGTACTTGAAACAACGAATAAAAATGTTCGTGTTGAAATTAATTAAGGCATTACATTGTTAGCATAGTCAAATTGCATGTCTGATACGTGTTAAAAACCTCGGTGATTAAAGATAATGACGTCGCTTCAACTATGAATGAACATATTAACTACAAATACATGCTTGTAATACATGAAATTGAGTTTGTGATAACTTTGGTTGGTTTTATTTAGTTAAAGATATTAAAATGTTTAGTAGATGTTATTTTATACAAGACAATTAGATGAATTGACGATAAGTTTTATTATGTTCTCTTCCAATATTTTTATCTAAACCAATTTCTTCACAAGAAAGTGACAAAAAGTCTCGAAATATGTAATTAAATCCATTGCTGTCAGTGCTTTTTAAAATAATTTTAAAGGAACATGATTATAACTAAAAATCAAGTTATAACAAAATAAAAAGTTGAAACTGAAGGGATACGTAAGAAAAGTAAGATAAACAATATAATGCAAGTATAATTTACTATCTAAATACGCTGTTATCTAAATATTTAAAACTCCAAAAGCATATTCAATGATGATATTTTTTTACAATACTCCTCATAAAACATTGTATGAACTATTTGGATATAACCAAATAAAAGGTATGGAGCAAATTATCGACTATAGCTCGCTATGTTTACTTGTATCTGTATGGCTTGCTGTGTTTACTACAATGTTATAACAATGTTACGAAACAGCAGTATTGTAGTTCGCTTTGTTACTGTTAGCTTTTATTAGTGCGCCTTTGATATCTCGAAGTGTCGTAGTTTTTATTATGTCACCCGCAGCGAGAGCTGTATGGTACCAAATCGTTTTATACTAAACTATCTTACACCAGAAACAAAATGGGAGAAATACCAACTCAATATTTAAGGCTTCTAATTCTGTGCCTGGACTGTCAAGTAATAATTGTAACCTTTGACCTCAAAAGATGATTGGTCATACTAGCGTATACCTTGCGTGAGTTACTTATATAAGCGATTGTATATAACACGCAAATACTGATTTTATGTAACTAATGACCACACTACATGCTGTTAAAAAAATAACGCATTACCATCTTGTTGAGTAGTACAAATATTAGAACATACACGTGAAACTTGTAAAAGCCATGTATGATTGAAAAAAAGTAACGTTAAAAACTGCATGTGTTTGTTTGACAATAACGAGACGGAATTAAAATTGAAGAATAACTTAACCACAAATTACGACAAAATACTTAAAATACATTTTCATACATACATACATACTTGTCACTAAATACGTTTTCACTAAAGAAAAATTGAAGGAATAATGGAAAGAACCATAATTCTTTGGCATAATCTAATTCCACTTTTAGAAACATCGTGGTAGATAACTTTATACATTTATAACAATGTAATAATAAAACAAAACGGTCAGAGTTCACGAGGTACTGACAGCTTGCTATATCTGTTTGAAAGCTTCTTAAAAATTCATCTAGTGTTTCAGCAATTTATATCTCCTTCGTATATAGTATAAAAGGATTATGATATTAGTGGAGCCCCAAAATGTATGATGACAGGAATTTGGTTTCCACAGATTCTGTGGCAATTCTAAGGGTCTTATTGGCATGCATTACGGAACCCAACGTGCCCTATCGAGATTCAGAACGACACGAGCGATTCGACGGCAAATATTTATTGCCTGCAGCAATTAGATTTTTACTGCTTTAAAATTACTGTAAAGGGAACTTTTTACAAAGATACATTATCTAATTCTGGTGAGGATAACAATAAAGGAGATTTTATTACTACGGCGTTGATGAAAGTAGGCGTTTTATTGATTTTAAGAACGGCATTTGAAAGTATTTAAGGCTTCGTGTTGAACGTAAAAAGTTCCAGAGACACATTTTTTAAAGAATGTAGATTACTTCCGGGACTTAACCAGAGTAGATTTATTGTATCTACGCTAAGACCCCACTTGATATTGTATTCTTATTTAATATTTTAATAATTGGAAACTTTGTGAAGATGTTTGGAAGTTTGTTTCTTAATTCCGCTTAAATGGATTTCAGTGAAATGTGATATACAGATGGGCTATATTTTAGACTAGCTGTATCTTATAACTTAACTGCTATATTTAATTTATACAAGATAAAAATATTTTTTTATTAAAATAGTTGTGTGACAAATTTTGTTCAAATCCATTTAGCCTCTTACGTGTAATCGAATAAAAGACAGCCAAATATATATATAATATCCATGTTTACTGTACATTTATAATATAAATCAAATTAACATAGGATATGATTTATCTGTGTTCTAGAAACTATTCAAATATTATCGTTATGATTTTTCTTCGAAAGTTGGTATAAATAGTTTTCTATGTTTATGATACATTTTGTAATTTTTTTTAAAAACAGTTTTTAAAAAGTCTCATAGTTAAAATCTCTAGCAAAATACTAAGAAAGCAGAACAACAGAAATGACACCGAGAAAAACTAAAAAATATAAGCGACTTATTGCAGAAGGAAAACGAACGGGTGCTAGGATTATATTAAGCGATACTTCTTACAATGCCTGAAGGCTTAAGTTCTGTTCGGCTTTTATTTTTTACATATTCTACTAATAGTTCCAAATATATAGTTCAAAATATATAAACATATTGTATTACTTTGAAGTTTAACCATAGACTAACATATTATTTCTAATTCACTTGAATAAAGGTCTACGATATATATAATTTAAAATATTTGTAGTCTAGTATTATCTAATTCCTTAAAATGATTTACTTCATTTCATACTGTATAATTATTTTAAAGCAAATGCTGTGAATACCTTTAAAAGGCATGTGCATTAATATTGTATTGTATTTAATGTTTGTTATATGTGTTATAATGTAATATGCTGTTGGTGTTCCTTTAAATAAATAAATAAATCTATATCCTAGACCTTCAGTCCTTTTAACTATCTAGTTAAAAGGACTGAATGGATTTTAATATTTGGTATTGGCTCGTTTAAATACAGAGAATTTTGAATTCTTTTGAATTTTCTAATTTATGGACGATTGTTTCGTATTTTGGAGGGCACATTAATACCTTCCTTTTCTTATATTACTATGGTCACAATTAAGCATATATATGGACTGTCTGATAGTAAACGTTTACTGACCTGGACATTGTCGAGCGCGCGTTGTCATCCCTTAAAAATCATATGACGCACATTTTGCAGAATTCTACGCTGTAATCCTATCTGATACTAAATCACGTCAATGACTTTCTTATAACGAAGAGGCTAAAGAACTTTCTACACCAGACGCTACTTTCATATAAGTGATATATAGGACACTTTTTATACTAATCATACCCGCGAAATACTACTAGCAACATTTACAATTCAGAACATTTGCCGAGAAACATTTACTGTCATTATTCTCCAGTATTATTTCTTTATTAGTTATTGTATATTTTATTGAAAGAATGATAAATTCGTTTATCTAAAAACTAATAGTTTACAAAATCTTAAATCAAATTATAACTTTTCAATATTCTACAAACGAATGCAACTTCGTCTCGCATTTATTCTTACTTTACCGTATTGAATATATGGATTTTCTACGTTTTCAATATAGTACCATCTTATGTAGTTTGATGTTACGAAATACAGCGGAGATGAGATGATATAAAACACATGTTGCTCACAGTATGAGATCTCCCGAGCATCCAATAATTCAAAAATGAGTTAAGCTTCAGCTTGATGGGATAGTTTATTGCAGCTTATTTATTGGCAGTTTTGATTTATGATCTTTTTATAGCATAATCATAAACAGACAAAGATTTTGATTTAACGTTTACTATTTGATTTCAGTAGCACCTATATAAAACCTGTATTATTACTAAATAAATAAAAAAAAAATATTATTGATTTGGAACGTATATGGTAGTTCTGCGATTTAATGTCAGTTCTTACATATAGTGAAATATTATAGCAATGAAATGAGAGTATGGAGTTATAATGTCTTAGTCTACTAGTGTTACTACTTTTACGTATATAGACTTATTTGCTCATATTTTGATTTGATCTTCAATCTTTGTCAGAAAATAATTAAAGTCATTATGTTGATGTAGTATACTAATAACATAGACATATAGACAACGTACTTAACTAGTAGTACTACTACTGATACAGCAAGGTTGATGTTCTCTATTGTAAATAGCTTTCAGGTTCCCTTTATTGTAAATAACTGTCAGTTGTATCTTACTAGTCCTCTGAAAAACACAGCAATTGACATATTTGTTAAACGATTCAAAGAGTGATAACATCTTAGTCGGGCAGCTATTGACTGCGGTCTGCAGATTTCGAGATCGAAATGTAGCCTAAATTTCATAATTTTATATTTCTTATTCGTATCTTTTAAAAACGCAAAGTTGTCATTCAAAGTTTCATCACAGACCCTTGTGTGCAATGAAGGCTACCTAGAATCTACAAATATCAGAGGACAACACTTTTACACGAACAATTGTGCGAATGATTTTAATATCATCAACATCTTTATCATATCGGCCTTTAACTATCCACTTCTGAGTATAAGCCTCCCCCTTGGGGGGTTTTGACAGCAGTTGCCACGTGGCTTTAGAGATGTTTTAAGAGGGACGCTGCTGCCCGTCCCTCGCCTTCCCTTAGTCGGCTCTTACGACATCTACGGGATTGGAAGAGGTGGCTTGTTCTATACCGGGACCACATGGCTATATTTTTAATTTAATTATGATTTTAAATAATTCAAATATTATAATATACATATATATAAATAAATATATCGGAATAGATATATAATGTAGATAGCTCTATGGATCTCCAAACCGTTGTCAGGCGTTCCCCAACCTGAGCTGTCACCTGTTATTTAGTTAAGAACCAATCATTGTGTAAATCACTTAGCATTTCCGTTGTGTTATAATAATTTAATATAAGCCCGAAAGACCCAATTAAAATGCATAGACAATAAACTAAATTGAACGCAAAATGTTATTCTAAAGCTGGGTACAGACCTCATTTCAATTTATGTCCGAAATTGAAAATTTTGCGGTAAATTATATCAAGTGAACACAGCTTCAAAGATATTATAATTAGAACAATTTTGTTAGTCTACTCTCGCACGGCTCGGTCGCGTAGGTAATTCCATTAATCTTTGACATTAGCATTGGGGGGGACGGGCCGGCGCCATTTGATCTGACGACGGCCTTACTTGTAATGCTACATATTAATGTCTGTAATGAATTATTATAAAAGGACAGTTATTTTTTAAACAAGCATAAACTAACAGAATGCCAGAATAAATATGTCTTAATGAAGAATGATTTTACTAGTGTGTTGTGAAAAAAAAAAAAATAACACGTAAAATACTAATATTTTTTTCTAAACTTTACAGTTTGTGTCACTATCATGAACTTAATTAAAATTATTGTTATTTTTGCATCAATAAAATGTAGGTAAATTATTGCAACAATAATCTAAATTTATTTAATTAGTTCGATTTTGAAATTGGGATAACCGTCAAATTTGGGAGGTCAAAGATATAGCCTGCAACAGTGCTGGCTGGAAGAAAATACATGAATGCACCGACAAGAGGAAACTCTTAAATAAAAAGAGAGAAAGAGATCACACTATTCATTAATTTTTTTATTTATATTTACTATACATGTAAATATACTATTTTAACATTATACTCTTAAAATTCATACATTCCGTTAAGAGATTGTACATGTAACGAGAAAATCGATGTGCAATCAACAGTTGGCTAACCACTTTGGAATATTTTTTAAAATTAGATATACCATTATGATTAATACAATCAATGTGTATGGGTATAGTTTACGTTACGTTACGTACAAGTATTGTAACTTCAGTTCACGAACTACATTCGGTCAATTTCTGCTGTCGCAGGCCTGCTCTTTGACTCATACTGAAGTCCAATAGCATTTCTGGGTTGTAGTCACGACACCTCCATTTATATCCAAATTCGGGTGAACCCACTTGAATGCCCGAATAATCCACCGAGGCCATTTTACGCTCTCGTTTGTTGAAACGCCAAATCGCAGAGCATTATTGTAATTCGCTTCACGATAGCTTTCGAAGAAGCTATTTATTTGCGCCGTAAGCCCAATATTCGCGAACTTGCGGGTACGTAGTTTAAATTATGGATTGTAATATTTTAAATAATAATTCGAACAGAAAATATTCGGACCTAAAATAAATCTTTTTATAAATATTCTATGTTTTTTGTTTTTTTCAATATTATACACTTCCATAAGCGAGGTCTTTATTCATCTGTACCTATATTATTAATATTTTAAACATTCCTCATGTTTGTGATGAGCTTTGGGGTACAGTAATGACAATTTAGTTATTATGCTGATTTGTAACATTTATATTAGAAAGTATTTATTTATTTATTCATTAGTACAAATATGTACATGTAATACAAATATGGCGGACTTAATGCTAAAAGCATTCTCTCCCAGTCAACCATAGGGAAGTGTCAGAATACACGAATGCGGTACTACTAATTATTGATATACATACATACTAAAACTATATATATATATATATATATATATATATATATATATATATATATATATATATATATATATATATATATATATATATATAGCACTTTCTGCTCGGATAAAATAAAAGACGGTTTAGTCGGTAGTCTCCTAATGGCATCTGGAAGCGCGTTCCAGAGTCGTGAAGAATGTAGGAGAAAAAAATTTTGAAGCGTAACCAGTACGGTGAGAGGGGAAAAATAATTAGTATTGTTGGAACGAAGGTTACGATCGTGAGTTTCAAAAAGATACTGGAATTTACTCTTTAAGTAGTTAGGAGACTGGGGGTTTCGAAGAGGAGTGTAGAGGGTACAAAGAGTTATAACGTTTCTGCATTGACGAATGGAAAGTCACTTGAGCTGAGACCGATATAAAGAAATGTGATCGAACTTCCGAAGGTTGAAGATAAAGCGTATAGCTTGGTTGAGGAAACGGTCCAGCTTATCGAGAAAATCTTCATTAAGATCTGGATAATACACATCAGCATAATCAATAATCGGAATAATTAGTGCGTGAACAAGATTATTATAGCAACAACTGAGTGACTCACCTCCGCAACTTGATGTTACTAGCTGACTGATGAGTCTATGTAAAGACCAAGATCTTTAACACAAGTTTTCAGTTTTATAAATGAATTGTTAAATGTGATTGGTGCCATTGTGTTAACATCAAGTTTAGCTAATTGTCTTATTGTCTATAAGTATGCTATTAATAATATCTATACTTAATTATTCGTGGCTAGTCTTCGGTTTTGAGTAGAATTAAAACGTAGAATGAAATTATTAAATAAAATAGTTATTATAATTTTTTGACAATTCATAATTATAATAGAGTAAAATGTAGTTGGTTGATTACCTAAATGTATTAAAAATCATTTAAATAGATACGTATTTATCATAGTATCTACTATATTCAAAAGCTTTTTCCCTAAACCTTCTAACCTATAACTACAGCGGTATATTCTCTTTCGTTCTGAAATCATACTACTTTGTACCTCAATCAATTTTCTATTTATCTTCGCACGCATTCTTCTCTAAATTATCTACCCATACAATTTCGCTAAGCTGATCAAACCGATGGTCTTGTGGTTAGAGCACCGACGAGCTCTTATCTTTGTGCAAGGATAATATGACCGCGCAAATCCAGTCCTTTGGGAGCTTACCGGTTTTGTACATATACACCATTTTGTATTATTTATTTATTGAAAATATGATAATAAAATGATTGGGTGGGCTATCAGTTTCTTTGCCATTCTAAGTTGCATAAAAAAATCGTCAAATTACGTGTAGATTATAATGGATACCGGTTTACCTATTTGATCTGCGCAAGACATTTATCTAAAATCCAACAAACTCAGATTAATATTTGAGAGTGAGGAAACCAATATATAATATACTCTGTTTTTGAATCAAACCACTAACTTCCCCAGTTTCAACAGCGGTAGCGCTATAATAAATTATATAAATGAAGGGACATAACTTTTCATATATATCATGATATAATGTTGGAGCACATATGGCAATCTTTATTCCACAGAAGTGCCGCAGAAGTGAAAGATATTTCAAATATAAAAACACGTGCCCAATGCTAATAAAGTTAGGCAATATCGGAAAGGTATTTTGTATGAACGGTTTCCCAAGGAGGCCAGAAAAAAGGGACATAAAACGAGAAGAAACGAAAGTGGAAATATGGGGAAGTCATATTTTATTTACTGCATACAATCGAGCCTTTATCACGGTTTGTATCGAGTTAGAGTATTTGCTAGTATGCGCCGTTTAGGGAGATGGTCGAATCATTCTGATCAATTGCATATTTATATTTTACCATAACATTTTGTCGGACTCTTTTGAAAAATATACATTATTGTAATATATTCTAGTGTTGTATCAGTCAGGAAACAAATATCGATATCTATAATTCACTTATATTAATAATACACAACTTCTAATGTTCAAGATTATAAAATATTTAAGAAAAGTTAATATACCTGTTTGAATTTATCTAAAGTCGGCATACATTGCATCCTAGGAAAACCAATTGCATATAGGTACTCTTTTGTTTGATGCTTGTACAACGGGCCAATTTAGGTAGCTTCAGCCAAGCAAATTGCACATCCTTTTGTAGCTAAACATAGAGCAAAATAAAATTAGAGTACGCCAAAAACATGTTTGCATTGGAAGTATTACTCTGGCAACCCTTTGGACGGAGACAATATTCGGTATTTTTGTTATTCAGCAATAGTTTATAAAGATCTAATAGATAAAATTTACGTATATAGTTGTTAATCAATGGTTCTGACAACGATTTAAAAATAAACCCAAGAGTTAGTCGGGTGAAACAAGGAAATAAAGCGTCGCAGGCCACACTAAAGACGCTAAAACGTTCTATCGGTAAGGCTCAATAATTGGATTCGAAGGAAAGGAATTTTTGCGAAAAAATGTTCGACAATTTGTCAGTCAGCTAGGCGGGGGATCTCGGCGACATGATCGTGCTTCATCATGGTTTTTTCGTCAAAGTGCCTATCCCTGCCCCGCACGACCCACCTCAATAGGGAATTCTTATTACTTACTCGCTTTGGATACATTTTGTGTATACTGAAGTGAACTTTCCTCAAAAGAACTTTAATTCTCTCAGTTCTAAATAGGGGAAATCGAGCAGCTTTATTACTTCGAGCACGCTTGCTTTTGTTTTCTTTTACGATACCTAAAACACGACGTTACGACATTATAGCGTAAGTGAGGGATGTTGCGTTGCCTTGACTCGACGATAAGATTCTAAGAAAATAATAAAGTCGTCCCTCTCAAAAGGCTACTTATACTTAATAACACTTTTTCCGTAACTATAAAAAAGAACGATATACTTCAATTAAATAAACTAAGGATAAGGAGCTTCATTATATGCGTATTAGATATTATTTAAGAAAAAACAAAAATTATAATGAACAAAAGTAACACATTGAAGAATCACGAATCGATATAGAGGAAGTTTTCTAGTGAATACTGTTTAGCTGGAGTGTGGAGCATTGGCGCAGCCGGCTTCGCGTGAAAAATACCTTTTCATCTTGGGAATTCGTGCAGAGATGCCAAACTCTTATATTTATAAGGAGAAACGGAAAATAAACAAACCAAATGGATAGAAAAAAAGGAGTATACCGTCTCCCTCGCAATGGCTGTAGATCTCGCTGATTGTGAGATACGTCGTGCCGCACCTTGAATTATTTGACAGTTTGAATTGTCGCGGCCTGCCCTTTCCTGTTGTTATTTTTTACCATTTCACTACCACGTCACTAGAAAATAAATATTAAATATATACGTAAATATTAAATTGAACCTTGCGTGTTATGCACTACTATTTTGAACAAACAATTCATTTTTTATTTATATATTTTTAATAAAAAATTGTTTTATTTTTTTCAGAATATAAATATATGGAAGAAACTAACTTATTTAAAAATACACAAAAATTTCTGGATTCAGAAATTAGAAATTTTGAAGAACGTTCCTAATGTAGCTAAGTAATGAAAATGAGAAATGAAAGAGTTTTTACCGATTTTACTTGGTATGAAGCTGTGGAAGAGAGAAGCAAGAATTGTAATGGAGCAATCCTAAAATTATTTGTTATTTTGCTACTAAGTTTATATGGCTACAATATATGCATAAAGTAACATAAAATATTATGATGTAGGGAATCAATCAATGTATGTGGATTAGATCTGTTCCTTTTGATAGTTGATGGGGGAGGCCTATGTTCAGCAGTGGATAATTTATCGACTGAAATGAAGTATATACATTTCTGCGTAATATTTTATTACAAGAGTGAGTTCATGAGAGCATAATAGTATGACCCAATAAAATTCAATGAAATGATAACAAAGTTTTGTTCAAATAATCACAGAAACACTCTCTAAATGAAATTAGTAATAAATCAAAACGCTCAATCAAGTAATCGATTTTTTATTTGTACTAATATCGAAAATTAGCACACTATTATGAGTTAATTATTCGTTTATTTAAATTTCATCCACTAAGTACTATTGAGTACAATTTATAAAGTTGACAGAGTAAACATGTAACTAGGTAAGCGATTATTTAAAAACGATTAGGTGTGTTACATTAATTTTATATTTGAACGACAGACAAAACTAAGCGGATGAAGGTGCGTATCAAAGGATCTCGTCCGGGTGAAATATTACGTTTCACGTGTAATTTCTTCGAGAAAGTGTCGGCGCGTCTCGTCCAATCAACATGGTCGTTTGCTTGAACGCCTAATTATGTTTACGGTGTCCTTTTTTCCGCTATTTTCTGCGCGGATTTATTTCCATATTCAATATGTTCACTGTCATAATTTGTTTTAATTTTACTGTAAAACATTTAAAATTTTTATACCTATTGTTATTTTTTTTTGTTATCTAAATACATTACTGTATATTACAAAAAGAAAGTTATTTATCAGAATTTATTATGACTACGACCTACTACGCCAATACGTTAAAAATTGAACCGATTTTTACTCTTACGATGCTTCCGTATTAATTTTATTAACACACTGACTTACTCTACAATGAAATACGACAGTTTTTGTCGTATTTTATTGTAGTGCAAAACATTACATGCAGAAACGCGATTCGACATATTAACGTAACCTAACTAAATACCTCATCATGTTATGTATGTTCACGATTAAAATTGTTTTTTTTTTTGAGTAAAATGTACTTTGCCGAGTTTTGAAATAAATTACATTTGTTTATTACTTGGTCTATAGATATATTGAGGTAGAATCTGTGTAACGGTTATCCTCGGAGGAGGGCCACGCACGATCCATTAATTACGGCCACAGCGCGCCACGTGAGACGTCAACCTAGCTATCACCCCCATCCCCAGTGAGCGCATACGCCAACCCCCACCCCCTTAAATCCCAACACTGATCTTTTCTCAGCATTTTTTCACAAAGCTTTCATAAAATAAATGAATTAGCATACCTAATTGTCCCTCAAAACGAGAACAAAAAATGAAGAGATCCTCCAGCGAATTCGGACGGATTTCTACGAGGCAATCAAAATTTAGGAATAATTTAATATCCCGATCCACATGTAACGCTGGGTTTTATAAATGTAACAGTTAACACGAGAATAAGGATATAGTGACATTATGAGACAAGAGCGAAACTAAGAATAATTAACATATTGGATCAATTCCTTTTAAGGTTACAAATTTATGATTATTTGTATTCATCCGGTTAACAACAAGTAGATTTTTCTTCCAAAAAAAAATAAATAACACTATTCTTATTTGAAATGAATAAACTGCATTAACGCAAAATCCTGTATATTTTTCTTTACAGCAAACAGTTTTTTGCTTCGCAAATAAAAAGGCACTAATCATTGCAAAATTAATATGAGATCGACGAAGAAAGTTTGTTGATAACAAAAAGAATTATCAAAATCAATTCAGATTTTATGACGTAATCGCATGACATACATGAATTGATAATCATCTCTTTTTGAAATAAAATCATTGTGAATGCCTGATTTGATATTTTATTGGGGGCAAGATCTCTAAGAAATAGATTATTTTTGTGATTGCAAGAGTGCTACTCTGTAATCTGATCTGGAGATAGACTTATGATGGAATGATGATAAATTATAAATATCATTTGGTAACGCATTAGTTTTTGAATTTATTATAATATTTTCGCACAAATAATCGGCTTTTATTTGTTCCATCAGCTTCAATATTGTAACTGGATCAGCCAGTTGATGCGTGAATCTCATTTATAGCATGTCAATTAAGTTTATTGAACTTCAAATATGTACGTGGTATATTTGAAGTAAAAAATAATGTGCAATTTATAAATCAAAAGTAATTTTAATTCTTTATTTCATATTTTATTTACAATATCATCTGCTTAGGTATTCTAGTCTCTTTTGTATTTTTGCCGTGAAGTAGTTGTACTTGCTGGGTGTTATTCGTTTTTAATGGTGGAATATGGCAGTGAAATTATGTACTCGTAATACGAAGGCAGTAATAAGGGTGTTACAGTTTATTATATTATGTCTATAAGTAAAGCTTATCATTTTCGATTTGCTACTCTAAACTCCGTTCATAAAAAGATAATATCTATTTATTTATCTAAGAGGAAATAACGAAAATAATTTTAATCTCGATTGAAGGTCTCTTATTTCTTTTTAGATTTACCCTTCTTATACGTACAAAGATAGCCTCAAACGACTACAATTACGGGAAGATT
This sequence comes from Galleria mellonella, assembly GCF_026898425.1. Classification (NCBI taxonomy): domain Eukaryota; kingdom Metazoa; phylum Arthropoda; class Insecta; order Lepidoptera; family Pyralidae; genus Galleria; species Galleria mellonella. The sequence continues at coordinate 2,700,249 of NW_026442042.1, read as the reverse complement.
TAAATTACAAAATATTTTACGTCGAAGAGTTTTATTTGTTTCATATATTACGTTCAGTTGCTATTTTCTGTCCAATAATAGGTAACGAAAAAGAAATTTCGAATATCGATTGAAAGTCTCTCATTACTTTTTGGATTTACCCCTCTTACGTGTTTGAGTGCGCAAAGATAGCCTCAAGCGACTACAATTACGAGAACACTGCTAGACGGCTAATACAAATCGGTAGCTCGGGGGTACGTTTATCCGGGCCTACTCTGCTTCTCTTATGCTCTTACAGGGAAACTATTACATCGAGAAATAATGCCTTAACAAGGCTTCATTTTTTCACATAAATATAGACTGAAAAGTTACGGCAATAGAATTGAATTTTGTTGTATACCATTAAATAAATATTTCCGTATAATGGGACACCATTTTATTTCGTCTATTAAGTACATGGATAAAGATATTGTATTGGAATTTAATTATTCGTTTTTTGATTGTATTTTCACCGTAGGTTTTTCTTTTTATTATTAATATTTTATTTGTTTATTGTGGAAAATGAAAAATGGCACACAACGTTGATTAATACATGTGGTAATAATGTTGGTTTAAATTATGAAAAAAAGAATATTCATAAAATGATATTATGAACAAATCCAAACATTATGTAAGGATTAACAAAATCAAGAACGTTAATAAAAATAATTAAATATAGATAAATTCAAGAATCAACTAAAATAAAAAAATAAAAACACTTCTATATGTATTCTGTATAGTTCTAAAGTATGAATGGTAAATATAACAGTCCATACGTGTCAAGTTTAAGTAAATTTTAATATAACGACCAAAGGATAGATTAAACGTAACATAGATGAACAGATGGATAGAAGACCTGAACAACAAAAGGAGAGAGAGAGAGAGAGAGAGAGAGAGAGAGAGAGAGAGAGACAACAGAAGTACAAATTCCAGTTTCAATAGAAAAGTTTCTAAAAAAACACTAAACACTAAGAATAATCAGGAAAATTACCAACTTAATAAAATTATATAAAATTAACTTCCATATTTACCTACATTATTACATCTATGCAGTTGTGATGATTGTTTTATTACTATTATTTGAATATTATTTATTGCTTTAGTAGAACAGTCAAATAATTATTGTCCACCTAATACAAAATACACAATTTAAATGTAAATAGAAAGACGGCAATCCTAATTAAATCATAATGTAAAATCCAAGTATGTAATATATATATAGAACCAAAAAACTAAAAGTTAATATATTCGTCTCATGTTAGTGTGTAATTCTGAAAGAGCTCCTTCAGGAGTAATTACGTGGTTCACTAAAACTGTTCGGGAGCATAATTAGTTCTCTATTAGCCTAATATATTGGCACTTTGCTGCTGCCCGCTTTGCTTCAATGCAAGCAAAAAAGCGAAATCTCAACTCAGGAAATTCGTGTCCGTAATTTCAGAGACGTGTTTTGCCTTTAGTTCTTTAGAAATGCATTCAGCCGTATTATTTTTTATCGTTATAAATTAAGAATTTCAATTTTAAACCTAAGTATTATTTAAATTGTTAAGGCTTAATTTTTATAAAGTTTTAAGTAAAAAGGAATGAAAACAAAGGATACAATTATTAAGTTTATTATACAAAATTAGTATTAACTGGACCCATACAATAATAACAAAAAATCATCGTCATCATGAATTCATGAATCAATTAAAGTATTCATTAAAATTTATAAATGTCAATTTATATTTTTAGATAATAAAAATTACCTGCATTTCAAATGCCAAATATGTAAATAAAATAATTAGCTAAAATACGATTGGTAACTGAAAGTTAACATGAAATACATGCCGCAACACGAGTGTCGTTTGTAGCCGAAGCTTTAGCAGCCTTCGATCACCCGTCAGCGTATAACCAAATTAGAGCAATTTAAGTCAGGAAATTGGAAATGCTATCGGGCGCCCAGCACCCTGCAACGGGAATGGTACGCTGGTATTTTAGACATCCACCGTTTCGGCAGCCGTGGCTAATGTCGGAACAATGCACGAATCTGGACAGCCAGATCCGAACGGCTCCGAAGATAAACGACAACCGTAGAGCGCAGTAACAACTGATTGATATACGGCCTCCGATGATATCGTATACCTAGTTGAGCCAAATTCCAGACCCGCTTCAGTCACAGTTCGAGTACTGTTGACAGTAAACGATGTTTAGACAGCGAACGCGTAAGTTAACTACGTATCGGTTGAATTGTTTGTTTATCTCGGTTATCTACCGGATTATTCGTCGAGTCGAGCGTTCGAGAACTGTTTTTGTTCTATTCTACTATAGATAACTGTATTATCGAGCATTAGCAAAAGCTAATTTCGATAATAGTTATATCTTATTTCTTAATTTATCTAAAATTTGCCGGCATAATAGTATGAAAAGAGATTGTAAATATTTCTATGAAATTCAACACATAATAGGCATACAAATTATAATAATGTAAAATGTGATCATAATTACTACATGCAATTTACATAAGTAGAAAGAAAATAAATATGACAGCATATCTCTGAGAAAACGCACAAAATAAACTCTACGAAAATTTAATACTTGATGATTAGTACTTAGGAACAAATGCACTTGCATAAAGTTCAAAGTAGCCCAATACCAATAATAAAAAGCGAAAGCACTTCTATTCTTATGAGTAGAACATTTATGTAGGTATTAATTTTCTGCATAAAACGTCACGTGGCTTGGCTGTGCAAATATTATCTCCTTAAGTTTGTAACAATAATAAACTTTTCTTATGAAATGTTAAAATTAATTGCTTTCCATGGATTATTTTTTGTTAAAATATCTATTAAACCAACTTAGTTCGTTTTCTTAGAACCTTAAATTGGTTTCAATAGTATATTATGCTCTTGGAATCTAGAAGCATAAGGTGTTATAAAAACTTGACGAGGAATATCTACATACGTCCTAAGGCCTAAATGAGTTAACATAAGGTATTCTAGTTTGTCGTGTGGTCCCAGCACAGAATGGGTCACCTCTTCTTTTCTTGTGCGTATCGTAAGAGATGACTAAAGGAATTTAATGCTCGAGCAACGGGCAGCAGCATTCCTCTTAAAACATCACCAAAACTTAACTGAGGTTACCAGCCCGCCTGCCAAGCGTGGCAACTGCTGGCAAAATCTCCCTCATGGAGGAGGTCCATATTCAGCAGTAGACAGTTAACGGCTGATATGATGATAACGATTATTCTGTCTTTACATTCAAATCTCAATTTATTTTATTGATTAACATAATTGTTATTTTTTATTTAACTATTATTATTTTTGCTGCCAAATGATCGAATCGTATGCCACAATAATTCACAATTGTAGCCGAGGCAATAAAGTTTTGCGTTTATCATAATTGTACTTGAAAATCAAGTAATATGTCTCAGATACGGACTTTTCGTCGTTTATAAATCTAAAAATAACACAGCTATAATAAATAATATTCGGAGAAAGAGGATGTTTTTACTTAAACATCGCAGCCAAAATTCTTGTGAATAAAGTTGTCCGCTTAACATTAAATATAAGATCGCTTTAGCGAGGCAGATAGACAGATAAAGACGGCATACATTTTCATGAGAACAGAAAAAAATAAAATATAAGCAATCCGCGGCAAAATTGTAGGACCAAGTGTGCGTTTCTGTCGACTAGGGCAGAGATTGGCAGACGGAGTTTATGGTACGTGGTAGTAAAGAAGCTTAAGCGCCCTCAAAGACCAATGGAAATACTACTTTGATACGACCAATTGAAGTATACATTACATAAACAGCGGTTCTTGTAGATAACACTTAATAGACATAGGCTTCAGCGATTACACCGGTCGTTCGGCTAATTAATTTTTAAGTCGGCATCCCGGAGCTGGCAGTGCCGAGTTTCAAGTGAATTCGACTGCGATTTACATATTATATAAGGGGTTTGTTTTCTTGATTTCAAATCTCGATTTGAATTTTGTTGTTGTTTGAGGAAAGCGGGTTTGAAATTAATTTGTTCGTAACAAACGTTTAATTTCGACAAGGCATAAGCCTACCGATCTATACTCGGTTACTTTAGCTACCTCAATTTACTCTTATTACCTTTGTAATTAGAATAATATAAATAGTACGCTTTTAATAGGCTATTAATATTGATAATGTGAAAGAAAGACGAAATTGATAAATTATATGCCGTATTATATGTATCGATATTTTAAAATTTAGTCGTAGCGTATTATGAAACACAAAAGTAACAAATATGGGTGGGTAATATATGGCAATATCTATATATTTTAGTTACAATGTCTATATACAGGTCCAATAAAGAATTTGTTAAAAGTCTGTTATCCAAAAAATAATATTGAAAAACAGACTTTTAACATATTTGAAAATAAATGTCCGACCGATATGGGCGATATCGAAATGGGTTATGATTTGTTATCCGCTATAACATTCAGAGGAACCCAATATATAGATATCGGGTTGCTATCCATACCCATGCCTAGTAACAAGTTCTATAAACTTTTTGTAATGGCTTGATTTCATGACTAGTATTTTAAAATTAATAACAATTATGTCTACGAAACTACAAAATCATAAATTTAAAAACTGATGATATAACATATATCGTTTTAAAATTTATATAAGTTTTCATTACGAATTTATCAATTGAATGCATCGTAATTTTATGAGAAACTCAAAATGTTTTATAATTTTTGACCCATGTTTTTTTATTTAAAATGTAAATAAACATACATAATTGTATGAGCAACAACTATGGTCTATGTTACATTATATTTTTTATACAGCTATTACAGAATATCAGCGCTGTAGAAATTAATTCGCTGCAGCCACGTGCTGGGTGGCGACCACGTTGAGGATAACAAATGTAAAGCTTGTTTTCTACTGATGATTAATATAACTCTTTTTGTTGTTGGCAATAAATGTTTTCTTTCTTTCTAAAACGTTTGGTTTCACTGTTAGAGCACTTCCTTCAAAGGATAATTATTTTGATTTCACCTTATGTATAGCTAGTCTTGAGTCATGTACAATTTTTTATTGTGGTAATAAATTTCTTTCCTATCCTTATAGTTACATTGCTATCGTAACTTACACTAATCGTGAGTACGTACGTTAAGAAACATGTTTGTTATTACATAATAGCCCACTCGTCATTTTATAAGCACGAAAGTACATTCTTATAGCCATATTCGGTTACTAACATGTTAACAATATCAAGGATTTTTATTTCCTTCGAAATGGCAAGCTTTCCACTTAAGTACTCAAGTAAGGGAATGTGAAATGTGGAGAAAATGCACGACATTGCTACTAGATAATATTTAGGTTCAACTTAAAAACATTTAATGGGAGTCCAAAAATAGTTTCATTATTTTGCTATTATGTTTTATCTAGAATTATACTAAGTAACCATATGATTCTACTTGCGGATAGATAATTATGAAGATCAAAGAAAAATTATTTTTAACAGAAATCCTGTGAATTTAGTGTTAATTGCGATTCACTTGACGTAGCAAGACTTCCTTCGTTTTATTATTTTGTAATTAAAAAAAAAAAAAACTAAATAATTAAAAACTTGTAATTGCATGATGAAAACATTATTATTACTTAAGATTATTGGTGAGCACGATTTTTACAATAATTACTCACTTACCAATATGCATGGCTATACATATACATGCATACGATATAGAAAATAGTAATAAAGATGAAATTTTGCGCGGACTATTCTGGCTATAAATCCAACAGTTTCTAAATCCTTGAAAGGGCACTGTCGAGCAGCTTTCATCAGAAAATTCTCCATTATCTGGAGGAAATCGTTACCGGGGTTGCTCGCCCACCCTTCGGCCCCGACCCGCCGGGCTTTCATTTACGGCGTTGCGTGTACGCGTCCCCGCGGCTTTTGCTTCAGGTGGGTGTAGTCATTGTGTTCGGTATTTAAGTGGCTCATTTGATATTCCGAGACAGTTTGCATTCGGAAAGCTCGCACGTAGGAAGCCCGGGAGGTATCGAGACATCAGAGTCACGGATCGTACGCACACATCGTTGTATTGTGCATACACGGCCCATTGAAAACTTTCACCTATAGAGGGATTTCTAAGAATTTTTAATTAAAAAATTATAGGTTATAATATCTTTACTTGACTTATGATTGGACACATGACACGAACATCAAAGTACTGACATGTGACATACCGTCACAATCGGCGTCGGATACAAGACCCGCCGTCTACAAAACTTTACGAGCTCACGCACACGCACGCGTTGCGGATTGCGTTGAGTCGCGTTGCGCAATGTTTATCCACAAATACACTAATGAAGGCACCTACAAAAGCGACTAGATTGTTAATTAAACTTGCTCAAAATGTGACACCCTTACGAAATGATGCCGAGCTGGGAGCACAGTGCACGGCTTCAATGTTATTGAATTAATTTGTAATCAGAATTCTCGGTGTGCGTTCTTGGATGTAATAATGGTATTCCATAATTTATTTGCCTCTACACACTAAGCTTGTTCAATACATGGCATTGTTTCCTCCTCACAGTTGTACCCATTAACATGAACTTACTCCCATTAAATATTCCAAAATCAGCGATTTACATAATTTGCTGTTTTGTAAAATAACATACTTTATATACATTTCAAAAACACAAATATCTATTGTATTTAAATAACGTAATTGCGGTTACATATTACAATATAAAGACAAAAGTAATTCAAAAGACCCCATCATTAGGCTGCCGACCAAAAGGAATAACCATTGCCTTAATCATTATTCTTAAAGACTCTTCATTAAATTCCTTTTATCTCTCTCGGGATATTTCCTTCGCTCGGCATCAATCACATTCACTCCGAAAAACTCGTTGGCTTTATTCTAAACTCTCATAATAGGTAATGAAGGTTTTGATCGTCGCGGGCGGCTGGCGGGCGCCGATTACTTTGAGAGCTGCCACAATGACTATAGTCAATGTTGAATTCTGAAAAGTTTCTTAGTTCACATCCATACTAGATACGGAGCTAATTACCAGGAAACTTTTGTAGATAGACACCTGCACCGAGCCGCGGCTGCCAGACAAAGACCGACTTATCGCAGGCTTACAGGCCTGGACAGTGTGCTAAGCGAGTCTTAACTTTAATGCCTCCCATAAAAGTCCAATTTCGTGTGTCCCACTTCGCAAATTGAGACGATAGATTCTTGCAAGGCAGTCTTATTCAATATCAACCTTGAGGAGTAAGAAAACAATGATATTGTTTTCTTTATGTACAAACTGTCATCATACGAATATTTAATTAAAAGAGATTTCATTACGGCGATTACTATAAAAGTTTATTTTAATTTACTGAATGTATATATTCATTAAAATAAACAATTAGAGGTAATGCCTAATCTAACAGCTTAACGTTAATCTGTTTAATGAATTTCCATTGAAACAAAGTACAGTAGGCAAATATCATAACAGAGTTTGCAAGTTTGGCTGAAATGCCAAATTTGAGGGTAACGTATTTAATATTATGTGCACGAAATGATTTAGCTGCGGGCAAAATTAGCGTTGCCTAATAACAAATGGGACATGACAGCGCAAATTCAGTACACTTTTCCAAAAAGTTGAGTGTAAATTAAATTTCGCGAGCGAAGTTGCCGTAACTTCGCGCTTTCAACTGACATGTTGCGTATAATGCGGCGTCGAAATGCTCTAAATATATTATATTTTCTTAACATATCATCTTTAAAACGAATAACCGTTGATGTGTTTCTCAGGAAATTAGTACTCACCGGTCCAAATTGTTCGAAGTAATTCTTTACGTCTTCCAGCGTTGTGGGTGCTGATAGCCCTCCTACAAAGATTTTCTTTGTCCTGGTAACCATCTGTAACAAAATTGAGAATAGTTTATTATATCAAATAATATAAACGTGAGCAGAAATTTATCTACATAAATATGAAACGGCTGAAGATTCCGATAGTTAGTAATGTAAAAACAATTGGGAACGAAATAAACCGATGTACGGTGAGCAAGCGAAATGTTAAAATAATTGCTGGTAATATATTATGCAATCCTCACAATGAGATGTTAGCGGAAAGTATATTTGAAGAACATGTAATATCTAATGGAAACGCAGAAAAATAATATGTTATAGTATATAAAGAATTCATACTAAATAAATTTGTTTTAGTAATTTGGCGTCCAAAATAGATCAACTTATTTATACACTGTTCTCATATAAAAATATTATGCAGGTAATTTATACTATATCTAATGGCATATTGTGTAAATAAAATTTAAACTGTAACTTATATATTTTATAGAAGCTTCATTATAATGTCAATATTGCGCACATTTCTACTTCAAACTCCTTTCTTCTGGAATATTAATGCAAGTAATAACAAGGTATAAAAGCACGCTGTGACAAGTTGACAATAGTTGTCGTATTTTTAAAAGGTTTCAGATCAGTAACAATGTTGAAACCTGAGCTGGGTTACTGCAAATACAATTGTGAAGTGGAAAATTTCGTGAAAAAAAAATCAAAAGGCTTTCAATTCACCCATTTTATTGATTTTATTGATTGATGAGGTGGTTAAAAAATACAGTTAGCTAATTTAGTCATAATTACAGAATTTAGTGAAAATAAAACGTTCAAACAAAAAAAATGTGATATTGTAGGCTCTAGAGATGTTCTTATTTTATAAGACGGGTTTGCGGTTTAAATTTTTGAATATTAAGAAACAAATTTTATATAATGTTGATAAATGTGTATAACATTTTTATATCTAATAAAAAAATATAATGGTGCAATGTTTGTCTTTTTTTAACTTTCGTATTAAAATTGATACAATATGAAATAATTGTTATATCAGATCTTTGTATAACTTTTATTTATATGGGTTCTAAGCGAGTACGTAACTACAACCTAAACCTTTCAAGGCTCTAGAAACACCCAATAAATATTATTACGTTTCTGAAAGGAATCCCTATTACTATGAGTGGCGAAAGATAATAGCTCTGTGGAAATTGAATGAAACAAGATTCGGTAACATCTAATGTAACTAATGTAAGTGAGTAAGAGGGCCGGAGTTCTGGGCCGATCCCAAACGAAATCACACTCAAATATACGTAAATGATGAATAAGTGGCACGGCGAAGGGTGGTAGGGAGGCGCAACGTGTCCAAGTGGCGGTCCTTTCCGCCCCGCTCTCTCCTGCCTTTTCCCTGTAAATCTCGAGTGTGACAACATTCCCTGCCCCCCCCCCCCCATCACGTTGTCTCGTCAAATCGACGTATTTTTAGTCCGTTTAATTTTGCCGCGTTTTAAATTTAGTGACTAACATTAATATTAATTCATACATTAATATAAGCTGTCACTGAAACAATGTATACTCACTACTAGTTACTGATGTCTATTAAATAATAATAAATATTAATATAAATTTAAAAATAGATATGAAATAACCACTACAATACGTCGATCAATACAAATGGAACTTAGTCAATGTTATGACGGTCATCATTACGGTATTTATAATAGATTTAAGTACCGGTATGGTAGTTATTACAAATGGTAAATATAAAGCCACCTTCAATGTCAGAGCAAGCGTAACAGTAAAAATTGTAAACCCGTATTTTTGTATTATTATAAATATTTATATCTACTTCTTTTCTCTTATCTTACTGTAATCACAGAATAAGGCATAGCGCTTAAAACAAGTTCTAACTTCTTGCAGAATAACTTTTCTTCTACTGAGCATATTCGGTTTGGAATTCAGCCAGGATGTGGACATTGACCACATTAGTTACAATAGTTTCTAAGCACTGTCACGAATAGGTGAAGCGGACAATATCGCAGATGTTTCGGAGTACCTATACTTTTTTTTTATACCATTGAGGTGGCAAACAAGCATACGGCCCACCTGATGGTAAGCGGTTACCGTAGCCTATGAACGCCTGCAATACCAGAGGTATTACGCGCGCATTGCCGACCCTGAAGAAACCTCTTTACCCCCTTTTGAAGAACCCCGTGCTGTAGTCTCTTGGGAAAACCTCGGCAGGGAACTCATTCCATAATCTGAGTGTTTGTGGGGGAAAACATCTCTGAAACCGCGTTGTACGCGACCATTTAGGCTGTAAGGTATAAGGGTGAACTCCCTGTCGATGGCGAGCCGTACGATGATAGAAAGTGGCCGTAGGCATCGTATTGAATAATTCTTCTGAACACAATTCGTTGTACAAGCGGTAGAATACGTAGAGTGAGGCAAAATCTCTCCTAAGACTTAAGGGTTCGATACCGATCAGGTAATTTATTAATTCATTAGACATCTTCTAACATACGTATATCCAAATTATTCCACTGTTAGATAAAGGCCTTCTATTTATGTCTCTTCATGTCTATATTTAAAGATCAATGCGTTTGTACACTTTTACTTTTACGTTTTACTTCCAATGGGTCCAAATTGACAACTCACCTACGCTTCAATCTACCTCGCCACCGGTATCACTTAAGTTCTGGAAGTTGTTGGGTTTAAGGAGATTACTTCGATATTATCTTCTGAAATTTTACATACATTAAATATGCGTAGGTTTGTGTGTATTGTATTAGTAGCAACGTGGAATTTCATTTAATGTGTTTAATATTTTCATCATATCTAAACTTGATAAGACATACAGTGCTCTCCTTTTCATAGTGACAAGGCGAATTGCTTGCGTGCTTCTTTAGTGGAAGTATATACCCAAAACTACTTTTATGTTTATGTATTACTAAAGTGCACTATAAGTGGAGCGATTATTCATTCGACCTTTATACTTCTCGACTCATATATAGCCTTGTCCATTAATTGGAATGTACACTACTAGAAAGTAAAGTTAGCTCGGGTTTAATTTCATCACAAAGTTTTAAGTTGTGAGTAGATTTACAGGTTCCTTCAAGCTTATGGTCTAGAGTAGCATCGCCATGTACAGATAAAAAGTATCAGGTGTTAAACTATTAATATATAAATAATTCGCCCATGTTATCGAGCAACAAACATTTTATATATTTTGCACGTGTATATTATTGTTTAAAATATCAATAATTTGATTTTATTTGGTAATGGAAAATTTGCCTTTGGTATTGGTATTGGTTATGTAAGTACACTAGTACAATATTTCGTTATAACTTTTATTTACAAATAGTAAATTTAAATAATTCACAGATTTTTAGATTATAATAAGTATTTAGTTAAAATATGAGCACTTACAAAAACGGCAAGGTTAAAAATTGACTTATAAACAGTAATAGAAAATTTTGCTTCAAGGTAAATTGCAAATTTAATTTTAAAGAATTTCGTTTTATCATAATTAGTGCATAGTCTAGTGTAAGCCCTAGTTGTATAGAAATTTAGATGTCATAGATATATTTAGTATTTATTTTTGATTACTTGTTTTCCAAAATAAATATATTGTAGACATAAGCGTGAAAGGATCACATGTATTTTATTGGTATGCGTGGGTAGTACACGTCGAAATGATATTGTACTTTCTTGAACTCACTCAATGTAATCCGTATACAACGTGACCCACGAAAAGGAATATATTTAATTCGGCAATAGCAATTTTAAATACTGGGCAAATGATAAATAAAAATTTGATTAATCGGCATTTATAAATGGGATTGCAAAGGGTGTCCCATTGGGAACGAGTGTCAGGTTTACCTGTGGCCACGTCAGCCGAAACTGTTGGCAATTACCTTAAATGTGGACAACGCAGTCCAATCCCCTGGGAAAATTATTATTCACCGCATATCCAATTTTTGGTCCGCTCTAAATTGGTACACGCTACCTGTGATTGCCCGAATTAATTGTGCCACGAGTAAGTTAAATTAATTTGTTCCGACATTTAATGATTTATCTTTCACCTTAAATGTAGTTTGTCTCTAAAGTAGACTTCAGTAGTTAGTATGCCTATACAGGTGTATAGACTGTAATTTATGAAAATCCTTTTAAGGGAGTATCGTATCAGTAAAACTGGATATTTTCTCCAAAAAAACATGGGTTCACCGTGTCAATAGAGAAAAATAACCCACTTTAGGATTTTACTTTATTTAGTTTTCTATACGATTATATACGATTAGATTATATACGAATAACAATAAAGTTTCTTACAATATGTATTATATTATGTTTTAATTCTAACAACCGGATTGAGTTACGTATATTTTTGACAAGAATGTTCGATTAGTTTCGAGGTCATCTGGAACCCTTTTTCATGAGTGGATATGCCGCGAATGCGGCTTGACTATATACCTCGTGAATGTCCACAGCGCGTGATCAGCGTACTAAAACTATGCGAAACATCTCGAAAGTAATCGAGCATTTTAGGGAAAAAATACAAGAAAGGAAATCTAGTTTTTGCTCATAATTATTGATCGTTGCTAACCATCATGTTTTTTATATACTCAATTGATGGCCAAAAAGAAAAAAAGGCACTTATATTAATTATATTTAATTTGTATACTTAATGAGTTGATGAATGAAAACGAAAATATAAGTTCTATAAAAAAAGTAATGAAGTCGAAGATGGAGTTCGAGAGTCAATGAATATAGCCGCATATGCAATCGCAAAAAAACAGATGCACAAAGTAAAATTCCACTCTTTGACCACAGACATGAAAAAAGAAGATGCTTTGAGAATAAATGGAATATCTACAACAAGGTTGAAGTTCATCAGTCCGTAACGAAGTCCAATGCTAAATGTCAGATGAACAAACTAAATAATCATTGCAGATTACATGATGAATATTTCGAGAAAAGTATTATTTTTTCAATGAATGTCGTTACATTATTGTGTAATTTGGTATTTTGAATCGAAATCAAAATATCAAAACTAAAAGAATGAAGGAGCACAATATACACAATACAAAGGATTTGCAAATTAAGGTGTAAGTTTTGTTGACCGCATTCTTAATCTAAGAGTAAGAGAGAGTATCTTTTAAAAAAACTCAGTCTAATATATATAAAGGGCTTACTACATTGGTTAAGGAACTGAGAAAGAATTTTGAAAGTAAAGATAATGAAATTGTTATATGTGGCGTTGGAAAGCACACTGATATTGGAAGAGATATAAAATTTGCTTGTTATTTTGTATTTTTTTTTTTATATTACTAGCGGCAAACAAGCGTACGGCCTGTCTGATTGTAAACAAGGTTACCGTAGCTTGTGGACGCCAGTAATACCAGCGATGTCTCACTCGCGCATTACAGAACCTTAACACATTTTTTTGAAGAATCCCATGCTGTAGTCTCTAGAAATAGCCTCGGCAGGAAGATCATTCTACAACCTGTGTTCGTGAGAGGAAGATCCTGTGAAATCGCACTGTGCTTGACGATTCTGGTTTTAAGGTATGAAGATGTATATTTTATATGTACAGATGTACGTATAACATGGACATTTTGTATAACATGATGTTTTTCAGTTGGTTTGACAAAAGACGATTAATTTGATGAAAGTAAAAAAAAACGAGAAATGTAAATAATATGAATAAATTGTATGTATATTTGGAGATTTACTAATAATAATAAGAAATATAGAAAATGGTCTTTAAAGTGTAATTAGAGAGAAGTGAGGACTAAAAGACAATGTAGTGAAAATAATCGAAAAGGGAATGTTGCATTGGTTTGGTCATTTAGAGAGGACGGATGAAAGAAGAATTACAAAAGAGATTTATTGAGCAAGAATAAATAGAGATGTCGGTAGAGGCCGCTCTACACGGACGTATGTTACCAAATAGGCGACGTGTTAAAGAAAGGCCAAATTAAAAGTTCCCGTAACCGGTGAGCGAGTATAAAAAGATTGATGAATGTGGAAAAAGCGAAAGAGGTTTGAATCGAAGCATTTGACATTCCATTGTTTCTGCCTACCCTAATGGGAGACAGGTGTACAGATGTATATATGTATGCATATCTTTCAGGTTTAAAGAAAAGGAGCCGTGATTTTTATTGTAATATTTTGTTGTATTAACTTGTATTGGATAAACGAGTTTTGTAATGAAACAAAATCTTATTTCAATCAACATCAATATATTATCTTCAAAAATAAAAAATAAAACTTAGTATGTACACATTTACTTATATAACATAAATTAATATAGCATAATATACAATAGATACTGATGTCCGATAGAATGCTGTAAATTTTTATAAACGAAATATGAGTATATACGTATACGCAAATGAATAATAAATGAATATATTTTAAATAATTTCATATTAGTATTATAAATATTATATTATACTTAGTAATATTAATATTACATTTGACTTTACTACTCCATCTAGTATTTATTGATAAGAAATCATATATTTACTAAGTATATAGTATTTATATTCATTATCTTTGCATGCATCTAGATACTCTCGTTAGGTAACGTGAACCAATGATGACTGTGAAGTAATAAACAAATTGGTGATTTCAAATTTCGCATACGAACAACCGCAGACAACACTGTAGTTGGCAAATAACATTAACCGCCCTCTCGTTAACGGGCTCGGTTACTCGTCGTAGTAATTTCGTTGTGAAAAATACAACAATTTAATTTAGCCTAACTTGACCGCGGGGCGACGGCAAACACTGAACGGCAACACGACAAAAAGCTACACACATCAATTACGACGCGACGCGACACTGGAACGGCCGCGTCCGTGTCCCTTTACGTGCGGCTTACCAGTTGCTCTAACTCAATTCATAATGTGCCACTGCCGAGCTGTACGTTGCGCTGAAATTTTTACGTTTCTATCCACGGCAAAAGTAGACTATATAATGTATGGATGTCATGTTGGCACGCCACGTCATGAAAATTATGATACGAGGCTACGCTGGTACAATATACGACATCGCTGGCACTATATATAAACTCTGACAGTTGTTTACTTAAATAAAATTAGTCAAGTGCGAGCAGAAATCGCTTCTTGAGAATTCTGTACAGGTGTAAATGATATTATAATAAATAAAAATCGTCTTAAATTAATGCTTGGATTTGATTATTTTTTTCTTATTTTTATTTTTTCGTACTTCGTATAATTTTATTATATAATTGCAGCTTTTAGGTATAAAAATATGTAGTCGAGTTCATTACAATACAGAATTGACTTGTGCATATTTGGCAGGCTGTATTTAATCCGATTATCTGACATGGCAGAGGGCTAACCTACCGCCTTTTTTGTGCTTTTTATTTTTACATTTCGCAATAAAAATATATTGAATAGAATATATAGTTGGAATATACCGTAATTTTTTTCTGAAAACACAAGAATAAAATGCATCTAAAAAAATATTCTGAATTCTACTAAACAAATTTATTATATCATGATACATTTTTGACACTTTTGTCAAAAATTATTTTAGGTGAAATTATTAGTTTTATTTAATTTTATAAGATTATTTAACACAAACTGCATTAGAGTGTTCTTCTTTATTCAGAATTTTGTTGCTGAGTTAATTTAAATTACAAGATTCTATCTTTAAGAGCACGTAACAGTTAGACAGACATCACTGAAATAAACCTGAAGTTCTACGGAACTCTTAAAATATGTTCGCAAAAAACGTATCACACTACAGGAGAGATTGCAAAATTTTTTGTTACAATAACTCTAGGTATTACAGACGCGGACTATTCGTACTACCGATGTGTATAAATAAATGCATTCAACGGGGCAATCTCGCAATTCTTTTGTTTCGTATATTTTTTATTGCTTTAAATCCACTCAACAGTGTGCACCTTTTAGTTCCTAAAAAAATAAACTGCAGTGAAATCCAGTTGAAAACATTTTCTTTCGCGAGTTTTCTGCAGCGTGAAAGAGTGAACATGCCATTTATTGCCGCACTAACGGTTGGGACAATATTAATCAATTTTTACACACACAGAATTTCGGAGGATCAACGGCACAAAGGTCGACCGGCCTAACCGGTGCTGACGTCGCGTTCCATTTTTGTTTGCCCGTGCCCTCTGTGCCGCTCGTCTGCTCTTTGTCTTCCTCAATAAATGCTTATTTTGAAGCGCCTATTATTTTTTATTATTACTACACCAGTGAGATAGATTTCACCATTTTGTTGTTTCAGTGGTAACTGATAAGTTATTTTTTTTTAAAAGAGCTTAACATATTTATAATTGAGTTACGACTTTATGATTGAAAAAAAAAATCTTTCTTACAGTATTGTTTATTCTTAATATTTTAAACTAATTAATTATTGCAAATATTTACTATTATTATAAAAAAGTTTATTTGTTAGTTCATCGAGTCTTAATGGCTCAATAAACAATTATAATAAAATTATTTGGTATGAAAGAAGACATACACTGCTTTGTATGCCAGGCAATTAATATCTCTCATTTCCGAAAAGTCACAACTACAGGTTATATCTACTAATATTATAAATATGAAAGTTTGTATGTCTGAATATGTGTTACTCAATCATACTTAAATAGAAAAATAGATTTGAATGAAAATGTATTCTACGCGCTAATTAAGAGTATATTTCATTAAATACATATCATATTATTAACCAACACGTAGACTACTTCATAATATACTGATTCACGCTGGAAACCCCCTGGGATATAGCTAGTTGAATAATAGTTTTCTCGACGTAAAACTATATTCTTCGTATTGTACCTAATTTGTTAGAAATATACATGTAGATATATTTCTCGCATTCACTACAGCGCAGTGAGCAATGAGCATTCCGCATAGATACGAGATGATCCCGTCTCGGCGTGTAGCACCTTATCTACTTCACAGCTCATTAGGTCTCGCACGGGGCGTCTTGGAACAGATCTGCGCCATTTGTAACAATACAAGGAGAGCACGGATGGCAAATGGTGATTCTGCAGCTTAGGGTGGCCGTCTCGTTAGTTTGGTTGCTGGTTGCCAAAATGAATATGCAACGTCATGCGATGCATCAACTATGTAGTAATCAATAAGAACATTAACGAAATGATATTTGTACTTGGCTTCATTACCACTTCTGTCTTTATTTATAAAGTGTAGTATTCATTAATAGTAGAAAGCAACTAGACAACAAAAGAGAATTAAGTAACAAAAACATATTTTGGGTATGCATAATTAGAATTATTCATTTTTAGTGTGTTTATAGTTTCCTGGTATTGTCATAAATATTACGAAATAATTGGATTTGAAGTATAGAAAACAGTGCATATAGTTGTTTCATTTCACAAATATGGATCAATAAAAATTCATGGAAGTTACCGTATGTTTTCATTCAATATCCGATAAAACGAGCGCAAACAAGTAAATATAAAAAAAGCGAATGCATGTAAATGAACAAACTTCTCAGAATTACAACGTGAGCTGAATAAATAACGGCTGATCGATGCGTTGATAAGCCCATGAAAAATTTAAAGAGGATCCGTACAATGGCAGAAAGAAACGGATGAAGTAGGTAAGAAGTGGGCTGGATATTGCTTCTTTCACTCTATTACCCGTACGGAGGCTCTCGACGCGTGAACAAAGGGCCACTTTCAATATGTACGTACCTACCTCTAAATAGCCTATAGTCTTATTATTTCCATGAATCGACTATTTATAGCACTTGATAGATATATAATGCAACGTAATAATATGCACAGTTGCAGCTATTAAGATTTTATAGAGAAAGTGTCACAGTAATGAAAATATGTTCTTGATTATTTCGCCTAATAAATAATAAGATAACTTTTTGTCTTTGTTCACAAAATAAATAGCGTACCAGTTTAGTGATATAATAATTTGAGGCCAAAATTATAAGATTATTTCAATTCAAATTATTGACAATTAATTGAGGTCATGACCAATTCAATGGTATAGATGTTTCAATTTAGGCCCAATTATTGTACAGAGTCTTAAAAACTGACAAAATTACGAATATTATCGAATAATTAATTTAGTATATAGCTTATTGATCATGAAATTATTACCGTCTATATTTTACGTTCATTGCTTTACTTTTTACATCGTTTAAAATAGTTAAATATAACAGTGAAACTATATCATTTCCCTCTGTTTAGAATTAAATTTATATAATACCGTATATAAAATTTAAGGGTAAAATTGTTAATGACTTATAAAACAAAAAATTTACGTGTAGTTTGAAAAAAATGTAAAAGCGTTATTATAAATTTCTAATGAAAGCAATATTCAGCATAATTGATACTTATTTATCAATCTTCATATGTATTGTAACATGGTTAATCAATATTATGTTAATGTTGATTATAATTATTTTTTTTATTTTGGATTTATATGGTGATGGAAAATAAAGTACAATTTTTAGAATATATGCATATTGCGATTTGAATTTGTTTCTGATTCACTTTTTTGTGATGTAAATAGAAGGTGCTCAGGTATCGTACATTCTTAAGACATCTCTCTTCTGAATAAATCTTCAGTAAGGATACAATATTAACTTTAAAAATAGCAGTAGACTTGATTTTGCTGCGTAAGATCCGAATATAATCAGTAAAATATGAACAGGTACAAATAATTATTTGTATTATGATGATGATCAAATTCGTAATAATGAGAAGTATAGAAAGGTGCATTAAAAAGTCAGTAAAATGCCTGATAATGCTTTCTATTTTCTATTTTCAAACTTGTTTTTTTTTTTCGTTTTCTCTTATTATCATGTAAAATATACAAATAAATATACATATAGAGAAAGTAGATAGCGAAATAAGCAGACTAATTGCGTACAACACAATAATCTCTTATTAATGTCAGTTATTCAAATCCGACGCACTCATACCATCATTACACTCAGCGTCGATTACGTACGTTCCACAACGTACGTTCTCTTGTAATAAATATAATAAAAGTAATCTTGAAAATATGCAGACGTGTTGTTGGGTACAAGAATAATTTTACCCTCGTAAAACGTGCTCGGTAGGGGGCGAGCTCCAGAAACGCTTCGCTCGTGAAACAATAGGCGCATTTAGCCATCTAAAAAGTAGACGGCTCTGTGCACTTGTCATCGAAAGCCATTCGGAATACATCGAAATGACTCCATATACGAGAGGGTACGTAGTTTTGCATATAGTTTTTGTATATAGTGACTTTTCTTTATGCGGTAGCGCCCAGAGAGTGGATGAAAGCCTGCCGGGTTTTGTCGCTTTCTCCCCTTCTTGTAAAATGCAAAAACTAAGGCTATAGCAACCCTAGAATATTGTAAGATTGCTTTGTTTGGATGCAGACAGATGTTCATGTTTTTTGCAATGTAATATGAGAATACTAATTATGACTCGCGGTTTTACTCGTGTCATTTAAAATAAGAATTATGCTTTGTATTAGGGATATAGAAATGCATTAATCACGAGTATCAAAACTTCAAATTTAATTTACTGTTTAAACATTAACTAAATAATATTCGCAAAAATGTTAATATTTTTCTATTTTTGCTACCTAGTTTACATCCACTATAACTCATTACCAAGAGAATTTTCATTCCAAATATATTAATACTGTATAAATTTTCGAATTAAGTTATTTAATGCCTACCTTTACCTGATTTCAATTCCTTATAGGATACACAAAAGTTACTAATATTATATTAATTCTACTAATATTATAAACGTAAAAGCTTGTAAAGAAGTTTCTTACTCAATCGGACTTTAACGGCTGAACAAATTTGAATGATATTTAATACAAAAATGGACCTAATAAGAGATGGCCATGGCAGCTACTTTTCATCGGATTAATTGCCATATAATTTATTTAAAAAAACATGAGCAATTAACATGTTATGTTTTTTTTTCAATCTTTAGACGTACAAAGTAATTATTTATGGCTTCGTAATTTAAAAAAAAAGTGTAGAACAATAATCGATGACGAAACTTTTAAGATCATATAGCGAAAGAAAATAAAAATAACTTTCTTAAGTAAATCAAAATGTAAAGATTCCTCTCTCTATTAAAAGTGAAGGATACAAGATATTCGGGGTTTTTCTTTTTGCTACGCATAATCAAATAAACTTGATTTTATGTTTCGAGTCAAATTATAAGCCAAGGGGAGGGCGAAATAAAAGTGAATAATGAATGCCGTGGCCGAATCCGGGACTGAGCGACCGTGGCAATTATTTTGTTTCGAGTACCATCAACATGGTTCGTTCTTTCAAATTTTCATACATTAAGCAAATGTCGAGAATGCGTAATAAGGGCTTAAATGTTGTAAGCCATCGTGGGGTTGCCAAGAGCATTCATTAAAATACCAGGGGACTGGACAATCAGATATGTTTAGAGCAAAGGTCGACTTAAAGAATTATACTGAGTGTCACACATGCTTAATTTTAAATTACATTTTTTTGTTACTTTTAGGATTCCGTATCACAAAGATTTGAAGAAATCCTTATGGTATGTCTTGGTCTGTCCGTTCGCCCATCTGTCACAACGTTACATTTAGATAACTATTGTTATTAATTTGAAATTTGAAATATATTGTAATGGAAATAAATAAAAATATATTTTTATTTTTTATGTTAGGGGGCCTAGAACAAATACTCAAATTATTTTGCGATATAATGTTATTAAATAATTAAAAATAGGACCAATAAAATTGTCCGTGTTTTTAGCGTGCGTGTTTAACAATAACTGTAATATTAAATAGTTCAGTAAATGAACTAATAATAGACACAAACAAGACTATGAAAACAATTTGTTTCTATGAACAATATCTAAAACAAATTGTTGTTTGCTTACAATGTAAATATGTATTATTTTCCACTTGATACAAAGACGCGAGTTATACTACTCAATGCCAGTAAATCTGAACTTCAATCCACGAACCGCCCACGCGACGCTAAATAAATGTATACCACGTCATTGGTAAGAGTAAATAAATAGAAACTACAGAAACAAGTGTCGTGTATGGTATGACGAAAGCTGACTACAAAACATGCAATCCCTATGAATGATTGCCGGCTGACTGAACTCTATATGCCTTCTAACAGTATTTTTTCCAAATCCCTACTAAAAGAAAATGACGTACAAGTGGTATTCAATGCAAAATGATACGTCCTACGCACATGTGACAGTTCTGTTTTGAGTGTTGTGTGCCGCGTGGGTTGAGTGCTTTCGTTCGATACTGTACGCGAACAAAATAAGCTCCCCGCCGGGTAGCGAGCGGTGTCAAGAGGCTATAGGATTAAACTTAAACTAGGTTTGCCCTCAGTTTAATTATACAAAGGTATGTACTCTCGTAACATTTGCGAAAATGTGCTCTCTGGCACATATGTCAGAAATTAGTTAATTATATCCTTTATACAAAGTTGAATTGGTAAATTAGGCATATATTATGGGAGGATAAAACAATTACAAAATAAAATATTAACATGTAATAATTAAGGTTATGCAGTACCAATAGAAAGTACACTATATGTAATTTAAATAAATTTTGTATTTGTTTTTTGCTTTGTACGATTACATATCTATGTAACTGGCTGTACCTGTGACGAAGTCCACGTGACCGGGATAAAGTATCCTATGTCCTTCTCAACTGTATCATGCTGTGTGCATATTAAATGTCTTAACGATCGGTTGGTTTGTTTAGGAGCTAAAAAGTAATAATCAAACATACTTTCGTATATTATAAAATTTCCTAGATATGTACATAAATAACAAACCTTATCCTGTTACTGATTAAACAGTAGTTGATCGTAAATTACATGTTTAGGCGAGATGCTTTATATGAAATAAATGATGTTATGATATGTGTAAACTAGTTATTTTAATCCTGCAGTAGTGTACATTATTTTTTCATTCAATCATAATTCAACGTAGGCGTAATGCTGAATTAAAAATGGAACATTTTGATTACACATTACAATGGTATATGTGAAGTACCAGACATCGTTCCCTCGGTAATAAAATAATGAAATGTGTATTTGTTTGAAAACTTTTATACCTATAGCTATAGAATACTATAGCCGATAAATTACAATCGTTTCTGAAACGAGCTCGCTGAAAATAGAGAAAGAATGTTATAATTCAAGATTACGAGATCATAATCTCCTTTGAAATTTAATAATGGAGACCATTACGGTATAAAAGTTATATTATTATTAAATGCGATGTGTAGTAGATCTAAATTACTTATTAAATAAATTTTACTCAGTGGCCTATTCGAATTTATATATTAAAAACTAGCAATCCAGCTTCGCACGAGTAGATAGAAAGATAAATTAGTATAATATTAAGTTTAATAAACTAATCTTTGAGGGTTATATTTTTGTTTTTGTAGTGATCTCAATTTATTTTTAATATAATATAGATTATGTTACTCGATGGTAATGTAGTTTCTATAGGTGAAAGAATTTTTAAAATCAGTTGAGTAATTTTTAAATTTATCAAACAAACAACCATACAAAAATATCAAATCTCTCCTCTTTCTAATATTAGTAGGGATATAAACAATATAGTAGTTGGATGTATTATATAGGTCAGAAATATTTGAATCACAAAGTATTTTGGGACAACAACTTTGAGTGTTACATGTAATGGCAATAGTCGCTAAATACATGTTACTACTCCATCTTGAAATAAAATTGTGCATAACATTTTGTAAATTTAACTAATATTATAAATAGAAAAGATTTCATTATAGTTTGTAACGGATAAAATCAAACGCTAAACTCAGTTGCTAGTTATAACCTGTTATTACTGTACTTTACATGAATGAGTCACTGAAAATATAATTGTAATTTGTACATATATTTGTACTTGTGCTATAAAAAACATAATTATTAAATTGAAGAAAGGTACGTTATCGATTAATAAATGGATACTTGTACTATACAATATACACGAACTTTATAAAACACTAGAGATTTGTCCCGGCTTTGCACAATTTTTTAAAATAAAATACAGCCTATGTTAGTCTCTAATGGTATAGCCATATAGAACGAATTATTAAAATCCATTGTATATTTTTTTGAGTGTCTCCATTACAAATAAAAAAATGTAATGTTTCATCTTGATAACATTAGTTTAAAAAATATAAACCAAGTTAAAAAAATCTATAATGATAAAGAATGGAATAGCTCAGAATAGAATGTCTAGGGGAACAAATTAAAGACAATGCACCAGTGCGAGAGAAAAATATATATGAAATCCTATAGCAAGTTATAATACCGATAAGAGTTAATATATAATATTAACTATGGGGTGAAACCCCTGTCTAATAATGAAACCTAATGGGTTGTAATGATATTGGTGATGATGAAAATAAAAAAAAATAAACTAGCTAAGTGCGATCATAACGTTACACGATTCATAATTTTTGAATAGTTTTTTTTTTATTTATTTCTGCTATTAATAGGATTTATTCCTGTGTCCTATATTAATTTTATAATGATGAAGATCAGATCGAAGCAGCCGTTGTTTTTTGTTAACCAAAAAAATGTCTGTTGTTATGCAAAATTTACTAGTTAATATACCATATACGTGTATAAGCGTTAATCAAAGAGCTATTAATGCCTATCTCGTAAGAGACTTAGTTTAAAGAAATCATGTTGAAATTATTGTTTTTAGGGATATTTTGTTACCATGAAAAATGGTTGTGTATAAATAGGACGAAATCGTCACGGCTAATTTTATAGCACCCAGTTTCAATTGAATTAATCACCGGGACCCCTTCAGTACACCATATATTTGCACCCTCTCCCTTCCAATGAATGTATTTGACGCATGATTTATACCTCGTGCCGATGTGACCGACATTTACAGTGCAACAAACAAAAGTTGGGCAGTTTATTACGTTTTTCAGTTACGTGGACGTAATGTGGCATGTGCCTACCGTCATAAAATTTAACAAGTTCAATTTTTATATATTTTAATTCGTTATAAGAATGCATTCACGCTACTAGGTTTAGATACTAGGTATAGGTCTCGCTATAAAAGAATATTTGCATGCTGGGTATAGAATTTTATAGGAATCACTTAACATTCTGTTGTTAAACAATAATGCGGTATTGATCATAATAGTTAAAAGAAATTAATTAAATGTTTGATTGATTCAATTGAATAAACGTAAATCCTTATGACTAACAATGCGTGATAACTATTATAAACGGCATAATATGCTTTATGGCGTCCATATCATATATATTAATGTGTCAGTAATCTCAGAAAGACTTACTATGCTAATTTTTATTCAAAATATACTTCTATCAATAGTCAGTGAAATTGATATATCAAGAAAATAGATGCTCGAATTTCTATTAGTAAGTATTTATAGCCTGGTATTACTTTAAAGTTATTACCTACAAGCAGATTGATTGAGAAGACCTTTCAAACTACGTAGTAGACAAAAGTACAGAGTTTTATGAGTTTTGAGACATAAAACTAGTTAAATGCTCTTCGCCGAGTCGTTGTGCTGACGATGCTTCCGGCTGCGACCAACTGACATGCTGGATTATACCGCGTACGTTGCTATGCTACGGAGAGCACATACTGACTTTGGAACTATCCTTTCTTATTGATTTATCTTTACATCAAGTTTCTTCCGGAGTAGGCAGAGAGAACCGAATATCAAATGCCTTTATTCCTATATTTCTTGTTTGCAAAAAACATACTACATACTTTCATAACTCGTCTTACGTATGTACGTCGGTCCCGGAGACTTTTGACTCCTTTCTTATATAGAACGTGGTTTATTTGATCATAATCTACATCCATCAATTTGCGCATCGTATATATGTTTGTCAGGGTTTTATCTAATGGTATTTCTACGTGCCTAAACTAATATTCAATCCAAAATCTTGTATATTAAAATATCTCCTTGTGTTTAAAATCTACAGCACAGTTTGATATTCGTACAATCACAAATATAAATTTTATTCTCATTTATTTATTGACATCAATTCATATTGTCTTGTATAAAATCTTTAGACAATTATGATCTAAATTTTGTACATAGATTACATTAATGTTCCAAGTATAAATAATAATTAAATTTTAGTAGTAAATATACATTTTATTATAAATTCTACATGTTCTATATTATCAAATATAATAAATGATGTAGGTTATACCTACACAGTTCGGTAAAAAACAAGCTTCTAACTCAAGTCAATAAAAAGCAATTGTCCTACAAACAGGTATTTCCATTAACTTGCTCGTAAACAGAACCTATAATAGTATTTCCAGTTTGTTTACACCTAGAGAATTTTTGGTTGTCCTTGGATCTAGCGTTTTAGTATAGGAAAAATATCTTTTAGTTTATTTGTAGATAAATCTTTATAAAACATTTTATTTTTTATTTTAAGGAGATTTTTTTTTATTTAATTCGCAAGATTACGAGATTTCGAGGCATGTATAATATTAACTTGGCTTTTTTTAATATTATTACAAGGTTATGAGGACAGTATTGTCTATGAATATCGCAGACAGAAATTCTCCCCTCAAGTTTTGCCCTCACTACACTGACTCGCCAAGTTGATTTGCACGATACGCTTTTAAGCTTTTATTAAAGAAAGAATCAATTATGTCTTGTTAATTATACCTAACCTAACAAAGTGGGGGAGGGAGAAGGATTTTTAGTAATGGGGTCTAACTGACCCATTGCCAGCAATACACCCTCATATCAGGTCGACCTCCACGTGGTTTCACCTGGAAATCATCGTAGTTAATTCTAGTGGAATTCGTCACGATGGGTTAACTGACCTGCTTTCATCATCACCTATCATCCCTCACTGGTGCCCCACCAGCGTATACCGATAGCGCAGACAGTATTACCATTCCATTATCATTCTTAAAAAAAAAACCTAACAAAGTACGGGGAAAAGGATTGTTAGAAATGATGTCTAACATGCTCATCGATTCTCATTGTTAGCTATACACCCTATCAGGTTGGCCTCTACGCAGTTCCCTCTGGAAATGTGATTAATTCTTGAGTAAGTCACGATGGGTTAACTGACTTACTTTCATCCTCACCTCTTCACCATCTCTCACTGGTACCTCGCCAGTGTATACCGATGCGCAGGCGCGATTACCATTCTATCATCACCCATTACAAAAAAAAAATCTAATAAAATCCATAATAAAAAGATATAATAAATTAGTTGAATGAGTTAAATTTAATTAATGCTAGACGTTATTATGTGGTTAACGATTCTAACAAATACGGAATAAATTAATAAGCTTTTAACATTATTAAGAATTCGCAGGTTAATATAAAAGCAAGTATTAAAAATAACTACGTTATTATAACAGCTAGGAATAGTCAGACATTCTTACCCACCAAGCTATCTAAATTGTCAATAGATTAATAAACCTAACGAGTACACTTCGACGGCTTGGTCAACTAATGAAAATTTTAGAACGAATAAGTACTAAATTGGGTTTTAATAATACTACAAAAACTCAATACCTAAATCTATTTTCGTTTTTCAGCAACTTAACATAAAAAAATGTTACATTTTTTTACAAATATTTGAATAAATAGAATTGAAAGCATAATTATATAATAGTAGGTATTGACGTGTAATTATGGGCATACTATTTCCTACTTTAACTGAATAGGCTAATAACCTTAGTCTATTATATATTTAATTATCCATGAAAATACATTTTCCGTTTGATTGTATTCTAGAATTCTGTAAAAAATCTCGATACTAAATATGTATGTACATAATAAATAATGTAAACTATCCTCTAACTTTATTATATAAATTACATGGAATTAAAATTTTGTTGATTCGATCATTTATTTTAACATTATAAATATGAACGTGAATTTATTCGTTTGTTTATTTATTTGTTGTCTTGGACTTACCAGCTCAACATATCATTATGAAATTTGGTATACATTTACTATTTGGAATAGAGAAGGACATAAGCTAATTTTTATGGCGCTCAATTGAATTCACATTCATGTGGACGAAGTCTGGTACAGACATTAATATACATACAACTGCACTAAAGTGTGATATAGGTGGTTATTTTTAATTGTAATAAACTGTGAGAGGGGAACTCAATGGGTGGAATAGGGAGACGGGCGTTGCGCAGGCGCATCATGTGCAGCACTCGAGCACGCGCCGCTACTCGAGCATCCTCAACGGCCACTCGGAGCCCGCCGCGTCGAATTGAAAAGATACCCACCCCGACACCGCACTGAATATTCGCTCAACGTATCAAAACCGTAAAATGCAAATCTATGCACTGCGGTAGTCTAGAGTGCTCAGCGAACCCCAGCTCGCGTACCGCATTTCATCAAATGCAATATGACTCAAATTATCATACATAAGTAGTTTGTCAACGGAGTGACATTGTAGATAATGTTGCTTCGTCCTTTTGCAACTATTTAACCGACTTGAGAAAATGGTTTTTTTTTGGTGTACGAGTATATAAATGTTATATACATTTCTTCAATATTGCCAATCAGCTGATTTGCATGATTTTCTTTAGTTGAATGAGTTTCAAAATGAAACTACATTACAGACCACATAATATGACTGATAAACAAGTTTAAAGTCAAGGAGTCTTTCAACTTGAAGGATTTTTTTTTGTATTTATGTTATTATATAGTCTAATGTATTTACTTGGTTTCCCTATACTAATAAACATTTCTGTAAAATTGAATTTTATAATAAAAAATATATGTTTTAGCCAACCCCTCACTAATATTTTTATTTTTATTGCAATTGATCATTATCTTTTAACGATAACGAACTGAAGTTATCGACCTACGCCTTATTTGTATTTTGTGTGTCTAGTACCCTCCACCAATTCGGCAAAAGTATACAAAATCAAATTACTACATCCATCTCGCTGTCCTAATAGTGTCCGGGATACGTAATAGAAAACGCAAACGAATGCGGTGCGACATGAGATAGAAGCACAGGGTCGCAGGACACATGTCCGCTCTACAAACGCCACACAAACAAACTTGCCCGCGTACATATGTATGCTCCAATTTATAATGCGGACAAGCCACACTGAAATGGATTTACAGCTGCAAACCTGCTTGTCTTTGATGAGGGTCTATTTTGAGATGCGGGCCGAGCGCACCGAAACATTCCAATATTTCGAGTCGATATATTATTATTACGTTCGAATCCGAATCGATGCCGTGTTATAAAATTTATTACGCACTCGTCTCCTAGACGTTTCTTATTTGTAAACAGGCGCTTGAGCAACTCTCCGCGGGGCCCTCGATAATGTTTGATGTGTCGTTAAAAATAAAATCGGCCGTCAATTGACACGTGTAAACCTATAACTAATTCGGCGAGTGACACGACGAGGGACGGATCAAAAATAATTTCGCTGACGTTTCATGCAAGACAAGCATGATTAAAATTTTAACGAGATTATCCAGATAAACGGCGTGTGCTGCTTGTTAAAATGTGTCAAAAAATCGATTATGTTTTTACATAATCATTTTACAATCTTAGATTCAGTTGACGCGGTCGGATGTATAAATGATGAAGCAACTGTAACCTAGATTTTATAGTAGTAATAAGAGACTTAGAGCCGGCTTCTGATATTGTTAGTAGCGGCGCTATAAAACTACGGGGGTGAACCACTGAGTTCAAACAGTTTGTTGCAGATTTAGGTGGCATGTTTAAGTTTCGCGTAATCCGGTGTAGGTAAACCGCAGCCCGCAGTGTCTTTTAGGCACGCCTACTCAGTATGCAAGCGTTTTCCTGCACATCCGTTGTACGCGACCGCGGAAGGACTTCCGTACACAAAATACTATGTTTATGTTCAGTTCTTTTAGAATTCCTTGTCGTAGTTGACTCTTCGTGCCGACATATCGCGACAGCGCACAGAAAATATAGTTACATTCTTTGAAATTTATTCGCTATCAAATGAATATAATACAAAACATTTTGTTTAGGAAATAATTAAAATCGTTTATTAACCACAATTTTAATTAAAGCGATTTAGTCTTTGTAATGTGGCAGATACTATAAAGTTCCTCATTTATTATTTACTTAAGTTACATATATTTCTTCTACTTCATATAAGATAATATTAATAGACATTATTTATGTATATCTCAAATTTATAACAAAACATTTTTGTACATTACAGTTACTAATTATACTGTACATAGTGTAATAGTGGCTTTATGAACGGATAGCGTAGTTCGAGATATTTGCCGCACTAATCTCCATTTTAAGAACGGTCGTACGATCCTCGAGCCTAGGATTAAGGAACTTGCGTGACACTAATTAAGTCGGAATTAAGGGCAAGCCTATATCAAGAACCACAGCGGGAGTTATAAATGAAAGGGTATTACGTGTGTTTACTAATACAAGCGGTGGATACTACGAGAAATTGTGAAATACACTATAATAATTGTTATGTTAATTTTAAGACAAGTGTTCTGTTACACCGAATGTGTAATAATGACTTGTGAATCTAATATTTGGCAATAATTTGAAAACTAAATAAAACGTGAATATAATAAAAATGTGTTACCAGCAAGATTTGGCATGACAGTAATAAAGTTTGCTAAATAATATGTTGTCAGTATGATATTCCCATAATCCTTTTGAGGAAACGTGAGTATAACACAAATCCTACTTAGCTGGAACTTTCGTCGAAGTAGGCAGTTGCTTTTGATGGCTCTCAACATTGACGAGCTAAGACGAGTTTATTCAAAGTTTTCTACTTATTAACTTGCCTATTAAAGACTTATTTACGCCAACATTTATGATGACAGTTATAGATTGTTCATTCAACTATCTTACAAGGCGCTGACGGCAAAAGAACAACTGCTTAGCGAAGTTATAGAAATATTTTGATAATATTTTGATGTGGTTTGATTTAAAATTTTTAGTATTATATAAATAAGCAATATATTAAAATAAAAGTCTTGTGTGGCAACAAACTATAAAAGATTATATTATAAAATTAAATTGAGTGAATAAACGATCTATTAAAAACCGGCCATGAGCAAGATAAATATACCTACGAAGTAAAATAGAACGGGGCAAAGATTGGGCAGCGGTTAAGCGTGGTATTGGGGCTCTATCGGACGCTCGCTGCGCCCGGACGCCTAATCCCCTGCTCTAGCGGCTAGGCTCTCCACGTAAATTTGTGTAATTTCGTATCTAGGCCAAGTGCCAAGGGATCGAATCGCAATGGTGATTGATATGACGGTGTAAGCATCGCTATGCCCCGTTGAGTCGCTGTCACTCAGACGGGCAGCGCGATGCATTTATAATAGGATACGATTGGAACAGAATAGAATAATAGTTTTGGATAGAGATTTATTTGAAGGAATTTTTAAATAAAATAATTTATATTAATTATCTATAGCCAATTAAAAATTGTATGATAGTCATTAGCATCAACTGAGACCAGGCCGTTAGGTGTCAGTCAATATTTTCTATTATTTTGATGTTGCCTTGCTCAAATTCCGGATTTATTCTTCTTTTCCCTAAAATGTTTAATATATATTTTTAAGGTCATCTCAAGATACGGTTTCCAAAAATCTAATTTTGTTTTTATTTTCATAACAGTAACATTTTCAACACAGTAATGTATAAAAATACAAAGTTGAGTAGTGTAATAGTAGGAGTAATTAAGTAGTTTGTTATTTGACACTGAAAACATTGAAGTAAACTTGTATATTGATGTGACTGTCACTAGACAAATCGTGTTATTTTCTCGAACTGGTAAATAAATAACTTTAACATGATCAAATGTGTTGTTCTTTGAATCCAACTATATATAGCACTTTCTCATATTAAATTGTGACTACTTAACCTACTAATATTTTACAAGTAAAAGTTTATAACGATGTATTTTATCTTACTCAATTATAAACGATTGAACAGATTTTAAAAAGATTTTGTACATAAGCGCATTATATAAACAGTGAATATCATTATAGTAATTCGCGTAGACAAAGCCGCTGGATAAAGTTTGTATACCGCATTACCACGGTGTTCTATCATTACTAGTCGTAATGCAGTTCGAATTGCAAATGCCACTTACTAGTGCTTCATTTGAAATACGATTTGTATGTATAACGAATTCATTTTATCTGTACTGCTTTAGTCTAGGCTATTTTTATACTGTGGTATAAAAATAGCACAGACCCATAGATCATATAGATCAAGATAGAGCACTGATCGAAAAAATGTCTCAAAAATACTCAGCTAACTAGTGACTGACACGTCATCATGTTAGGCTAATATTATCGAAATATTTTAAAGCAGACACTTTATCGAGATGTTATTGTTTTAAGCCACCTAGACAATGTAGAATTTATGCGATATTCTACCATAAAATATTAATATAACAATAGAATACACAAAGCCGTTCTGTAATGATATCTTTTAGGTAATGTATAATGGATAAAAGAGCTACGTAGACATAGTAGTGGTTGTTTTGTGTTTTGTCTCTCAAAATAATAGGTTTACACAAGATTTTACGAGACACAGCTATGTATATGCGGCAAGTAATTTAAGTAAAAGGTGAAAACATTATAATACAATTCTACTGATATTGTAAACGTGAAAGATATTCAGAACAATATGCTCCGTCTACAGCTCATATGCACAATGGTCCAATTGTAAGGCAAATTGCGGAAATGTCTGGATAAACATATGGACTATCTATGGTATATATCAAATGTTATTCAAATCCATTCAGTTGTTTAAGCGCGGTTGAATCGATATCTACAACTTTGCTTTTAATCGAAATTTAACGTTAATTTATTGTGATCTATCTGTATGCTAAAACTCTGTTGAGAAGCAATTATTTATACGTACTTTTAATTTAAATATTAATTGAATGTAAATGATTGTGAACATGTAGTTATTACTAGACAACGCTTTAATTTTTTGTAATTATATAACTAGTTTGTAATATTAGTAGGAAGTACAATTAGTGGGATTTTTATGATTTTTGTATAATCTGAGTATGTACGTACAGACACTATGTCGTGATGTATCAATGCGTGCGCTTTTGTTTTTAGTCTGAGGGCTGAGATAATAATCAGTGCAATTTATAACACAAGAGGCGTATTACATTGGTTCTCTAAAGTGGTACAACACGAGGGGTGCCTTGGGCTATATAGTAATATATATTTTGCTATGTTTAGTGTATTACTCATATTTATAGATGGCGACAACTACTTTTCAATATAAGGGTTGTCTCATGTTAATTTTCATTCTCAGTGATATAAAGAGTAACGATAATGATTTTGTTCCACAAACAACAGCGATTCTAATTATGATAAAATTAATATAAGACTAATAGAGGAGTAGTTATCAATCCGCTTGGTCAGCGTGATGGCTTAAACACTCCAATGAAAAGGACCAATAATTTGTGGCCCAATATATGAAAATGGAGTATCGTTTAGGCTTATATCCAGCAGTATATAGAAAAAGGTTGAAATAATGAAATGAGAAATGCTAAGGAGTAAGCACTATCGATTATCATAGGATATACTGTGCCGTCCATTATACCTCGTGCGTTGCCATTCTTGAGGACTAAAATGTTAAACCTGTGCTCCTTATAATTTCACTACCATATCTCACTCTTCAAGTGACAACTATTGATTGCTAAAATAATCATTAAAATCAATTCGGAATTACCGAAAATATCGCGTAATGTAAACATAAAAGGAGACAGACACAGTAGAATTAATAACAATCAAAACAAAAGAAATCCTACATCTAAGCGAAGAGAGAGTTTGAAGTTTTAAGCTTAAGCTTTTTAAATAATTTCAATTAATTTCAATGTTCCACGGTAAAAATTAATTTAATATTTGTTTCATTTCGTATACAAACCGCGGAATCAGCAACTGCATCTGTACCGCACCTGCGACCGCACGCTACAAAATGTTTGACTCAGAGGAAATCACACACGCAGCACGCAAATTGAATTAAATTTTTATATTATTTCGAATGTTTACATACCTAAATGACATTAACGTTAATAAGTTTGAAAATAATTTGTCAGGAAAATACAACAAAAGTGGAATTTTAAATATATTGAATAATGGTGTGTGGGAGGAGCTGGGTTCTATTGCCTATAATAAAAATTGTGATGTATATTCTGTGACGTAGGCAAGCAATAATAAAGGATATCAGAATTTAGTCCCTAAGGGTGTAAAATATAATGTAAAAATGTGTATCGTAAACAGAAGTGTTATGAACTAGGGATGACATATTTAACAAGGGAATATAATAGAATATATACGCCTATAGACATGAGCAATACTATGGACATAACAGAGAATAATTTTTCGCCCATGATACCCCCCATGCGTTGCCATTCCTGAGGACTCAGGTGTTATTCCTCTGTACCCCATATCTCACCCTTCAAACCAAAACACAGCCTTGAAAACATAACTGCTTCACGGTTGAAACGCGAATGGGACAGAGGTACCCAAGCAAACGACTTTTGTACAAAGTGCTGATTTAAAAGAACTTACCAGAGGGCTCTAGTAAGTTCTTTTAAATCAGCACTTTTTATTATTCTATCGCTGGGTTAAAATATTGAAGAAATCATTGCTGGCATTGATAAATAGAAAACTCAATATTTTATTATATATTCCATTTTATTTTCCTTTAGTAATATCATTTCTATATCAATGTAAAAGTTGAGCGGTATGATGCCGCTAGATGCAAATTTGCAAATTCCGGTTTTCACATTTTGAAGCAATCCATCTCGTATATAGAAATGTTTAGAACGTCGAGTTACAGTTAGGCGATCGCTCCACGAACACACGGTACATCGCGCACTATGAGAGACTGAATTTCAAATACGTAAAATCATGTGGTTTCCTTCTAGAACATTCGCTTTTCAGTTTATACCATTAATTTCCTTCTGATTCGTTCATTCACAATTGTATTTTAACAAATTTTGGACTCGTATTTAACCATCTAGGGACGTTTCAAACATCAAATATGCGGAAGTATACTTATAAATTCTTATAAATATAATTATAAAAGATAGAAGAAATATAAAAGTAAATTAAAAAAATTCGGAGATTACAAAAATCTTAATTTATTTTCGGGACACTTTTAGATGGGTATAAATTTTGTATGGATTTTGAATTATAGATATATTTATATTTCAATAATAAATCTGAAAAATATAGTACAAGGAATCAAAAACTATACAAGTATAATTTGAACTTATTTCCACATAAATAATTGGAAAGTTTGTTCAGTCTTGTTACTGTTACAAGTTTGGAATACATTTAATATGTCAACGAAAACGCTATATACCTACACGTTTGGGCGTAGATTTTTTGTGTCCACAAGTTTGGAAACTTATATTAAATTTGTAGAAAGTTTACCAGAGATATTAATATTATTATATTTGACAAAACATATTTTGTACTTCTACAAAAATAATATTTATTATAGATACGATACTGATAGCATGCTATTTTAGTAATATTATTATTTATATTTTCATATTAACTATCATTTTTTTTATCACTGAATATGCTGTATTTAAATACCTTTGTTTCATATTTTTTAGGTTAAAGTTCGTACGTCAATATAATATCAAAGGTGTATATAATATGTAATAGTATAAGTTTATTGGTCTTATCATAATAATAATAGGAAAAAGCTCTTCTATTTTCTCAAAAAGAGTTGTACTGACAAAACGGATATACAATACAATAGCAAACAAAACCTCTGTCAGTTTTATAAATTACAATAAACCTTAGTGATCGTGGGTAGAATTCGTGATGCCTCCTTTGCCGGCGACAAGGGGGCTTAAGTCGACCAACCGCTCGCTATTATACGAGTACCTACTGCAAATGTGAGCTCTCTGTACTTATTAACTGAACTATTTGTTAATATACAGATATTATTAGTTATCACAATAAGTATTCTTCAACTAAGCCTCTCTCATCAATTGATACATGCAATACGATACGATAACAAGCACTTACAAAACGATTGGCTGAATAACATTGTATTATCATAAAACACAAAAGATAAAACCAAATAAATTCCGTTCTAATATCGGACGACGCACTGTTTGGGAAAGACGAGCTCGTTATTATTTGATAGATTCTATGATGGAAGTCCTCGAGGCACGCAACTATCTTGGCGTTCACTCGTCAAAACGACATTGTACTCGTAAGATACTTTGTGCCTTGCCGAGTTCGAAGCATGAATACGAATATACCCTCTGGAGCTCCGAAACAAAATAATCTTTTGACAAGTGATGAAGAATTGACCTTCATCACGCAAGAATTTCACTAAAACAAGTTAGCGGAGCATGCACACGCGGAGGTACGTCGCTACAGGTAACTCATATTTGTTCGGAACGATCAAAATCGACGTCGCGCGAGTGCCATCGATAAAAATTGAATTTCTACCTTTTACCCCTAAACGTAGTGAGGACACGCTGAAGATTTACGTATAACGTTATCCTATTTACAGTCTGGGAAATTCTATTTGCTTAAAGGTCGAATGAAGGCAATATCGTGGACGTCGCAACGCTGCGGGCGGGGGATGCAATAAGCGGGCGGCCAGTGGCAGAGCCGTCGCCAATTTAAAGAAAGCCCACTGAACCGAAAGACAAGCGCATTGGCGGCTCACGAACACAGCACCCGCACCCGTTCTCTAAGGCTCCTCATATAATTTTCAATCCAGCGAGCTTTAAAATCGATTGCTCTTTGTAAGTGCAAAACGAAACACGGGCCCGTCGTCTACCGTTCACCTAGGCTAAATGAACGTTTTAATCCGACGATTTTCCCGTGAAAATTACACTAATAATCTGTTAATATAAGCTTTAAATTTTAGTCACAGAACTTAATTTTATTTATTTTTATTGAAAATATTTTCATACTACAGAATCACGATCAAAGTTGAAATATAGAGCAGTACATTATTCACCGAGGGAAGAAAGTGACAGATTACGTATTCGTGTGACATTTAATGGCTGAGCCTGAAGACTAGAGTATGAATGAGTGGGGAAACCTACTTACAGTTCAGGACTTCATAACATATCCAAGAAAAATAAAAAAAGAACCTTTAACTTTCTTCGTTGTACATTAAAGTTGTTATAGCTGTTGAAGTCAAGTACTTGATATTATATTTATATACTTTAATAGATTAAACGAGCAGGAGATCATTAATTAATCTAAATAAGTAGCTACTTATCTTCATCGTATTTTCTCTCATCGCATCTGCATTTAAATTCAATTTTAATACTCAACAAATTGTTTATGAACAATATAAACGCGCGTGCTATTTTATTCCATTGACTGAATAATTTGGAATTAAAACTTATTACTTCTACGAATCGATTTTCATGGACGATAATAATGGATTTCATGCAAATTGCGTCCCACTGTTTTAAACTTAAGTACAGATGAAAGTACCTACGTTTCAGGAAAGAGAGTAGCCACTATCAGAACAGATGTCACAAAAAATATATTAGCATATTCTTGAAACCTTCTTGTCATCAAGAACGTTTCCCCAATATTTTACGTGTATATATATTACATTTAGATATATAAATTACTGTAAAAACCCGTAAATTGGTAGTTATTTACCAGGAAACATGTGTAGATAAATGAAAGGATTATGAAAAAAAGTTGGAGAATTTAATCAAACGAAATCTAACCTAACTTTCTGGCCGCCTTGTCATGTCTTAAATGTCTAATTTTTACATTTACTATGTTTGTGATGTAAATATGTAAAATTTTAGATTTAATGTAATTCGAGTTTTTATAATTTTTTTTTTATTATGCAGTAACAGACATAATAATTTGAATTGTTTAGTGCGTGTGACCACGAGGTTTCGAAAAGTAGGCTTTTATTTAGTCATACATACG
This sequence comes from Galleria mellonella, assembly GCF_026898425.1. NCBI lineage: Eukaryota > Metazoa > Arthropoda > Insecta > Lepidoptera > Pyralidae > Galleria > Galleria mellonella. Next base: position 2,663,440 of record NW_026442042.1, on the reverse strand, counting down.
TACATATTTGTTACGCCTTTTCCCATTAGGGTAGGCAGAAACAAAGGAACTATTTGGTCAAAGCTGCAAAAATAATCTTTTTTTATAACATCTTTATATTTGTCATCTCATGTTGGTAAATCTTAAAATTTACTGGCAAAATCTAAAATTTACTAATGTACGGAATCTTACAGTAACATATTTATAATAAAGTAGGTATAACACATTAGCTAAAATCGAATCGAAGTAGTTCGATTCATTGTATTAGTTGATATTCTCATAATGGGAATAGTGTGATTTCGTTAACCCTTCTCATGTAGCACTATTGAAAGTTTGGAGACGTACCTACATATAAATTAAACCGCAACGTTTACGTATTAGGGTGGATAGTTGTATTGAAGCAGCCGGGTCGGGCAGTTTCGTTTGTCCCTACAAAGCTTTCATGCAAACTCCCAAATTGTATGAACAAGTGCGTAATGTCGAGGCTTATCTGTCGCCTTAATACCTGTTTAATGAAAGGGTTTGATCGTAAATCTACATGGTTAAACTTAATACACCGTCCTACTGGGCTTTGCTCCCGCCAACGGTTAGTAATTAATGTGCTACCACCATAGAGAAAGTTTTACAACTATGAGTATTGAAACTACATAAGTTTTAAAGTTTGAATCGAGGTAAGAGAGGTGTTTGAGTTCAACTTTAATTTGAGTTTAAATATGCTGGTATGATCTACGTGCCGGTTATATGAAATTATTAGAATAATTTCCTGTGCCATATTAAAGTTATTGTTCAGAATATGTGAAATGGAATTTTAAAAGGAAACTCTGTGATTATCATCATAATTTTAGATTTAATAAAATTGTATAAAAATGTAAAAAAGACAATCTATAAGCATCGACGAATATATGAGCTTGGCAAATATTAAGAAGAAAAAAATAATATTTATTTTGTTTTGTATCTATTGTTTAACCTTTATATTGCATTCCATTGCACATGTTAGTTCTACTTAGTTTTGAGCTAGATGACACTATGTGATATGTGCAAGGACAAGCTCTGATTAATTTGAAACTATGCGACTTTGTAGGATATGTTCAAGAACTTTGTTAAGAAGTTTATTGAATCTCACATTGTTACATTGAAATGAATACTTATGCGATTAGGAAATTATACGTTGTGTAACTGAAACTATCAAATGGTATAGCAATGAACATAACAGCTGTAAGATTTCGTTTTAAAAATATAATGGCAGCGATTTAGTGAAATAATTTAGTTATAGGATTACTGAAAAAATATGTAGAAATAAAATTCAATGAAAAATTTAATCTTTGACTTAATAAAAAAGAAAAGCAGAACTATAAAACTACACCTAAACGTTTCCTATTTAATTTAGTACTATGGAATTTTTAATTAGTATTAGGGAATATAATTATTATTACTATCATTTCAGCGTCCATCGTCTACTTATATATATAAGAGTCCTTTATAGACTACCACAAGTAACAATCCTGTGCCACCTGTATCCATTGACTCCTCACAAGACAATTGAGGTCATCGCTCTATTTAATAGGATATCCCCTTCCGCGGAATTTACGTGTACAGAATCGTCATTCAAGAGCCTTTATTTTCCATTAATTGTAGGTGTATGTTCTTAAATATAAATGTAGATTATTTATTGATGTTTTTATAAAATAGTTGCACAATATAATAACTTTTTATAGAGATCTTAACATACCGAAATCTTATTTATGTTACAAAAGTTAAATTAAAATAACTTAGAATAGCAAACAAGCTGACGGTCCACCTGATGGAAAGTAGTAACCATCGCCTATAGACATGAGAAGTACCATTTTTTTTTTTTTTTTTTATACAACTTAGAATGGCAAACAAGCTGAGGGCCCACCTGATGGAAAGTGGTAACCGTCGCCTATAGACATGAGCAGTACCATGGACATAACAGAGTATACAGTTTCACCCATGATGCCCCCCATGCGTCGTCATTCCTGAGGACTCATGTGTTATTCCTCTGTACCCAGTAAATTCACGCCATATCCCACCCTTCAAACCGAAACACAGCCATGCAAACACAGCTGCTTGACGGTTAAAACACGAATGAGACAGAGGTACCCAAGCAATCGACTTTTGGACAGTCTCCCTCTGGTAAAACACTGTATCTGTTACATATTCATACTAAAATTTAGTGCACAGATCATATACTAAATACGAGAGATACAGCTTAGTATATTACAATAACTGTTTTAAACATAAATAATAATTTGTTGAAGGAAAGATAGAGGGCAAAAGAGGAAGAGGAAGACCGAGGATTAACTACATGGGACAGATAAAGGAAACACTAGGCGTCATGTCGTATAGGGAGATAAAGGATATGGCCTGGGATAGAGCTGGCTGGAGGAAGATGCATGAATTAGTTGCACCGACAAGAGGAAACTCTTAAATGAAAAAAAAATTTTATATATAATAAATAATAATCAAAATATAATAATGAAAAGACATAAGAGAAGAGTTTTTTGTTACAATTTGGTCCTTTTTTACTTTTAGTATTTGTGGAACATCCACCGCAAAATACTTGAGGCAGAAGTTATGACTGAAATATTATCTTAGCCTTAAAAGTAGGAATTCATTACTTAATTACATTAATATTGCTGTAACTATTTAATTAAGCACTGTTTCAATATTAACAGGTCTATACGCCCTTGTAACTGGGACACGAGTTATTGGAGAGCAAATCAAATATACTCGTATTCTGCAAAATTATGAATTGAATCTAATATATATCTCAACATATTTTGTTTGGCAATTTCAGTTTATTATAATATTTACAACAATGGATCTAACTAATAATTTAAATAGCTCTTTTATGCTATTTTGTGGTCTGAATTCACACAAATTTATAATCATAAAATTAACTCCTGTTTGAAAAATGCAATAGTTAAGTTTCTTGGACGTTTCTCTTCAGTTGAAATTGTATTTCGAGAGAGGTAGAATCAAATAAAATGATTATTCAAAAATATTTAAAATTATGATTTCTTTAATAAAAATTATCCTCCTGATTTTACTAAATAAATTAGAATTTAGACATGACAATGAGAAACTAATCAAAACTATTTAAAAAAAGTCTTTAACATTTTAAGTGTCTATGTAATAATAGTTTACACAGTAAATTCATAAGTGTAGCGCTTCAAAATATCTAAAGTGGCTTATCGCATCATCCGATTTCGGACTAATAGATCCGAAAAGGTGAAGATATTGGGGCTTAACAAGTATAAACACGGAAAGTTGTGAATTAATAACGGCAACCTCAAACCCTTGCCTCCCAAGGGAAGTAGTGGGCATGCTATAATAATAAGCTTCAAAACAAACTACAAGTAATTATAACAAGAACAAGCACTATTACCCCATCAAACAGCTTAAGGCGATGTCGACACTCGTTTTACATTCAACTAGGGTCAATTAGAAAGTAAATACGAGCCATTTGGCTAAAGGATAATTTGTTAGTCTTGCGTGTTTACCTGAGCTCCTGAGTTACGAATAATCTCACAACTTGTTATCTCTTACTGAGAATAATAAAACAACAGTGTTTGTCTGTTCACGTTTTTTATCTGACAGTGAATAAAATTTACAGCAGTTTATTTGCTACTTTTTAACTTAAAAATAGTGCGCAGTAGCGCGGAAGCAGTTTTTTACTTCAAGTAGAATAGAATTAAAACTACGGTTGTGAAGATGGTTATATATCAATTCATATATTGTTATATTTAATTTAATTTGTTAATGAAATTAAATATAACAATATATGAATAAAATATTAATATTTTAAATATTAATATGTGAAACGTAAAATTTAGAACTTGACTCTAAACTACCAGATATTATAACAATAATTGTACTCATTCCAAAATTCATAATTAGGGAAAAAGTAGTGTTTTCGTATGTAACAAATTCAAGAACATGAGGAACATATTCTAAACAGTCAATAATAAGTTTTTCTTTGTAAGAACTTTTTTAGTTTCCTGTGTACTTTGTAAAAGTGAAATTTATCGTACACATGATTATTTTAATAATATGAATGATTTTCTTTTCTTTTCGACTGATTATCATTTTTATTATTTGTTTATTTATGAAATATGTTAGCTAATATATTGGAGAGAATGCTCTTCAAACAGCATGGAAAATCCACAATCTCAACCTTTTACAACGGTACATAGTCCAAGTTTGGTAATAACAAACACCCCTAAATTTTCGGATTATTGGAAACTTGAGAAATAAATCCGAATTAATGCTGGTCTATTAGTGAAGTTTTGTCAAAATATCTAGGTTTGGCTTACAGATATTAATTTAACGGAAAATCTATTTTCCTTGACCCTGGATTATCTAAGAATAATGATATTTGAAACATCCACAATTCATTATTTTCCACCTACGTCTTTGCTTTCATATTTGATGGACGTGGTTAATGTCTGTGGAATTCCATTTGTTTTATCAGACTTCTTATTATTCTTATTTGTAACTGTTTCACTAAGATTATTTTTAAAATGCGCTAAATTATTTGAGTACATTAAGATAGTAGTAAAATGCCTAAATTTTTGTAAAGGAACCATAAATTTCGCAAATTTTATTATCTTTGTATTGAGATTTTTAGTTATTAGAAAGCTTACTTCAGTGTTGTCATAATATTAGGGTAATTTAAAGCAACTTAAAATAATAGTAATATCTTTAGGTCATAGGTTACTAGTATCATCTTTATAACAACTTTGTGTAGAATAAAATTCTTACTTTTTTTCAGAGGTAAATTATATTAAATTATTTACAATGTTTACACGTGAAATTAAATAAAGGAGTAGATTAATGATTGCGATAATGATAGTTAAGGCAGATATTATTGATCTCTGTTCCATACTTATTTATTGTCCAAAACAAATAGTCATCATCAATTCAAAATATTCATTAACGATACCATTAAAACACAATAGTAAAGTATTTTGTTGTATTGATAATCCTTTGAAAGAACGGAACAAACATTTAAGAATTCGTATAAAAATAACTATGTTCTTATTCATATCGAGCCATACAGAAGTACTTCGTACTTCAGTTAAAACAGAATATAAATGCATTAAGAGTAACTATTAAATGGATAATATTTAATGGTCAGTATATGAATGTTGATGAATGAATGGACGACGTTCTTTTTATGCAACTTTTTTTAGGCAAACAAGCTGACGGCCCACTTGATGGGAAGTGATAATCATTGCCTATAGACATAAACAGTAAAATTAACTTAACAGACAATATGTCGTCCATGTTACTGTTCATTGCATACTGAGGACTAAGGTTTTATGTTTTTGCATCCTGTAATTTCATTAACTTATCACACCATTCAAACCGAAATACGAACGGGACAAGGGTAACCTAGCAGATGATTTTTGTACAAGGGAGACCTTGTACAAAAATCTGACTATGTCATCGATATACAGAAAATATTTATTTAGATTTCAATACAGAAATAGGACGCCAACTTGTTGACATACAAGTACCGTCCAACCTACCAAATACTTTATTGGTGGACGGTGTTGCAGCAACGTATCAGGAAACTGTCAAATGTCACAAGTATTTATCCCATTGGGATATGTATTTGCGGCATTTGGGGTGAAGAGTTTGGTCTCTCGGGGCCGACAACTTCGATACTATATAAAACGATATCCTACCTACTGGTAAAGATATCTGGCAGCTCAATGGATCGTTATCGTGAATCAGGCAATGTGGTGAGTCTGTTAGGGATTCAGACGAAAGATTAAACTTTTTTTTTTTATTTATGAAAGTATAGTTCTATTATATGGGAATTATAAAATACAATATTTATCGTAGAATAAGGTTTAAGTGAAATCGTATAAATTTCATAGCAAATATCACTAACTACATTATTAAGTGTAAACTTTTATTAAATGACTTTATATTGAGTGCTACTTATAGTCTATATTCGTATTTTGAATTTTTGTATCAATTATTACTTTTATAATTTATTTATTTATTTATCCCCTCAATGTGATGTGTGAAGGTGACGCAATGCACGTCGTCGTTTTCTTATCTAATCATCTAACACTACTTTTTGGTCATTTGATGTTCTGAATTCTTGTACGTAAATAAGTAAAAAATATTACCCACCCGTATTATAAATTTGCATCAGGGTTGTCTAAAATTATTAAGTAGGTAGTATGTAGGCGCTATTTACCTGTAATTGCATCGTATTAAGTCCAGATTGTAAATTTAAAATATGTGTGAACACACGAAGATTTAAAATAAACTATAATATTTAATATATTAAGAGTTTATTAACTTTATTATATATTTTTATGTGTTTTATTAGAAATGTTGTTCACAGTTCACCCCGTTGTATTTGATAAGGGTGACTCTAGCTAATTACTTCTTGCGATCGTGAGATCGAAGTGATGTAACACTTGTATATATATCATACAACAAACAAGTGAGTTAGGTGCGTGAGACATTTAAGTTTCATCTATCATCCATGCTACTCAATCATTAGACATGTTTGCTTCTAACCACAGACAGAAACATCGGATTGCTGTTAAGGCTAACACAAGTTTGTGGAATTGTGATCTAGTTACTACCGGTTCACCTATTGACCTTTCCTAGTGTTACAATTAGAGCTTTCTTTGTATGGAACTATTGTTTGGAAAAGTTCTCACTGCCTTTTTGTACTCTGCAAAAGGGTACGTACATTACCAAAACTAAAGGAAGATTTTGATATAGAAATATAAAATGTATTAAAAAAAATAATCATATCGTAAAAATTAGTACAGGCGCTAGTTCTTTATATGCGTTTACTTTGTATAAATCACTACTGTTTATTTTTATATTTTTTTCATGTATAAAATAATTATATTTAGAGATAAGTAATATAATGATACTTCATATAATAAAAACAAAGAAAATTACACAATTTTTATTATCATTTAGCTTAAAGAAGTGTAAGAAATACATCTTTTATTTATGTAAGATGTAAGATATACAGAGTGCATTTTATAACACTGTACTGAGATGTTATTAATAAAATAAATAGTATGTTTAAAAAATCACATGCATAAATGACAAAAAATATCCCATACGAAAATAAAATTATTTTGATTTCTAGTACAGAAATATATTTAAAAAAACACCTTTTTCCTAAACAAAATTAACATATTACTAATTATTTCTAATCTAGATTTTTCTAAATATGCAATCAACTAAAACCATTTGATGTAATAATGGTATTTTGTTACGATCAACAGATATATAATATGTTAAATTTGTTACCTAATATCCAAATTAAATTAGGTCAAAGTTATTAAAATCATTACAAAGGGATACCTAAATTATCGTAGGCATTTGAAACAACACGCAAAACCTATATTATCAGACAAATGACTACGTATGTAAATTATTACTAGATGTATATTTTTTTTTATTGAAAGTGCTAACCCTATAACAGGTTTGATACCGACAATACTTTAGGTATATCAATTGTGGGTTACTTTTGTCAATCTGAACACAGCCATACAAACAGCTGTTTTGTAGTAAAAATAAGTGGTAAAAAAGATTATCTCTATCTCACATATTTCTAAGTACAAATTGAGTACATGCAAGCTATTTTATACGACTTTCTTCTGGGGTAGTCAGAGATATTTACTCGTATCTACTTTTACCAGTATGGTTTAGTTTAGTCATTATTGTAGATACACAAAAATCATACGGGTTCACAATGAAAATATCTATGTTTCTACAATTCTGATTACTAAATCTGATTCCTTACGTTATAATATGTCCCTAAAAAGATTTATTGTCATTATTTCACCTTTTAATTGTCAGTTTTACTAATTTAAAAAATGAACTCTATCAATTTATATATACCACTTGTAAATATGAATAATTTTAGAATGAATACAAATGACACAGAATGGCTAAATTAGTCTACTGAGTCCATTAATTTATATATATTTTAGTATCATTGACGTATATTTTTATATTATTTGAAACATCAAACAAAATAATAACCGACCTGATGGAAAATAGTGTTACCTTAGATATAATTATTCACAACATTTACAGGTGTATATGTTATATATGATCATAGAGTATTTTGTATTACCATGTGTTACTATTTCTAAGTATTGAATTATTATGACTCTTATGTCAAGCGGATAAGAGACATAACAGCTGATTCTCGAGGGTAAGGTTTCATTGACTATATTACAATATTACCAATGACAGTGAAATCACATGGTTTTATACTTTCATGCGTAATATTGTAGATATAATGGTTGCCACGTTCCATCAGGTGAACTATCAGTGTATGAGTAAGTTACAGAAAAAAAGGTACATAAAGCTCTCCATGCTAAAACAATCCTCTAACGTCTTACTACTACTCTAAGGTATTAGTCTACTATTACCATGTTGCATAGGTCGTTTGGAAGAGGATCTTCCTTCCCTTGCACTGGTATATAATTCTTTAGTCCTTATTGGCTATTTACAATATTGTGAGTATGAATAGTGTAATTTGTTTTATATAAAATTATATGAAATATATCAATTCTACCATCTGTTAATTATTTCATTGATTAATGATTAAATTAGCAACTTATTGATATGTTTCGCTATTATTTGTTATTTTAATAGACTCCAAAAAGAGGGAGGTTTTTAATTTAATCGAATTCGATAGATTTTTTTTAAATGTGTTACTTCATAATTTATATTTCTTTTTATAGTTACTACAGAATATTAGATATTTTTTACAAAAAATAACGAAGTTATTTAATTTAAACAGCTATTCCATTTAAATGTAATTTGATAATTAATTGATCATACTATACATTATATCGACTTATATTGCTATAATAAGTACTAATTTGTAGCACCAAGTATTATATATGAGTACAGACTATATTAATATGGCATGCTTCTCCAACTCTTAACTTCAATGTGTGTAACTATATACAGACGTGGTGCTCTGTTTATTTGTGAGGAAACGTCTTCAGTAGCGGTTCGGCCGGAAGAGTACCTACTATATTCTTTGGTTGAAACCTTGTAAATACTACTCAAACATTTTTAATTCTTTGGATTTTAGAGGGGCTTACTTTGTTATTGTAGATAATCTATACCTATTACGATAGTACTAGCTGTATACTGTGACTATGTTTATACAATTTAATTAAAATTTTAAGTTGCGTAAAAAAAATTATTAAGTAATTTAAGCATAATTGAAACAAATGTCCAAACATGATCATAAGTTTATATATGTTGCTAGAAAACAAGAAGTTTTTTATTTGTTGATTTTTGTGATCAACAATTAAAAAGACTATAATAAAACTATTTATAATATTTTTCCAGAAAGATGATATATTCATAAACAGCTAGATAAAAATAGTAATTTTTAAAAAGACACGTGAAACCAAAAATATAGAGCAGCCTGTTGATGCTAGTCGACTCTACTGTAGGATAATAATTTTTATTTTATCTTTTCGAAAAAAAAAATATTTATATATCTTTCTATCTTAGTTTAAGAAAGCTATGTTTTATTTTATCGTCCCTAAAAAAATAAAAAAATCGATATAAATAAATCTATAGACTCTTATGAAATCTATAGAAGCATATTTGTTACTTTTATATATTATTATTATTAATGTGTTTATTATTTCTTTTAATAGCTATATTAGAATTAATATTTATTTGGAGTAAGTTCCTGCAGATTTACGTACACTGTTACCTAGTTCGGATACAAAATACGCTCACTATTATGAAATTGGCAAACGTCGCCTGTCTGCAGGTGTGTACACAAACGTGACGCTTGCCAATTCTGTTAAATCTATAACAAATTTGTAACTATCTAACAGTGCCTATATCTAAGTATGAAAAAATTTTTTTTTAAATTGCCATATAATAATTAAAAAAATATTACCTAATTATACATGAAAGATTTATTATATATATCCGGTATATTTTAAACTACAAAATGTATTATCATGTACGTTATTTTATTCCAAAAAAAAAAAAATTAAGATAAATATTCTATAGAAAGTTTTTACATGATTTTATAATATATGTATTTTGAATATTAGATGAAAATAAACATACTAATATCTTCGAATATTGATACATACTTTCTAAAAATATCGCTATTATTTTATTTTATCGTAAAACGTAATAAAAATGCAAGTACTTAATAATTTTTTCGTGTTAATGAATTGTTTCATTTCTAATATTACCTTTGTCGTAGTTTCCATTGAAAATATATGCACACTATGCCTATAATTTGTTACAATAACTATGGGCTGTTACATCAGTAATATTCTTACTGGTACAGTTTTATCAAAACAAAATATCCAAGACCCTTGATTTTAGTTTCCGACAAATTATCCTACCAACGCAATATAAGAAAAAAGTAGGTAAACTTGAACTGTTCACAGTTAATATCACCGTTACATGCGATTCCACAATTTTATTTCCAGCTATTAGCGTAGTGACTCTTATCTTATCGCATAAAAACAAAATTCGAGGTTGTTATTTGCCGATCGAGTACTCCTCTGAGCGAACAGAACTATCGGGAGATTCGTATTTAGAATGTCTGTATGAATATAACAAGTCGATTGATCTGTTTGTTGTTTTTAGTGAGGGCCGAGAGGAGGGAGCGACACGACGGCGCCGCCCAGCCGATAGGAACCACTTGCGGCTGGGGCAATGTGCATCTGCGGCGCGCACTCTTAACTTTACCAAAGTTCGCGCTCTCAAAATAAACTTTTTGTAAGTGCGTCATCAATCACAAACGGCACGTATAGACGCATGCACGGTCACGGTACTAACCCTGAGCGGCGTGCAGGTCGGGTCCGGCTCGTGGGTCGGCTGAAGCACTCTCGCGGTCGCGATCGGAAGCACTGACTTTAGCACTTTGGACATGTAAAGTCGGAGCGGGCACGCGAGTGTCGAGTCGCGCGGCGCGGGCCGGCGTCGGCGCGAGGGAAGCGGCGGCGCGGCGGCGCGACGGAGTGCGGACGGCGAGCGACGCGGGTACGCGGGTGCCGAGCGACGAAGCCGCTGCGAGTGTGGCCGCCGGCGCCGCGGCCGCCGGGGGCAGGTTCGCGCACGCGTCGCCCGCCCAGCGCCCGCCCCCCGCATCGACCGCCACCACCCACCCCCGCCCACCACCCGCGACGCCCGACCGACTGTTTTTCTCTCGGCACCCGACCGGGGGACGCACCTGATTTTTTCCGTGATATTTTTTCCTCCCTTCTCTTCGCGACGCGATCCGTTCGCTTTCATTACGGTTTCGAGTTTGATTTATCACCGCGGCGGCTCTGAAATATTCTTGCGATGGAACTGGGTGTCGAACGCTCACCTCCCAATTAGCATCGATTGATCGTAATAAACGAACAGCTGACAATAATGTACAGCGTGTTTGATTAATTTTCTGATATCTACTAGGTAAGTCGTTTTTCATTAATACGACGAAAATAAATTAAAATCCTTATAAGTAGTATTACGAGGCATAGAATATTATTGATTGAATATTCAAGGGAAGAGGAACGATAGAAAGCTTCGTATTGACATGCAAATTAAGTAATAAACCGATCAATCGTGTCATTTCCTCACGGTTACGACGCGCGTAGGCCTTCCGTAGCGCCTACGCGGCCCGCAACCGCCGCGCGTAGTACGAGTACGTACGTCCGCGCTTCATCGCGATATTGTACATTTGTACAATACACGCATCGCTTCGGTTCAAGTTCACGCTGTGCGTTCTCAATACACAGATATCGTGAAGGTATTTTAAAAAAAATTTAATACATTACACATTTTGCTTGTGATTTGTATTACTATAATTTAATATAACTACGTAAGAACCCATTAGTAAAAATAAAATTAACTGCATTTTAGTTTTGATGATGACAGATAAATGATAAAATACGAATAATAAGGATTAAAACAGTGTATATTTTAATAACATTACTATTAACTAAAAGTTAATATTGAAATATTAACTAAGACATTGTTTTATATACCGTAATGTCGTAATTATGTAATAAATAAAATATAAAAAAAATTAAGCAGCATTTTATATTAGTTTTAATTAAATATAACATTAGATAAAAAAGTTCAGTCGAACCAAAAAATGTTTATTAAATGAAGACTTCGTACAAAAGTAGTCTGTTTGGGTATCCCTGTCCCATTTTTGTTTTTGTCGTGAAACAGTTGTGTTTACATGGTTGTATTTCAGTTTGAATAGTAGAATATGTCAATGACATTAGTCTGTAATTTCCCTAAGGTTGGCTGGAAGAGAATGCTTTTAAGATTGTTTGCCATGTACACATACATATACTAATGAATAAATCAGTAAATAATTTTACTGCAGAGGCATAACATTGTTCACAAGAAAGGCAACATAAGAAAGGCATCATGAGTGACACAAAGTACTCCGTTATGTCTTTGGTATTATTCATATTTATAGGTAACAGATATCATTTTCTATCAGATGAGCCGTTAGTTTGTTTGCCATTTTAAGATCTATAAACAAAAATTTCTTAAATCTGACTAAAAGGGCACGAAAATACACATTTAAGTGATTCCATTCCTTACGTACTACATTCCTATTTAATGTTACGATCGAAATATGTACTGTTATTCTGTTTCTGACAACTTTGGGATATAATTCACTTAGATTTATAGAGTGACAATAAATTAGAATTCCATCTAATTAATCAATGTAATCGTTAACAGTCCACTACTAGCTTTCCTCATAAGGGTAGTTTTGCCAGAAGCTGCTATGCTTGACAGTCAGGTTGGCAACCGCAGTTGAGCTTTCGGCGATTTTTTAAGAGGGACGCAGCTGTTCAACCTTTCACCACTAAATTCCCTTAGACACCTCTTATGACAAACAATGTTTAAAACCTCTCAATTATGCACTACTATCCAATAAGTTTACTATTGTAATTTTATGGAGAAAACAATAAAGAGTATCTATTTATCTATCTACTATCAGTCGCCAGTAAAGTAACTTTACAATTCACAGAGAACAGTTCGTTACAAACAATCCAGCATTATTTGGATGCGATTCAATTCTAATGTTTCCATATTTGTGTCATATCATAACTCACTTTGTGTGGAATAAAAATGACCCGTAACGTTATTTGTATACGACTAACCGTCTCATGCGAAGCATGTGCTACAATTTTTGAAATTGTCGAGGCAACTTTACCTCAGTTTTATAGTTTGGAAGCCGAACCAGTATGATGCTGAAGAGATTGTGGTACCGGGATCTATCATATTCGTTGCAATAAAACTTGTAGGACACTGACAAATGTAATATGGAGTGAAGACACACGAAATCGTATAAAACTTTGTCTTTGGAACTTTGTATTGTCTTGCAATAAGTTTTATAATATTACCTCTGCTGCATATAATTTACTTTTAAATAAAATAAGGTCACATTATTAGTATACAGTTAAGTTTTATTTTAGTATCGAAACTTAGCCAATTAAAGATAATTATTAAAAATTATCACATTTTCAAAATCAATATTGTTATCATTATTATCAGATTTCTGCAATCCACTGTGAGTGCATCATTATCTATTCCCATATATACATATTATACTACTAATTAAACTATATATTTTAACAATTGTTTTAAGTGTAGTGGCTTCAATATTAATGAATAATCTATTTATTTATTTACTAGTACATGTATGTGTATAAGGTGGACTTAATGCTAAAAGCAATCCCTCCCAGTCAACATTTGAGAAGTGTCAGAATAATCAGAATGCGGTACTTGTAATAATTTATACACATATATGCTAAAATTTACATATATAAACAAATAAATATATATAAACAATAAATATATATATACTTACATCAAATATATGTATATAAGATATACTATATTATTCCCGAAGATGAGAATAATAGATATTAAGTTTATGCTCACTTTTATACTTTATCCGAGCATAAATGCTCATAGTTTTTTTTAATAACTGTTTAGACAGAAGTATATTGATGGTATCAAAGAGCGTGAAGAATGTTAAAACAAAAGAATTTACGAAACCAGTACGATGAGAGGGAATAAAGAGTTAAAGAGTATCATAGGAACGAAGGTTACGATCGTAAGTTTGAAAAAGGTACTGAAACTTGCTGCTTAAGTAATTAGGAGTCTGCGGTGAAGAGTAAAGAAAGTGCAGAGAGCCTTTTCAAATTTTCAATAAATCATGAATATAGTGTTTTATATCATTTGCAAAAATTGAATAAAATTAATTTAAAATAATGAAGAGTAACCAATAGGTGAAAGAAAAATAATAAAGATTTCAAAGTTCATTAAACTAGATAATTTTTGTAACTTATATTCATGTTATAAGCTCTGTATTGTTATCATAATTTTAGTTTAAGAATTTTAATATGATATGACTATGATGATGATGAGAATATACTGAAAACCTACTCTTAAAAATAAAAAGCTTCTACATCTGTTATTTCTTACACTAAATTTGCAATATGCAAATGCTGAAACATACAATTGATGTAATATTTAAAACTATACGTTCACCATTTACGACAAACTTATAATAAAAATAATCCGTTATTTTTATTGTTAGAGTTTTTTTTCATTACACAGATATTATCTTTCATATAAGAGTCAATCTTTCGCAGTATCTGAGCGACACAGTGGAATAACATTCTATGCGAAAGCTGCAAAACCATCAAGGCTGTCACTCGACGTAACAAATAATTAATCATGCTTACAATGTCGAGTGCGTATAAGGCGAGCAGTGGCAATCTCAATGACTTATCAAGTTCATTCAAATTCTTTAGTTCAAAAGAGAACACCATGTACAATTTGTCCTTTGCTCCACAAAAAAATTAAAATTTTAAAATAAAAACACATCGAGAGCAACAAGATGTTTCATATACGAATAAGATTGAAAATATTTGAACTTTGAATGTGGAATCGTGCAGGTCTACAAATTTATTTTACTTCCATACAAGAAAAGGTATTACTTTACAAAAAATTACAGCTTCAGACGTAATAAAATTACTATGGGAACAATACGAGTATTGACCCTATCGAATATAAAAAAGGGTTGTCAAAACAAAAATCAGTTCTAAATAACGTAATCGCGTAACACACTGTAGATAATAGTGAAAAATTGAGAAAATTGTTCTGTTGGGAGCCTATTAAGAAGTTACTTGTTAACAGTAGAAAAGGTTCAACAATTCATATTATAAAGATTAGTTAAAAAACAAACTGTAAACTGACAACTGTACCCAAACTATCTTCCGACTGTACGCCAGCTGTAATAAAGCAGTGTCACTTTAGAGCGGTCAATACAAACTGCATTTCAAACTCTCAGTTCACTTAGGTATTTTGACTATCGCCACGTTTGTAACCTGAACCTGTCTGTTATAAACAAAGTCCTTTAAAAGAGTTATCAATACGTTTGAATTTTTTTATTATTTTGAGTTAATTTTTATTATTCATGATAACCAATCGACCTCTTGTTGGTTAAAAGATGGCCCTATATTAAATCTGTGACGTTTAAAATTGACGTTTTCCTTTACGAAATAAAACTCGCGATTTCTTTGATATGATTCTGCGTTCTAAATTCAAATACTATAAATTTAATATGTCTACAAAACATGTCATCATTCATCGCATTTTATTCGTTCCAAAATTAGAATAGTAGATTACTAGACGTATTGTGTAACGTTTGAAGTCTATTCCTTTTTTATGTAGCGTAATCTACCCACCTATTATAATTTTATTTGTTAACTGATATGTTTGTATTACTGCATATTTAGTAACACTCTGTATATTACTAGCTGCCCGCCCCGGCTTCGTATGGACTTCACTTTACTGTGCGATTTGCATACACCTTCTTTCATACAAATCCTGTCCGTCCTGACAATTACAGATACAAGAAAAAAAAGAATTAACAAAATTAGTACAACCATTCTGAAGTGATACGCTGACATACATTCGGCGACTGATTTTTATTGGGCGAAAGACTTAAACTGGGAGTTAATAGCTCAATTGCTAGCAATGTAGAGTACATTCAGGTCGACCTTTTCGCGGTCCTCCTACAAATTATCGTGTAATTCCATGTGAATTCATCAGGATGGGCTAACCGACGTGCCTTTTTATCCATACCTATCATCCCATCCCACTTTAATCCTAAGAAGACACAAGCCTGCGCGTTCACCGCAAAAAAGACACCGTTTGTCGTATCACCTCACTTTCAGGGCACTTTCCTTGATAATAAGTCGAGTCTGGGGATTCTTGGCGTCGATATATGTAGCGACGTCCAGTTTTGCAGTCATCTGGAGGAAAAAGCTTCACGCCAGAAAACCGCCTGAAACTGTATAAAGCTCAAGTGAGGCCACACATGGAATACTGTTCTCACCTGTGGGCAGGAGCGCCACAGTACCAACTCCTTCCGTTAGACCGCATTCAAAGTCGGGCAGCTCGAATTGTTGACGATCGGCGTCTTACTGTCCGGCTCGACAAACTTGTTGCATCTCTGTGCATCTTCTACCGAATTTATCATGGGGAGTAAATTGTTCGGATTGATACCTGCTGCAGATTTTCACCATCGTACAACCCGCCATAAACTAAAATTTCATCCCAACCATCTGGACGAGTGGCGGTCCTCCACCGTGCGTTTTTCAAGGCACTTTCTTCCACGCACAACCACTCTTTGGAAACAACTTCCAGCAGCAGTATTTCCGAACCGATACGACAACATAACCTTCAAGAAAAGAGCATATTCCTTTTATCAGCACACCTACAATCCCGTAGGTGTTGTGGGTGATCCGGCGGTAGTCACTTACCATCAGGTGAGCGCATGCTCGTTTGCCCCCTGTGTTGTAAAAAAAAAAAAACTTATGATCTGTCAGCGTATTCCGTTAGCCGGGCAGAGTTGCCATTCTATTATCGTCCACTAAAAGTTAAATCATAGTTTTAAAGATATAAAACTATCGTTACTGAATTTAAATGATGTAAATTTACATTCAATAATGACATCCAAATATTTTGACGATGAAGTTGTTTAAAACAGACATTACTGTAATCATTAGCTGTTATTGGAATCATTTAATAGTGACCGCACGATATCACACGCGGTTAACGCCTAATGATGACTGTTGCCGATAAAATTATCCAAAAACTCTACATTAACGACAGATTGAATTTAAATATGGTTTGGAATACTGTAACGAAATTGTATTCTGTTGAATATGTGAAATTATAATCTTTGATTCAAATGAAATATTATTATCGTTCAATTCACGAATATTGTTACAGGAGTATATACAAAATGAAATGGCAATTATTGTTGTCCTTATTGTTCTATGCTGATAGTATTATATCAGCAAATTTATTTTAAAGAAAAAGCGGAATGAAAAACAATTATAATTTCTGTCCATCCGACGCATCAACCTATCTCGTTCCTTAGTCTCAATTTAATTTTTTTTGGGAAAATATACACTTTCACTCGTAGAATACTCCTTTAAAAGGACATTAACGTTTTCGATTTCAACCTATATATAGCCCATTAACCTTAACCTTTATCCCTCACAAAATCCCATCAAGTAGGTAATGCCCAAACAATTGTAGTAAAAACATTAGGTTTTCACATGTTACCATGGCTTTGGTAATGGCCCATTGTGTACTATCTTGATTTTGCAATTCAAGTAATGCGGGCACAATTTTCCTTTGCCTGATATCATTTAGTGTAATTTATGTCATTAAGATAGGCAGAACGTAACAGGATTTCATTGCAGTACTGAAAACTGATGCTGTCAAGGTATATTTCTGTTTTACTGGTAACGCAAGAGTTTTATACCATTATAATAGCAGGAAAAGATGTTAAGTTCATTTTTGTTAAAAGCTAAACTAATTACATTTAACCTGTAACTAGATAATCCTTTTAATTACTCATAATTGTTAATACAATGATTTTCTTTTCAGTTTTGTGATATATAAGGCTAACTGCAATGAATAATTATATAATTTGTCTAATGTTTAATTGATTATAGACCATTTCATAAATCCCTACCTACATTTCTCCTTGATGAGTAAAAGTGGAATTTTATGCGACTTATCTCTGTACTTGTATAGAAATTAATTAATCTGTAATTATAAATAAGCAATATCTATCTATTTTGTTTCAATCAACTTCATAAAGGAGGCTCACAATTCGGTTGTAGTTTTTATGTTTGTTACCTCATAACTTCGTCAATTATAATGCGATTTAGAAAATCCTTTCTTTATCTGAAAGAATATATTTACAAATTAGTCCCAAATAAAGTTCATTAAAACCAGTTTAATAGTTCAGTTGTTAAATCAAAATAACTAGTATTTCTATAATTAAAGTCTGTTTTTGTTTTATACAACTTAGAATGGCAAACAAGCTGACGGCCCATCTGATGGAAAGTGGTAACCATCCCCTATAGACATGAGCAGTACCATGGACATAACAGAGTATACTGTTTCGTCCATGATACCCCCCATGCGTTGCCATTCCTGAGGACTCAGGTGTTATTCCTCTGTATATAGTAAATTCACGCCATATCCCACCCTTCAAACCGAAACACAGCCATGCAAATACAACTGGTTCACGGTTGAAATACGAATGGGACAGAGGTACCCAAGCAATCAACTTTTGTAAAAAGTTTCCCTCTGGTATTTTTATGTAGTAAAATTCTATTCGCCCTGAGTCCTCAGGAATGGCATCACATGTATCAAGGGCGAAACAGTATACAATGTTACATTCATGATACTGCGCATGTCCATAGGCGAGGGTTAACACTTTCCATTAGGTGGGCTGTCAGCTTGTTTGCCATTCTAAGTTGCATAAAAAAAACTGGTCAAATGGAATGAGACGAAGAATAGATATAAATACTTTCATAGTACATGTTAACGCTTTTTAAAACTTAAGTAAAGTAAATAAACACAAAAGAAACATACACAAATTGTGATTCTGTATAATAACGTAATATGTATTATAATAAGCGTTTTCATAGTTACGATTCGTAAGATTAATGTTGATAACGCTAAATGTAAAGTATATGACAAATGGGCACTTCCTGATACTTATATGTAACAGTTGTCAATGCTGCCAATATACAAAAAAGGCTAAAACCTTCTTTAAATAGTGTAAATATTAAGTAATGAAAAAAAAATTTAGTAACCGTAGCCTACATACATAAAAACAGTATTGTAAATAGTTCGTACGTCATCTTTCCCTGTACTTTCATTATAAAATGTCCTTCAAATCTCCTTCAAATCATAATGCAGTCATGCAAACATAATAGTATACTCGTTATAAATACGAGTGGAACAGAAGCACCCAAGTAGATAGTAGAACTTTTGTACGAAGTTGCCCTCTGGTAAAAATATTACAATTACATATGTTATGAGATAGTTTATCTTCCATTCTTGACGCAAGTGTATGTTACATTTAAAGCGAAGCTCCTCTAGACTTATATATGACACTAATAGGCCATTATTTTACTTTTTTAGAAGTGAGGCGTAGTCATAATCGTACCCGCATGTCCTGACCCGCAGGTAACGCCTCCTATTTTTCATATCTCTGCTTCCGTGCCGTGTTGGCGATTACTTTTAATTTCAACCGTTTCGTTGTTGAAAAGTATGTTCTACAAACATTTGTGAGCTTTTTTAATGAACGCCGTCAAGTTATGACTTTGACGTGTATTTTAGGGTTGGAATGACACGATAGTTGTAATTGAAAAACAAATAATTATCTGTTTTTATTTTCTTTTATGGAATAATTTACCTTTTCCAAGTTTAAAAAAAAAAACTATGAACGGGTGTATGGAACAAACTCCCTTCCCACATACAAGAGAGCCCTTCAATTACCTCTTTCAAGAAAAGGTTGAAGTTACATTTTCTTTCCTTTGAGTCATAATTTATTTATTTTTTTTATAATTGAACTGTCAAACTTTGAAATCATTGAACTAAATTTCTATTCTAGTAGTATATTCATTTATTTTAACATCCACTGTATAAGTAAGTAGATATTATATTTATTTATAGTATATGTATTTATGTAATATTTTATTATGTATCTTAATATTTTATTTAACTGTATATTTGTTTATGTATACTAAATATTAATAGTTGTAACTTCAAAAAATGTTTTCTATTGACTGGAAGAGATCTCTGTCAGAGATAAGTCCACCCTTGCTCACAATATTTATAAATGCATTAACATTGTAACTTACAAGTGCAATAAAGAATATATATACTGAATATTTTATATGTAATACAAATTAGTCTTAACTGTACTTATTTATGTATATATGTATGATAAATTAAACTAAAGCCAAACAATACTAACGGAATCTTATTAATATAATCATTACATGCTCAACATAATTGTCCTGTTTTTATTTAATAACTTGTGAATCAAATTCAGTAAAACCGTGGAATAAAATAAAATAAATAATGTTTTTGCTATTTCAAATACGATTAAGCGTTTTGTTTTTATTTTTTACAAATTTTGTTATATTAAATCACTTCTTGACTGTTGTACATTTACTTTTTATTTTTTTGTATCCCACCGACGAGTACCTTCATCTTGAACTTCTTACAAACTTAATATATTCTTCTGATACTTTCACCATTGCGCATCGTGAAAGTTTTTATCGCTTCAGTTTTTTATTGTTTTATTTCACAATATACCTACGCTTTCTTACATTGTTATTAAGAACTAGCGGCCCGTCCCGGCGTCGCACGGGTGGACATTTTTACATTTTAAAAAGTGGCCATTAAGGCTGCACATGCGACGGAAGCTTAAAAATCGAGTAACTTCTCCTGTTTTCCCAATATTTCCCTTCACTGCTCTGCTCCTATTGATCGTAGCGTGATGAAAAGTATACTATAACCTGGCCAGGGGTATGAATAATAATTGTACCAAGTTTCGTTAAAATCCGTCGAGTAGTTTTTGTTTCTATAACGAACATACAGACAGACATAAATTGTACTGATTGCATTTTTGACATCAGTATCGATCACTAATCACCCCTGATAGTTATATTTCATGTACAGAATTGACCTCTCTACAGATTTATTATAAATATAGATAGATAAAACAATAAAAAATTTATAATATTTTAAATTTAATTGTTTTTGTGTCGCGAAAAGATGCATAATTAAATTAATAAAACGAAATTATTTTTAATAATGATAGGTCTGTAAATTGCACTATGTTAAATAACAATGAATGGAAATTATGTGTATTTATGGTTCCTCTATTTCCATTTTCGACATTATTATTACTTTTCATCAGCTTTATATAAGGTATTTATGTTTTTATTTTGATATTAAAAAAGCCCATAATTTTATTTCCAAGTAAATGACAAAAATATTTTTTGACATTTTTTTTTGTTGTAAGAAAACAATCTGTTCAAACAACACAAAAAAAACTGTCAATCTATTTTATAGTAAGTAGGTGTTGTCGTGTTTTTAATATGAATAACATTCAGGCGCAATTTTGTAAGAGCGGCATATTTGAAACATATTATGATACAATTTAATTAGCAATTTTCATTTTTTTTTCACAATAAATAAACGGGCCCAAAATATCTATACAGTTTTATTCATGTTTGTTTGCTCAGATATTATAACAAGATAGGTAGATAGTTATACAACTTAAAAATAATAATAAGGATAAGCAATTAATCGGGCGAGTTACTGGTATTACAAAATGCCTTCGGTGGGTTTAAAGTTATCTCACCAAACCTAGGTTTCCTAAAACGTCTAGAGCAGCAGTTTAGTTCAACTTTACAAACAATAGTATGCTACAAAATTATATATTGTTGTTTAAGATTGAACGTTTACTATAAATAAGTTTCTCCTACCCGTTTCTTGCAACAGTCCAATACTATAATTAAGCAAAATATCCTAAATAAATTAAGATAAAAAAAATTAATGCATCCAGCTGTTTAAGCGTAATTGAGTGATTATGAAAAATCCACATACCATTTTAAAGATAACTTTCAGATGAAATACAAACTGTTCTCGGAAACGACAAGTAGGTTTATTAAATTTCCTTCATGAACTTTTTTTACGTATACAAATTCGAACAGCAAAGAAACTAATGACGGATTTGATGGAAAGTGATAACTGCCGCTTATAGAAATTATCTATGGTACATTGCTATTCTTAATGATTAAGTTACTTTCATTCCCTATAATTTCTTTGTATTATTATATAAATAATAGGGTTATATGAACAATAATTATAAACTATTCCCTACCTGTGATATTTAAACATCTATCTTGCCAGTTACATCTGATGGGTTAAATCAACCTCTCCAAACGTAAACGGCCAGTGTTCCGACCATTTAAGTACATAAGGGGATGCACAGTCTGTCTAATTGGATCCGAATAGGTAGCAGTGACGTAAGGCACGCTCCGAGAGAATTCTGCCGGGACCCTCATTGATGTCTCTTCTGAGCCCCCTGAGATGCTACGGTCTGATAATTTTAGTTGAGGTCTGTCATTCTACTTGTTTAATCGTATTCTAATGTTTATGTAGTTCAGAGTAACACAATTTGCTGGCTTATTTTAGCATTATGTTATGTATGACCAATTTGATTTTTTTATGTTGGTGACCTGTTTTCACATTATTAATTCCTTTTTATTTTATTTTTTCTTTACTTCTTTCCATTTATTTGAGATCGGCACTTTCGATCATTTCGATCGACTCAGATACATTAAAACTAAAGAATAATGATTATTTTTATTTATCACATATTTGTCTACAGTATATATGAAAGTTAAAATTCGCTATAAATTTATCATCCACATATGAAAACGTGTTTTATAGATAGGTAGTAGATAATTATATACGTAATGGAATAATAGCCATATTTTAAAGAATATGTTGGTTGTTTGTTTACCTTTTAATAAATACGTTGTTAGATGTAAAAAAGAGAATGACCAAAAAATTAAGAAACTATCTGAAAGATGATATGCCTAGTTTTAAATGAACACCTGACTAGTTATGTATTCTCAAATATTAAAAGGTATATAAAATCGATATACATAATTACAATACATTACAAAAAGTCATGATATAATATGCCTAACAGTAGAGCGTAGTATAAGTTAAATCCCTAAACCAATAAAATCGCTGAAATATGTAATTTAATATTTAATTTGCTAATATTTCAGTCTGTCTTCTTTATGATAATGTTTCAAATTTAATAAACAGTATACAATATATATCTTTATTTCCATACATAGTCTAAAGGGTGTTTAGAATTTCATTACTCCAAGTCTTTATTAAAATAAATAACAAGTTCATTTATTTAGCGGCCTATCACAAAAATAAATTAAAACTTTTGACAACTGCTAATTAACTTTCTTAACACAGTAAAAACAATCCAAAGATACTTTGACGCCGCAGACTCTAAAATAACACGAGCAATTAAGTGGTCTAACAAAGTTAAATCGTTACTATCACAGAATTCGATGGTACTAAACAGATAAAACTCTCATCAAATACAATCAGCGGTCGCCTGGACAAGGCTTAAAATACTAGGCCTCTGTATCCCGCCATTTCCTCGGGGCGAATTTCATTACCACTAGCTTGTCCAATAATCCCAACTGGGCAAGTGCCTTAATCTGCCCGCTCTCGCTCAATTCCAACTCTTAAACGCACCACTTGCCTCATTTTTACTTATAATCCATTTTTAATTGCCTCCTCGCTATACAATTATTTAATTTTCAAACAGAAATTAATTACTGAAACAAGTTCCGAAGGCCGTTGATACGACAATAGATCGTATCGGTGTTAATTTATTAAAGAAAGTGGAATTAAATACTTTCTTTTATTGATTTATGCAATTCTTAATATCAGATGTTTTGATAAGTAATTGCAATCTTATTCTGTAACATATAAGATTTACTTTAGGTTATTTTCGAATAACCAATATTTTATTAATTATATTTTAAAGATATCTAGCTAATTATCTTTCGATAGCTAAGATATCTAAAGATATTATAATTATCATTAGCTCGAAAAATAAACTTCACACCTTTGGTGATTTATCCCATGTATCAGTAGGTATCTGTAAGAAAACCTTTTTTAGGTGATAACTTCTTTATATCACAAAATGGTGACAAACAAACACGCCATGTCCGTCTAAATGTAAATGCTCAACATTGCATATGGACGCCCACAACACCAGGGGTATCACGTGTGTGTTGCCAACCCGGAAGAAACCTTATTACGCCCTTTTTGAAAAACCCCATGGCGTAGTCTCTAGGGAAAACCTCGACAGGAAACTCATTCCACAACTTGAGCGTCCAAGGACCTACTCTATTAACGAAACGACGAAACTGTTTCAAGGTGTGAGGATAAATTCCCTGCGAATGTCCGATGTCGACTGATGTGATGATAGAAGGCTATGTATAGTATTTATAACATGTAGCTTCTATAAAGGTCTGGGTTATTTATAGAACTTAATTTAATTCAAATGATAGAATTGAATTAAGTTTCATATTGTAACAGTATAGATCTTAGGCACTAGGGGCAAAGTAGTTATTTACATCTAAGATTTCAAATATTCACAGCATGTAATGGTTTTATTTTCGATAAATAAAAATACTTTATTAGTTGCTTAAGCTATAAAAAGAAATTAGATTATTCTCAAATTTCTAGCTTCAGTAATTTAGGCGTATAACAGTCTATGATGTAATCAATCACCCCAACAAGCTTTCTCTATTTTTAATAATAATACAAAGAATCAGACATATATTTGTCGAATATCTATATATATATTTCTTATTATTATACACTAGCCATATCCCGGAACTTCGCCGGCATGGAACCAATTATTTTCTGTTCCCATGGGAATTTAGGAAATCTCTTTTTATCGCAAGGCACCTTATTTAAGAAATTGCCGTGCAAAATTTTATAATAGTTTTATCTCTACTTTGAACGCTTACATTTTGTATAAAATAACGAAACGACGATAGTTATCTTTTTTTAAGAGAATTATAAATTTATTAGTTGAAGTAAAAAATACGATTTAGGATGTATGCACTTAAAAGATAGCAGTTATAAAACAATAGTACTGAACTAAGTCGTCAAGTATTCACATCCATACATTATAACTTACAATAACTTGTACTCTGTTTATTAAAAATAATGAAAGAACAAACAATAAAATAGCCACCTAATGACATGTGAAGCGAAATATTAAAGTAATAAGTACTCGTATAAAATTCTTTATCTTAACATTCCTTAAACAATTATATACAAAAACGCTACAGTAATAACAAAATCAGCATCAGCATACCTAGCTAGCCCATTAGTTTCACAAATATCGTTTCTGATCAGTTTTGCTTTCATATTTGTGCCATAAGTCGATTAATTTGTTATTGAATTACTTAATATAAGAGTTAATTAATGAAGTTAAGAATCGAAATATGCGAGATGAAGTATGCAACATATTACTACGGGCGTCTGAACGTTCATTTCAATCGAAGACTGCAGTTACGATTAGTCGATGATTAATGCTCGCACGGCGATGCCATCTGCTGAATTAATTGCTTCATTTCCTCTCCATGATACCAAACGGAATTTCGTGTTTCCATTTGTAAATTGGTCGCAGTTTTTGTCCAATAATTTACAATGTTTTAAGAACTCGTTAACATATCGATATTTTTAATACAGATATGCAAATAACGCACTTTTTGTCCTATTTGCTCATTCCCACACATTTCGAGCCAATTAAGTACTGTACTGTTGACTTTGATTTTGGGCCCATTATTGTATTTGTATAGGCTAAAAAACAAACAATTGCGATATACGGGTACGGAATTTGGCGCCTTAAGAACGAGTTAAGCTCCTTTGTAAGCTTCGAAACTTTTCACAAAAGGGGCCCGCATGATTTGTGAATGCGTGTAATTTTTCAAACGTCATATTTTTTTGTAACAGTTTTTCCGACCTTCTGAATAAAGTTTGCTATTGTGCCAGAGAGACTTTTTGGTGTGTGTTTTTGCCTTTTCTTAGTGCTTTGTTATGAAAAGTTCGATAGTGTTGGACGAGAGCGCCGGTGGGTTCCGTTTTCGCTTAATAAAATTCAATGTTCCAAGATTAAGGATTATTGAACTTTATACAATAGAGTTTTGATCTTGCTACAATACGTCGATTTGAAACGATTGTTGGAATTTATAACATAAGTTTTTTGATTTCACAAAATATTATAGTATAGTAGTTAATAACTAATACTAAAAATATTCATTTAAACAGAATTTTACCATGATTTTTATATAATATGATACTGATGTTTGTTTGTGTTATGCAGTAATTAAACTCATAACCAACGGAAGATGAAGCAATTCATTAGACGTCCGCACTAAAAATGTCGTTATTTACAAGAGCTGATCACTTCTAAACAAAGTCTACATACGTCTAATATTACGAAATCATGAAGAACAGGAGAGACTCAGGGTGTCTGTTGACGATGCATTCATATGCGGATTTCATTCTCTTAGCTCACACTGTTACAAATCCAAATGTCATATTAACGTAGCTCACTACCGAGCTACGTATATTGTATGAAACAAAGGGAAATTAAGTAGAAGACACCGGTGTAGCGAACCACGACCATCGCGTAAGAAACATTGTATTTTACCCCCAGAGATATAAGTACTGCTAGTACTTATGTCACACATTACAACTCATATTTCCTCAAAAAATCTCTTGTATAAAATTATTAAACGTATATTTTTAGACAACTTATTCGCGTTCGGTAGGTGGACGTTTAATTTTTCATAAACTATACACGTTTCCATTTTGAGTTGAAAACCATTTTAAGGGAATTTCAAAGTAGCAATTTATTTCGAACGCTTAGCTTCAAAAGGTGTAAATAAAGTAGAGTACCTATTTGTATTTAAATTATTAGGATAAGCGGGGTGAATTTGAATAATAAGAAATTCATTTCTGTTGGAACACAAAGGTAAATTATGAAATCCTTCACCGTTACAAACAGCGTGACCATGTCTAATTCATCACTGCGTTACAAAACCAACTGATTAGGTAAATAAATAGAGGCGTTTTCGATTACCATTTCCCAGTTGAAACGGCTGCTGCTCAATTAACATAATCCCGTTTGGGAATAAGTAAAGTTAATTTTGTAAAAACATGAAACATTTAACATTTTAAATTCCGACTATTCGTATTCAGGGAGGCGTTCGATCATTCACAATTCGCTCTGTAAGTGGTCACTTTTTAAAAAATCGCTTTTTGTTCGCGACGTACTATATTCATTTACACATAATAATTGTGTTCGCTTGCGGCTGCTAACTCATTATCATATAAATGAGAGAGAAAAGCAACGGTCAGCCATTAATCAAGAGAATGGAGCAACAACACTGGCTAATACACTTATCAACTTTAATTCAATAATCCGGCGCTCGCGCCGCGTGCTAGTCCAGCCAATGGACTTTTCGTAACGTGAAAAATAAGCGGAGAGAGCAACGCACGAACTCACACACTAATTTCCATTAATTGTGTCGTATTGCCGCCGAGGTAACTTTAACGGTAACACTGAAATATTTACATTCAATTCGTATTCGGCCCGTGTTTATTCGCAACAACGTCATATTAATATTTATGACGTTATTTATAGTTACTACTGAATTTTAGGTGACTTTCAAGAGAAAGAAGTTCTTAATTCAACTATTATCTTTTTACTGATTACGTTATGCGACTATATTGCGAAATTTTAACTGATATTAGTAATTTTAATTACATTTAATTAATATAGAACGATATTAGTTTTGTGACGATAAAAGCCGCCATTCTTCTTTGCAGAGTAATATGTTGTTTATTGTGAAACAAAATCTACATGATTCCGCGTTTGAAATTCTAACATTTTCAATCTAACACTGTATATGTTGACGATTGATGTGGCTAATTTCTGCAGAGCACAATGTACTTGTCAGTTATTTTAACCGACCTTAAAAAAAGAGAAATTAGTTTTTGTACTCAATTTACATGATTCTTTTTTTAAGCGAAAGGGATAGGGATAAACAGGGCACGAAGTCCCGCCATAAGGTTTCTTTTTGTACCTTTTGGTACGTAACCCCAAAAATCAATCATGAAAATCATGCAAAGTTCTACTAATACACAAAATGCGTGGAACTCTTATTATTGAGTATTATTATTATCTAAAACAATACCAGTGTTGAACAAGAATACAATACGGCTAAATCATTGCCCAAAGAAAATTATTTAAAAAAAAATCCATTAGTTTTTATACTTAAATCAACAGGTTATTGCGACGATTCGTGAAACAAAACCATTAATATTTTACAATCATTAAAGTAAACGTGAAATTGTCTCAACATAGACTCAGGTAGCTGATAAATCTTACAAAAACAGCGCAAAATTTATTATAAGACATAAATAAGACGCGTCTACGGTGTACGGGGCGTAGCGCTACGCTCCGAAGTCACTTGGTACGTTGTATATAGAAAATTGCCTGCATCTAAACTTCTTAAAACTATTATCATAATTCCATGCTCACATTCTGTGACGGCAGATACTGGACCGAGTTTTCGGTGTTTGTTCTCTGCGCACTATAATTTTGGCTTATTTATTTTGAGATTAATTTTCACTGTTAGAAACAAGGTAGTACTTGAATTTATTCTTAGTACCGACGTTTCATTGTGTGTTTAAACTAACAACAAAGTTAATAAATCATAATCTTTTTCACTTGGACAATAAGAAATATAAACAGTAACATGATAAATATCTTCAAAGATAACCTGTATCTAATATAATTCGAACAACAGTTTGATATTATCGATGTATTTATTGATTTTATGTTGCTTTACGTGTAGATAGTAACTAGTTATCAAAACTCATTAATACACTTATAGCATTCCGGTATACAGGATATCAATCTTGAACATTTAGGAAATTCAACCACCCGCACTCAATTAAGTTACGCATTTATGTCAATATTAATAAGGCGTGCAGTTTAATTTTGATATAGGCTGTTTTAATACTAAGCTTTTATCACTGGGACAATGTAACGGTGGCTTCGTGTTATTGCCTCAATTAATCATAACTTTGTGTTAGTGAAATTACTCCGGCGGGCAGACCATTGGTGCATGAGTTCACCAAAGCATGAAATTGGATCGCGAAACCTTAACGCTTGTCGTTAAGAACTCGAGCATATAGCTGATTTTAAATTTTCATTGCAAAATGGGGACACCTTTAAATGAGAGTAAAATTGTTTTAGATTTGGTATTTTAGAGCTTTAAGCAATCTTTTATCATCATTATAGCCATGTACATAATAATATTTTTAAAATAATATAATATTAAGTACCTAACATTTACATGCCTATGTATGGCGAAAGATGTACTTATGCTATTTTATATGTAACATCTTATATCTCACATTTCGAGTGAATGATAAACAAATAGATAGATCCTAATAAAGTAAGACCTCTTCTCAACTGTATCATAACATTTATGGTCAGCATACAATGTTGGATAAATTAAACAATGAACTGCTTGAAACAAAACTTGGACTGTATTTTAATCGTAAGTAATGTTTACAGGTAGGTAACAGATATTCCATAGGAAATATACTTTTTAAGTTTTGCCATTATTGCTATTCTTAATAATAGGTATTAAAAAAATACAAAATACATGGGAGGCAGGCGTGACAGATTTGTTTGTAAGTATGTAAAAAAAAAGTCAAAAATACTTTATGGTCACACTGTCTTGAAAACACATCATGTTCTTTTATCATGACACTATCTAATTGCAGGGAGTATTTCAAAAATGGATTATGAATAAAAATAAAGTAAGTATAATATATAAAATCCCATGTCACAATGTTTGTTTACGTTTATCTCTATAACTACTAAACCTATTTTAATAAAATTTTAAATATGTGTATATTTTGCTCTTACCTAAATTTTTATCCCAATAAGTAACCCCTGAATATAATGAAAACGACAAGTGGCGATGAGGGCAAAACTACGATTGCCAGATCAGTCAGTTAAGTAAAAGTGTAAAAGTTTGAATAATTGTTACTCAATCAGGGCTAAACATTTTTGAATAAAATTTGGTACATGGATAAATACGAACAAAACTGCAGGATATTGTGAGTAAAATAAATATGGTTGCAACAATAAGTCGGGGGTTTTGTAACTATTCCATTTAAAGTTTTTTCATTATAAAATATAAGAAACTAATGGTATGAAAGAGTACAAATTTGAAGATAAAAAAAAAATTGATCAGTCAATACAATAAACACAGTATTTATATTAATTTTGTCGTTGTACATAACTCTGTGATGTTATAAAACATTTCATCTAAGGGTTGAAAGTGCTTGTAATCGTTGGTTTACTCGCTTTCAAACTACCCACACATGTTATATTGTTGGATGGGTCCGTAATTCATAACATTTTATGTGTGACTCGAACCCTTGTTTAAATTGATATACTATAAAATTCCACAAGTTTACTACATCATTAAAATCTTTTACGAGGAAACCTATTTCCATCCAATGGTTTATAGTAATTTTTAACGACTTTTAAATTTTAATTAATCAAGATTTTACTTACATTTAATGACACATGTTGCTTCGTACACGGAAGGCGGTGCTCGTCTAAGTTTAGATTTTTTCTAAAAACAATACGGCGTTCCGAGCTAAGGTATTCCTTACAACGGTTCTGACTTTCATAGCGGAGACAAAGGGACTTCCTACGTCCCAACAAAAACTCATCCACACCAGATGATGTGTCTATGGCGAGAAATTGCAAAAAAAAGAAAAGAAGTAACTTCAACGTGTGTAAGTACGTACGCGTGGAATTTTAAAACGAGCCGTATTTTTCCTCCTATTCGTTGAAGAAAACTGTAGCGTATCCGAGAGGATAGACAAAAGGAGGGCTCTCTATACTTTGTTAGATATCTGGCGTAAGTAAAAGCGAATGTAGATGAGCTTTGCCCGTCTCACCCCGCGTTCCTGCTTAACTACTCGTACAAACACAAAAGTCCTTACATAAATCTTGTCCTGGCGAGGACTAGCGCGGCGCCGCCTCACCTCCGGAGGTACGAGTAACTACGCACTCCCCTCCCTGCGATGAATTCGATAACACAACAAATTAGAATTTTGCTTCGCGCCTCTGCGAATATACAATGATAAAAATGTGAATTTACCGACCTAAAGCTTTAAGCACAGTTTATTGAGTTTTCGCGTGAGTGGCTTCTTTATTTTTAAGACACGTTTTCATACACACTTTATTACAAATTACTTCGGTGTTAGTATCACTTTATAAATACAAACGCCTATTTTATTACAGAAAATAAGTAGGCCATTATAAATTGCGGTTCAAGGGAAATATAATATACGTATATAATTCAAAAAAAATGCTTTTCATAAAATATAACAGGATGTAATTAAAGAAAATAGTATCAAAATGTATCTATAGTCAGTATTACTAATATAACCTCAATTATAATATATATACTGTAAATAGTTATATATATTGTTATTGTACATACGCTTACAATTTACAATCAGGTACTATTCAAACGATGTCGTCGGGGCAATTGATAATGAGATCGTGCGCGTGATAACAACAACTTGGATAACTAATCTGAGTCAATTGGAGCTCTGTTCGGATCCACAAACAAAGGTATACATAACCAACTATAACATATACTCTGTAGCAACGTAATACGGTATAAAATACTGCATCTGATATAGTACAATTGATGCGGTTGATGTTACACGCACTTTAGTATTTTGACGAAACTTTTATCAGAACAAAACCAACTCACACATATCTCTGGATTTAATTAATAATTTCCCGGGAAGTAATTATCAGATGGTAAATGGAACAAGTCGTATGTAATTGGAGTTGCAACACCTATCAAGAATACTACAAATGTCAACAAAGTTAAAATATTTTCAACATTATCATTATTACACTTGAGGTAAAAATTGAGTTTATTTTTAATACTGCTATGTACATACATCTAATCTTTTTATCCAGGTGGTTTTTTGCTACTTCTAATTAGCTTAGCTTAGCTAAAGATCCATTTTCAGAGAGCCCTTTTCTAAAATTATATATTTGCAAATAAGAACAACTCTTACCCATAAGAATAACACTAACAGTAATCTATTATTTATTTCGTAAAATACAAATATTCTATACAGATAGACTTTATACCATATCACAGTATAAAAACCTGTTGGATATAGATTTCTTCTCACAAGACAATATAGCCTCCTACTACAGTCCTGTGTATATATGAATATTATTTCAAGTTTTCCTTTTCACATGTTTTTGATGTATTTGCTTTGTTCCTTGAGTAGTTTCTTACGACACGGCAAATAAATATTACTGGCATGTCAAAAAATATATTATTTCATAGACTCTATGTTAATAGTATTATAGCTGGAGTATTAAATTCAATTGTACCTCATAAAGCGCAAGAGAAACTAATAGTACAATATCCTCTCTATTGATAAAAAAAGTTAGTACCAAAAGCATCCTGAGGTTTTCAACTGCGCAGGTTCCGTGGAGTTAAAATAGGAGTTGAGAATTTCTATGGATATCCGACAGTTTTGAACTTTAAACAAACTTTTCGTATAAAATTAAGAAATCCATGTTTTAATATTTTTGGAAATGTATATCTTTAGAGTCTGTAATTAATGATGAACATTAAGAAATATAGTTCTATGTTCAATAGTGGACAGTTAATTGCCGATTTGATGATGATACGGGAATATAGAACAGACGAAATTGTATAGTAAGTTAATTATTGGTAGCGAAATTAAAATCAAAGATTTGTTGAATAATTTAAATCATTATTAACTAGTAATTTTTCCTTTATAACAAACAAAATTTTGTCCCGCAATGAAAAACGGCTACATCAATTATGAAATAGTAAAGAGTAAACCCTATTGATTACAAAAGAAAATTATCGAAACCGGTCAAGAATTGATGAAATATTTATGTAACATATCCAAAAAAAAAGGAACGTGGGCGTTTGATAACTTCCTCCTTTTTGAAGTCGCTTAAAAATAACATTGAAGTGTGCGTTATTTTTAACTTCTAACAAAGCAATATAGAAACTTTTTTATAGATGCCTCACATATTAAATATACATAATACGAGAGGAAAAAAAAACTTCACGTCTTTCAATATTCTGATGTGCAACGTGAGAATTCATGTAATATTTAGATAAAGAAGGAAAGTTGCTGTCAAGAGCAACCATGTTGATTAGTCGCACAAGGGTCTCCGGAGATTGGCGTTCCAGGGCTGTGCATCAAATATTCTACAAGTTTATTCCTACTAAACGCTTTCAATGAAAATGAGACTATAAAGTTTCCGGGCGACGCAGAATGATTCTATTACGAATATGAAATGTTATTACCTCGGACGGATTATAAGCAGAAGCAGGTTTCTCACAAATGAAATTGCTTCCCTCCTTTGGAATCCATTTTAAGGACGAATGATATAATTCTTGCGAGTAAAGACTTTGTCAAGTGAAGGATGCGTTTATTAGAAAGATAACTACTGGAATTAATTTAATTTTTTTTTAGTACTACAATAATTAATTAATTAATTTTATTATATATATTTAATTATTTATTCATTTTACGGTCTTCAAAGAGAACGTAGTACTTGACTGATAGTGAACAGTTACCGTTGAAAGTACCAGGAGTACTATAGCTTATTGCCAATTTTAAAGAAATCTGTGTACACCTTTTTTAAATAACCTGTAGAAAATCATAGCAAACAAGAATTTTATAACTTGACCGTTCGTGGAAGGAAGCTGCTCTGACTGAGACCAGATTATAATAGACTATTTAACAATTTCTCCGAACATGATGTTGTTTATATCTATAGGCAGTTTATCTCTTTCTATCAAATGAGTCATTAACTTGTTTGTTACTCCCAGAAGTATAAACAATATAGTCTGTTTTGAAAAGGTTGAATATTCAAAGAAAGAGCTTCACTTCAGGCCTCAATAATAAATATACCAATTAATATAGATTCATTCTAAAACGTATAAAATTATTTCAATTAGTACATATATTAATAGAACATAATGAATGCATATACAAAATACATACATACACATACAAATCAACTATGTAGTTCATTATTCTATAAATTATCCCAGCTACATTGTAACATTACAATCGAATTATAATTTAGAAAATTACTTACCAAAGGGATTAAATTTACTTTTCTTACTATTTTATTGTCGTTAAGTAGGTAAATAACAGAAACTTATAACAAACGAACCATCAGTAAATAGGTTTGAACAAAATGTTTATTAGTGAAACTCCGACTCTTATCGCCCGTTCCGTTAACATAAACTCGTTGGTAAATGTAATTTGATCACTATTCGATATTATAGTTTTGGGCTCAAATGGTAATTTGAAAGGATTTTGTGAAACATTTATGAATTTCCATTGTTACAATTCTATTATTATTATTGCGATAACTAAAATTATTAAGTAACGCTCCGGTTTGTTGAGTTAGTCAATATTATTAGTATTCTATTGCTATTATTTTTCATCTAAATAAATAAGAAAATTTTTCGAAAGCATGATGCTATAGGATGGACGTTTTCTATCTTGACACCTAAAGATTCTAATGATCTTTAAATAACTCTTTTTCATTAATAAACACTCTAATAAGATCCAACCTATTTAAAGACTAGACAAGATATACTCTGGTACCTTTGTCCCATTTTCATCAAGCAGCGTAGAAATAAAACCGTTTAAAAATATATTGACGAAATGTTAGGGAGTCGAACGCTATGTTTACCACAACTGCAAAAGTCAAATAATATTTTTTACTTTCTTCTTATATTATAGTCGTAAATACATTGATTCGTATTTAATTTATTTATATTACAATAAAAATACTCGTAGAAATAATTTAAAACATAGTTACCACTGAATAGGACAGACTCGAATTCAGTTGACTTACCTGAAATGTAAAAAATGTTTAATTAACTTTATGTTTACTATTATAAATGTATTAATATTTTAAAGTATCTAATATAGACCCTTAGCATTCAGATCTTTAATCAAAAATAGTTAGTTATATAATTATTTATAAATTTTTATAGTATAATAATATTATCGAAAATAATTGCATAACATACGTTATAAATAGCCTTTACCCCTATATACTTCTTAAGTTGTTACATGTCCACTTCACAGGAACCTATAAATATATTTCAAAGAGGAAACAGTTCAACTTTCTCTACCTACTAAACCCATTAACTCTTATTTAAGCTGCATTAAAAGTGATGAGCATAGAGCGGTACAGACAATGAAGATTGTAAAATCATCAGAAAAAGAAAATAGAAAAAAGAGTATAAATGATTTTAGAAATAAAAAAAAAATTTAATACTAAGTATCTTTGTTATCACAAAATATTTTTTTTTAAATATTATTCATTACGAATATTCGCAATATTGAGAGACAGAAAGATAAGCAAAAAAGGGTCGAAACTATCACATAATGAATTATTTTTACCTCTTAGATACAAGGCATAAATTTAACAACTCATACTTTTAAAAGGATATATGCAATTTATTCATTTTAACTAATTTAATGTGATGTAATCTAGACCTCTAGACAGCTAGACAAGTAACGAACGTATCTATTAATGATGATATTATTATTACTAGCAAGTCTTGTCTTATTTCTTATTCTTTTTTATGCAAACGCTATTTGAAATGATTCTATTGATATTTTCTTTTGCCACTTGTCTAGGGAAGCAAATTAACTAAAATCACAAATCGCTCCACTCGTGACTTTGTCACTAGGCTACTCTAAAGGCCGGTGCAGCGGGGCGTAAGGACCGAACGGACCCACGACCTGCGTGTTCCTGACAGCCCATGGAAACAAATCGCTACTAATACATACAGCTAATATATCCCTTTGTTTTTATCCAACTATGAACAATATAAAATATGTGATGGCCTGTTGGTGTTGTGTAGAAATTCATGGGATTATTATGTAACAAATAGGTAAGTTATTTGTAATGAAAGTGTACATTTATCAAAAGCTTATTAAATTGTAAAATTGGGGTCCAAATTTGTGGTGTCATTCCTGTAAATCTATTTCTTAACCTAATATTTAAATTGTATAATTTCGCGAAATTACTATTTAATAATCATCTTAAACTAAACTTATAATAATTTTGACGTAAATTGAAGTTCAGAAAAATGGCACCTCAGAATCGATCCCACTGTATATTTCACTTATACACAAATTAATAGTTTCAAAAATAAACTGAAATATGTGCGTACTTCATTTATTATTTTGTAACAAATAATATTAATGTAGTAACTTGTAATTAAAATGTAAATATAATGAGAACATTAATAAACTGTAACTTTATAGTATATAAACCATAATGATATATAAAAATAGATATCTACATAACATTACAGCGAATGTAGCATGTAAGTTGGTATAATTATTTGTAAATTTTAATAATATTTTTAATTAGAAGGTAATGTTTAATAAATTATTTTTTTTTATTGTAACTTTTTACTTTGTTAAATATAAAACAACCAAATAAAATATGTTTGCGTACGGCCACGTACGGGCAAACGCAGTGTAGTACAACCTCCACGAGGTGGAGTGACGACCTCAAATGCATTGGAGGGAGTCAGTGGATGCATCTGGCTTGGGACCAGTCCTTATGGCAGTCTATGAGGAGGATGTTCAGCAGTGGACAGGTAATGACCGAGATGATGACGATGATGAAATACGAATAATAAATATTATACATTTCTATAATAATGATTATATATTTCAATATGGTAATATAATTTAACATAATGAGTTTCAAAGTTGTTCAGTACAATTGTGCAAAATTTGTTTATATTACATATTATCACGTTTCGCAGTAAGTTTTTTAGTATCGAAAGTATGACAAAGTTATTATATTATTCCACAATTCCATTGGCCGCAACGTACTTGACAAATTAGATTTTTGCAGGCTATTGCTGGCTAAGACGAAATTACTACTGACTTTGACTCAAGTGCAGGCTTTTAAACGCGAATTAGAGGCTGCGTCACTCAAACGTTAATGGCGTATTATGACAGAGTGGATGTCACTTATAAAAATTATGTAGCCATATTGAGTGTTTCAAGTAAACCTTAGTAATAAAAGACCTACTTAATAATAAAGAATTACACCTGAACACCAGCTTGAGTATTCTTATGCACTACTTCCTATTAAGTTTATTTTTATTTTATTTGATATTTGGTCTCAGAGAATTGTAACACGAGAAATTAATATTTGCTTTATGTGGCACGATTCCGTACACAGCGCAAAATCTTTACTCATATCATAAACTGAAAGTGAGTTTGTTTGTTTGTTACATTACAGTGCCTTAACGGCTTAACAAATTATTATGAAATTTGATATACACATATTATATGGGATGGAGAAAGATATAGACTACTTTTTACTCCGGTTGCGAAGTTGCGGATAAACGCTAGTATGTAATATAACCTCGACTATGATACCACTAGTTTTTTTAGACCAGTCTGGTTTTTAATAAGAATTCGTAAATAGTCAGAAGTTATTACCAAGTCGGATTGCTTATTATATGCTTATTACAATATAATATAATATCTTTAAGGTTATTTTTTTAATAAAAATAAAATTAATAATATAAATAGTTTATAAAGTAGATATTTAATAATTAAAGAGATATCCTCCTATATTCTGTTTGCTGTTTCTGACATGTATTTGCCATTTTTTAATGATTTTTATAACGTTGTAGACTATAATATTTGAGACGGAAAAAAATATATAATTTTGTAAATATTTCATTTTAATTCATATACAAATACCTAAGATAGGCATTACGTATGATTATTAAAATGGGAGTATTTGTGTTCAGGCATAATATTGTATAGGCCGGCAATTATTTGTTTTTCAGAATCCGCTTATCAAACAAACGCTTTATTGCACGTATACCTACGTATTGTTTCGTGTGTGGTGATATTAACAATGTAGGGCCCACGCCGTAGCAACATAATCGCTCCGGCCGCCATCTGTCGGAAGTTTTACAATGTTTATGAGCTCCATCGGGAAACGTACATAAATTTCGACGATTGGACGTCCACAGACGATAACACGATACAATGGTTTAACCCTATTAAGCCGGATAATTGTTTATAAGTTGCTTGTATAGTCTAATATATTTGAATCGATGGTATTTTGTATTCCAGTCGGTAAGGGTCTCCTTAACCACTCCCCTGGGTTTAACCGTAAAATTACATATTATAACCGTCCATTTGCATATATATGTAATATACTTAGATAATATGAATACATAAACAAACAAGTATCATTGTCTCATTTCTTATGTTTATGTTGGATTCTATGATTTGTAGTAGTATATTTACACTATTATTTTACTCACAAATAGATACCTCTTCTTTTTATTATTTATGATTTCAACAATTTAGGTAGTTACTATTCCATATTGTGATTATAGTAAGAAACGCAATCACATCACTATATGTTTCTCAATTCAATAGCCATGGTTCTAAAAGACCCGACTGAGAATCGAATCCATGACCTCATTTTTATAACATATATAAACAACAACTATGCCACAATAATCATCATCTGATTTTATATACTATAAATGTACATTTTTAATAGATGGTCACAAAATTTACACCTAATTTACTTTAGAAGCTAAAAGCCAGTTACTGACAGAAAGACATTGATAGTATGATAATAAGATTAAATTAAATAAAAAGCGTATCAATTGTTAGCTAATGTTACCGATTTAAGGCGAGTAAACATTTAGCGGTTCTCACAAAATCATATTACGACACTTGGATCCTTTAAAACTATACAAAGTCTCATAGAATTGATCCAAAAAGTGTTTGGTTATGTAGATTTTCTTTTCAAATCTTTAAAATTTTGTGCACACCAAAACTTTATTAAGGAATTAAACTATGAACCGCAACTGAGCGTTAAAGTTAAGCAATAATATGCAATGGTATCAAAGTTTGCGGACATTTACAACACAAAAAAGTGTCTCAAAATCATTTTGAATACAGTATTAATCCTCAAACTGAATCCCAGGCATCGTTTCTTCCATACTTTGTGGGATTTCCGAAAGAAAGCTGCTTCAAGAAAGTTCTATCCAAACTCCTGTGTAATCTTACTTATAAAAATAAACTTTTGCATTAACTGATTTCGGATCAGGGGTGAACAAGTTTCACAAGGTAGGCCAACCCACCCAGTCTCTTCGAGGAAGTTACGGAGTCAATCAACTAGAAAATAGATACAAATAAATACACGCTTAGCTAGTTTTGACTTGATAAGTGTAAGTACACCCTGGGGCTCAAATTTATGGGAGAGATTGACAGATAATGGAAAAGTTGAAGACAAAACATACTTCCTTTAACTTCGTTTAGCTAGTTGAACTGTGTTTTGTGTTATAATATATTTTTTGCCCGGAGATTCTTAGAACACCATTCCCATCAAAGAGCTCCCAGGAACTTGGGAATTTGACAATTATGGACTATTTCTCTTATTATCAATTGCAAGGGATTATTATTTAATGGTTTCGAGGTGCTTTATTTAATATAGGGAATTATTATTTATTATTATACTGCCATTAACTTGTCGTTATAACTTTTTGTCTCTTGTGTATCTGGAAGGACCATGACCCTTAGATAGATAGATACTTTTTATTGTTTCCTCGAAAAGATTACATTAATCAAGTTTTTTTTATAATTAAAAAAATTACAAGAAAATATTACAATAACAAAACAATGCACGACCTTATCGCTAAGAGCAATCTCTTCCAGGCAACCGTTAGCTATAGTCGTAAGAACTTCACGCGCACAGGTGACGTTGATAATTGGGTTGGATAAGACTTTATTTTGCGTTCTCTCTTTAGTTTTTTATTTTTTTAATAATATATTTATTATGCAATTCTAATATTTTCATAACCAGTAGGTACTTACGGTAAGTAATTCCATTCATTATCACCACCATCATCATATCAGCCATTATCTGTCCACTGCTGAATATAGGTCTCCTCTATAGATTAACATAAGAAATGGTCTCAAGCTACCTGCATCCACTGCACACTGCACATCTCTGCAATGCATTTGAGATCATCACTCTAGCTGGTCTTATACAGCGTTTGGCCGTACGAGATCGCCACACAAAAATCTTTCTTTTCCTTTTGGTTATTAGTAACCATGTGACCAGCCTATTGTCACTTCAGCTTAAGTACTTATGTTATGAATTAATAATTTATAGTAGGACTAATTACAGAAATAGTTTATTCTACGAGTACATTCGCTTTATATTAAATTATTCTGGAGAAAGATCAATAGAGACATTCGTAATTATATGTCCCAATACGAAATATTGGCTTCAGTACCAAATAGTTCTTCTTTTTAATCTTATTATAATGTATGTTTATTAAAATAAATATTTCGTAATAAAGTAGTGCAAAAGCTAGTCCGTAAAAAAAGTCTCGCTGTAAAAGTAAGGAAGGGCATTCTACATTGTTTTATGCATATAGATAAAAGAGCAATAAAACAGATGTACAATGCAAATGTGAAAGAACGCATTGCACACAAGTAGGCGATGTTGGTTTAAGAGAGGAATCTAGACTTTTTGATTTAAAAAATTGGCTGAAGCAAGATATGTTTAGAAGGCCATAGGTGTCTATTTCTCTCTATTTACCTCATGAGAGACTTGAAGAGAAAATAAATATTACATGAATAATGTATTTTCACCACCAAGAAAAGATTTCAAATAAGAAAGTCCTTTATTCCGATAGGCTTCTTTGAAAGTACTTTCAAATCTTCATATCATATTTCTATCACGGATTTTGATTTGAAAGATTAACTTCGAAAAGTCGTTACCTCATAGAGTATGTCGTTTTAATATCTTTAAGATGTTGAAGCACAAAATTTTCTTAATTTTCCATTACTAGCCAGAATTGATACTTTGAATTAGAAATTTGATTATATTAGTAATTTTAATTAAAAAAGTTGTTATTACGAATATATTGTATTCGTAAAATTCTACTAATGCTAGTAATACTACTACATATATAATTATGTTAAGTACTTTTATTAGATGACTGAATGGATTTAAATGTAGTAAATAGATAGACTATACACTAGATTAATACTTAAACTAATATTATTTTCAAATTATAACACGCCTAAAGATGATAAAAAATAATTTACATACTAGAAATCATAAAAAAGAATCTAGAAATTTTTGATAAGATTTGTCGTTAATTAATACAATTAACTATTTATAACGCAGGAAATAAAATAACGTTAACATATGTTCAAGAGATTATTTATTGAAATATGCACAATAGTATAATAATTACATAATTACGTTATAATAAAAAAAAAAATCAAAACTATTTTAGATACAATTTGTGTAAAATAATTTCCTAGAGAAATTCAAATAATGATGCGAATAACATTACAGATATATACCACAAAATACTTAGTAACTTACTCTACCTTTAAGTACGTTGTGGTTCTATATAAACAAGCCTCGATTTTCGAACTCCAATTCCATTTTCCTTTTTCGTAGATACGTGTCGTACTTATGCGGATCTAAGTGTAATTAAGGTGCAAAGATACCACGAAGTCTGCCTACTAGAGAGGCTCAAGGGCCCTCTATTGGTCGACTGTGTACTCAAAAACGCTGAGTGTTGCGTAGGCCGTATTCCTCCATACCGTATGATCAAAAGATTCAAAGCCAACTTAATTGGGCTAAAGTTTTTTTTTCGGAGTTTATTCATTCGCTACATTTTAATAATTTTTTGGTGTTTAAATACATATAATTTGTTAATCCTCATTGTGATGATCAGGGAATATGCTAATATATAAAAAATAGAAATACTCTTTAGATAAAACACGGTCATTTATGTACATAATATAATTTATATTATAAAAATATGAATTCGATACACAAATGTAATAATATTAGGAGATTGCGAAGTAATATTTTGTCCACTGGAGCAATGATCCGTAAATATATTTGAGTATATAACAGAAGATATTTAAGAAAAAATGACATGAGGGACTTTAATAAGAGCAATACGAGCTAAAACAATATTTTATTATATAACAATAGTATGTCTTTCTAAATGTTTGTTGCAGAATCACGTAAAAAACTATTATACCAAATTGAATCTAGAATTCGCAGTTATATTTCTGAGGGTCTTATTGAAAACCCAATATATATTTTATATTGATACGCCATCTAAAAGTGGAATATTTAATTAGTTTTCTTACGCTTGAAGTCCACACGTATGAAGTAGCGGGCAAAAAACTAGTATATAATATAAATGACTAGTATCTACGGAATACATCGCGTTCCTAAATAAACTATTGGATGAAACAGACAGAAACATCGAACCCAATCTTATTACGATGCTCTAACTTATATTCCACATTACATTAATTTCTCCGGAGACGTCTCGCAAACTAAGCAATAGCAGCTGCCCTCACGGTCGCATGTTTATTGAGAAATTGCCTAATCTCGAAGAGCTACAAAACAAAACCACAAGACATCGGAAATGTTGAACTAAAGTATTTCTTCTCTCCAAGGATGCTAGTGGTGGTACCCTTGTCTGCGCTAACCGATCACACCCTTAAGGCTCCCGAATTACTGTCCGGGCTGATTATCCCCCGTTCCCCGCACACACCCGCGCTCATCGTCCTCCCCCCGGCCTACTGCCTCAGCCGTCTTTAGCCCTACGTCAACTATTATTTGTGTTTCCTACTTATAATTTGTGCTTGGAAAAGTTCAACAAACACCAGTCATTTTATTAAATATAAGAAAACTTTGTCTGAACTTTTGTAGTGCGCTCTGGGATCGTTTATTATTCCATTAGTTCCTTACTTGAGTTGAATGAAATAAGACGTCTGTAATTGCCCGATTAAATCTGTTATTCAATTACGATGAACAACTTAATAATATCCGTTTCACTATAAGAAATCTCATTTAAATAACTCGTAAAACCTGTTTTAATGAATTGCCACTGACTTTAATAAGTAATAAATATTTATGTAGGTGTGTGTACGCGTTCCACGGAGAAAATAAATTTCAATTTATCGCCTGCTCTGCTTATTCTCATTAGAGTAAAAGATGAGAGAAACATTTTATCAGAAAACATCTCCAAATATTTCTATCGTAAATATCCTCTTCCCGAGACATAAAGGTACACACAAAAAGGCAAGAGATTTTAATACTCTTATATTCTTGATTTTTTTTTCTTGAAAATGAAAAAATGTGTTCATTGGCGCGAAACGAAATCATCGTCCCAAATACATCTCAACAACAAAGGCTTGGCTGGTACGTGTTTTACATATTTTTCTTTAAACACAACGTAATATTTACTTGCTAACATATATCGTCTTAAGGGGATGAATTATAGGGTTGCAAATGTGTGGTGGGCGTACGAGGGACGTGAAGATACAACACAATGGTAATGCAAATGATAATTTGACGTGGAAAACAAACAAACCTTAAAATCACTTACACAATACACTCAAGGAATGGAAATATACACATCGTTATTTTATATACGATGTAGTATAATTCAAGCTTGAATATTTTTTTATTGGCATATCATGTAACTAAATACATAACCTTAATAGGTATATGAAGAAATTGAACTCATAAGATAATATTGTATTTATTGTATTGTATTGAATATATATATTTATAATGGAAACATTGTAAATTCAGTGCCTATTCTATTTTAAAGCTCCTCAGTTTAACTGCATTTGTTTGTGAAATATTGCCTTACATCAATTTTTTCACCATTTCCGTATCAATTTCGATGATGATCGTGATTATTATAAATAGAGAGTATGTCATTAACAGTCATATCAGTCCCATACTAAGTTTGTCATGGTTACAATTATTTATCAGTCGGACAAAATTTAAAATTCTATATTTTGAAAATCATAATACATCTTATAGTGCAAAACATATAAAAATGTACTTAGAAATATAAC
The DNA here is from genome assembly GCF_026898425.1 of Galleria mellonella. NCBI lineage: Eukaryota > Metazoa > Arthropoda > Insecta > Lepidoptera > Pyralidae > Galleria > Galleria mellonella. Next base: position 2,619,316 of record NW_026442042.1, on the reverse strand, counting down.
TATCTACTTATTAGATATATTTCGTATTATTGTGTTGTCTGTGTTTTGTCATGTGTAGATGTTTGACTTTTTTGTATTTTTATTTCTAAATTAAAATGCAAACAATATCCATCATCAAAATATGTATTCAATATTTATTGACATATTGCACAATAATCTAGTCTCCAAAGTCGATATACGGAGCATGTCGGAACATCGGAAGATGGATCGTTGCTGTAATCAGTTAATGCATTATGCGGTTTATGTTCACTACGGCGGTGCATATAAATATTTACACGAGTTAAATGGCAACACCTTTTATCTTATTAGCTTGATGGTTTTGGCTTAATAGCTAAATTGTCTTAGTGTACCTAATGTTGTGAATAGATTATGTTACTTTTATGTACGGAATCCATGCTGGTATATACATACTTACGCCTACCAAAAAAAAATAGTGTGTCTAAACAAATGTAAGTAAATTTATATACAATATTAATTCTGGATATGGTTATTATTAGCCGTTAACTGTCCATTACTGGATGTAGACCTCACCCATAAGAGATGTATATGGCAATAGTTGCCATGCTTGACAGACGGGTTGGTAACCGCAGATAGGCATTGGTAATGTTTTAAGAGCGAAGCGACATCCACGGATCAGAAAAGGGTGGCCTATTCTATGCCAAGACCACACGGCCACTGGATATTTTAAAAATAGTAAATTGTTAATATTTATATAAAAATGAGTTTATGGTAGACAATTATACCTAGTAGATATTTAATGTTGTACTATATTAAGTGGAAAAGACGACTTAAGTACCTTAAATATGACGTAATATAAAATAGAAAAACAAACAAATAAATAAAATTACTATTCATGATTGTTCCCAAAGTCTTAAGACTGCGTGGGCGAAGCATCAACAACGCATCGTCCAAAAGTAAGGTGCACATTTAAAAGATAGATGGCGTCATTCGGATAATTCTGTTATCAGCAGCGAGAGGGCGCCCCTGTGCTCGTATACTTAGACGGCCGTTTCCTGCGACGTTAAGTCCTTATAAAGGTAACTGTTCCACTGAAAAAGTCCTATTTTACTGATAAAGTATCCTTTTAACCACCTAAGTGAAAAACCTAAAGGATTTCTTGTTTGTCCTGTAACATACGTACATGTATAGTAATTGTTATATTAGAGTAGCAAGAAATTAGTTTTACCTTTTGATTTTTCTATTACAAATAAATAAGACAACAGTGACAAAACAAATAATCTCGATTACATCAGTACGCATACTCAGCAGATTACTAAGTGTAGCTATCTCAGGAGACAGAATATCGCATAAGCATAGAAACAGAATTACTTCTTCCAAAGTTTAGATTTATTGGCTATTGCGTAACTTTGCTCGGTAGCTTTTAGTTGTTCTTAATACTAAATCATATCTATATGATTACAAATTGCTGACGGATAAAAACAAGGTAAACTAGGGTGGGAGGGATGATTAATACACATTAATAATCAATAAAAGTGCGTGAACAAAATAACAGCAATAAAAATGTTCAAATTCCACGGTGAGCAATCACAATACGAATTAAGATCGGAGCTCACATTTCAGCTGGAAATGACACATTCGTTACCGACAATGGGGACCGTTTTGTCGGTTCAATTCCTCCATTCATTCTGCCATGTAAAAAGTAATTTGAAGTGCTGAGACGCATGAGTGCTTACTTAGGTATCTATATTTGAAGGAACCCAGTCCGCGATGCGTTAAATCAGACTTAGAATGAGTGAGGCTGACTTCCGCGCATGTGTGCGCGCTCATACGCACCGTCTCACTCGCATTTTCGTGTATTGCTCGTGAGAACACTCAAGATTTATAAACTCACAACTAACAAGATCCTCGTATATTATTAAAATAAAATTGTTTACATGATGAATTTTCTGTCAACATATCATTATGGATAAATTTAAAACTAATGCTGAAATTAAATGAGGTAACTTTTCAAAATAAAGTAAGATTACTTAAATTTATATTCACAAATAATATAGTTTAAATAAAAAGCATCCAAGACTTTATTTTATTCAAAATAGACAAAATAAAATTAGAATCTATTTTTAAACTTTCATTAATGTTTCAATTAATTAAACAGAACATATTATTTACATACCAGAACGTATTAATTAATTCATAATAGAAACATTTTGACTAAAATGTTTTATATGATTAATTAATCTAATGCAATCGATCACTTAGCAATATTTGTTTATCGATGACAACGAATAGCTTCCAGCAATAAATATGAGAAGATATATTTTTGAGGGAGGCGTCGATTTGGCGTGGAGCTTTGTGACCCACCTATTGAAGGGGCAAGGTGGAGCTCTTCGAGTGGCTAGTAACAATGACGACGCAGATAAAGGGGGTCGATAACGTGAAATAGCAACGTGAAAACGTGGCGAGAAAATAGCATTATTAACCTCACGGGTATAATACGCGCGCCTGTGCGCCAGATATGGTAATGATTATGTAAATCCCTTCTCACAGGTACATCTTGGGAACGTTATATACTTATTAAAACCAAGATTGCGAGACTGAGGGGATTGTCTCTCACAAAAACTTTCTCCAACCTTCGAAGTGTTCCAAGTGTTTATTAGGCGTTCAAATTTTATGACGTTAGCAATTCGAAATCTCAGGTTCCTGCAATCGGACCATCGACATTGCAGTCTTACTTGGCGACTCTCTTTTCAATTTTCTTAGTTTCCCGCTCGAAGCTGGAAAGCATTGTATGGCTAGATTCTTATCTTTCTCAAAAGCTATTTAGCTAAATGGAATTTACAAAGCCCGCACTGCAGTTCGACGAAGTACATTGTAATATTTAAAATCTCGAAATTTGAGTCTAAAACCGAGGCATTGTATTTATGTGTTTAATATTTTATAAGATTATTTTTAAATTTTTCCCGACTGTAACTATTTAATATCATGCCTTCTCTGTAAACTTGTCTCACCATTCGTAGTATATCAATATTAGATTCAAAAGTATTTTTCAATCATCGCAGAATGGCATACAAACTGAAGACTGACCTGATGGAAAAAATGGATATTATGAATATTACAAAATACACTATGATGTCGCATGCGTTGCTAATCCTAAGAAATACGGTGCTATGTCTCTGCACCCTATAATATCAATTTACTCTACTTCTCAGTAGAAATACAAGTGAGACAATGATGCTTAATACTTCCTCTGATAATATATTCTTAAGATTTAAGTGGGTATTGTATATAATGTACAATGTTATACAATATTCGGTAGCAGCTGATAAATATCCTCTAACAATTATACAGAAGCGCTGTTGAAAATGTTTAACTTAAAGCATCTAATTGAGCCCCGTTAATCAAGAGCACAAAGTTTTCACAAGTGCTTAAATTATTTACCTCAAACATAAAACATCGACATTCAAAGCGTTTCTTGAATATTTTCGCTTACACAGACGTCGAGCAGACACAAAGTGAATTTATACGAATAGAAAATATTGAAAGCGAGCTGAGAGTATCAAAAATACTGACGCTGAATCTTGTTAATGAACTTAATGAGTGAAGAAACTGGGAGTTGTGTTGCGATGGAACTCCGAGAAAGCATCTTGCAAGTTTCAATTCCAGAATTACAACAGTGGGAGTGCATTCGCGTAGTTACGCGGGAACAGAATGAAATGTATCATAAAATAAATACGACTCGATTTATGTCTCATATTTCAACATCAGCTGTTAGTATTGAGCAGAGCTTAATATGATATAGTTATGTTTATTTGTGGAATTAACTGACTTCCAAAGTATTGTGCAACGTAAGTATATATACAAATGTATTATACTCTTAAATATCATTTTGATTAATTATTATTAAAATTCTCAATAGTAATATTAATGTTCTATGACTTATCCTTAGTTTTTCCCCATATATAATAAATATATATTATATTACTATAATGCCTATGGTCTGTTGTTACCGCGTTGGATCCCAGATGTCTTGGTGATTATTTTTTTAATTGATGATCATGGAATGGTAACCCCACCTGGAAGACGACCTGATAAGGTATATTGCTAGTAAGGAGGCAGAATTTTATATTGAGTCTAGCAATTACATCCGCGTGACTGGGATATATATATTAACCAGTATAAAAAGTAGCTTACGTCTTTCTCCATCTCCTATAGTACGTATATTCTAAATTTCATAGTAATTGGTTAAGCCTTTAAAAGGTAGCTAAAACTTCAAACTAAAATCACTTTCATGTTTTATTAGTAAGGATTAATAAGGATTTGTTTTCCTTACACTTACATTATTGTATTTTTTTAATAACTTTCTGGAAATAGGAAGAAATGGTGATACATTATTTGACATTTTTATCCTGCCACAAGACTCAAAAACTATATATATTTGTATGATTATTTAAAATTATAGAATGCAAAAACAATGTCTCAAAATAGATATCAAAAATAGTATGTAAAATGGACTCAAAATTATGAATATCACGTTTTATGCTATAGTTAAAACATTTTGGATATCAACATTTATTAGTTTTAATGGCTAATATTTACCTGAGTATCTAATAGATTTTCGCGGAAAGGGCTGTATTAAAATTCAATGTTAATAACAGCAAGGCTTAAACATAAGGCTTCATGAATAAAAATCCGATATTTTGTAACGATAAAAAAAATACATGGAAATTTAGGCGATATCCCACTAAGCCGCTGGATAAAAAATAATAAAGGGGAGTAGAAAAACTCAAACATGACATTGGAGTGATAGCTGAATTGGTGTGCGTTGTGCCTTTATAGCACATAATAGTACTATCGATATACTTCATTATATTAAACTAGCTGCTCACTCCGGCTTCGTACGGGAATAATAATTGATAAAATGAGACCAAATCATCATTACCACGCATTCATTTAATTTTTACATTGAGGTTTTTAACCAATATTACTCAGTGATTTTCTTCAAACACATTCTTTTATACAAATTTTGTCCCGACAATTACAAACACACAAAAATGAATTAGGCAAATATTGCAGTGCAGCTATTTTTTAGTAATGCACTTGCATATTCAATTGAAAAAAAATCCGGATATGAATACAAATATTTTTTATTGGGTGAATTACTAGTCATACTTTCATTTCTATAATCGATATCATCTGACAATCATCGGAAATTAAACAGAATGAAAGAAATATTCATAATAGCATAAACTTTTTCAATTTACAAATCCTAAAACTTGCCACTTACTTCGTTACTTTCAGTAACAAGAACTTAAAATTGGCAATTTTTAAGTGCTTCTTACGTGCATTTTCCACTTTGATTTGCATCTAAATATATAACAATTTTGAAATAGTCATTTTCAGTTAAAATTAATAGTTATAAGCAATTGGACTATCAGATTTCTGTTAATTCTCTCCTTTTGATTAGAAAATATCAGTTCAAATATAAGTTTGATCTAAATGAAAATTTAATAAACACTAAGTGTATTGACATCGCAGATTTATAACAATAAGAAATAATGGTATATATTTAAATTAAAAGATACCCTCTTGAATGTCGAACAATGTTTTCATTTCATACGCAGAAAAATAACAAAAATAAATAAAAAGAGACAGAACAAAATTGACACTAGATATAATAAAGAGATTGGAAAATAATTTCGGCAAAAAGCAAGTCTCAAAAACTCACGTCAGACACTCAGTAAAATGAAATACGTAGCCGGCACCGGCCTTCGGCAAACGGTTTAATATCGAAATGTGATCACTTAGCGCAATCTCTTACAAAAGAAAAAAAAACACAGGAAAAGTCCGAATGTACTTAGCTTTTACCAGAAACCGAAATATGTTTCAATTTTCAGAAAAAAAAGGGAATAGGATTGATGATTTTTTTAATACACATTCGTTGATTTAAATAAATAAAAAAAAGTGAATTCGTTAGTTCTATCAATTCTTCAAAAAATATTTTTTTGCCAATTTGTTTATATGTAGATACTTTCTACATAGAATAACAATGATGCCAAATATAGAAAAACAACCAGAGTTCTGTAATAGAAGTCACGAATGAAAGCTCTTCAGCCGTTACTTACTCAAATGAAATGCGTGCTTGTCCGACATTTTGGTTCCTTGATGCCACGAATTCTTACGTTCAAACCAATGTTTACTTCTGAATTATATATATTTAGTCCCATTTGATTCATATACATTGATTGGCCTGTTTAAATTGTAATTCATAAAATTAATGGTCTTTTATTAATAAATAATATAAAGACTGAAAGGAAACAAATAAGACAAGTATTTATAATTTACATTTACATCGCAGAGTTTCGTTACGGTAATTTAATAATTCAGAATGTTGAAACGGCCATTGAATTCTTCATCGTTGCAAAAGCACCCAAGAGGAAAATATTTACGCTTTTTCGAAATGCAGAAATCAAGTAACAAGGAATCGGTTTTAGCGAAGAGAAGCGTTAGGACCGACTGTTGAATAAAACGGGAGAGTGCGCAGTAATAATACTTACCTTTCTGAAGTATGAGTAGGAAATTCGAGCGTGCTGCATTGCTGTAGCATCATTGGGAGTAGCCAGTAATTACTCGGTTCGTGTTCTTTGGAATATTTTTATTGAAATTTCTACATTGATTGTTACGGAAGGAGTATTATATATTCGTGAATCCCATTTTAAATGTAGATATCTAGTTTAATATGTTTCTCCTTCGTAAATTGTATCTAAAATTTTTGATATTAAGTGAAATTAAATGAGAAATAATTACCTTTATTTGAAAAATTTCTGTGTTGTGTTTTGGTTTGAAGGGTGAGATATGACAGTGAATTTACAGGTTACAAAGACATAACGCCTTACTCCTCAAGAATGGCAATGCATGGAGGTTATCATGGGCGAAACACTATACTTTGTTATGTCCATAGGTGACGTCAGTCTATAGGTGACGATTACCGTTTTGTACAAGTCGTTTGCTTGGGTACCTCTGTCTTATTCTACCGTGAAGCGTTGTTTACATGGCTGTGATTCAATTTGAAGGGTGGGATATGGCAGCAAATTTACACGGTACAGAGGAATAACACCTGAGTCCTCAGGAATGACAACGCCTGGGAGGGGCGAAACAGTATACTCTGTTATATCCATGGTTGTCATGTTTATAGGCAACGATTACCACCTTCCATCACGTGGGCCGACAGCTTGTTTGCTATTCTAAGTTGCATACAAAAAATTACTATTTTTTATTCGATTGTTAAATTCATTTTCATATCCGAAAAATAATAAAAATAGGACAGTAAAAAATAACAAAATAAAGTACGTTTTGTCGACCTATTTAAATTATACTTTTTGAAATGCTATTTTTTGAAGAAAAAGATTTCTTATATTAAACATGTTAATAATAATAATTTTAGAGGCTATATAAACTCCACTAAATAGCCTGAGATGGTTTTCAGAAACCAGTCAAATAGCCTATCGTATATACTGAAATAAAAAATATTTTTATTTCTATTATAATATATATTTATAACATATATTGTAAAAAATGAATTTATTATAATTATGTTTGACATTCTGTAAAACTACAAACAAAAAATATTAGAGACAAACAATATTAATCTATACTCAATTTGACCACAGTCTTTAACAAAAAACAAAACAGTATGTATGCGTGTATATGCCAAATACATGGTAGTGTGTGTAATGTTTTTGTTTTATTGATTTAATATATTTTTATGCATAATTAAAAAAAAATATTAACATTCTGCTCCTCTTCTCTATATAAACTATAAGTGTGTGAAATTTCATATTCCTCCATCCACGCAATTTTCGTAAAAAGGGCTAAAAAGTTTTTGTTTCACGTATTATTAATACGTGGATATTTTATAATTTTTAAGTTTACAATTATTTGTAATAAAAATAATTTTATTTATTACATATTGTACTGCTATTTAATTTTATTTCTGATTAAAATCAGAAACAACAATTCTACGTATTTCGAAAAGAGGATTATGTGCGTTTTGCAATGCAGTCCCTAAACTAATCACAGGCAACTCCCGGCAGCCATTTGCGTGGCCGGCGCTTTTGATCGTCCACTATACGTAGAAATTGTTGCTTAGATCTTTAGTATATTATATAGGTAATATTATTTATTCATTTACCGAATCCCCTAGTTATTCTATTCAAGCTCTTCGTATTATTTATATAAAACAATATCATTATACATAATTAACATATATTAAATGCGAGCAAAGCAAGTGGTGATTTTATTCTGCACTTATCTCAATTAAGAAGACATATTATATTGCTACATTACTTATAGTAATATACTACAGTATTTATAAAATCCTTATTTGACTTATCCTGTAACTCTTGATCGATACCTTTCTGACAAGAGTAATAACAGCTGCAACTCATCAGCACTAAGTAAATAGGTCCAAGAGCGGATAATAATATATGATTTTTATCCTCCTCGGGTTCCCTGTAGCGGTTCTAATATCCTTATTTATTTCACTTGATTGTTGGCTCACTAATTGAGCTTGTGTACTGTGATTTTCCACTGTGCCGTTTCTTATTGTAATTACTTGCAATATTTATGCGCAGTTCTCGGTATTATTATGGCGGTCTTGTTTATTAAATCCGTTCTCCGTTTGTCTTCCAATAAAGAATTAAATCTATTGTAGTTAAACTGATAATAACTTTGTTATGAATATATCTATCTATCTACGCGCTGCGCATAGGTTTCTCACCATATGAAAAGAACTTTAGCCTATTAATACCACATACTGGTTAGGCGGTTTGAGATACGGTTTTATTCCTATATTTCTTTTTTGGTCACTATAAGCTCTCTTTTTCTTTAATTAGCCTCTTATAACCTTCAAGTTCTTATTTTGTCAATACTTATAAAAATATATCACCATTTGCGTTGTTCATAAAATATAAGTAAAGTATATTTTTAATGTAGTAAGTAGTTTTAATGGTGAGTAACAAAATGGATTGGATTATTCAACTAATGCGCAGACCAATTCAGACGTACATAAATGGTTTAAATATATTCCGAATTTCAATCACAAATTTGGTATTGGCCCGCGGAGAGGAGGACGAGGCATGTTCGATGTAACTACTCAAATGCAAATAGAACTAACTGATTGGCTCTCCCCTAGGTAGGCATAAATGTGAGTATTCTCACTCTGTCACCTGTCTTTTCACGCCGTGCCATGTTATGTAGACAATAAAGTAGTCACAGCAGTTGTGAAATGTTTATTATCAAGAACACATTTTAGGTACCTGTCACAAACATCAGATTCACAAAAAAAAAGGACGTTGAGTTCAATCACAACAAAATACTGATGAAGGACGAGATGTTTCTAAATATTTAAATTTAGAATAAAGAATCATGTGTACTACTATTAGGTATACATTGCTTTTAGCTTTTTATAATGCATGTAACTACAAGTATTTGCTTTCCAGAAAGCTTTTTTGTTTCGAAAAGAAAAAACCGTGACATCAAGAGTAAATCCAATTAATTACAAAAATAATTAGTGAATAATTATTTATTTTTTATTAATTATACTTTTTTAATAATGAAAAAGTATAAATAGTGGACCTAATGATCACTATATGCAGTTATCTACCAGTCGATCGTAAACAGGAATAACAGAAAATATAAGTGACGGGGATACGTAATGAACAATATTAAATATAAATAGTCGCGGAACATTACATAGTTACAAAAAAATATAGACGAATTGACAACCTTCCCCATTTTGAAGACGTTTAAAGGGTTGACACAAAAACTACATTAAGAAGCTAATGTAAGTAAAATCACATATAAAATATTCTTAAAAATAAACTCTTTTCAGTATAATATGTAAATGTTAGATTCGAGTATATTATCTACCATTTATGAGTAAAACTCTAATGAAATAATATATCTGTAAGTGAGGCAACGACAAATCAGATATTATTAAGTATATGTATGAAGAGAAAATCAGCACGGCGGGTTGCCAATAAAAGCAAACATTACAAGGGATATTTACTATCGACTGCTTACCCGAAAATGATTTCGGGCTTACTTTACTATTTTAGGGGTCTGTATGTTACTATTTCATGTTTGTTGCGTTTCATTTCACGCAGAGAGCGGTCGAGTCGTAATTTAGTGCTGGTACATTTACGCATTGCGAACACGTAGGTAGGTAAGCGGGAGTATAGAAACTCAGATGCAGTATTCAAATTCTAAGCAACCGACGAGAATGGCTTAGTGAATAGATAAGATTAATGGCAGTAGATTTGGCTGGCGGTAGATTGACGCGTCAGTGGCCGCCTAGATATTAGTACGATACATATAGTCATTGATTGGTATCAAATAGTAAATACCACCTATTTTGTTGTAGTAAGAATTATTATATAAATCCACAAACATAGATTCAGTAGCACATGCAATTTATAGTTCAAATATAATAATGAATATCAGAAAGTGAACAGAAGTTTAAATGTAGCGATGATCTTGATACAACTGTGCATATCTTTTGTCTATCTAAAAATAGGCAAAAGATATACTTACATTTAAAATAGAACTTTGAATGAAAATAAAGCCAAGTTGATTAGTATATATATATATATATATATATATATATATATATATATATATATATATATATATATATATATATATATATATATATATATATATATATATATATATATATCTTTAATTTTTTTATTTACATTTTGTGTTCATAAAACTGTACTCAAAAATAAATAAAAAGTTTTTTTTTTTATAATGAAAATAAATTTATTTTTAAATTAAGACTAAGGAATCATTTCAATAGATCGCTATTTTTGTATTTTTGTCCAAGTTGGTACCCTTAAAAATTAATCAGAATAATCGACTGTCAAGTGCAGATTATGTGCCAAAATAAGTCGGTTAGGCTGAAAATATCAAAAATGTCTATCAAATGAAATATCTACAACCTTAAAATATCTGATTCGTAGAAATATCTATCGTTTCCGCAACAACTGCTTTCAAAATATGAAAAAAAGAATAGTCTTCGGTACAATTTATTGCTTAAATAATTAATGACTCCCGTGTCTTAAATGTCAGCAGTTCTCTTAATGACTCTAGTGATGGAAATTTTTTTTAGCTGTATTATCTGTTTACGATCAGATGAATAATATAATATATACTAAATATATGAATAAAATACCAGTTAATAAAACATAGACGCAGCTGCCTTAGATTATGCTTTTTAAAGCGGGAATTAATTAATTTCATAATAATATACAATAGAGGACAGGATTCTTTCTCTATGACGGTGTACTAATATTTATATTATGTTGTATTTATATGCATAGACATAGGGATAAAGCTCACCAACAAACTACGATGTATGTTATAGGTATTTCAAGTAAGAGCTTACCAGAATAATACGCGATGACAAAACGCCGCGAGCCGTGCCCCGTTTCGTAGTATAACTTATTTGTTATATACTGTTGAATACAAGATTGTAACACATGGTTTAGGATAATCTAAAAATTTCCTTGTCATGAAATTATTTACGTTAATTGAAGTTTTTCTAAAATATACATTAACAAAATAAAATTTTGTACAAAAATCGTCTACTGGATATATCTGCCCTATTCGTGTTTCTGCAGTGAAGATGCTATGCCTACATGATTGTGCTATTCTTTTAAGGGGAGTAAAATTATAGGGCATGCAGGCACAACAATATGGTCGTCACTAATTAGGATGTCGTGGACATAACCGTATATTCTATGATATTCATGTTCCTAGACGTTGGTAACCAGTTTGTAAGCAGTGGGCTGTTAGATTGCCTGCCATTTTAAATTACATAAAAAAGTAAATTAGGCGTCAAGAGATATTAAACAAACTCGCTTTAAAATAAAAATAAAAAAAGTAAGGATAAGGATTTTGGTATTTCATAGTGCAAATTGATATTATGTTTTATACAATGAAGGCAATATTGAAATGGTCACAACAATTCGCAAAATGATTTTCTTGGAAGCGGCGGAAGTTCGGCGAAAGGATGATCGGAGTCGCAATGTAGTATTGATTTATACTAACAATAAAATTGGATATTTCTCTTGTTTACATTACGTTTGACCATGTGTGTTTATAATACGCTTTAACTACTTGAACGATTTGCATCTTCTCTCAATAACATGTGGTATTTAAATATGATACTTATTATTATTATTTATTAAATATTATTATTCATTTAAGTGACTTATTTACTCATTTAAGTAATTTAAACTTGACAGGTGCTTCAACTAGTTGTTGTTACTGTATTCATTCAAAAATTATGTCTTCATTGATCTATCATAAGAGTCTGTAATGGATCTGCCTGAATAAAGTTTATTTTGATTTGGATTTATTAGAACCTTCTTAGCTGGTCTTCTTATATTATAAATATATAACGTGGACAACCACCCCCTCACACTCCTTGTTCTCCTAGACTTTAGCAGTGCCTTTAACTCTGTAGATTATGATATTCTTTTAAATATCCTTTCATAACATATCTCCACCTGTAATCAATTGGTTTAACTCTTATCTTCGGGGTCGATATGTGTTCGCCATAATACCTAGATTGGTGTGCGGTTACTGCATCCCTCAATATTATCTATTTATCAATGCTATAACTCATGTATTTTTTTCTTCCTACCATCTCTACGCAGACGATTTGCAATTATATTTTCATTTTAATCTTTGCGACATATCTGAAGCAATTGACGATATGAATTTTCAGCTGCTTAAAATATCGGAATGGGCTAGATCCTTAGTTAACCCGCGAAAATCCCAAGCTCTCATTATAGGTAGTAATTATAAAATGCTTGATCATGATGCTTTGCCTCCTGTTTACTATGAAAATGAATTAATTGCATATGCTAAGAAAGCAAAAAACCTAAGTGTTATAATTGATTGCAATTTATCCTGGAATGAACACATTAATGGGGTCAGCAAAAAGCTATGTTTTTCATTTCATTCTTTTAAACGATTGCAAAAATTCTTACCATTTAAGACAAGGCTTACTTTGGCACAAGCTCTAATTATGCCGACATATCCTACCTTGATGCAACTGAAGAGCTTTTAAACAAATTTTTGTGTATACGTTTCATATATGGTCTGCGTAAATATGACCATGTCACCGCTTATAGAACAAAATTGAATTGGCTGCCAATTCGAAGGCGTCGAGACTTTCATATAATGTCGTTTTTATATTCCGTTCTATATAACCCTACTTTTCCCTCCTATCTTCGTGAACGTTTTGATTTTCTAGTTCCCCATGACGTGTCCTCCCGTTCGACGAAATCTCTTATCCTCAAACTCCCTTCACACTCATCTACGCGCTATAGTGGATCTTTTACCGTCCATGCTGCTAGATTGTGGAATTCTCTTCCCTTATCTATCCGTGAGAGTCAATCCCTAAATATTTTTAAGAGTAGACTTAAAGAGCATCTTCTATCTCTATGAACATATATTTATTTATCTATATGTGTAGGTATATTGTATGTATATGTGTATGTATATGTAGGTTTATGCATAGATGTATATATATTTATGTATATGTATGTGTGTATTTGTACTATATAATATAATCTAATTAATTTAATTTTGGCTATTTAAAAATTGTACACTGCTGTATCCGCTGACATTGATGCTCCTTTCCACTTTGGGTTTGCTGGAAGAAAACTCTATCAGAGTTAAGCTCGCCTTTGTACTTTTGTTTACCTCTGTCATATTTTTATAACTAATGTGTACAATAAAGTATTAAATATAATAAACTAATACATATATAATAAGTAATAATATACTATATAATAAACTAAGAATTAGTTCGTCAACTTAAAATCTTAAAGAATTTAATTTATACTAATATAAGCAGAAGAATTTGTTTGTACATGTTAATCTCTGAAACTAATTGAGGGTTTTGAATTTATTTTTTTTGCATTTGATAGCTCATTTCTTGAGGAAAGTAATAACTATTTAACATTACGACACGACCACGGACGAAGTTTTAGTATATAGCTAGTATTTTATATAGAATTGAGCTGTATGCAGTAGAGTTAGCTTAAATAAATATTATAAACTATTTTAAACATTAAAATGTATTCACGTCAAATCACGAGAAAATAACAGTTAATAAGCCACGAGTCTAGGGTTGGAGTTCATCAAACAGGTGTAGTCTGGGCATCGCTAAAATCTTATATAATTGAATGATAACAGCCGCAAGACACAGCTCTGTTTATGTAAATTTGACTCGCTTATTAGACCCTCCTCAGACGATTAGCCGGTACTCTGTGAAATTGAGAGCTTTGTATCGGCCGAAGTTTCGTTTTACTCCCCATCAGTATATAGGGGAATTCAGCCGGATCAATTTTATGACTATTAACAATTTAGCGTTTGTTATGTCTTTATTATTTATTTATTTCTTATTTTATCAATGGCGTGATGTGACTATTGGTTAAAATGTTTATATTATCGTATTTTTTAATGGGTTTCAAGTAATATGCCTGATATATTTGTATATTAGGTACATAGTATTTCTGTATGGTCCCAGCATAGAAGGACCACCTCTTTCTGTCCTATGGGTGTCGTAAGTGGTAGCTAAGGGAATTTAATGGTCGAGAGATGGGCAGCAGCGACCATCTTAAAATACTACCAAAATCTAACTGCGATAGCCCACCCGCCTTCCAAGCGTGACAACAATTGCCAATAACCTCCCCCCTTTATGGGGGGAGGCCTATTTCCAGCAGTAGACAATTAACGCTGATATAATAATAATAAATATTTGTATAAAATTGTATTAAACAAGCGAAATTTGTGATTTATTGTAGAATATTAGTCATGTAAGAGACTAGCTATTTCCTGTGGTTTTAACCGAATACATTTTGATGAAAGTAATCTATGTGTTACTCCAAATCTGTTCCGTTATTAAAAAGCGATAGAGTAACAAACATCTAAATATATTTACAAATTTCCTTATTTTTAATATTAGTAATATATGTAGGTGAAAATGGTGATGGCTAGTTATTGAAACACACATCTGGAAGGAATAACAATTACCCTAATAATTTACTATCAAATAACAAATGTTGATTTACAGTTTTTTACCTTTATCAGAAAAGAATTTTTTCAATAGAATTGTAGTATTTTTTATTACCTGACATACAAATTTTGTCAAGATTTAAAGTCTCTTTTTTTGTCAAAATAATTACTTTTTATTTTCTAATCTTTACCCTACCAACTGTTTACGTTAAACTTAAATAACCCACGTAGTTGTTATTTCGTAGAATACAATATAAAATACTAATAGAATAAAATATAATAATATAATGTATCCATTATAATAGATATTCTACATAATAGTACATTGTTACAATACAATATTCTTAGAAATAATAATGAATAAAATGCACACTATTTTGATTCATTGAAAAACAATTTCCACAGCACAAAAGGGTGTTAAGCAGGTACTTTTATCAGACACCCATTCAGACGGTCGAGAAGAAAATTTGCATTAAATCCATTTACGGCGAAGATTATAGGTTCTCGGAATAGTCTGCTTGGCGCCGGGATTCTGTAGGCAGTATCGGAACGCACAATACACGTCGATTCGGATTACGCTATCGCCCGTCGCACGTAAGTGGCTACGTGGCCTCGTATAGGCACTTACTACCACCGCAATGAGATGCCGCACAGCTTCCTAGCTAGATCGTGCCCCAAGATTGCGCTATCACCAACGATATGCGACGCTTTGCGCCATAATTGAATTATTACTCACTCAGAAGGTGTTCGAACGCCAATATTTATGGCGCGTAAACTGTTGATGCGCGGATCTTTGCAAATTATGTATATGAATGATTTAGTGATCGGAGTGATACGCTATCTATATTTTATCAGTATATAAATTGTGTCGCCTCTATAAATTTAATTATTACTTGAAATTCAGCATCGTCAATTGAAACTATAACAGTATTATAAATACCCATTACAATTATAATGTTTTTTTTTTAAATAATATTTTCTTTAATAATACTATAAATACCTATGTAGGTAATAAAAGTTTCTTTTTATGCCATTAAATTTAATTAACTTTATCAAAGATGTGTTTAAAAGATTAATGACTTTATATGTCTATTACTAGAAATCACATAAATTTATTAAATTTCATGAATGGTTAAATATCTTATTTAATCATGCGTAAAATGAACAATAAATTTATTAATAAATAGGCAATTATACAAGTAAATAAAAGCGATCATCATAATCATTGATGATGATCGCTTTTCTTGATCATCATCATGATTGATAATAATGATGATGTTTGTCATAATCATCATTATTTCAACCTTTAAATATCCACTGCTAAACATAGGCCTTCCCCACAGATTGCCACAAATAACAGTTCCAAAGCACCTGCATTCACTTACTCCCTGCATGCATTTAAGGTCATCGCTTCATCTAGGGAGAAGTCATCCTGAACTACGTTTGACTGTACGGGATCGCCATTCAAGAAGCTTTTTTCACTGTCGATTCCTAGAGTTATGTAACCAGCCTAAAGTAAGCCAAAGTGATTTTATAGATAATTATATTCGTTTCTAAATGTAAGTGATGGTGATTTAATAACTGTGATCGCAAAGTCCTGTGGTTAAACATACAATAAACAGCAGCGTTGATTTTTTAAACTCAAATAAACTTATTTAATTTTGTCAAAAAAGTGTACAAGTAAATAATGATTTTGCATGTCAAGATAAATCATGTACAGCATTGGCAATTTGTCTCGTCGGAATGTTTCCATTCAACCAGTTACGGCAAGCGTATTCGCGCCGGTTAACATCAAATTCTATGCACATTGTCGGGAAGCAATTTTCACTCAATCCCTCTCGTCAACAAGTACAAACTTACGTGGCGCACGTGCGTCCCTATCAATAGTATAACAAATAGGCTGATATTTCGTCAGAAATAACCCGAATCAAGTTTCAGCGCGAAAGCTTTTGTGCGTGGCAGGTGAAAAAGTGAGAGGCCTGATTTATTCGTGTCGGCGCCGCCTATCGCTGGATGATTGAATGGGGAACGTGTTTATACAGCATCGGCCAGACCGTGAAATATGACAACTGGAATACGTTTCCAAGTTCCTCTATTTTTAATAGTCGCATTCGACAGGCGGCGATCTTGCGAGGAGCGCCCGTGACTTGCCTTTTTAATATCAGAAATATCGACTGAGTACGAATACAAAAATTTGATTTATGTCAGTATTGCACGTATTGTTTCTTACGTACCAAGCTGGGTTATTCTATTCCTGTCAAACGCTGCCTTTTTACTGTACACAGCAATATTTACATTGTTCGCGTTGTATTCAAATAAGTTTTATGACGTAAAATCCCCTTGGTATTCAGATATAAATAATACCAAGCAATGTATATGATTTATTTCAATTTGTATATGATAAAATAATAAATAAACATAATAATACAACATATATTTTAAGATAAAATGAGGGTAATATAAATAAAATGTTACTATACTATTATGTACATAATAATACAATCAACATATTATGTTCACATTTGTGATCCAACCTATATCATAACTTTCTCATAATATAATAAAATTTTGGTTCCGTACGAAACCGAAAGTAACACATAATAAATAAAAATGATAAAAGGATCAAGTTGACAAATTACAATTCTAATACAATAACCTTTCGGAGAAAACATCCAAATATACCTACCTATTAACTTATAAAGAGCAACGATTGCGGCCGCTTACAACATTCCACTTACTTGCAATAAACTGTATCAAACAAATAAAGGACTACCATAAGTACTCTTGTTAGACGTAATATCACGTTAGTAGTCATAAAAACTATAAGGATGGAGTGTAAACAAGGGTAGGGCTAGTTGTACGAACCGCAATGCACCAAAGTAGGTGACGTTGCTTCTTATAGGGCGACAGTAAGTTGGTCGTTTATCAAAGTCAATATCGACTGTCGACGCCCAGACATATTATAGCGATAGCGACCTATTACTTGCACACGCATATATGTCGCAAATCGTTAGCTAACTTCATTGTACTTCCAGATTTTTCTCTCCATGTTATATCCTATATCAACTTAGACTTTATTTCTGAATGTGGTTTTTAACGTTAAGTTTTTAAGAAACGCCTTGAATGAATAGAAAAAAATCTACTTATAAAAAATACTAATAGTATGTTTGATTTTTCAGACTATATTTAAATATTATTAATAATAGAATAAATTTTAATTTTCTCAGTTTCTCTAAAATTTTCAAGAGAAATCAAACAGCCTATGATATTCTACTTATCACACAAATTTATTAAAAACACTATTAAAATATGAAAATAATATTCTAATAATTTGCAATTAACATATTTCCAAGTGTTTAATAATAAATAACTATAAGAAATAATTAAATTTCTAAAGTCGATAAAATAATTTATATTATTTGTTTGTATAAGCTTTGTTCACTTTTAACACACATTCACTTTTAATGCAGATAAAATACCACGCGAATACATTATTAAGACTATGCCCTTATACACAGTTAAGTAATACAGATCCTCCATTACAATATAGCTTTCGTTATTGTATCTCTATACAGATAGGGCAGAAGCGTTCGGGCAACTGATAGAATTTGCATAATATTATGGCAACTATGCACATAAGCCTCATTAACTGTATCGATCTGATTATAATATCGAATAGTACGGTAATAGTAAGGATAGGTATCAATTACGTTATACAACGATGTACACGAACTCGACGTAGGAATACTTTACAAATTCAATCAATATCTAGGGTTATTTAATAGTCTAAAACCATTATGTGCAATTTTCGACGAATATAGCAAACTTGGAGCAATTTATTGAAAATAAACTAAAATTATCCACAATAGGGAAGCATACTGCCAATTTATACCGATAGAAACGCTATTGTATTACAAAGTAAACAAATTTTATTCTTTGTTTTGGTCTGTAGTGATATGCAGGAAAATAAATTATTTAAAATATTGTTTTCTCACCACTATGAGTTTTTAAAATCACTCTTGTTTTCATAATAATATGTTGATCTAATAGTTTCACAGAACTCTGTCTAAGTTGTCCTATTATACAATTTATACGACATATCTATACTAATATTATAAAAAGAAACGATCATTGTTTGTTTGTAATGGATAAACTAAAATTCAAGCGTGTAGCATACATAGGCTATTATTTTTGAAAATTCTATCTATCTGAGCGAAATCAAGTCGGATCGCTAGTCCAAAAACATCTAAAAAAGGTCTCTTAAGATTTGTTCAGTGCCGGAAACGCGCACGACACAAGCCTAGTGTTGGAGACGTCCAGACCATAGACTCTAGTAGCCATTTTCTATTAGACTCATATGCTTGTTTGACCACCTTGTTTGTTACCACCTTTGTGACATAAAAAAGTCCCATAAAATTCTGTTATCGATAGCGGCATAAAGTAGAAGGTCGGTTCATTAGTGAGCAATGAAACGACGATGATGATGATTATATTTTTGAAATGTCTTATTGTTAACGCGAATTTGCTCAACAAAAAATAAACTTTAACAATCTATGTAACTATTCTTATTTCAGAACGATTAAAACGCGCTGATAAACAACAAAATATTTGAATTTAGAACGCGTATTCGTATATTTATAGGTAAATTTTACTTCGCAACAAGCAGAATTTTATTCAACACTAACTTTTAGCCTGCTACTTTGTACGTATTAAGATTAAAATTAATCATAAATAAATCAGATTTTAAGTTAAATCTTCAAGAACACAATTGTGAAAACCATATCCCATTTGGTGCAGTAGTTTTTGCGTTATATCCAAAAAAACATACACAAAGACAGGCAGACAAAATTGCTAAAAATTATTGTTTCAGTTAATATTGCTCTTATGATCCCTCATATCAATTCTACTTACGTATCATTTATGTACAGACATCATCCAGTTATAATTTTATTATAATTAATAAGATATTAAAAGGAAGCGCCAGTAGTCACAAAATTAATATAACACAAATAACAATATTTTTCAATCGATTGGATTGAAAAATATTGTTATCAATATTGATTCATAATTGACACAATTGCAAAAAATACGCACTAAAATACATACGAAATGACAATCTCCCTCTTTTTACAAAAAAAAATGTGATTGATTTATTATGACATTGATAAAATGACATCAATTTAGATTAACACTATATTATACCTTTATTAATATTATACTTAGTTAATATACAACAATTGAGTAAACAGCTAAATGGGTTGGAATGGATTTGAATAAGCCGGTTTATAAATACCTATTTCTCAGAAATTCCATTCGATAGATTCGCTTTAAATGAATATTGGAATTATTGAATCAAAAGCAGAGAGACAGGAAGCAGTTAATGGAATGTCGCAGTCAATCGAGTCCGATATAATCGAGATATTGAACTCTAAAACGAGTAAACGGTGTGTTCTAAGTTCCTCGATCAGACGTTAAAGACTGATGCGAGAACACTGTTCGAGATCTACAAGTATAATAGATTGTTTTAATAACATGAACGAGTGGACTCGTGTCCATCAATTGTAAATAACGTGAAAATCCAAAGATATTGTTATTTAGCAATAAGCGCGCTTAATTAATGTCTCATTACCGGGTTCATTTTAATGCTGTTTTTTTTTTGTCAACATATTTTAATGTATCTTTATTGAGTGGTAAGAATAAAGAGTTTTCGTTTATTTATTATTTCATGATATAGATAAATTACATAAATTTTCGAGCCATCTAAATTAATATTTTTAATTTTTAATCGATGGTTTTATTCCTTATAATTTTAAGGAAACTGATACAATAAGAATAAAATAAAATAAATATAATGCCGTGAACAGATAGACGTGCTATTAAAATGTAATTGTTTCTAGTAATATCGCATAGGTACAACATAAAATAAGCGAAGGACATAAAATTCAAATACAGCAAACTTTAAATATATTATTTTAAGTAAAAAAGTAAATAGTTTGACACGGCATAAAAGACTCCACGTAATTTCAACACGGACTACTAGGATAGCAGGATATAGATGCAGATATCATTCGGCAAATAAACGTAAGCATTTGCATTATATTGAATCGTCAGCGATATGGACCCTGCTAGCTAATTAACGTAATTGATCGGCTTTCCACCGCTCCCGAATCAATCGCACATTCTACCATTGATTTGCATTAATTACCACGCTGATGTCACATATCGTGTGCTCATAAAGCAAATGATTATTTTGATGGAATAAACGTTTGATGGAAATATTGTCATTTCTACAATCGAATCAGAATTTTTATATACATTTATATTCTTCAAACAAGGCTTAGGCTTTTGATTTAATAAAGATGTAATCAATCTGCATGATGGTAAGTAGTCACAATATCTATAAATACTTGCAAAAATAGGGATACATTAATTACCATAAATTCCTATGACTTCTGTTACTATTAAAAATAAATGTCATCATACCAGCCGTTAACTGTCCACTGCTTAACATGTACCTCCCTTTGTGGACCACCTTTATGGGAGTTTTGCCAATAGTTGGCAGGCGGGTTGGCAACTGTGGTTAGGTTTGATGATATTTTAAAAGGGACGTTGCTGTCCATTCCTTGATCACTACATTTCCCTAGTCGCCTCATACGATTCACAGAAAAGGAAGGGATGGCCCATTCTATAGCAGGACCAAATGAAAATAAACATAATAGAATATAATAAAACTTGTTTTGCTATAGCTAAATACAGTAAGTAGAGAGAATATATCTTATCTGACGGTTATCAAGAAAATGGCCTCATTAGAAATAGAGCGATACGCATTCTCCGTACGAAAATACGTGAAAGGTAACTAATGCTTAGTATCTAGTTACAAAGATCGCAAACAACGGAGGCTCTGTTTCAAAACATACAACTTTGACATCTGCCAAACCAAAACAAACACAATCCAACCGAAGGCGGTGGTGTACACCCGACTTAAATCAAATAACTGTATTGCTTTTAGCTTTGTAAAGCTTCAAGTGCAATAGCGTCAGTGGCGGATGTTCCCCCCATTCCTAGCCTGTAGTCTATGATATTGCTCCACGCCCTTTACGTGTTCGGTGAGGTCTGAAGACGGCGCGAGGCGACGCGACGCGGCGCTAGCACGCACACCGAGCTCCGCCACCGCGCTCGCTAACACGCGCGCTCTCGAGAGATATCGCAAGCGTGACGGCCGACCTAACTGCTCCAGTATATCCCTTTAATTGCCTTTTTTCTGGAGAGTGGCTTTAAGCGCTCCCGCCATATCTCCTCACGTCGCAATTACGGAGACGTCTTATGATAAATCTGCTGTAATTTGCATGAGATAGCATACGCTCTCAACTTTCACGCGAAGCTTCCTACTCTTGCCGTTTATTACGTTAGAGAACGTTTCCAAGACTGAAAATGAGCTATTTAACTACTAACTAGATAACGTTAACTATCATTTCGAATGTGAGACTTTTATTTGAGCAAAATTTTTACGTTTAAATGTAATTTTATTCTTTCTGAATTATACGAATTTTGGAGACGAGTTGCAAAATAACAATTTTAAGTCGGATGCGCTCATACAATTTCTCCGAGCGGAAATAAGACAGTAAGAGGCAAACAAAACAGCCGGCACAATCTCCGTGTTGCAACGTGGCGAATCGGCCGACACCCCAAGGCAGCTCTCTTCGCCAATCTCGACATTTTTTCCTAGTTGCTCGTGGTTGCAGCGCAGAGTGGTGAGCGGCTGAAATTGTAGCATCAGCGAACTCGGCACACGGCCCCGCGCCCTCCGGACTGCAAGTCTGCAACGGGGGCTATTTGTCGAACGATGCGCCAAAACATCGCATCGCAATCGCACGGAAAAATCATTACTCGCTAGATTGCTACTCTGCTTTTTGAAGGTGCATTCACTATGCACGGTGGATTTTATATTTTACAGAATATAAGGTAGAGATTGTATTATCTTGTTGGCAAGCTTTTCAATGCAGTTTCTCATTTCATTTCATACGAACAAACGAAAGAGTTATTTCAAAGAGTTAGGTTGAAATTAATAAGCCTAATTAGGAGTACTGAACGAATAAGTAATGAATTTCTACTTTGAACATTGGTTCGCTTATTATAAATTATAAGTTTATGACTAAATAAGACAATGTAAATTTATTATAGATATATTATTATATTTTAAGTAAGCAAAGTTGCAAATGCTATTTATTCAATCAAATGCCTGTGACCATTGAAAACCTTTTATTCTTAAAATTTATAACTATTTATTAAACAAATTACCTCTCGTACCAAATACTATATGAAATGCATTATCGTATTATAATAAAGCTCGTTACATACATAAACAATATAGGTATAGAATAAACAATAATCTCATCATCTGTTTGATGACAGCGACGGCGGTTTATAGCTCGTCATTAGCATTCTCGGTTAGGAAGTAGATAACTTCTGCATTTCAAGATAGTTTGCAACTTTCGGTTAAGATGATAACCAAGAGCATCATAAAGTGAGACAGTATCCATCAACTATAATAGGAGATACATATTTCTATGCGAAACCTTTATCGCTCATCGGGAATATAAGTAGAAAGTAAAATTCAATGATATACAATAAAGATAAAAATACTCAAGTTAGCACACAAATACTTTTACAAAATGTTTTATATTTTATTATTTCGGATCATATAACACTGCTACCAGTAAGCACAGGTCTAATAAATAATTGTATATATAGATTAATTTATATTTTGACAAATTAAGCTGAACGCCTATTACATTTTCATAGTAAATGTAAAATTATATATACTATCGTTAAGTTGACTGTGTGGTCCCGATATTGAATAAGCCACCCCTTCCTTTTGTGTGGATGTCGTAAGGAACCTAATAGCACAGGGAACAGCAACGTCACTTTTCAAACATCTCTAAAAGCTTAACTTCAGTTGCTTACTAACTTGCCAAGCATGGCAACTACTGGCACAATTCCCCTTACGGGGAAGGCAGTTCAGCTTTCATGATTTCAGCTGTTAACTGTTCAGCAGTGAATAGATAACAGCTGGAATCATGAAAATGGTTAAGAGAATGACACCATAAGTATATATTATAAAATAAAGTATTAGATTAATCTTGTCACTATAAAAAGTACGTATGTGGTAAATAGTAGTGTTGTAAATTGTAGTTTTACAGTTCGTCTATATATATATATATATATGTTTATGTTGCGACTTCCTAACGAAACTTCATTATATTGACTATATAAAATTATTCAAAATATTTGTTTAATAAACTTTGCCAGTGTATACATTTTCTATACATAAGGAACCCTGAAGAGCGGAGTTTCACTAGAAGTATTTAATTATACTTAAAAGGAGACTCCAGTCTATTTTTTTTAAACTATGTTAAAGATAAATGAATATAGATTATTATTAAGATTATATAAATAAATAATACATGAAACATTTTGATAAAGACAATGGGACTAAGTACAAATAAATTGAATAATTCGGTTAGGATTTGTAATTAATAACAAAAATTACGAAATTCCTATAAAAAATTCCCCAGTCACTCTACATTATGGGAAGCAATGTAATAATTTAGCTCAAAGTTCGCCACCAGCCCATATTTCAGAGTAAAACGAGTGTCAATATTAAAGTGTCGGTTGCGATCGTGGCCGAGGTCCTGATGAGCCAGTAACTCGTGAGGCGGGCGACCCATCATGTACGATGACACCCCATTAACCCTAGCTGACTGCTTGGTAACTTACTTTACTAATATGTTTTGGGTGTTTAAGTAGTTGGGGTAGATATATGTCGGACAATAAACCGGTAGAGCGATATAGTCATAAGTGTTTAGGCCTAACTAAAAGCTGTTTTAGAAAGTACCTAATTATATCTTTAATACTAAACCTACAATGCAAAATTTTGGTGTCATATGTTTCAAGACTTATTCTATGTACCTCTTTGTTAAAATTTAGTTCTCAAATAGGTGGTCGGATTTTAGTGCGTTTTCTATAAGTCTCTATGGTAATAGAATTATTACTTTAGTATTAAAATTAATGTGAAAACAATGTCAATGCATAAAAAACATCTACTCTGAAATATAAGTACACGTTTAATAGAAACATTTTACGGGAATTTAAGGCTTGAATATAAAAACTGGGGTAACAGTGAACAGTGACTCTTATGGTATAACGGACGTAATGTCTTGTTGCGCTTGTAAAATGAAGAGCCTGTGTTATGGAGATATACGGCGACGTATCCCAGCAAATATGAAGTAATCTTAGCAATACATGTCATAAAACATCCCTTTATTCTGAAGGTATTAACTTTGTATCACATACTCGTACAGCGTGAGTTTTATTAAAAAAAAATAATACAATTGATTTTAAATTTAGAACGATTAAAAATATTAATCTGTAATATTTTTATATAATAGATATGATAATTTAGCAGATTTTACATTCTAAGTGCCATAAATTTTTTTACAATTTTAGTCACTTATCACTCAACTAAATCACTGATAAATGATAAAAAATCTAAATGAGCCATGAGTTTAAAAATAAAACAAGAGTTTCTTATTTTGAATATTTTTTTTTTGTTATACTTACGAATTTACAGCAATCCATTTCCCTAGAGGATTAGGGTTGTAGAAAATGTATTATTATCTATAATTTGATAAATAAAATAATATTATTGCAATAGTAATATTATACGAGAATACTTTTATAATTATTTTTTATACAACTTAAAATCTAATAAAACAGATGGAGATAAAAAATTAAGACCGTTGTCTATAGATATGAACCGTGTCAAGGATATCACAAAATCCTTTCTAATATTATGAAAGTGAATATTAGTTTATTTCTTACATCTTAGTGTTTTAAGCTTTATAAGCAATCGGCATGAAATTTAGCTTACATGTAATCTATACTAATATAATAAAGAGGAAAGATTTAATTGTTTGTTTGTAAACTCGATATTTACTAAACCGATTTTGAAAGTTTTTTCACCTATAGAAAGTTACATAGAAAGAAACCCAGAGATTATTTCTTATTCTGATTACATGGGTGAGTCCGCGGGCACTACTAGTACAGAATATATACATGGGTAAGATAAACTTTAATAATCTCATTTTAAGGCTTTAGCAACATATTAGATGACGCTTTGTCCTCTACGCATTTCATCCGCGTCACGGGTGACCAATTTTATTTAAGTATTAATAAAATGACAAAACGTGACCCAGCCACCGGCCATCATCTATCACGGCCGGACGTCAAGTGTGGGCCGAGCGATTAAAAAACTGTACGTAACCAATGTACCGCAGATTGCAAAAGTATTTTGGGACGCACCGTCGGTAAATGTTTCTAGACAAGGGTGAGATTAAATATTAAAATCACGGTTAGGAATTTGGGTTAGAAAGTAACGGTGGTGGGCATGCGCACTGCTATTACAAAATTCACTTAACGACCCAATGGGTAATGGGTGAGGTAAAAATAAGTTTAATAAGTCAACAATGTATGTTGCCGTCCCATCACTATGGGATATGAAAGAGGCGCTACCTTTATTTTACAAGTATACTTAAAACACTTCTGGTGAATTCTCCTGTATGATGTTCGATATCTCCAAAGTGAGTCTTTCTGAATAATCTTTAATAGTATGGAAATTGGATTAATTAATATTAGATCAACTACAAGTTCTTAGCAGATGGGATACTTGTAGAATAAGCTTTCTAAACTTGTTGTATCTATATATTTGTAGCTTCCTTATAAATATGCCAAATTTAAACATTCCAGTGAAAACCCTTCCTTAAGGTAACTCCAAACAGCGTACTTCTTAGTATTCTCGTAACAAGCACCACGCAACGCGTGCTGTCACAATACGGAATAAAATATGCGTCGTGCACGCAAAGTAATAAAATTCACGTAGTTATTAGTACAAAGCATTGACAACATACAATTTGTATCATTTATCGCAAAATCACATCTGTGATTGATTGATATTATATAAGTATTATTACAAAATAAATTTCATGTATAAGTTACGACTGTCAACTTTTTTAACTTAATGATATAAATATTGTTTTTAACGAATTTAGAGATATTGTTTTCTTATTTCAAATATAAAAGGAGTAAGAGAAGTTAGCAGATGTCAATTTATGTCAATATGGTTATCGTTTTTAATTAATTTGGTACACCTTTTTTTTATAAAAAATAAGACACTTTATAGATAGAATTATGGCGTAAAAAGACAACTGCTGCTAAAATATCTTTATGTTGCTTTGTATACGGCTTGTTTGATTTTTCAGATGACAGTAATTTGTATGTTTTTTTCTCAATCACGTTTAAACGGCTGAACTGATGCAAACAAATTTTGGAACATGGGCGAAGAGTATCCTAACTTAATATATAGAATACTTTACATACTTATTCACATAGACAAAGCCACGTGAAATAGTACTTCGTAAAAAAGACAATCGCTGTGCCATTTTAAAAGAAGCCTCCCTTCTATCGGTTGCTATTCGAATTCCGCACACCATTTTATTATTTAAAAACTACACTATGTTTTAAAAAAAAAATTGTGATAGTTAACTTTAAATACTCGTAACTTTTATAAAGTTAAATTAAATTGTCATGTTTAAAGTTAAACGGTGAATATTAATGGAAACATTTTCACGCTACGAATGCGTGTTTCTATTTTCTAGGAATTTGTTTTTCAAAACCTGGACATTATTTTAATAGAGCTACAGCGTCGTCTGCAAACAATTGCTTTTCTAAAGAAATTTTTTTTTTTTTTTTTACAACACAGGGGGCAAACGAGCATGCGGCTCACCTGGTGGTAAGTGACTACCGCCGCCCATGATCACCCACAACACCAGCGGCATTGCAGGTGTGCTGCCGGCCTTGTGTTTATTTTTTAAATAAATCACAGATGATAGTATTTATATATTCTGTTGCACTAGTTGAGTTGTGAGTTTGTGAGAAAATTTACATTTGAAGCATGAATAAATTTTATTGACAATTTCTGAAATAAACCAAATACGCATATTTTAATCTAAATGTTTGAGCTGAAAAGTCAATAATTTTTTTTTATGTGTAGCGTCTCATAACGTATAGAAAAATAAAAGTGAAAAAAAAATTTCGATAAACAGTTTTATCCTATTTTGAATTTAAGTAACAATTCGTGTAACTTACTTATGGAGTTAGTAAAATGCGAATACATCTATGGATATATTCACATTATATATTTTTATGTATAGTCGAGAAATTGAAAGGAAATTTGCAGCAAAAAGTTTAAAATATTTAAATAAGTTGTAATATGTGATTTTGAAAACCGTCTTTTGTATTTTTTTAGAGACACAGTCACAGTGATATCGTTGGCGTCCATTGGATACGATAACTGTTTAACATCATACCTGTCGTATACTTTGTACCTCAGTATATAAAAATATCATATTGTTAATAAAATATCTACTCAAAATTAGCAAATAGATATTTAGTTAAGTGATTATCTCGAAAAAGTGCATCATATTTCATAAAATAGTTGAGAGAAAAAGATATTTATTTTCGTTATTTACTATCCGTACGCTACCGTACCGTAGTACCGTTTAAATCATTTAGATTTTTTTTTATTTGGAAGAATACACTTACAGAACGGTCCTATAGAAATTTTATAAAAATAGGTACAGGAGTTTAGTTTTTGAATCAAAATAAATAGTTTTACCATAATTAAAGTC
The DNA here is from genome assembly GCF_026898425.1 of Galleria mellonella. Taxonomy (NCBI): domain Eukaryota; kingdom Metazoa; phylum Arthropoda; class Insecta; order Lepidoptera; family Pyralidae; genus Galleria; species Galleria mellonella. Next base: position 2,590,517 of record NW_026442042.1, on the reverse strand, counting down.
AGTTTCTTTTATAGAATACGGTCTAAACTATTTTTAAATGGGTTATGAAACTTTTTTTTAGAAAAACTCTTTTTACTATTTTTGAGTTAGACCAACATCTTATTATGAGTACGATTTTGAAAAAAAATTACTATCATCAATTAACATGAGAAGAGAAGCAAATTTCACTCCAAATAACACAAACATGAGACGATGAAGTTAGTTGAAGGCGCGTCGTGTGCGGACGCGATAAGAGCAACTAATGATTGATATACCTACTCGTACGTCTGCAAACTAATGACAGGGTGAGGGGTGTTGACTTTGAAGTTATTAATTAATACTGCTATTATTTAAGCTACGATGATTTTACATAATATTTACTATTCCGCACAACGTAAACTAACCTACTAATCTTACTAGCATTATAAATGTCAACGTTTCTAAAGTGATATCTTAGTAGGTTAGTTACTCAATAGCTGTGAAAAGACTGAACATATTTCAATAAAATTTAGTTTAGATGCGGATCATTTAAGAGATGCACAGCTTTAGATGATAAAAAGTGATCTATATAAGTATTAATTATCATAATATGCATTAAGCCACAACTTATTGCTACATAAACGCACCAAAATATATTTTATATAATTTAATAAAATTAAATCAAAAGGGTCATCATCATCATCATATCAGCATTAAATTGTTCACTGCTGAATAGAAGACTTAGGGGATTTCGCTAGTAGTTGCAAACTTGGCAGGCGGATTGGCAAACGCAGTTTGGTTTCGGAAATATTTTAAGAAAAATGCTATTGCTATGACACCAACAGGAATAGAAGGGCTAGCCTATTCTATGCCGGGATCGATACGGCAAAAATCAAAAGGGTACAGTAAATTAATTTGAAGAACCAATAACCAACGAAGAAAGAAGGTTCTCGAAATGTGGCCAGACAAATTCAATATAGAACGATTATAGTTAGTTCGGTAGTGCTTGCATCTTAGAGTAACAAACGTCTATCCATACTTCATCACAATTTTGTATTCATAATAGTAAGATATTTAAAGTAAAATTTTAATACAATTTATTTCATCTCTGAATTGTAAAATTATGTCAAATTCAATACATAAAAAAAATCTGATTTTAATTTTAAAATTATATTACTGTCGTTTTGTAAACAATACAATACAAAATTAAAAGCCACGACCGGTGTTCGGATAATAATGGAAGTAATTTTGCTTTGAACATTACTTTAAGTTAAAGCAAGCCAGGTATTAATTTAAAAGTTTCCGGGACAACGCGTGCAAACAAATCTTAATTCCGATAACGAGTATGCACCAGTTCTGAATTATGAACTCTTGATATACATAAAGTTATAATCAATTAGTTATAATGTCATGTTGTAGATCATGTATTTTGGGATAACATCAGTTTTACCTTTTTCAATCTTAAGCCACTTAAAAGAAAAAGGGTTCTTATATTTTCAAACAGTAACAGTATTTTTTTTTTTGTATTTATGTTATCCTATATTTTCGTAAATTTTGCAGCGTCTTTGATTATTCTTTTATAAATCTAAAGGATATACACCCGTGCTCTAAATAATTTTATCATGAATACATAAATGGCTGTTCTTTTTTATATAACAAAATCTGAAATTATTGATATATATGGTAGTCCTTTATTATGTAAATTTAGTACGTTTTTAAGGTAAGGTATACCATTTTTCCATTCAGTTGAATGTTTGACTGCAGTATGGAAATCCCAAAATCAAATCTCAATCAAATGAAAGTTTCTTTTTTTAAATTCACATCATTGGACAAATATCACTTACTTTATATTTTGGAAGCAACATAAAGCTATCATCCCGTACGCCAAATCAGAGAACTTCGTGATGTTTTTATTCCTTCTAGATCAAGAATTTACCACGAAAAAGATAAAACAGTTCAATATATAAGCTTATTACATTAATATCTAGTATCTTATCATGAAGCCTGATAAAAAGTTTATTAATTTAATACTAACAAATTTTATTACCTTCCTAATTTAAGAATTTGTATAAAAATAATAGTTTTAAGCCAAGAACATAGAAACAAATTAACAGATAATAAAACTTATTGTCTTTTGATTGCTAGACAATAAACAGGACTGAATAATTACAAAATACTAAAAGCTTTTGTATACTTATACAAAATTATTAGATTAAGATATATTACATATTGATAAATCAATTACAGTTTAAACAGAAGATAGATAGCAAATGAAACACAATTTTCGAGTTAGGTACATACGTAATTATTATTATTATAAATTTTCTCATTTTCTTCTTCAAGTTAGTAGTGACACTTGTTTCTATCCTGATATACTGTTTTCCTTGCTTCCCCTTGATTCATACATTCCTTTACGTACTTGTGTATAACCATAATGTATGTTTAAACAAGATTTACAGTGTCGGCTAAAATTACGAAGTTTTTGGTAGGCATTTCTTACACATTTCGGGTCGTGCTCGAAAAAATGTAAGATCGGAAGCTTTATGAAGGAACTTCGAAGTAAAAACTCCCGTTTGATCAATTTTCATTGAAAATCGTTGGCATCTTACAGAAGTAATTTATTGCAGGCCACACTCCAAGGAATTCAAGATTACACGCGTCGAATGGTTGTCCTTTTCTAACTTTTGTCTACTTTGTTGTAATTTTATCGAAGTATTTGTCATAAAGGCGTAATATAGCAACTCTTCATACGACGCTAAAAGTATTAAAGTAATTGTTGACAAGAATTATGTAAGGAATTCATAAAATATACGAGCGGCAGCCAAGTTATGAGAAGGTCTCAACATGATTAAATGCAATTTCTTTACAAAGTATGCTCGGGCGTTCTATGTGGAACTTTTGCTTTCAATGAACTGTTTTCTGGACTACTTTTACCTATGCATGACATATCGTATCTTTATATTATTGATACTTTACTCTAATAACCCAGTAATGTCTTTATGCTTATGATGCTGATCTACCACATTTACCTTCTTTAGCATAGTGTATTATATTTTCCCCCTTAGATAGAAAAGAGTAAGCAAAAAGCCAATATAACAATAGATACCCTGCATCATGCATTTAATCTCGTCTTCGAGTCTAAAATTACAGAAAATTAGGTCACAAGCACTTTTCACTCCTTCTATTTCCACAAAAACTACATTTGATGATGCCAGGTAAATTGCCCTGTTCTGTGTCAATAACTTTGATATAACTGTAACTATATATATCCTACGGCTAAGTCCTTGATCATGTTAAATAGCTTTTAACCTTCCTTAAGAAATGAATAAATGCAAAAGAATTTTTCCATTCCAACTGGTACTTCCAGAGTTCTAATAAACGTTAAAACAAACAAACTCTTCTAATTTATTATATTGATATATATAATATAAGAGTGCAAAGAAATTTTGGAGCTCATAAATTAATTTCTAGTTTCTTAATTTGACAAGCCAAATACTGTCACTAACACAGTACTAGACTATACTTTATAACCTATGCGTGAATCATATAATTTTAAAGTGTCATTGTTATTTAAAAAAGAATTAAGAAACCTCTAAAGCAACTAAACTGAACAGGTTATCGTTTAAAAAAATACAGTACTATAAGTTAACACTGCAATGAAGTAAATGTACTTATGGAAAGGAGTAATGGAACAGATGTAGCGGTGACTTATGGATGGTACGTAGCTCATAACTACCGTCCAGTAGTGTATAAAACCAGTAATTGCATAGTTATTCTTCACTCTTTACATCATTTATAAGCAGGGTTGCCAGACCCGATTTTTTTAACCAAATGCCAAATATTTTATTTTCAAATCGATATGATTTCCTTTACTTTTATTTAATCCAAACTTATACGAGTATCAATTTTCACTACGTTTTGTTATAAATCATGAAGCGCAAAAAAATAAATAAAAATAAAGAAAAAAAGCACCTGTGCTTCTGTATCTTTCTACCTTTAACTTTCTTATTCCATCTTCTGTTATGCTATATTCATTTAATTCTCCAAGCCCATTTCACTTTATTCTAAAAATTTCCACAAAAATTTCTGTTTATGAGGTTTTATTATTAGTATAAAATAATACATACCTAATTCTTTTTAAATATTTTTATTGAAATCTTGCCGAAGTCCATATCGCTAGTTATTTGATTAGAGTTATATTGTTTAATACCCCGTAGTGTGTAAAAAGCCCGTGTGGTCCCAGTATAGGAAGACCGGCCCTTCCTTTCCCGTGAATGTCGTAAGAAGCGGGCAAGAGATAACGAGGGATAGGCAACAGTGTCCGTCTCAAAATATCTCTATAGCCTAACTGCGGCTGCCAATCTAATCCTGTCAAGCGTAACAACAACTGGAAAAATCCCCCAAGAGCCTCCCCTTGTCCCCCTTATGTTCAGCAGTGGACGGTTAAAGGCTGATATGATGATAATTTTGTTTCATTCTGCTATTAGTATGTGTGTGACTACCGACACTCGAAGATTGACCACCACTATTACTACCCGAAGTTCCACAACCTTCTATATAAGCCATTAATCCCTGACTGCCATTTTGTTCACGCACGTTATACGACATGTATTTCACCTCTAAAAAAGGCGTCTTCAGGCAAGTTATTATACAAATTATATAATGTATCTAGTGTTAACAGTTCGACACCCGAACTACCAATTTTTTTATTAAATTTGAATGTTTAGATCATACACATATTCGGTAGCGGAATTAAACAAAATCATTCTAATTAAATAACCAGTTATATGAACTTGCCGAAATAGGATAACACCTAGTTCGGTAAAATATTCTAAATTTTTTACAATATACTAAAAGGAATTTATTAAAATGTATTAGATTTTACAAGTACTCGTACTTAGTTCATTATAATTACGTGTTAATAAAGTTCTTCATAAAAAATGTAATTGATAATGGCGCGAACGTTTATCGCATAAAGTCTACGTTTTCATTAAATCCACCCTAAATAGTTATAAGGAACTTTGTTATTTGGCTGTCAGTCAGCTTTTAAAAGCCCGACAACAAAGTTAAAACGAAGTAATTAAAAAAGAAAACACAAAATACTTACAAAGTCGGAAGCTCGGCTCTCTTCACTTAAATTACTTGCGATTACACCGACAAACCGTTTAATGAAACACGTTAAATCGCACGAAGCGAAGCGGGCCCGCCGGCTTGCGCTATGCTCCTACGTCTGCCATACTTGTCTAACTTCGCCACTTACTGTGGTAGGTGGTGGCTAGTTTTTCCTCAAATATCTTAGCCGTAAGGAGAGTTGAAACTACTTGTACAAAGTCCATTAAAGAGTATAAACTCACGCCACGGTGATTACAAACGCTGCCGATTTTGGCGACGGCTTTGGGGTCGATTAAAGCTTTTTAATTGAAATTACGGCGGGTAAACTTTGAACAAACATTTCTGAATGAAATAAGTCTCTTCAAGTCGTAAAGGTGTCCAAATAGCGCTGTAAATCATCGAAAATTTTGAAATAACCGTAATAATTTATATTCTATATATACTAGTATATTGGCTATGTGCCTATAATTTAGAGTCATACTTAAAGTTATTAACCAAGTAATTATAGATAAACAGTGGAATCGATTTTAGTTTACACTGACTATATAATTGGTCTTATAGACTGATATCGGTATTAATCTTGCGACTTAAATTTTTATTGTTAGTTAATATTATGAGTACATAACTTTATAGTTATACAGAAATAACGAAATGTTTTTATTCAAGTAAACTTTAATTTAAGCAGTTTTAAATAGTCATTTTTTATGATTATACTGCGCCATGGGAACACAATTTCAAACAATAAGAATGGACAAGAAACTCAGCTGTTGCTTTTTCAAAAAGTTTAATTATAATGATTATGAATTTGAATACAAAATACTAATCATCATCATGTCATAATATTTGAGATATAAGCATATAATTAGACCAAATTACTGTATCGTGTAGGTTCTTTTTATAAATGACATAGATAAGAAATAAGCATGAGTTATACACGAAGTTCCTTATAGGATAAACAGAGAGACCTAAATGCTAAAAACCTTTCTATCTTTATGTAATAATCTTCATTTATCTACTATCCCTGATATAGTCCTACCTTAGTAAGCCTTGATGACCCTTTTTTTAAACCCTAGAGACTTTATTTACTTCAATAAAAAATTATATGTTTCGGTATTAAGATAGAAAAAGGCTTTACTGTTTTCTCAATAATAAAAAAAATATAAAACTGAAATTAATTAACGCTTACATATAAGGAAACATGATTGTTGGTGATCCTATAATATAGTAAATATTCTAGGACAGACACCTAAAACATAAAAATAATTTAATATATCTAAAAATATCGAGAATGTTATTGTTAGCGGAGCATTTCGCGGAATTAAAAGCGAACTGGTATTATTTCAAAGTGTGCAAGTCAGCGCAGTCGCTTCATATAAATATGTAAGCGAAGGAAACGCTGACGTCTGCGTTCCGCTGAGTCTGCGGAAACCGCGTCAATTAACTTGGCCGCGATGACATATTAGCCTTTGTTCCGCGCTTGCTTCTCCGCACTACCCACTGGTATTCACTTGTAAGAAACTACTTACGTAAAAGATATTACTTTTAATACTTTCAGTACACTCAAAGGCAAAGTTTTATATTGCTACGGAAAAAAATATTGAACAAATTATAATTTTAATATCTCACCTGGTCAACGGCCAGGTGTGACACAATTAAATGCCGAGTCAATTCTAAATTAAATAGAGCCACTGTGAAAATACAAAGTTTACTAACTGTCAATGTCAAACAAAGAAGATGAAAAAAGTTTTTTCTTCCAATTCCATTTTCTTTCACGATTCCTCTTTCACAGTCTCTAAAAGTTTTCAAAATAAGAGGTTTTCGCGAGAGTCTCAATTATCGATAAAGACGATATTAAAAATTCGTTTGTTTTGTTCTTAGCTTGCGCCCGGAGAGTGGTGCCCCTTTTTTTCCATTGTTTGCGTAAGAAGGGAAAGCAGAAGCGGCGACAAACGATAATCAGAAATTTGAATTTCGCCCCCGCAAGTACTGACAAAATCATTCGATTTTGTGCGTCGTTTATCATCGCAATTAATTAGGCGAACAAAAAACTTATTATCTTCGTTTTAAAAGAATTTGTTTATGTCAGTGAACAGTTCGCACCAGTTAATGTACCTAAAAAACTTTGCCTTTTACATTTTTTTTAGCAATTAATTCATTGAGATGGCTTTACCGGGAGTTCCTCGGAATTACCGTCCTTTATCGGTCTTGTTTCTATACGTGCTAGGAAATTTAATGTACATAGATGCTGTTTGATGGTACCTATAGAGAAGTGATGAAGGAACATGGTCTAAATGTATTCGTGGGCATTATAGTGTAACATATACGAGGAAATGCTCCTGTTCCCTTAATGTATTCATGTAATTCGCATAGCCGGGATCCCCTTTGACCGGCCACGCAACACTGCACTGGCTGCCTGGATAGAGTAATATAACGTGATGTTTTAAAACCATCCATCACGTTTAATGTCTATATAAAAAGAAGGAGCTAGCGTGCTGACTCTCCGCCAGATTTTTTTGCAATTCGCGAATGTTCTAATTCCAAAATACATTTTGATAACATTTCATTCCAATATTTTTAAAAGATAAAGAACTTTTAATATGCAAATGTAGGTTGTGCATAACTGAATTTTGATATTAAAGTTTGCAATCATTTTAATAATACAGTGTAATACAATATTATTTCATGATACATTTTATACTTTGTATAAAAGTCGTCTACATGGCACCTCTGTCCCACTCATATTTTTATTGCCAAGTATTTATACCTGCAAAACTATGTTTAGATTTGAAATATCGATAAAATTACTGAATACATTGGTGTGTTACCTTAGTCGCATTAGCTAGGAATGTAATATGCGTCGCAATACATAGTAGTGAGACCTGTCCCAATCTGCTAGTGACGATTACAACCACTTATCATCTGGTCTTATAATTAATCTAACCATGCAAAATTTTTCTGTTGTCCAATAATGATATTCAAATAAATAAAAATTTTACTATTTATTGAATATTTTTCGTTGTTACTAATTTTATTCGGAGAGTGTTTATGTGATAATTTTAACAAAACTTAACTGTATTCTTATATTGAAATTTCATGATTGTTTCAATAATATAGTGTAATATTATTTTAGTTGTATTGTATTCTCGGTGTGGTTTACCCGAATTATGAATTGACTGCACTTAAACATTCAACAGCCCAAATACAAAGGCAAGTGGTTTCCAACTAGCCGTAGCGGGTTAAATAAAACCTCAAGCATCGGCTACTTGAATATAAAAACGGTAGGATGCGGACGAGCTAGCTCTGTGCTGCCTCCAATTTGCATTAAATGCGGCTTGCCCCCACTAGTGATAATTCACATATATATCAGAATTGCAAAAGTAACAGAACTTAATTCACGTTCTGTATAAAATTGTAGTCATATCCAACTCTACGTTTTACAATAAGCACCGCAGTGTAACACGAAATGTACGATCTAATAACTCTTTTCATATGACTTCAGGTCTTTTATTAAATACATACTCTTAATATGAGTAGAAAATAATATCTACTGATAGATTAAATCAATTTAGATTTAAATTTAGGTATTTTCACTGGATAGTACAAAATATTATTAAATAATAATATATTCCGCTAGTTTGTCCACGTGGATTAGCACTTTATTTATATCAACCGTCGATGTATCAAATTTTTATTCAAAATCGTTTAGCCCCTGAAGCACGTAAATGCAAACATCTTTGCAGATTTTTACATTCATATTATACTAGCTTTGGCCGGCAACTTCGTCCGCAAGGGGGGAAATGGATTGTTAGTAATGGAGACTGAGAATCCCATTGCTAGCAATATACCCAACCAGGTCGACCTCCTCGCGGTTCCCCCTGGAAACTATTATGGTTAATTCATGCTGACCTGTTTTCATTCTCATCTATTACCCTTCACTGATGCTCCGCCAGTGTATCCCGTTGGCGCAGGCGGGGTTGCCATACCATTTTTACCCATCAAAAAAAAAAACTTCGTCCACATGTTTGGATTATGTTTACTGACTGCGATAAGAATATATATCCTTCTTCATCCCATAAAGTAGGTGTGTACCAAATTTCATAGTTATTGGGCGTAAAGCGTTATTAGGTAATAAACAAACCAATAGGAGTGGACAATATTTTTTAATTATAATACTTATATATTGGCCTAATGAAGGATACATTAAATATTCATTGTCTAATGTATTACATGGAAATAAGAAATGAATACAAATATCCAATTAATATGGGCAATATCGAAATTGGTGATAATCGTTTTTCCACCATTAATGTCCAATGGAACCTAATATATAGATATCGGGGTGGTACTGTTATTGCTCACGCATACAAACAAACACACCTTTACATTTATAATTAGTTAATAAAAAAAATTAAGAGGATAGTTCGATTTAGACCTGCGTATGTACTTTGACGCATTTTGGGTCATTATCCTTCCCTTTACACCTTGTAGGTATAATATCTATTAATCACTTGAACCACAAGGGTATTACTAAAATACCACAGCAAATCCACTAAAACAAAGCCACGTTATTGACAAAGATGTATGCCTGATTTCGATGTTCTGATCTGATATACTAGAGCTTTAAGCAAATAAATCCCATTATGTTGCTGGATACGAAATTGATTTTTAACTTCTCCTTTTATGAATCCATTTCAATCATATAAAGCAAATGGGAATCAAGGAGGATTTCAAATGAAATTCTGTTTCATTGACTAACGAAAATCTGCTGTTTTAATCAAAATGGAAATAGCTTTGGTAAAGATTATTGCACAAGACAAAAAAAATAGATTTAAAACTTTATGCTTACACATAACAAGATTCTGTAGATTGTAATAACCAATTGTTTCTATTTTAGTACAATATTAAAATAATTGGATATTTATTATTGTATAAAGTGGCACTTAAAAGAAAACTTAAATACAATTTAAAAAAATAATAATTATATCACAAAAGTGGCAAACAGGCATTGAGCCCTCAGCCTGTCTAATAACAAACAGTTATTATAGTCAATAAAAACCTGTAGCACTAGGGTTGTCACGTGCATATTACCAAACCTAGCAAAACCCTAATACGCCCTTTTTGAAGAACCTCATATTGTATATTTTTTTATCTTTATTTATTTAGAGATATGCCCTTTAAGGTACATCAGTTTCATCGCACTTTAATCAATTTCAGAACATCGTTGGATTTATTCTAACAGTTAAAAAATACTCCCAGTATAATTATGTAATAGTAATGAAAGGAAAGTCGTGAAAATATGATATAAAGAAAATACAAAAATAACTTACGCCTAGATGTAGCCCTCAATGGGATAGACTTACACTAAAATCTAATTCTAACCATATCACATAACAACCTCGCATAGTGTGATGATAATAATGGTACAGCCGTCAAATGTCTACTGTTACAGATACAGTACATAGGGTTCTGTCAGTGGTTGTCGCGCTTGGCAGGTAGGTTGGCAACTACAGCTAGGCTTTGGTGACGTTTTAAGAGGGACGCTACTATAAGTAGTTGGTCATTAAATTCTCGTATTCGCCTTTTACAACAGCCACGGAAAAGGAAAAAGCGGCCTATTCTATGCTGGAATCACACTATCCATATATACACATATATTATATATTTTATTAATTAAAATAAATCTAATCAACTAACCCCATATTGTAGCATAAACCGTTACATTTTCATCATACCCCATAATAAACATTCAAATAAATTCAGGTATATAAACAGTTTATGTAGCATCACTCTTTATTACTATGTAAATGCGTATCTTCTACCGTGATAATTTAATAAACTTACTATTATAGACAAAAACGGAGAGGAAAAGGAAATAGACTAAATACGTTGTTATTCGATTCAATCACAGGCCCATCTAGGATACAGGCGGGCCGGGGATCACAGCCCGCATACTAAATTATTAGCCCTTAGTTATTTATGCATCGTGAGCTAACATCTTAATAGCAAGTGAGAGTTATGTCCAGCCTAAAATAATATTTTGTGTAAATGTTTGAAAATAAACAAGCGGTGTTCAAGCGGTGCGCTTTACAATCACAATATGTCGTAACTTTGCAACGTTGCGCCGTTTTGTGGCAATTTAATGTTGAAATGAGTTATTATAAGGGTTTCATTTGAAATTTACGAACAAATGTAATGAGATGAAATATTTGTATAGCTTACCTTTGGATGTGCTCTTCTTGGAAAGGCCACTTTGGGGTCAATCTGAAAAGAAAATTTGAAGCTTTATTATTTGTTTTTTAAACTTAACACAATAGTAGTTTTATCTATAATCGCTAGTCTATTTATTAGTATCTTTCTCTTTTAATAAGCTTTAAACTGATAATACTTGTATGTTACAACTTCAGACAGAAGAAAAAAGTCTTTTTCTTCTTTCTGAAGTTTACTCATTACGTTCATGAGAACAACATTATAGGATACATATAATGAATATAATTGATCACATTAACACATCATTAAGAAACGAAAATTCAAACTAAACATTCTAAACATTTTAATATTATTACAATTTGTTCATATTAATAAAAAAATATTACGCCATTTTACTTATTTTGGAAACTTTACTAGCCAAATCGCTCGCTAAATGTTAGGTTATATCATTATAAGTAGTAAAAAAAATATTTAGAGAAGTTCGTCCCAACTAATCATGGTCCGGCTCACTGTGGAACGAGGCACGATAAATTCGGAACGCCCGTGCGGTTGCACTGTCCAGTCCAAAATCCGGGACTGCAAAAAACCATCGGACTGAAAATCCTGCGCCGTGGTCCTGTCACTCGATTTCGCCTCTCGTCTTTTTCATGTAACCGAGCGCTATTTCATACGTGGCAGTGTATAAGCCCTCAGATTTTCTCCCGGCAGCGAGCGGTACTGTGTCTTTTTGTTCGTATTTTGGCGCGCCGTTGACCGCTATAAACGCAAAATATAAACCCAAAGAAGCTACCTTTGACATTTTTAGTGATAAAACATTTCATTTGCACTACAGTTGACAATTTTGTTAAAAAATATGGCCGTTTTTTAGCAAATAAAATATTTAGATGGTGCGCTTTTGTGTAAAATTTACAAATGTTTTCACTCAGTACTTGGAATTTTTTACACGACATAAATTTTATTACACTACTTTTATTTACAAAATTGTCGCACAAATAATTTGTAATATTCCTAATTTTTTTAACGTAGTCGGTTAAAAATTAAGAAATAATACAAAAAAATATTTAATTTATGTAAAAACTAAATAGGTACATTGAAATACTATTCTAACATTAAATATTATGCAAGAAGTTTTTATATAATAAAATATTTACATTTTGTATATGAAACAATATACGACACCCCAAAAAGCTTTTTTTGCTGTAATTAATAGATACAAATGAATAGGAATTTAACATATAAAAATAGGTTACTTTTGTCCCGGTCAATCAATATGGCCTGCTCCCGGTCATACCAAGGAAATAGCAGATACAGTTAGTACCATTCCTTATCGCTAATTATCCAGAATCAATTCAAAAATATGCTATGCAGATACATCACAATTATTAACCGAAAGTGTGACAGAATTATTTAAAAGATTTCACCCAAGAGGACTGCATTATTTCAATATCAGGAAAACGGCTTTACAACGTCATTCATACATTCTTAATTATTTAATTATCTTTTGAGTGCGCCACGGCATGCCGCGGCTGCAGAAAATCCTGTACAATTTGATTAAATTGGATTTTCCACGGAGAGAAAATTCATTTTTATGTCCGAGTAATGATGTTATAATTAGAGACTTTGATAACGAGCACTCATGTTGGCGTGTAAGTAAAAAGTGCACACAAAACTAGTGTAGGTATATAATAAAGTTGTTGGGACGTTTTTGGTCGGCTCACGCAAGCAATTTTGTAAACGTTGTAAAATGACCACGAAAGTATACAGAGCAAGCAGAAAAATCATAAAACCCCAGATGGTGGCGCTAAAGCGATTAAGCGGGTCGATGATAAATTTTAACGAGTTATTTTAATGGAGGCGATCGCAGTCAGTGGCTAGCCGGCAGCCTGCGTCGATAGAAAAATAAAACGAAACTCAAAAACTCTGTTTAAATACGTGACTCGGTGATTTTTTTTATTATAAAATGTTTCGTGAAGTTTTAATGGTAATGACTTTTACAAACAGTCTTTTAAAACTGGAAGATGGAATTTATTTAAATTATTATTTCAACTTGCGATATTAATAATTATAAAGACTTTGGTAGGGATTTTATACAGTTATATTATTTGAGGTTTTGTTATAAAATTTAAAAGGCTTTGAAATGTAGACAAATTAACAATTAGACTATTTACCTATATAGGTGTATATACACACGTATATATATAAAAACGATGCTGAGTAATTGACTGACCCATATTGCAATATATAATGCACAGCCGAAATCTTGAAACTTTGCAGATAAGTTTTTTATATACACCTTACCATCAGGCGGGCCACGTTCTTCTTTGCCAACTCAGTGGTATAATTAAAATAGAATAAGTGAACAATAAGAAAGAAGGTTTGAAAATTAATTTTCATATAATGACCATTTCCTTCATATGCTTGTTTTCATCTTCGTAGTATAAAAAGGAGGTAGTATTGTATGAACGTGGTATAAAACTTCCAACATCCGCGCGTATCTTCCTACTATTGTTGACATGCGTACAATTCCCATATCGACAATATTAGGAGGATTTATTAATACTCGAACAATAAATAAAATAATTTCGAAAGAGTTGTATAACTAGAATCATAGTTTTTATCTCGCCTATTTTAAACATGTTATTTTTTATATATTTTTATGGCAATCAACAAACAAAAGGACTACCTCTAGATACTTAAACTATTGTAACGAAGAAGGGGAGCAGGAGTAGATTGTCAGTAATGAGGACTAGAGACCTCATTGCTAGCATAAATCCTACTAAGTCGACCTCCACGCGGTCCCTCTTGGAAACCATCTTAGCTAAATCCCGATAAAGTTATCACGATGAGCTAACTGACCTTACTTCATCCTCACTTATCGTCCTTCACTGAAACCCTACCAGTATATACCGAAAACGGAGGCGGAAATATTTTCAAATATATATATAAAAATATATATATGATGACGAAATAAAAATAGTACAATGTGTCACCACTTATTTTCATCCTCAGAATTGCGATTAAGGGGATAAGTACAATATGCCAGTGCAAGAAAAGGGAAACTCGATAAAATAAAACCCTATACGAAGCCTTATCTTATGGGGAGAGACCCGTGTCTAGCAGTGAAACGTTAATGGGTAGTTATGGTATGGTATCTAAAGGTAATATGGTGTTTAGGTGCAATTTTCATTTGTTACATTGGAAAGATAAAAACGAAAGTATAATTACATTGCTAGTTTTTACCTATGTTTTCGTTCACATAACCGGAATAATATCCATTGACTATTTCTATTATATGCTACTCCATCCCAAATACTACTTGTATGCCAAATTTCATAAAGATTAATTAAGCCAATTAAGGTACGAGTACAAATGTCACACTGGCTTTTTCTACTTCTTTCACATAACCTTTTCCATCCATCCCACACGTCATATACGTGTATACCTAATTTCATACCGATTGGTTAAACTGTTTACCTAAACAATAATAGATAATATACTAACTTTTACATTTATAGTATTAGTAGTGAACTGAAGTGGTTAGTTAATTATACAGAATGGTTAAAAAATTCATTTCTTGTGTTAATTAATCAATACAAAAATTATGTGTATATATATATATATATATATTATATTATTATATGCATCACCTCTATATTTTAAAAAAAATAGAATTTCATCGTGCCTTCGATCAAACAGTTTATAATTACTCCTCTTCATCCAAATATTGCCTAGAAGAGATTGCATTTAGCAATAAGGTCGCCCAATGTTTTCTCATTGTGATTATTTCTTGTAATTGTTTATATTTATAATAAGTTTACTATTATAATCTTTTGGAGGAAACAATAAAGAGTATCTATCTATTAGTATGAAATAAATACTACTATATAATACTAGGTAAGCCCTCGACTTCATCCTCATACAAGAAAATAACTACAACGGAAACATATTGTTTGAACGAAATAACAAACAGCCTTCTTCCTAAGAATTACTACGTATATTCAAAATTTCAAAACAATTAGCTGATCTGTTAATTTGTTGAAAAATAACTAACACTCACTCTCACTTAGATAAGAAACAAACAAATTGTCTTTTACATTTATACTTTTAGTAAGAAACTAGAGATTGCTTCTACGACTCACTGACATAACACATTGTGAGTTTATAACCTGAAAGCCCCAAATAATACTCCTGCGCAAAAATGACAGCGAAACATCGATAGGAATGTGACATTTTGATATGGAGCCATTTGCGTGATTACAATCGACGCAGCGGCGCACCCTCCTTAGCCGCGTTCGACCTCCCCCTTCCTACAACTTCCCTTACGATAAAGATTGACATCGCTGCTTTTAAATTTCAAATTATCCTAAGTCAAAGAACAAGATACATTCCAAAGTGCACCTCATTGTAACCAAAATAAGAACTAAATTCTTTTAAACACTTTACAAATTTTGGCGTGTCATCGCAAGAAAAGATTGTAGGCGAAAGCACATTAGTGGGATATCACTACTGGTTGGAAAGAGCATGTTCGCTTTATGTACTCGGAGCGATGGCATCGACGTAAAGTCGATCACGTTAAATTTTATATTAAGCAAACAGTGAATATCGATGTGTCGTGCGGTTTCATGAGACACGCTCTGACGTGGTACGAAATAAACGATTTAATTTCAATTACATTTCATGTAACTCACAAATTCGCGATATATATGAAAATGAACATTGATATGCTGTAATCCCTAATCATAGCTATTCATTGACTATTACCTTTGTGGAGAACGTAATACTAAACATGGCTGCATTTCGCAGAGCGTATTCAAATCCAAAATTTGGTTTGAAAACTTTTTTCCATCAACGGGGAGTTATTTGAAAATTTAAATTGAGAACACAAAGTTTTTGACCAGATTCAAACTCACAACCTCTGAAGTCTATAAGCTATTATGTTTATTATAAGATTCTTATCTTTGTACGAATAAAAATAAAGTTTATTTTACGTCAGTTACTCTTAAATGTTTAGACTTAAAGTGAACTAAAGATAATTTCATTTAAATCCACTCTAGAGTTACAGTTTATAGTACCTATTTAATATGTCTGTTGCGCTTCTATCCCTGTTGGCATTTAAACATTACATTTATTTTAATTTGGTTTATTTTAATTTACAGGAATAAATATTTTAGTTATTATTATAAATTATTGTGATATTATAAAAATCGTTTTATTTCATTTTTATTTTTAACATTATTATGACTATTACATAATAGAGTATTAATTTTATAACTAATATATTTTGATAAATGCTACTATTACCTTAAATTCTAGATAATATCTGTTATTTTATTACACAATTCTCTCCTATTTTACTTAATGTCTAATATTTGATATTTTTTGTACCAAATTATATTAAACTTATTTAATCAAACTCATTTAAAGAGTAAAGTGCTATTAAACCACCGATAACTAACAAACACACGCGCCAGTTGAATCGAGGACAAGAAAGTTTAATGATGTGCACTCAGTGCAAGCGGTAACTGAATTTATTTACGTAGACGACACGTAAGTGTCGCCGGGGCGATGTTAAGTGGGGACCGCATCATTTGCTGTTCAGTCAGCAAGCAACGCGCACTCTAACTCCTCGTAATTGGAACGAATTTGGCTGCAGGTGCAATACTCGAGTTGGCTCAAGATTAGGGGCGAGCTATTGCAAGCATATTCCGGGCTGTTCCCCTTGAAATATTTGATGTGCAATACGCGACTTGCGGCGCGGCGTCCGCTACGCTCGCGCCATCACCCACGTGCGCTCCGACCAACTTGAATTAAATTAAGAACAATATTTACCCTCGTACCAGGATAAATGATATTGCGCACTTACGCTAGACTTAATGTTAAGCGACAACTTATGTGCCCACATTCTTAGCGCAAGCTATTGCACGACGCCGGCAACAGCTATAGAAATGCTCATCGAACGGAAAGAGAGGTGGATAGTGTGACACCTTTACGAGGTAGACTAACGAGACAAAATAATTGCGTCATTGTTACGTGTCACACTTTTAATTGGTACAGCTTTTATTGCATAGAAAAAAATTGTAACAAGTTGCGATACGATCGGAAAACACTTGACATAGATTGTTTATAAAATACAGTTTTGCTTTAATACACGGCGAGACAAGGTATAATGAAACCCCGCTTGGGAGGAGGCTCGACAAACGTCATTACTGGGGCACGCATAAATATGCAAGGCAGGTAACGCACATTTTCATGCGACGTCGCAAGAATTTTATCGCTCGTTTAATTCTGTGAGAAAAAAATGGGTTTCTTTTCGGTGTAACATGAGATAGGCGGCCGCGTGGGAACCGACACACTGCCCTCTGAGCCTATCCGAGTTTCGCACCTAAGTGCAACCGAAATATATTTTATCCACTTTGTCAGATATTACTTTCTCTTAAATACTGACGTCGAGAGCGTAAACGATAGAAGAGAAGATACGTAATTTTATCCATCAGTAGAACCTTATTCGTTAGGCGCTAATGTGGGTGCTTTGTGTAGTTAGAGGCACGCCTATTAACGTGTGTTTTATTCATTGCCCTTTTCCTTCACTGAATGTTACGCGTCCGCTACAATTGCCTGGGACCTTAACGACATAGTTCTATTTTCTTAATACCCCTGTTAATTTCGTTTACATTTGTTTAAGAGTTTTGTTTGTTATTTACTTTTTATCTCTAAGTAGCAGTCGTCGGTTTTGGTTATTCATCGTTTTGTGATGTTATATAAAATGAGCAATAAAATACATTGTATCGTTATGACAAATTGAGGGATTGCGAGTCCTGGTAAGAATGGTGTGACAATGATAGTGCCGAGTAAGCGAAAAGTAACAAAGTAGTTTCTTAAGAATATACACTGTGAATATTTGAATTAATGCTTTTGATTCATACGGAGAAAAATATGAGTACTTATATGTATAGTTCTTTCTTTTCATTCAACGAGATCCCAATAATTTAATACGCGTATACTTTGTACCTTCTAGTATTATATAGATGATATAAACATTAACAAAAATTCCAACTGGGATTTGATCTCGGGATTTCTGGAGCATAATCAAGTAGCCGCGAATTAAGATTTCACCTCACGAGGCGAGGTCAAAAATAACAAAAATCTCAACTCTAATCATTATCAAATATTTACCAGTCCAGCCAGTCGTCTACAGACAATTGACAGGAAAGATTAGGTAAGGTGTAAAGTTTAAGCTTATCTAACAATTCATGGCAGCACAAAAGCGTCGGCGGCATTAGCACAATGTGGCCGGTGGTCTCTTGAGACAAAGATTACGCACTGTTCGCCCCCATCGTCCGAACGCGCTCGCCTAAAACACTGATAACAATAGCCTGCTAACCGCTGGATGAGGCCGTTCATTATCCAGTGCAGGCGTTGGTAACGCGATTGTGTTGGTTTAGAACTTGCGGGGGTTTGGGTACCTGAGCTACTTTTAGAGTATGTCGTGATAATGGAATATTAAAATTGTTTTATTAATTTTTTTACTTGACGGTTAGGTGTCGCTCGTAGTTAGGCTAGGTAGAGAATGAATGTAGTAAATTTTATTTTATCGTCTTATCCATATATTTGTTAAGTATAATATATATAGTTAAGTAATTCAGTATAGGAATTGAAAACGCGATTTTCTTGGTTTAGAACTTGCAGGAGATTGGGTATCTGTTACTTTTAAGGCAAGTCATGATAATGAAATATTAAACTTTTTCTTCACAGTTTTTAACGAGCATGCATGTAGTCAATTTATTCATATAGTATAAAATAGAATTGGTCAGATGATAAAATACCATAAAATAATCTATAGACAGATGCAGACAAAAGACTCATCACGGCCTTGACAGAACATTTCTCAGTAAATTTCACAAGTCAGGTTCATCTAGAAGCCAAAGTTGTGGTGCCTGCGGCTAGGAAATTGGAATCAATAGAACATTTGATATGCAACTGTAATTTAGTGTATGAATATCTAAAAGACGTTTTGTCCGAAATTAGTACATAATATCTCTGAAACCACTGCCAATTTATAGACAATATAAAAATAAATAAAGAAATATATAAAATAAAAAAGTAGATCAACACAAAGATTAAAAGCTAGACTTTGAAATATACTAAAATAACATAACATTAATGTCTTATCAGTATAATTTAGAATCTAGAAATAAGAATTCATAAATGGAAACATGTCATGAATTTATGATTAAGGTATTTCTTATATCTACTATCGACGGTTTTATCAAATTGTAATCATGTTTACTGTTATCATAAATAAATCCAAACATAATGAAACAAAATTCAATTATGTAATTAAAAGCATAATTAATAGCTGAGGATTAGCAGTATTACGCTGTTGGTCTAGATTAATATCATATTATTATTATCACAATGAAAACAGGATTTACTTTTCACTATAATATCGTTCATGAATATGTAAAATATTTTAAATTCATATAAATTATTAACTTCGATTTCATTAACGGTATGTTTACACACTTTATTAAAGTTAACTATTGTAAATAGTTAAATCTAACCCAACTGGAAATGTTAAAATCAAAATTTTTTACTACTATTTCGGGAGAACGAATCTGTCAAAAATTCTGTGAAATTACTTCAAACTATCCTTTCTGGCATTTTAGATTTAAATACACGCTGAAACATAATCCGCTGATGAAATAAAATATGTCTATGATATTGTTTGTGCCTATAGGTGACGGTTACTGTTTTCCATCTGGTAGACCGTCGATTGTTTGCATGTAGAACTGCGTGTACACAGTATATTCACTGTACATATTAATGTCTTATTTTAAATTATCCAATATCACATAACGATATATTTGCCAGAATATGATTAAACGTCGTGTCAATACCCAATGCCCAACGAACTAGTGGTGTAGTAACGCACTCAATAGTTAGTTACCCTTCAACCGGTCATCTCCCTACAGAATAGGTTATCCAATATTCAATGTACACGAGGATGGACATTTTCAACTGACGTTATTCAATATCGATCCCGTTGATTACTCAAAGGCGCATCCAGCAAATAGGAAGCATCTTTGTCCAGCTGCAGACATCCGGCGCAGATATTTGTAGTCAAAACAGACTTAGGTCGCTGTGTGCACTCTGCGCATGTCACTCTACTTGTGTATTATTTATTAACTCCAACAAGCTTCCGATGTTACTTTATTCCATTGTGGAAATGTAGCTACTGTGTATGTCCGAGTTTTCGGACTGACAGCGCTGGGAGAAACTTTGCGTGCATAGAATGAATGCCTGTCAGCCAATGTAACCGAATGTAAACATGGTGAACTATTTTACGTTCCTTGACGGTTGTTGTTCGGTCCACGGGTAAGCAATTTTAAAGAAAAATTCATTTACAAATTTATACCGTGGAGTAAAAGTTACAGTATGTTATTTATTTTTAATACAAACTGTTTAGCATAAACTTGGAATTAGTACATTGAGATAAAACTTTATAATAGAAAATACCTAAACATGAAATTCAACCGACACACAGACCATAAGTATTTGTATGAGCATACTTTTCATTGGAGTTAGATGAAATTTCCATATTGTAATATATCATTATGCAGATACATATTGTTCGATAGCTCAAAATATGTCAATAACATAATTAAGTCAATAAACCAATACAATACTTAAGGTAATAAAGAAAATATATGATCTGATATTATATTGTTGGCCTTGTAATAACAATTTGTTTCAAATGAAAATTAAAAAGTATTCGAGTTAAATTTAAATAAATAACGTTTGGAATTCAGTTAGATTTAGATATTTAGGGTTATGTCCCCAGTTCTCGCCATCTGGTTTCATACCACAGACTAAACAATTACTGCCATTATTATTAAATTATTAATACTCTTTTTTTAATTCAAATTATATTTTCAATGTAAAACAATGTAATTTACACAATGTATAAACATTTTAATACAAATGTAAATACGTACATGAGCATAAAATCAGTCATAGACAAACGTCATCTGCGTTGGCAAAGCACGCAATTTATTCTGACCGGGTGCTAGTAAAGGACCCTATATTAAGCATTCTTGTTCCCAATGTTTTCAGGTGGGTCGTATGAACTCCACTTCAACTTATTATTTCGGGGCGGTGCTGCCGGCGTTGTTTTTCTACCTTCCTCTAAACTTATGCAATACTTAATCCTTTTATTAAATTCCTTTACCACTTCGGTCTAAAAACTTTTGGAATTAATTCTTTTTTTTTCTTTTTATAAAGAATTAAAAATTAACTTTAAAATAAAGATTAAGTTATATCGTGAAATATTGAATAATGCTCCCTACATAACAGCAATTCGATTCAAATAAAAAAAAAATAGAATAAAGTTTCACTGACCCTTATTTTTAAATACGTATTTATTAACTATACTCACAACTTCGTCTTCATGTGTTCTCTATACTAATAATGTATATGCCTAATTTCATTATGATTGATTCAGAATTGCCCATAAGAAAAAAAATATGAACAGGCATTAAGAAGTAGTAATATTTGTAATGTTTATAACATGTCATAATATTAAAATAACACCTATAAAAATGTTCCGGTGAATATATAAAAATGTCAAAAAATTACAATAAGTTTTTATATACCTACCTAAAAAATAGCTCGGAATTTATAGAGACGCACATTTCAAATAGAGTTTACTCCATTCAGCCTCACATTTCTCATGCATTTGATATTATCATAATATCGCTGTCCAATTATTGTCGAATACTGGCATCTATTTGACAGTACGGCTTAATTAACAGCTCTAATAAATTAGCCCTAAAGCCTATGGAGAGAATTAAATTACTAACATGAACAATGTAAAATTCACTAATGCAACTATAAAATGCATTAGTATTGACTTCAACTGAGAATAGTAAACACAGTTGAAAAAGAACAAATTTACTGATTAAGTACTACAAAAATATAGCCCAGTCGAATCTATTAACGATCAGATATTTTGTAGACATATTAGATTTAAAGTATGCTTCGGAAAAAGCAGCTTTTTGATACACTGATATAAGGGCAATTTTAACCATCAGAAAACGAATATGAGATTAACAATACCACTAAGAGAATACGAGACCCTTATGGTATAAAAAAAACAAGATATTACTTCGATACAATCGAGAGATAAATTTGATGCATATACCAAAATCTCATTCGACGGACAGATGAATCGAAGTTGCTACACTGCAGCGTGCTACGCTATGTACGATTTTACATGGCATATATAAATAAGTATACGATTTGCAAAGTTATTTTTCAATCTGGAATACTTTCAGAATAGGAAAGTTATTTTATTTTACATCGAGTTCTAATTTTTTATGTAATAAAAATTATACACTAAACAATTTTATTAATCCCAAACACGATTAGATAATGGGACACAGCAGTTATTCGGAACATAAATAAATAATTGAACACTTCAATTTATCTAAATTATCTCATTTCGAAAATAATACAATGATATGAAATTTTAATGATGTAGGCTCCAACGCAGTTTTATAATATCCTTAGTATTTTTTATCTCTCGATAAAAGCTGGTCCCTCGTTCTGTACATCATTAATGAACTCGTTATAACGCTAATTGTTGCCACAATCGTACCGAGGCGTGACATTAAAACGACATCAAAAATGTATGTACACTATTTAAAGATTCCCATTCCCGGTACTCGTGTGTAGGCGATTTACGAAAGCGACTGGCCCCGTGCCCATTAAAGCAGATTACGGGCGAAAAAAAATCAACAAACTCTTGGCGTTATGAGTTAATTTTGGAAGAATAACGCGGCCGTCGGTTAGTGTTTGCCTTTATTTGGTGTTCCGGCCGGTTGTTTAAACGGGTAATCCGGGGCAAAAACGGGTTGAGTCCGTTATGTGGTGGTGGCCACTCGCACCACCCAAATGTTCTCGCTCCGTTGTCGGGCGTAATCACCGGACGATAAAAATCACTTAGCGCTCAGAGTAACCGCACTAGACGTTACTTTCACCACTAACTACGGGTATTACATAACAAGTGGGTTTACATCCAACATTTAATAACTGAGGAATTCACTTACACTTAAACTACCCTTCCTTCTGACGTGTGTGACTAAGCAATTAGTATTCTTTTTTCTAATTTCTAAAATTCTAGCTATTTCACGTTCATTCACCTGCCTGAAATGTAACTGATGTCTCTATAATAATTTAGTTGATTAATTCAAATAATAATTACGATATCCAGACTATAATTCAAATATTTTCATAGAATGAAATAGAACAAAATATATTCATGAATTTAAAAACCGGAACGTAGTTTATGGTGTGAATAAAATAATAAAAACAACGCGAGTACCGCAAACGTGTTTACAAGTTATGCAATAATTCAAATAACCGTTTAAAGCCAATGCACGGCAACACATTCCATTGGCTGCATTATAAAATATTTTATTTGCAACAAAAACTATAGAATTTGTGGACTTTGGATACGTTTCACGTGAAAATACAAATTAATCGAATTGAATGGTGTTTTATGCAAATCCTGCGGTGTGAGTTTGGAGTCAATTGTTCAGATATTTTTTATAGTATTTTAAATTAATTTCGTATATATGTATATTTAACGTGCTATGAAGATGGCTTTGCTCGGAGTTTCTTTGTATGATAGAATCCGAAATATGGAAATCCGCAAAATAACCAAAGTGGCCCACATAGCCCAAAGGATAAGCATGCTGAAGTGTGTACATATTAATCCTCGAGAATGGCAATGTACAAAGGGTTTCATGGGCGACAGAATATAGTCTGTTATAGTAATGTTTATGTCTATAGGCGACGGTTACCACTTTCTATCAGGTGAGCCGTCAGCTTATTTGCTATTCTAAATCACATAAAAAATATTTTAATTAAAATAAATTAAATTTTAAATACATTTTGAGGTTTTGTTCCAGTACTTCGCTCCTTTATCGAAGAATATGTAAATAAAAAATAGATCTCTATCATAATGAAAACAATATAACAAACTATTTATTGCACACCATATTGAATATTAATACAGAATGTGTACAAGTGTGTGTGAATTACAGAAGGCAGCCTCATCGCTAAGTTGCTTCCTTACATAGAATCTGAAATCATCAAAATCGGTTCCTAATTTTCTATCATATCACGTAATATAATAACAGAGAACTACAGTCTAAATAATAAGAAGCCGCTCAAAAAATATTATGTACAAAACCGGCGGAGTACAAAAAGGTCTTATTGTTAGATTTCACTGCCATTAAATTCAGTAAGTTTCGCGTTGTCTCGTTAAGGCTCACTAGATGAAATTTAAGAGTCGCAGCCTCCACAGATCCGGCCACGACAAAAGGCTGCCCAGGGGACCTGCGTATTGTAGCAAAAGGAATTTTTAATTGGCCTCGAAATAAGGGTCTATACAACTTCGGGGGAAAACGGCTTTTTTCACGACAAGCAATTCGTTACGGACTTCGTCCTTATCTATTTAGAGAATTTTGAAAGATGTATTATATTGTATTAAATGTAAGGATAATATTTGACATGTATTCGTACAATTTCGTATTATTTCTATTCTATTCAAGGTTGTATTTGACAAATAGGGAACCATTCTTATAATATACTTGTTGTACCCCGCAGCTATGTTCGCATGATTCAGTATATAAAATATTGTACAGAACTTAGTGTACAATATATAATATGTTCTAAGCTAAGATATAATCTGTCCGTTTACCAAATTTTATTCAACTCAAAACATTCTTATAAACATTTCTACGTTATATATTTTACTCAACAAAGAATTATGTAAGAGTAACATACCTAGGACAGTATTGTGAAAAATTAAAATTCCGTATCAAACCTTATTATTTCTATAATAAAAGATTTGATAAGTAAATATAATATAAATATTACTTCTTTTTAAAACCGAAGCCGTAAAATTTGTGTGTTACTTAGTTTTTTAGTAACTTTCTGTTATTGTAAAAGTCATTAAAAAATAAATATAATACATGAGACCCTGATAGGTTTACTCCTGCCATATTATTCAAATTTGCTTGGCCAAACGTCGATAGAATATTACGCCAACAGAACGATAACACTGGCAAATGCCTTAGACTACTCCATCTGGAATTACTGTCGTGAGCATATTGTTTGTGGTTTTTGTAATGAAGCAAGGAATGGTAGGCTACTTCATTCGCTTGTTTTATTCAGAATTATTTATTACCGTCGACTTAGTCCGCGGGGCCGGTTATATGTTAATTTACCAAAATAAATTGTAGCCTATATTCTTTGCCATCTCAAATAATACGTGTATACCTAATTTAATGTCAATTAATCGAGCTGTTAAATCTCTTAGAGGTAACAAATAAAGAAACAATACTCTCAAATTTATAATATGAATTACTAGCTTCACTGCATCAATATGTATATAAAGTAATAATAATCTAAGTTAGGATATAACATACATATATACCGTATATATTTAAAATCCGTTCAGTAGTTTTTGCGTAAAAGAATAACAAATACACATTCATCCACCCATCGTTACAAACTTTCAATAGGACACTAACGGTTTCTGACACGCATTTTAACAATACATTTATATAAAAATCAGAACAATAGGTACTCGTATATATTTATAGATTTAGTTATACACAAATCATAATACGAATATTCTAGTTAATATAACTGGGTTTGATACCGTAAAACTGTTAAAAAGTTTCCTTAAAACTTATTTTCAACCTTATAGGAGTGGGTCGCTAGTAAAACTGAAAACTTTTTTCTTGTAGCGACTGCCGCATTGGGATTGTAGATTGTTATATTTTTATTTTTGTATCTACTTTGTTTTCATATGTAGTAAGTATACTTGTACAAGTTAGTTGTCTTGACAATAGGACACAATTGCAAAGAAGAAAGTTACTATATTACTTACTAACTTTTATCCGTGACTTCATCTGCTTGCCCGGGATATGTTGATTGATCGGCATAAATGCTAGTCTATGTCTTTCTTTATCTCATATGATACATCTATACTAAATTAAAATAAATTAAATATTGATCGGTTAAGTCGTTAAGGTGCTGAGAACTAATAAATAAACAACTTACTTTCAGAATTATAACATTATTAAGAATTTTTAGTTTGTTTAAATATTACTTATATAATAGTATTATAAATAGTATTGTTTATTATAAATATAATTTTAATATAAATATATATTAAAAGTATTAATTGTAAAGTACGTGATTCAGTGAGAGAATAAATTAATCGATTAACAAAGCGTGTGACGTTTGATCGGGAAGCAGAATGAGAGCACTATTTCCAACGTCAAATCATAGAGGTTAGGAATAGTGCTTTCTGTTTAGTAACATGTACATTTATGCTTTATACTGTATCTACTAGTATAAGAAAATTATAATATGATCTGTTTAGTTCATTTTGCATTTCTCTTTGACTTCATATTTATCTAAGATTTTATATAACAACAATAAATTAATAACAATGTCAGCAATAGCGAACTGATCTCTAAAAGAGATTTCTTCCAGTCAACACATTGGCATAGGAAGTAGTTTATTCGTCTTATCTATCCCAGGATATTTTGTTTTTGTTTGAGTGGAATGATGATTAATTATAATATTATACAAGTATTGAATTTCGATTAAAATCATTGAAAAAGAACATTAAACTACGCCTACATGTTAAAAGAAACCCACATTAACACGTGTGTTTCTAACATATGTATACGAGTATTAGTAACACACGGTAACGCGTGCGGAACATCCCTGGTGTTACAGACGTCCATAGGCTATGGTAACTTCGTTTACTATCAATCAGGCCGTATAATTTGTTTGTCATCAAAGTAGTATAAAGAAAATGTTTTTTGTAATCCTGAATGTATGAAGCCAGTAGGTACCAAGTGTTTGAGTCGGACAAAAATACAAAGTGACCGTATTTCATTACAAAATATCGGTACATAAAATGTACATATCTATTTGTAATTTATAGTATTTAATAACAACGAAACCTCAACCGACATTCGCAAATAAACATTACAAAATTTCGTTAATACGAAAGGACGGTTGGCAATTGTGTCCGTACATCCGCAATGGCCGAGCAGTTACAGAGTGCATCATATTTTTGAACAACACCAATATAAAACCGCATAAAATATTGGACATTTCCCGCGGAAGTGAAAATTTTAATTTTTCCAAAAATCCCGCCGCTATATTTTAAGAGTCGACGTGATTTATTAATGCAGGATCGTAAATGCCATTTATACGAAATGTGAAGAGACATTTTATATCCATTGTAGATATAACATACCGGAGGACATTTTGATCGTCAAATTATTAAATATATATATGTGTCGCTGTAACCTGCGACTGTGATGATAATGCAGTACAAGTGTGAATCAGTAAGTATGTATGGTATCCTATGCGCTAAGTTAGTATGAAAACTTTCCCGTGTATCAAACATTCAAATCTGTGCAACAGATTTGCTTGAAAAAATAACAAACATCCATCTATCTAATCTTACAAACTTTCGCACTTATACTATTAATAGGATTTGTACACAACGATAGTCATGTAGGTAATTATTATTCTTGACTGATTGTCGAAAAAAGAGGGTAATAATTTTCAAGGAAGGCAGTCTTTGGTACAACGTAAAATTTAAACAGCTTGACAGATTTTAATGAAAAAAATGGTCGTTACATTTCGTTTTTATTGTGAGTAAGTCATATATAATGATAATATGAAAGTTTGAAAAAATATTTTATTTTATTATCTATTAATAGACACATCATTCAATTGTCGAGGTAGATATATTGTTACTTATTTCGTTAGAATTACATATATAATAACTAACACGGGAATATACTCTTACCATTGTAAAAAGAATTACTAAGGTAGGCACAGAATCCACAAAGATGTAGCATACTTATGAGTATATATACACATAAATATAACATTACCTGTGTACTCAGGCGAATTGAGAACCTAGTTTACTCCTATTAAGAATTCATTTAAAAAATTCACATTTAATATAAGTTCTCCTCTATTTCACTAAAAACATTTTACGTTAAACAAATACAATCAAGGAAAAAAACCATTACACATGTAGGTAATATAACGTGACCTCTGAATCCGTACAAAAGGAAACCGGCACATGTGCACGCTGTTTAGTGGTTCAATCGTAAACATCTCTATAAATATTGATGACGCAGAAAGCTATTATGTTCAGGCATACTCCCGAAAAATGTGCACAATTTACGACGTAAAGACATGCGATTAACTTTTCCGCTTAGAAACAGAGAGGCAAAACTAGTTTATCAAAGATGGGATCGCGATAAGGATAAAAGGTAAGGAAAAATTATAGAGGAAATACTAGATATAGATTAAAATAATCATTTTAATTAAGGTTATAGTTTGCATGAAATGATTTACCAACATTAAACTTTCATGAAATCCTAGAGCGTGGCAGTTCGCAATAACCTAGTTCAGGTACTGCGTACCTACTTGTATTTCGCTTGTATGCTATTTTCGAGTCATAGTGTACAATCAAATATAGGAAAGTTATAGGAAACATTTTTATAAATTTTTATTATATTTTACAGAAAATATATGATTGAGAGACAGCAAGTAGGCAGAAAATAATAGTAAAATAATAAAAAAAAATTGTATGAAATTATCTCTTTCTTTTTCATTACAACCCTATTAATATTATAAAAAGTTTGTAAGAGTAGATGGATGAATAAATGGATGATGAATGATGATGGATGAATGGATGGATGATAATAAACAAAGAGTAACAACTCTTTCACACTAAAACTACTAGACGAAATTGAATGATATTTGTTACATTGTTGGGTAATTCACACGGTAGAGACCAAGGGATATAGCTAGTACGAAATACGTATCAAGTCTAAATATTTTCAAAGACATTTTTGTTATTGGCCATGAAGCGTGACTCGTTTTTTACTTTAAGAAGTTAGATACTCATTATTACTTTTGACATAAAAGATATGGTATATTGTAGGTCGATAAGTTTGTTTTTTATACCTCTTCAAGTCCTCAATCATCATAAAATTTATGTTACATTATATGTATATAGGCAAAGGTTCAGGTGGGCCGTCAGCTCATATGCCATTTCAAACTGAATAAAAAATATACGTAGTATTTGGCATGTAACAGGACGTAGGCAATTTTTAACTAGATCAATCAACATGTTTTAATCACGGAAATGAAGTTGCAAGTACAATTATTCTTGATAATTGTCTAAAATACGAGTATAAAATAAGAGATATAAGTGACTAATAAATTTTAAAACGTCTTTTGATGAGATTAGAATATTTGGTTGAAATAAAAACAAATACTGTTGTTTGTTACACCAGAGTTACATTGAAAGTAGCTGTGCATAATTATTAGTCTATTAATATAAGTATACACTACAACTTATATGCAAGCATGTTCACATGTTCATAGTTTCAACTAGAAATGAAAAAGTGAAATCATACATTTCAACAATAGCCGGTTGCCAGGCAATATGAAGATAAATCGTTAAATAAAAATATATCGTTTACCACAGCAACGTACAACATAGCAACAAGATAATAAACATATATTTATTTATTCTTCACACCCAAAAACGCTTATCGACGTGTTCAATAGAATAAAAAATATTGACACAAATAACAATAGTCTAAGAACCGATATAAGAACATTGAATGTAAACACTATCGCGATCTTCCGCGTTCGTTTTATGTAAATTGAGAAAATGCTCTCTCTTCTCGCTCGATTTGCGAGGCTTCGGCTAATCTTCCGCCAGTCTACTACAATTTAATCAAAGTAAACAACGACGGGAGCTGTAATTTATCTGGATTATTTCGTGGCGAGCGATAGTAATCGACTTTTTTCTCCATCTGTACACAGAATGGTCGGGACGGGAACTCGTAATGTGTCTCGAATCCCAAGATACAAAGATGATTATTATCTACATAAATGGCTAGACGCTATAGAAATAACGATTTCTCTTATATTTTTGTTGCGGGATTTGGCGAACCCATTCGGTATATTGGAATAGCTATTCTATTTTTATAATAATAAAACATTCACAACAGTTAACCCATTCGTCTGTGACAGGGATGTATTAAAGCTGCGGATGGACATAATAAATTGATGTATCTATATTTAAAAACATTTTGCCTTACAGATATAATATTTGTTTCGCATATTTGAATTTTATTATTATTAAATTTACATTTTCATATTTCAGATACAAAAAAAGATATATTTATGAAGTAAAAATAAAGTTCCAAAAAATAATATCCTTTATTTTTTAATTTCCTAAATAAAATAAATTTATGAATTTTATGATTCAAATTATCACTCATTCGTAATACGAAATTCGTTACTTTTTATACAGCTTTAATTCTTCAGAAGTAAATTAATAATAATTAATTTGTTTCTAAAGAAGAAGATAAATAAATTCGTAACTAAGAACAATCTATAAAATCTGTAATAGTATCGCTAATATTAGCTACGCAGTCATCAAAGTGCACATGGCCGAGCAAATCACTCCAGATAATAATGACTATAGCAATCGTAGCAGCCAAAATTGTCTATATACAGATATTAGTTTTTATACGATATGTTGATTAACCGGAATAAAAAGTAGCGTATATCTATCTCTATCCTAAACTCTACATCTGTCATGGCAAATCAAATGCCATGATTCGTTGAACTATTAAGGTGATGTGTGTGTGGTAATAAACACTTGCATTTTCATTATATTAGTAAGGAATAGTTGTGTTTTTTGGCTTCACCTACGCAAATTAGTATATAAAGCATCCTCTGTGCTAAATTAAGTTAAAGTATTTTTTTTACTATTGACTAGACCCACGATTGATCACGATCTTACCTGAAGGAAAGCGATGGTGTGGTCTATTTAACCTATCCTATACTAAATTCTGTTAAAATCTATTTAGTACTTTTTGCATGAAAAACTAACAAACATCTATCCATCCTCAGATATATATACCTATATTAACAACGTCATAAAATAAATTGATAGAAATCGTATATGACTGAATACAGTAATTCATAATTTTGTATATTAGTAAACATAACTTTAGCACACGTGTTTGTGGTACAACCGCTAATTAAAACGTAACATCGTAATTTAACAACGGAAAAACGAAATTTACGTTAAAATATTAAAGGTAGCTGTGATTTAACGCTTTATGATCGTTGTAAACGCTGTTCGGATGGAGACCGAGGGATTTATATTACCGTGGATGTGTCAATAAACTTCACAAGAAATGGACGTAGACTCGCGATAAAGTCACGGTTGACGGGCTCGCACGAATTTTGACGGAAATCTTGTAACAGAAGTAAATTCGTTTAAAAAAGTCCAATTCTCGAATTTAATACTAGATTTTAACGGGATTACTATTAGCAAGTATTCGATTAAAAGCACACAAAGCAGAAAAAAAAGTTAACAGTCGACTAATATTTTTGACAATTGGTTATAAAACTTCTTCTTCGTCTCCAAGGCACCGTATGAAACGAAAACTTTGGACTTTATTTAAACTTTATTTACCAATACAATGTAGTACAAAAGGCAGACTTAATGTTACTGTTATTGTCTACCAGCCACTATTTGCGGAGTACCGAAATATTCGAAAGTGGTTTAGTGCAAAAAAAATATATATTTAAAGATAATATGTAAATATACTTTACTGCATTAGGTAACTAACCAATATGGTTACACATATTGTAAAAACAACAGAAAAAAGCCATGAAAAGAATATCAGAATAAAGAAAATAAATAAATATCAGTGAAAAAATTAAAATATAGATATGTAAAATATAAAAGTGGAAGTATGCAGATACCGGGATCGAACTAAATACTTATAGATCAGATTTGGTAAGTTAGTTGTTTATTAATCATGAATAATGATAGGCAAATTAAATAGAACGTAGGAGGAGGTAAAAATAACTGGCAAAAAATATGAATTCCTGACGTCAAATTGGGCGTAAAAAAGAATATTAATTAGAAGAAGAATAAGGTGAGGTAAGCTCTTGCTCTTAGATTCTCTTAACATGCTAAAAGAAAACTAATATGAAGATATACAATTAAATAAGAATAAAAGTGTACTTTAGAAAAATGGCGCACAAATATTTAACTCACTGTAATATCAATTATCTTTAAAAATCTCTTCAATTTCATTGAAACAGACTCGAACGTCGTTATGATTGCCAACATCCATTAAAAGATAACTAGATAATAAGAAAAGCTGAATGTTGAGTACATTTCTTACCAGTAAAAATTTCACAGAATGTATGTTAACAAAATCAAATTTATTTGTCTAAGGGTCCGTTATTTAACTTCAGGGATTTGGTGAGGCAGTCAATAAATTATATGAAGTAATCGACCTGTCCTTTTCGGTTGCGAATAGCGACGTGAAAAATTAGATGTGTTCTAATATTGACTACGGAATGAGCATTAAAAGAAGTATTTCTCTGTTTCTCGAAACAAGTTAAGTTTTAAAAATCCACGTGGGAGTACAACTCACGCTTGTTTGGAACTATTTCAAACTTTCAACAGAATTGTAGGCGATAAAAAAAATAAGAAAAGGCTCCAAGGTCATATCTGTGAAGATTTGTCCTTACGGACTAACTGATCTGTCAATGTAGCGTAAATCGCTAGGGTAAGGTATTTAAAGTTTCAAAGGTATACATGTGAATTTTTAGTCGACTTAAAAAAAGAGGACATTCTCAATACAATTGTATTCTTTATGGTTGTTACCTTAACTCTTAGAGACTAGAAGAGAAAATTAATTATTTTTTATATAAACAGATATACTTTTAGATTGGTCACATAGAAATTTTATCAAAATCCGATCAATGAGTTAGTTAATAAATAAATATAATTCAAAATAACTGGTTTTGCCACGACTGAAGTCAGTTCTTCTTTTAAGAAACAACCTCTTAAATAATATCTAGAAAACTGCATAACTAAATATAAAGTAATATTATCATACATTTTACTATTCCTAATAAAAAATGTGATTTGTGAAGATGTTTGGATGATTGTGTCACAATTAATTGTGATAAAACAAAAAAAAATGCACGTATTTGAATAAAATCTTGCATGTAAATGAATACTCTGGATTAAAACATAAATACTCGTAACACCTTTTTATCCTCGTTAACGTGAGAGGAGCTGCGGGATACAGCTAGATTAATTACAGAAACTAATTATAAAAATGCATACCTATGTGGTAATTATTAATAATTAAATTGTATTCCACAAAAAAAAAAAAAAACAGACTGCAATTATAACAAAACTAGTTATTTTCTATCAGACAAATCTATAAATATATCCTTTCAGATAATAATTTTTTTTCCAAATCGGTTTACAACTGACGGAGTTATAACAAACATAAAAAATATAGCCGAATTGAGAACATCCATTTTTTTAAATTGTTTGTAAAGCAACTTATAGTCGATGAAGTCAGTATATATATACTATATAATGTCAGGTATAATATAATGTCAGTACTAAAGCAACAAGGTTCAATACCCAAATGAACCTTATCGCATTAACCACTCAATGATTTCTATGTTTAAAATGTTAGAAATTATCTACGATGTCACCGTGACAAAGTACTAAATCGTTTACATACATTACACGTAAATAAACAAAATAATGTTTACTTTCCGACTTGACTGGTGAATCTTATTGTATCGAATCCCCCAACTGTGTATTTAAGTGTGCTCATCACAAATAAAAGACAATATTTGTAATGGTTTCTAATATAAATAAACATTATATTTTTTGTTGTTTTTTGGGAAGAATAATGTCCGGTTACGATTAATTGGGAACCTTTTTCCTTATTATTCCAGACCGAAGCTTGATTTATTTCTTATTACGTTACGTATATCTATTAGATAGTAATAATATAAATGTAATGTACGTAATGCGATTATAGTCTTGTTTGTCTAGATATTATCTTTTGGTAATACCACATTGGTATTAAGTCAGAACCTAATTACATTTTTTATATTTTGGTATTAATAACAAAAAACAATTGCTTCTATAAATATTTACTGTTGTGTATATATGTTTAATATCCTCAAATACTGTCCTAAAAAGTCCTGGAAATAATTGTGGCTAATTCTTGTCGAATTCTTCACGATGGACCTACTGACCTGCCTTCATCCTTATCTATCATCTATCACTGGTGCCCCGCCAGTGTATACCGATAGCGCAGGCGGGGTTACCATTTCAGTTTCACGCATTAAAAAATCCTCATATATATCACTTAGAGCCATCTAGATCTAGGTGTAATCAAGCAAAGCAGTAGAGAGAGTGAAGAGTTGTTTTTTTTTATGTATATTTAATAATATAACTTGCCGGACTTACCTTTTTGCCATCTAATTCATGTGTTCCTTGAGCTAATACTTTGTCTACGCTAGCTGGGTCGCCGAATGTAATAAAGCCAAAGCCCCTGAAACAATATAAATAGCTGTCTTAATTAAATTATCATAACTTAGTATTAAGATGGCGTACAGACAGATAGTATTAACATATTAAGCTAATATAAATATCTAAATTCAGACAATTGATGAAAGATGTAGAAAAAATTTTACCTTTATTTTTTATTATTTTACGTATCATCATCATAATCATCATTTCAGCCGTCAACTATCGACTGCTGAACATAGATCTTTCCTTATTAGGTGCTTTGTCAGTAGTTGCCACGTTTGGCAGGCAAATTGGCAACCGCAGTTAGACCTTGATGATGTTTATAGAAAGACGCTGCTGCTTATCCTTCGACCTTGAAGTTCCCTTAGTCGCCTCTTATTAAACCCACAAGAAGAAAAAGGGTG
This sequence comes from Galleria mellonella, assembly GCF_026898425.1. Classification (NCBI taxonomy): domain Eukaryota; kingdom Metazoa; phylum Arthropoda; class Insecta; order Lepidoptera; family Pyralidae; genus Galleria; species Galleria mellonella. Next base: position 2,555,318 of record NW_026442042.1, on the reverse strand, counting down.
GCTTATTCTATGCCAGAACTACAAGGCACATTTACATATGGTAATTAGAAAGTTAAATATAGAGAATATAGGTGAGACGTAAAAAATACGTAAAAAGTACTGGCATCAGCAATTTACAACAATAAATATACACTTCAGGTTAAACTCAGTTCACTGCGACAACGTTATAATTTTAATGACGCTGTTATTTACTCTGTTCCTAGCTGTACTTACTTCAGTTTTCTCGTAATACGGTAAGAAACAAATAAGGTTAATAGTGCTCGACTGGAGGTGGAATAAAAAATTAGAAACGTCTCTGTGTAGTACGGCGGGCGTAAAGAAGAGGACAGGCCGATACGAGCTGTCTCGCTGATTGCGAGACGCAATCGCCGCTGCAACTCTAATGACGCTACTATTTATTTTGTTCAAATCTTTTAAAGTTTATTTTGTAATTTAAAAAGGTGAATGTTCCATTGGATTTTATATTAAATCTGTCGAATGTATGCGCGCTTAATGTTGTCTTGAGTTGATGTTATAAAATATATCATGTTTTCATTTAGTTGTATACGAATCTTATTATTACTAGTGTTAGAGTAAACACTGGTATTTTATGTTAGTTTAATTTTATTTTTTTAATTGGTAATTTCGAAAATGGTTAAAAATAATAAGTATATATTATATATATAAATTATAATTTATAGTCCAGAACTTTTTATATATTAAGAAAAAATAATTAAGAAAAAAAAGAATGTTCTGCTTGGTGAAATGCAGTGGTCTTACGTTCATTACAATGACAATAGTTGACAAATGTCTCTGTTAGCTTCATTACATTATAGAATTTATAAATTATAATTACAGTACTAAAAAAAAATATTTTATGGGATATTTCTCAACTGTTTACTTATTATGATGAACGTAAGACTCAACATCTCTACATTTCACCTGGCAGAAAATTCTGTTTTTTAACTGAATTGTCTGTTCTTATAATACGAGGTAAAAAGAAACAAAGTATATGCAATACTGAATTCATATTAGCTCCCGAGACAAATTTACGCCTTTCAATCTGAAGCCGACCAGTGTACTAGCTACTGATCATAAAATCGCACTAGATTGTTTCGTTAGTTATCTAACTTCGATTATGTTCGTAACATCTAATATAAATATAATAGCTCACTTAGTGACACATATATTGGATGTTGTAAAAGTGATTTACCTAAATTAATTGATAAGTTTTAAGTAATTACATACGAAATATCTTAACGTTCATTACTGTGTGTTCACAATTGAATGCACGCATACTGATAAAAGAGGACGTGTCGCTATTTTTTTTCAGAGCAATATGCACACGTTTGTTTTTCGTTGTTATTTCGATTGAAACTAAATTACTGAATGGACAATCAAAATTACCTATCGAAAACATTTTAATTTACGTACATAGATATATGAATGAACAGTTTTTATCAAAATGATTCATTCGGTTGTGTTACTATCATGAATATTAAATGTATTCATCAGTAAGTTAACATGTTAAAATGTATAGAATGTGAAAATGTTTGCAAATCAAATAGTCGATTTGTCTATGAAATAGACGGTCAGTTTGATTTCTGTGGTGGAATAATACATATGACATACAAATATTTGGCCGGGGTCCAGGTGTGGCATAAATAATGCCGTCATTGTTACGGGTCGCTATTAGCATAAGACGGTCTAGTATGAAACCAGGAAAATGTGTGTGCATAAGGCTCAATATATTTTTCGTATGGTAAAGAAGAATCCTAGATAAAATAATCCTTTATTTATATTATATAGTACTTACGTATAACAAATTTTAAACCCAATTCGTGACCCACTACTGATCAAGTACTCTTTGCGTTTCAACGCTTACCTCTATTTGAGATGTAGAAAATATCATCTTCAAAATGATTTTTCGTCTTTTCTGTAAAATGTTTCATATTATCCACTCGTGTACGACAAGTAGCTTACCAAAAAGCCAACTTTAAAAAAATGCATTATCAAGTTACACTAATATGCATCTGTAACAACAATATGTAACCATTGTGTCGCTAGTGTTGCAATTCGAGAGAGCGAAATGTCTCAATTCTAATATCGAATTCATCTAGAATTGACGATGGTTTTTAAGGGGAACCAGTTTGAAGTCGAATTACCATATATAACAACTATTACAGGTAATGAAGCTGCCAGTTCTTATTATTAACACACATAATGTAATGTAATCATTATTGTATGAAAACTTCATTTAAAGAGATTAAAATAAATTGACCTGTTGGGGTATGTTCTGTTACTTGTAAGTAAGAAATTTAAACTCTAAGTTGAGCATCGTAGGCTAGATACAGTGCGCAAAATGTACACGACAATGAGTTTATGCTATAAAAAATTGTAAAGTCATTAATAATATAAAAATTCACTTACACACGCACGCACCAACAAACAATGAATTATTGATAGAACATAAAAATAATATTTGAGGGTACATAAGTGGCAAAATTAATGACGGCGAATATTACCCGTGCATTTACGAGTAGCTCTTCAAAGAATTATCAAGGTAAATATTATAAAAAAAATGCAATTTTCAGTTCGCGGTTGCTGCCCACGGGCGAGCGGGCGATAAATAATAAAAAGCCTTCTCCACTTTAGGACTTGCAAAAATCACAATTTATAGAGCATTTTAATTTCACTTAGCCGATCCATATTTTACATGTGGCGGCGCGCCCAACCGTACCCGAGACTCGAATTAATACTAAATTGAAATTGTAAAAATGGAAATACCATTTTCTCGTTGTACCTCGCACGCTACCTACAGGTGTTGCCAGACATGTTATAATAATACACCTCTTAATATTTCCAACGAGGTAAGTATTCCTAGAAATAATAAATGAGTTCAAATTAAAATTTATTTAATTATTTAGATATCAGAAAATTGTGTTTATTAAAAATTAAATTAATTAATATAATAAATGTTAGATAAGAAATAAAAATTAATTTTGGAATTATTTTTTTACTAAAAATATTAAATAAAACTGATAAATGGATACTTATATTACAAAATAATAATATAATATACCTACTTCATAAAATAGAAAATATAAATTTACAATTGGAATAAATTCTAATACGTAATAATTTTATTAAATAACGTGGACTTTTAAATAATAAAATGTTTTTTTTTTTTTAATTTAATATTATTTTCATTGTTATATTCAGTATAATTAAAAATAAAAAAATATATGTTACTGTATCGGGTTAGTATGATAAAATTGTAGAATTGTTATCTGTTTTTATATTCCATTTATTTTAAAATAAAAGTCTGTTATTGATCCTGATAAACCTCAACCCGCAATATTACAGATTAAAAATTAAACTACTGATTATGTCACTTGTGTGACATATGTATTGAGGATTTAAGATAAAGTCTATTTTATGTATTAATCTACTGTGTATTTTATGTATCTACCAACATTTATTCAAATTTATTGAGCCGTTTAATCGTGTTTAAGTAACAAGCATTAAGATGTCTTCACAATCTCACATTTATAAAATTAGTAGATATACTAAAATATATTTAATGTGTGAGGTAGCCTTTTATAGCCGAATTTTCCTTATCACACCCAAAGGCGGAAAGCCTTTTTCATTTCACGGAAATATCTTCGGTATTATCATTGAAATTATATTATCAGTGAAATTCATTCACATTTACGTTAGATTAATTTCTATTTTGCATTACAGGTACATGATGAAATCGAAATTGTAAGCATCATTTTAAAGGAGTACTTTCAAAAGAAAATGTGCGTCGAAAACCGACAAAATATTTAGAAACTATTTTACTAAGTCAATACCAAAAATATCTCACTCGATAAATAAATACCACTATACCATGTGTAGAGATGGGCAATCCACCTGGGTGGGTTTAAAGTCTGGTGGGTAAAAACCGGGTGTTTTGGGTTTATTGGGTTTAAACCCCATAAACACCCAAATTTTTGGGTGTTTATGATTTTGTACTTCATCATCGTCATCTCAGCCGCAAGACGTCCACTATACTGGACATAGACAATATTATTATGCAGCCTACAGAATAAAAAACTTTTAATTTGATTTTGAGTTTATTAAGAAAGAGATGAAAGTAAAATGTAAAACTACAGTCAATCACTGTCAGATTCAGAGTTATTACAAGCGATGAATTGTATAGGTTCGATAGGCTCTATTTCGTCTAAACTGTTATGTTCATTTACTTGCTCAATGAAAGCTTCTAAGGTATTTTCTTCATTAAACTGAATGTCCTCGCATTCAGCTTTATGTTTAAGATTCCAGTTATAACAAATGAATGAAATTTTTTCAGTTCTTTCAGTTGTAAGTCGATTTCTTTTGTTATTATGTATGTAGCCTTGGATACTAAAGGAACGCTCAGTGGCTGCCGAAGTACAGGGAGCTGATAGAATACGAATCGCTACTTTGCTTAACTCAGTGGAACCACAAATACCTTTCCACCATATTAGGGGCTCAATGCTATCTAATGAGCTCCATACAAATCCTCTGGCCCAAAAGTTTTCTTTAGCTTTATAACACGCCAAATCTGCCATTACATTTGACAAACTTAAGTGTTGGCTTAAATTGTAGATAAACTCCATACCCTTAAGTTCTTCCTCTTGAGTAAGTTCGACTCCTAGAGTCCTGGGGTCTAGAATATATGCTGCAAAATGTATTGGCCTCATTGCCATATTGCATCTTGAAGATACTGATGTTAGAATCTGCTGTTTGCTTTCTTCGCTCAATGTCGAAATCTCATTTAATGCAAAACGTATCTTAGCTTGTACATCTCTAAATGTAATGTATGTGCGATGCAAACGATTCTGGTCGCTCTCTAAGTAAAATATGCTTTCAGTGACTGGTTCCAAAATACTTATACATTCCCCTGTCTTCGTCCAGAAATCATCACTTAGAATTAAATCTTTAATATCTCTTGAAATTACCACATCTTCTCTAACTGTTAATATTTGCAAAGCTATCTTATTTGCTTTCAAACTTTTTAACGAAGTAACATGACTTCCCCATCTTGTAGCACAAGGCAATTTTAGTGTTTGTGTAGAATCTTCACCCTGCCTTGATTTTATCAACAAGGAACTTAATCGTTGACTCCTTTTAACAATTTTTATTATATTTATGGCTTGCATAATAAACACAGTTACTTCTTGTATCTTTACAATATCTTGGCACAACAAGTTAAGGATATGTGCACAGCAACCGAGAGGAACAACATGTGGATATTTGAGTTTTGTTAATTCGAATGCCTTTTGTATATTTCTAGCGTTATCGCCAATAAGTACAAGAAACTTATTTGCTCCATACACTTTCATTACTTTTTCAACTTCTTGGCTAAGGTATTCACTAGTGTGAGGATTACTTTCTGTATTCAAACTTTTAACGTATGCAGGTTGAGGTTTTGATATAAGAAAGTTTATTATTCCTTCATTTCTTAAATTAGACCAGCCATCGCACTGAAGGTGTAAGTAACTACAAGCATTTAGTTCCTCATTTAACTCAAAACGCATTTCTCTATATATTTTATCTAAGTATTTTGTCGCTAAAGCTTTACGTGAAGGTATTTTAAATTTTGGTTGCAATTTTTCGAAAAATTGTATCCATAAAGGATGTTGCACCATCGATAATGGCGTCCCTGTTACAAATATAGCTCTCGCTAATTCTGTTTTTATATGATCATCGGTGTCTTGAAACTCAGCATTTATTGTAGTGTTAGCAGACGACGAGGGGCTTATAAAAGAATCATTTGTCTCTATCTCTGACAGTCCAGACATTTTGGTTTTGGACGAGCTATCTTTTATAAGTTTCATAGAGTCTTTTAATGTTTCTGGAGATTTTGGACAAGTGATAAGATGTTGAAGCATTTTGGCAGCATTACTGAATTTGTAGACCTTATTACAAAGCTTGCAAGAAACAGACTTGTTTGGTAAAGTACGGTAGTGCTCCCATATGCGTAAATCTTTAGGTCTCCCCATTGAACCTAAAAAAATGAACGATGATTAGTTGGTCTGACGAAAATTCAACAATAGAGTGCCTATTTTTTTACAATGATTATTTCTTGTTATTTACAATAAATTTATTAAAAAAATAATAAAATAAATACAAAAAACCTTTGTAAAATTACATCTCCTCGGAGGATTAAACGCAGACGCTAGTTTATTATCGTATTGTTCTGTATTTTTCTCAGCAACTTCTTTAATTCGATTAGGTACTTACGCATATTATGTTAAAAATAAATATCTAGTACACATCTTAGGCTATCCACCATTATTATCCAATGACGACTCTCAGCTAACTATGCATTATCATCCAAAATAAACGTGTATGGAAAATTTTATCCCAGTCGGTTGAGGATTGAGGATAATTGCATCAACATACGAACATACCTACATACTTTTATTTACATAACGCAAGCTAAATAAAAGCTTGTAATAATACATCTAATTTTAAGTTAAAATTGTTAAGTGATCATGATATAATTGTATCATTCAAAAATCCACTTACCTTTAATTATTTCTTGTTAAGTATAAATATTATTTCAAATCTGCTCCCTTAATATGCACTTTTTTACTGCTTTTCCTACCTAACACGTTACCAGGAAGTCACGTTACCAGAGTCAGAGTAATAGTGAACACGTTTGACAGTGATTGTCGTCGCCTCATATTCAGCGTCGACGAATAGGGGAATCCCCAGTCATAATGTATTGCATGCGTGGCGGTCTTACTTCAAATCCATAAACAAAGAGATAATTACAGAACTCGATACTAGATGGCGCTGTTTTTGTTTGAAGAAAGTTTGCGGGCTAAAATACATAGAATTTCATCAATGACTTCCACAAAGAACAACATTTCTGTTTTTTCTAAGTCCGTATCTCTTCCGTATATTTCATAAGATATAAGCTTGGGCTACATTGTTATGCAACGTGATTTTGTCGCTGTCTTGCTAGCAGGGTTGACAGATATACGATTTAAATCGTACTCATACTATTATTTGTCTATTTTTTAATGTACGATCGTAAAGATTATGATCGTAATTCGCACAAAAACATACGACTTTTTGGTTACCTGGCAACATTTTTATTATGAAACGAACATGCTCACATCATCAGTCACATGCAACAATTTATTGGGGATTTCCCCTTCACATCTGGCAGTCCTGCTTGCTAGAATATAGGTAAGTCAGCCACAGTTACTGACGATCGATATTTAAAGGGTATTGTTTTTGTGCTAAATATTTCATAAAAACGTTATTTAATACTTTGTGGATTATTAATTTAGTTGATAATCACTGGAAGTAAAATGGATGCTAATTTGAGAGATCAAGATCTTCGTATAAAACAGTTAATAAAAAAAAATCTACGTAAGTACTCTTTTTATACCTAGGTAGGTAAGGTATAATAAACACAAAAGGTACTTAGATCGCGTGTGTTCGAAGCATTTATTCTAATAAATTTAATTTAAAATTGTAGAAAGAAAAAAATGTCTGCCAAGCCGTAGCCGAAGCCGATCTCCAAATATATTTGGCGATAGTGAGACCCAGTGTCCAGATGATTTACCCAGCGTCGTCGCAACACAGAAAAAAAACGAGGATAAAGTAAAAGAAAATTTACTGAAAGAAGAAACAAACTGTTCTAAATGCTTAATTTATGGAGAAGAGGATAAAAGAAATGAGTATTTCGGACTGTTAGTGGCTCAAGAATTTAAATATATACGGCCATGTGTGCGAACGAGGTGTTATGAAGAAATTTTAAAGTATCTACGGGAAGCAAAAGGCCAACATGTTGATCAACTGCAACATGAAAACACTGAAAATTAATTACTTTCATTTTATTATATATAGATTTTTAAAATTTCCTGAAATATTATTAGTTAACGTTTTATTTAATATTGTAGAATTGATCAATACAATTTATAAAAATAATTTATTGGTATTACTTACATATTTTCAAAAAAATACGTAAAAACCTATTTTTTTGGGTGATTATGGGAGTTTATGGGTGTTTATTGGGTTTTTACCAAAGCACCGGGTTTAAACCCGGTGCTTTGCCCATCTGTACTTGTGTGACATATGTATTGAGGATTTAAGATAAAGTCTATTTTATGTATTAATCTACTGTGTATTTTATGTATCTACCAACATTTATTCAAATTTATTGAGCCGTTTAATCGTGTTTAAGTAACAAGCATTAAGATGTCTTCACAATCTCACATTTATAAAATTAGTAGATATACTAAAATATATTTAATGTGTGACAGAGAGCCTTTTATAGCCGAATTTTCCTTATCACACCCAAAGGCGGAAAGCCTTTTTCATTTCACAAATATCTTCGGTATTATCATTGAAATTATATTATCAGTGAAATTCATTCACATTTACGTTAGATTAATTTCTATTTTGCATTACAGGTACATGATGAAATCGAAATTGTAAGCAAAAATAAAAGAAAATGTGCGTCGAAAACCGACAAAATATTTAGAAACTATTTTACTAAGTCAATACCAAAAATATCTCACTCGATAAATAAATACCACTATACCATGTGACAGAGAGCCGTCTAATCCCAAAATAAGCGAAGCTTGTATTGTATAAAAATATTCTATTTTTTTTTTATAAATACTTAATACAGAAAATACCCAGACGAATATAAAGAGACATACTCTCGTGACGTACATATGTTTATGCAGGGTTCAAACCTGTGACCATATACAGGTGATAATAAGATCGTCACAGCTTGACAGCCTTGATATTCAAACGAATCGTGTTTTTAATTTAGTATAGAGCTTCAATCTATTGCGTTTCGGTCGGTTCATTGAAACAATACTAATAATTTCAATTTTCGAAGATGATCTCTGTAACGCAGCGGTAGGCACTTTGTTTTACGTAGTGAGGTCCCAGATTTGATTCTCAGTCGGTCATTTTCATTCGTCGTAATTTTTAGAAAACTAACTTTTCTAAATTGACTAGGGTCTGAGTAGACCAAAAATAATAGTAGCATTTAAAAATAGTTCTGGTTGCCTGGTTCCTAGCAGGATGTCCTAATTAGAATACCAGGCGATTGGTGTAATTGTGTGGCACTTATTTATTTATTATTTCATTCTATATAAACCTATATCGCTCAAGAAATAAACGTTAAACAAATCTTTGTTTTAATTAGTTAAAAGTTGGAATTGCTACTAGATTCGATTCGGTTCATAAGTGCTTAAAGAAGTTTGAACTGAATAAATGAATTCAATTATTGACTACAATTATAGAAATGTAAACAAGATGTATAAAGTTTTACGTCGCTTTATTCGCTCGAACAAAGTTAATCTCGTCTTTGTTGATGAATTTAAATCCTATGACATAAATTAAATATACAGATTGGCATAAATAAAATACAAAGAAAAAAAAAATTGTAACATGTATTTTCTATTATTATAATATTATTGATGAATTTGTATATATGTATGATAATTATTACGAAATTAATTAAAAATATTCATAAGTTTATAATATCTTCTTTAAAGTATATATAATATTATATAGTATATCTACTACTTACGAAGTGCTAAGTTTGATATCTAAATATTTAAAACTTATCGTTGAAATTTATGAGTCTCTATGTTTTTACGGTATGTTTTACTCGTATAAATCTACTAGAACTTTGACTTTTATAAAATTTATAATAAATACTGTTTATGTATTTATTAAAATAATTATATGGATTGAATATTATACCATAATAATCATATAAGTAATACAAAATAAATTAATATCAATATCGTTTCACAATTGGCTAATTTATAACTTAAAAAAAAAAACCAGGAAAGACTAAATGCGATCTTTCTCAATTTTTAAATCGCTTAAAAATAATAAAAAAATGATATTATTTCCTTACTTATTCTAAGTTTAAAATATATTAGGTCACGTAAATCAGTACAAGTCTTTATAAGATTCATGACTTAATAAACTTCTTATTCTAGTACGAAAATATATAGGAGGCGCTCGTGTATGGAAATTGAAAATAACGAGGGACTTCGTTCACACCGCGCATCAAGCCGACTACGTGACCCGACCAATTATTATCGACCCGCTCCTCTTCACCAATAACCCCTATCTCGTCCGATCTCCTCAGCGATAGAGGAACGAGGTAGCTCTCACCGAGTTGGGTACACTGCAGTACCGAGTGGAGAGGCCCTTTACCGAATGGAGTTACGTCCTACTTATCTTTAAGGGGACGTGCCTTATTTTCTTCCTCTTACAAGAACAACTCAATTCTCCTTTGCAAATGTGATAATAGCCTTATAAATGTTTTTCATCATACGATTGTTGCGGTAACAGATACATTGATCAAAATATCATATATTGTACAAAAATATAATATATTAAATTACGTCGAATTTTATTAGTCCCACTATCAAAGTTGAGAACGGTCGTGCTGACTTTAAAGCATTAAACGTTATTACCCAACATTAGAAAATTGCACTATTCTTATAAATGTAGTAAGTAGTGCCATCTAGTTACCTTTCATTGAATTAATATCTGTTTGATAATAAAAGGCTATGTGCACATTTTTAATGCAGTTCTAGCCAAAAATACTTTTCCCTCCATAAACTCTTTCCTGTTTCTGCAATCTTCAAAAGGATTTCGTTATGATTCTTACGTATAATCCAATGATAAGTTATACTATTTTATATTATAATTCGATACCCATTTTAATACAGCTGAGAAATAAGTACTATAAGAAAAACTTAACTATTCCGGTATTGTGTAATGAGTTTAGAATCTACGTACAAACCAATGAGACAGTATTTTCTCTATTGTAGTCTTCGTGTCAAGATTAAAAGAAATAAGAAAAAGAAGATAGATGCGTTGGATAATATAAAGTACACCATAGCAAGCGAATTCTATAGGTTCAATTAAGAAATAACTCAATGAAATATAACTAACTTTTGTTGAAATGATTACAGAAATACTCTCTAAATTAAATTAGGAATAAATTGAAACATTATTATCGGATCAATTACTTGTTTTTTACATTTTCATTAAATTCTATTGAATTAGATCGTAATAGTGATAATAGATTTCTTGTAAACGAAATCGCTTGTAACTTCAAATATAAAAATAAAAAAGAGTCCGATTTTTAGAGTGGTTAACCAGTTTGTACCTCTTCTCGTAAGCTTTAGGATTACGTTAACCGATTTCTAGACTTAATAGCTCTGAATGGACCACAGTCGTTTTACAGTTATTGGTATTATTTCGGAAAAGCGATGTGAAAATTAGGAATAGCCAATAATCCAGTTACCAAACAAATATGGGGAAGTACATAAATACCGATACACGTAATAATTGGTATAAAATGGATAATTTTGTTTTGTAATATTTGAAATGGTTTTAAGCGACTTCCGAAAATATAAAGGTCATAATTCTTCTGACTGATATACTACATCTATAATACATTATTCTTTTTTAAATTGATTGGATTTGCTCCAGCGTCCATTTTATAATAATATTGAGATGATAACAGCTGCTATTTTTTTTTCTTCTTGTGATGCATAAATTCTGCAATAAGCGAAGTAAAATCTAATTGCGGATGATTTGACGTTATTACATCTTGTTAGCCTTACGTATCTATGAAACGTTTACTTACTGATCATTAAATGTTATAGCTATTAAACTCACTAGTTTTTTTGCGTAACAAAATGTACTTGTTATTGAAACTAATCAAGATCAGCGTAAGAAAAATACTTTATGAATTACTAGTTGTATACGATTTGTTTGTTTATTTGTTATTACGGTTTCGTCCTCGTGACTTAGTATACAAAGTATACTCGTATTATGTTCTAAATTAAGATATAATCTAAACTTGTCCCAAATTTAATTCAAATCCGTTTAGCAGTTTTTGCGTGAAACAGTAACAAATAATTATCCATCCTCAAAAACTTTTTTATTCATATTAGTAGATATACTACAAATTTATAGAGATGGTAATTTGAAAATAATAAAATCATGTGTATATTACTATACAAAGAATTAACCATTACCCTAACTATACAAGATATATTTCGCAATAAACTTACTATTTATTTTTTAGTTCTTAAATTTCAAACAACTAATTACCGTAACTATTTTAAATGGAGGGTATATCCTAAAACGTATTCCTATCAAATTTTTAAACATATTAACTTATGCCTCATGGAGGCAGGGCCAGTTAAACGACATCATTAATTAACTGTTGACGATACAGTGCTAGTTTAGCGGGACTGTGTTGTGGTTTTCTGGCCTCTTCGGTTATGCACAATGGGGCTTAAACGGCCCAGCCGGTAGCTATCGTAACCACGCACCCTTAATTTATGGATGACGAGATTTAGATATTAGCATTAATGTACAGTTATCTTGCATAGGTTATTGGAGAGAAGAGAATTGGTAACGATTAACTTTAGTGACTCTGATAATATAGTCTATAATATTGGTTGACTTTCATATCTATAACCTTCCAAACACCATCGTGGTTAATTCTTGATAAATTTGTCACGATAGGCCATAGACTATAACGCATAAGCGGTGAGTCAATGACTTAATTTCATTTTCACCTATTATCTCTCATTATTACTTTGATAACATATGCCAATAGCGCAGATGAGGTTATTATTCAAGTTTTGTTTCTTAAAAATACTGTAAATTATTAAATAAAATACGAAATTTTGAAACAAAATAAGGTTTGTTTTATTTATTTTTTTTTTTATAATTAGATTCGTGACTTATTATTATTTGTGCACTTCATAAATAAAGTTTTTATAAAAGTGTATTAATAAACAATTGTTATCATTAAATAGTAATAAATACTTTTCTGTCTAAGTTCAATAAAATGGAAAGCAATAGATAATGTTATATTTATTAATTTAGCTGTCTTTTACTTCAAGAAATGTAACTTTTGTATTATCTGCCATTATGGTAAGTCTTTTCATTCAATAATGTTGTTATTTCTTTAAGTTTCTAAATCTAATTTTATTCAACATTTCTGTCTTCAATTATTTAATGAAACTCTGATCACATAGCTCGGATTAGCTTCAAATCACGAGGTAAAAAGTATCTCGTATAGAAACCTCGTATTACATATAAGGTATAAAGTATAAGGTGGTTAAAGTAAACTACTTATGACATTAAAGGGAGCCTGTGTGTAATAATTTACTGCTTAAAATTGTTATGATGAAAAATTATAAAATTGTTATTAGTAGTTTATAGTAGTAACAGTTTACATTAAGAATTGAACAAGGAATAGATAATAATTGTTTATCTTTAGTGAATTTTACAAAACTAATAAACATTTTGTTGTAAAACAATTGGGAACATACATAAAATCTAACAAGTCGTAAATTTATTGAATAAAAAGCTTATATATTTCCGCGATGTTAATTGCATGTAACACACAATAGTGTTATTTGAAATAAGCCCATTGTTTTCCGCAGCGTTAGGCCCAAACTATCGAAATGAGCCCGATAATCCACTCGCCTATTGTGTGTTTGGACAAAACTCGAAGAAAATAAATATAGAAGCGGGCTCGAGGTAAAACCCTAAACCGCAACGTCAGGAACAAATAGCGGTAACTCCCGTATTCATGGCTCATGGCTGCAGCCTCGGGTGGAAACCGATAGCAATTACAGGCAGAATTAATATCACGCCCCGAATGTTACTCTCACATTTATACGTATCGAGTGCAATATTGTCTCCTTTATTAGTTGCCGGGACAAATGCCGCGCTGTCGTAATTCCACCCTTATTTCGCTCTTCGATTACCGACTTTCTTATTTAATCTTGACGGTAATTAATGCTTCGTACCGGTGCGCCTGATATCGACTGGCCAAGCTTTCGTTTGTATTAGTTAGCTCGACAGTCCACAAGTATACTGGCTGACATCTGACATAGCTAAATTGATTTACAGCATAATAAATCGACCCTCAAGTAGTAAGCAACAACGAACAGTATCATTAATTAGAGCTAATTGATAACCCAGCAGCGCGTGAACAATCTGTTTTGCATATAATATAGATGCATATAATTCTGTTACTAAGTAGACTACAAATATCCTCTGCAAAATTAAGTAATCCAATAATTAATCTAAATGGACCGTGTAGCCGAATGGTTCAAAACAATCAGCTCTGCCGCAAAATACGCGCATTAAATGAAGTGAATGGCCGCCTCTGGGGGATCCCTGATAAATTAAATTGATTAGAATCCCGTTCGATAGCAGCCGTCGATGTAGCCCCGCGTAAAAATAAAGCCAAGTGAAAAATAACGCGTCTGATCATGGTTTCTGTAAGCTACTTATATCGATAATTTCTATTATGCTTAAGAACTATGTGATTGTTACCTATACTTATGTAATTAATCAGCAAGCTTTGATAATTATTCTCTACAAGGGTTAAAAACATTATATACAATGAGGTACGCTGGACTTTTGCATGAACCTTCCTCTTATAGCCTTCGCGTGAAAACCATTTATTGCAATATTTAATTACGTGATACATTTTTAGCGTTACATATATTTATAGTAATTTTATTTAGGACCATAAACTTCTACGTAGGTGATGAACATTTTCTCAGTAGATAAAATTTGCTTTTATGTTTCCAATGTTTGATGAAATTTTGAAATCTGATGAAAGACATTTTCCATTATACATTATTGTTTAGTCATAATAAAGTATTGCATGCTACAACACATACGTATATGTGCAAAGGTTATCTAAAGGTTTTTGTTTATGGTCAATATAACTATCGTCTCTATGGACCTTTATGATTCTAAACAAAATTCTTAAAATGTCATGCCTGTATGCTTGTATACTGCTAAAATTGTTACATGCTGTGAAATGTCATAATAAATAGTGTGCGTTTGCTAAAATCTCATTAATAGTCACTTGTATCAAAAGTAGTAGGTAGTTCTTAAATTTATAATTTAGAAAATTAGCGTCTAATATTTTTAGCAATAGACGTTCTGTTGAGGTCTTCTGGGATTTTTAAAGGAAGGCTCGTGCAAAAATCCAGCTTTCCAGGAATTAATCCGAAGTTTAAGATGTTTTGTCTTTATTCCCTGAACAAATAAAATAAAATTTATGAAAGAAATATTTTTGTAAATATATCACTAACTTTCTATTTAAAAATTTATTTTTATAACTACTACCTATTCATGTCTATAGGCGACGGTTATCACTTTCCATCAATAAAAAGAAAACAAATCAAATGTAATCTCTGTAATAAAATTGTAAATAGACGATGTCTGTACATAGGAAATATTTAAAAAAAAAGTAATATGAGGGATATTTAAGAGCAACAGAAGCCATAACAGTATTTTTTTGTATCTCTGTCTATCTGTACTTGTCTTTGTTCCAATAACGAAATCATCCATTTTGTAAATATATAGGTACCCTCTCTGTTCATTAAATTCTTTCAAATCTTTTTTATCAATTTGACTATGATCAAATAACAAAAAATCAGATTTTCTGTTTTATAATATTATTGAAAAGTAGAAAAGGTTCATAAATAACTATGGAGAAAACGAAGGATTCTATTATAAATACAAAACAGTGGTTGTCAAACTGCCAAAGTGTTTATGGAACTGTATATCGCAACATAAGCTTATCGGTTGTACCATACTAACCATACATAGCGTGTTCTTATTACCAAACCATACTCGCACTGTAGTCTATCTAGTACCTCGCGAGTTGCATTTGTGTTAGTTGAAACTTGGGCGATGTTTGGAGCAATATCGTGCGAGCTGTGAGCCAGCTTGATAAGCTAGCTTCCATGTTTGCTTACAGCATTGCGACGTATTGTAATGCTCAATTAATTCTCTTAGCTTTACTAGTAGGTATCTGTAATATGAATTATGGTATAGATATTATGTGAATATAGGGGACTCCATATGTAAGTTCAAATTAGTTTAATGCCTTTTAGTTTGTGAATAATTTAAAATATTCATACGATAAGAATTAGCTGTCATTTAAAACAGTGTAAAAGTTACTTTTTACAACAATTGAATTAAATCCCTAATTAAGTATTATTCTGATGATTTTTTATATTTAGATGACTTGATTTTCCCTATTCACATTACATCGAGTATAATTCAATACAACGTGCCAGGAGGCCAGCCCACCACCTTCTCACAAATTATTTGTTTGATAACGGTGTTTATTATCATCAAAGAGCGATTTGTAATGACTCCTTGTCTCTGACTCTTTCAACAGCTAAAATAACGAACTAAATTTATCAAATAAGTATTAAGATCTGTTGAAATAGTTTATAAAATACTAGGGCATCTTATCAACCATTCAGATTTGTGACTCAAGTTAACACTTAATTAAAATTTATAAGGTGTCCTGGAGCTTCTAGAACCTTGATTTCTAAAAACTAAAGTATATATGTATTTAAATTCACGAGCGAGCCTTAATTCGACGTGATTACAGGTAAATAGTATCTATATACCAAATTAAAGTTTAAAATTAAAGATGACACTATCTTATTAATGTGATCAATTAGAAAAATTATGAATTTTTAAAGCACATTAATATTGAACTAATATATGATAAAACTATGTTGAAAAAATAATATAATCAAGTCGGTTTAGAAATGGGGAATATATCACGTATCGTGGTTTCCTTTTAAAAGATCTTTAAAATATGAAGTTAAAAATTCGAAAAACACTGTACCTTAAATTTTCTGAAGCATCCCATCGAGTAAAAATTACATATAAAATATTGGATAAATATATTATAATCTGTGATTAACCTATTATCACTAATCTTGTACATAGTGTTAAACACAATAGCATAAATTTACAAAAACAATTTTTAAGGAATGATATCATCAAAAGCAGAAGAAGGTGCAATACAATTTGTAATAAAAAAAGCTCTTCACTCTAATAAAGTAGCTTGATTAGAACGATCAATTATAAAGGGTCTCGATAAGTAAAGGGCACAATAAGTTTAATTGAAATACGGTATATATATATATATACCTTTAAACCTACCCATTTTTTATTGATTGTACAAAAGCTCAAAATATTCTTATAAAATCGTAACCGTAGGTAAATAATTTAAAAAAATAATATGGTATTTATTGTTATTAACGTAGATAGATACTCTTTATTGTTTCCTCCAAAAGATTACAATAATAAACTTATTCTAAATATAAACAATTACAAGAAATAATGACAATGAGAAAACAATGGGCGACCTTATCACTAAAAACGATCTCTTCCAGGCACCCTTTGGATGGAGAGGAGTAATATATAATAACGTATATATATAGTTATATTTAATAGTCGAGGGATAGACAGCAGGATCCCTTTTGAAACGTCACCAAATCCTATCTACGATTGACAACCCCCCTGCCAAGCGTAGCAAATACCCGCAAAACCCCCCTTATAGGTTTAGCAGTGGACCCGTTAACGGCTGAAATAATAATTATTACAAAATAATAATAAAAACTAGCCTATTTCTTTCTTGACGTTAAATATTGTGACTATTACTATTAAGCTATGATTAAAACGATAAAGCTGTAAAAACTGACAAATAAACAGATAAACTCGCATTCATAATTATATTATTATTAACTGTTGTATATAAACACAACTAAAATGCTATCCATAGTTATATTAGTCTGACAACAAACCAATAATTCATCATATATATTATTTGTTTACAGTCTGCATGGGCATTGTTTACTGAATGGGTACAAGGATACCGCGACAGCCAATGTGTGCTTAGTTAATAATTACATAAGCCACGTTCATATTACATATTGATTACCATTTATTTATTAATGCGTTGTATTTTATTGAACTGATATTTGACGAATATATTTGTAATGATTACTAATAAACGCCCACAACTTCGTCTATATTTACTTATTTTAAATGTCAGTTGGAATTGATTATAGATTATTATATTAATTTGGAATTAATTCTGCTCATATGACTCTCGGAATTCTAAATTATAATTTATAGTTTCAGTTTATTTGAAGATTAGATGAGTGTCCAAAATAAATCTCATCAGAAAATATAACATAATAATAAGATACATATTATTACATCAGATACCGTCTGTAATAAATACGTATGACACCTCTGCAAATATATATATATATATATATATATATCTTTATCAACCGTTATCTGTCCACTGCTAAACATCAGCTGCTTCATGAGGGGAGGTAAATTTGCCAATAGTTGCCACGCTTGGCAAGCGGATAAACAATCTCAGTTAGTCTTTGGTGATGTTTTAATAGAAGCGTTGCTGCCCATCCCTATTAAGTTCACTTAGTCACCTCTTACGACACCCATGAGAAAGGGATGGTCCATTTTAGACCGGATCACACAGCAATTACCATATAATGCAAGTACGGAATTTTAAAAAATGTACTTAAATTCTAGATGTCCAATATATAAATCTACTGAAGAAGAGTTTCCACATTATACTCGTAATACCTATTTTTACAAAAAAAAATGCTTCTAGATTAAATTTAAAAGCAACATCGAAGTGTCCAAATATTTAATTAGCTATTTAAACAAATATAAACAAATAAACAGCTCCGCAAACTTTTACATTTAAGAGATTATTTTATCAGTTGCTGTAACAGCTTCAGGAAAGATACGAAATATTTATTTTTGTCATAATTTTAATGAATCGCCCGTGTTATGGACATTAATTTAGCACAATTGTTAAATTTCAGTTTGTTTCTATTTAAACAATATTTATTTTTATTAATTTTCTTTACATTTAAAACTTACTTAACATTTTGCCTTATTAATATAGAATGTAAATTCTTATATTTACAAATAGAATTTCGTATCAGGCACTTTCAGCAAATAAACGCGGCTGTTTCGATCAATATGAAATTAATATGGAACTGGCATCAAGCAGTTTTATCTCACCATAACGGTCTATTTAGACCGGCTTCAATTGTCACAAAGTTAATAAATAACTAACAAAAAAGCCAGTGCTATCGATTGCAAAAAAGAATTGTTAATATTGGTTCGAAATTAATTACGTAATTGCGTAATAAATACGAGTACCTACAAGAATATACACAAATAGAAAATCAAAATGGGGACAATTTGAGAGTCAATTAAAAATAAAGATATCCTAGCTATAACATTCTATTACCCAAAAGATTTGTAATATAAGCTTTTGTTATATATTTTTATTTTTTTATTTTTATTTTTAATATAGAGACAAATGAGCTGACATTCGACTTGATGAAAAGCGGCTACCGTTTCTACTCATTATAATAGTAGTCAATCTTCAAATGTTGGCAGTCATACATAAACTGATATTAGCAGAATTTAATAAAATAATCCTAATCGACCAACCATTAACACTTGCAATACACGAGAAGTTGCTAGTGCGTTATCGACCTTTTAAAACCCTGTAGACTTCTTTCTTGAAGATCACTAATAATAATATACGGGTATGTATTGTATCGCAAAGAGATAGTCTCGGAGGTTTGCTAGATGGTCGGAAAATCCAGAAATGTTCCGGAATTTTGCGTTTTGTTCCGTAATTAGACTTTATTGTCTCGGATTCCGAATACCTAATAAATTTTTTCACAACGTTTTGAGTATGCGTATGACTAAAGTTACCAAATTAATACGCACGACGCGGAATATTAAAAGACAAGTATACTGCAATTCACCATTTTTCTCAGTGCATTCTGCTGCTATCTATAGCGTATTTCTGCTCGACATATCGTTTTCTTGCGTTACCCTATAATTATCTTGGCAATGATAAATCCGAATCTGGCAATCCTACTGTTACGCTATGCATAACCTAACCTAACAAGGGTAACAGGATTGTTAGTAATGTGGACTACTAATCAAATTACTATAAATATATCCCGTCACGTCGACCTCCTCGTGGTCACCCCTGGAAAACTTCGTGCTAAATTCCAGATCATTCATAACGATGGGTTAACTGACCTGCCTTTTCATTCTCACCTATCATCTCTCAATGGTGGCTCGCTAGCATATACTATTAGCGCAGGTCCGGTTACTGTTCCATTATCATCTATTAAAAAAAAAACTGAGAAAAGGTCATTCCACAACCTATGCGCGCGAAGTAAGCGCGATGCACTTACAAAAAAAGTTTTAGCTTCGACTCGATGGCGAAAGGTAAAGGGATAGATCAGTGAGGATTACTATCCTACTATGTTATAATGTATATGTAATAAATAATATGTATAACATGATAAGATACTATGTTACTACATAGTATCATATCATGTTAACAAAGACTATATATTTCAAATTAAATATTGTGATCTGTAGTGTATATAACGGCACCATATTATGAACTACAAATTAGGTAGGAATAAAATTCATAATTGTTTGAATAACATGTTATTTATACATTCGAAGCCACAAAATAAATACGCGACTCCATCATGCACTAAAATTTTAATTTCTGTATGAATTGTTTTAATATAAAAGAATTCCTTTCAATTAATGATTGCGGGTAAAATATTTTCATAATAATATAGGTAATTGGATAGCTTTTAAACAATATACAGTTTATTACTTTCAAATCGAATTTCAGATATTATATATATATTTATTATTTTGTGATGTATATAAATGAAGATAATTATGCTGTTTATTTATTTATTGACCAATAAAATATGGTACAAAAGGCAGACTTAATGCTATAGGCATTTTCTACCAGTCAACCTTTAGTATGTGTAGATAAGATAGTAATTTTTTTTTATACAACTTAAAATGGCAAACAAGCTGACGACCCACCTGATGGAAAGTGGTAACCGTCGCTTATAGACATGAGCAGTACCATGGACTTGACAGAGTATACTGTTTCGCCCATGATACCCCATGCGTTGCCATTCCTGAGGACTCAGGTGTTATTTAATTCAGTTTACATTTAAATATTTTTTTCATTAAATTACTAGTAGTATCATGAATATGAATAGGTAATGGACAGAAATAAAAGGGAAAATATAATTTTACGTCGTTTTTCAACTTATAATTCTTTGAAAAGTTTGTTATGAAAGTCGCCTTGTCATAATTCAGGGTATACTGATACCATGTACGGGTTTCAGTATGTTCTTTGTATGAGTATTTTTTATTTGACTCTGTAAAGGACCAATTTTCAACATAATATGGTTTGTTTAAGTTTGTTTGCCATTTAAAGCTGTATAAAAATAAATGCTTCATAAGCGCAAGTGTATCTGTCTACAAAACAAACATCCGTATAATCGACGTTCAGTGGCAGCAATATTCAGACGTTTATAATCTACGTACTACGATGTAATTAATTTGTGGCTTGTTACGGAAAGCTTACCCGGCCTAGATTAATGAATTGTAATTATTGCAAACGCACTTTGTATACCCAATTGGACTATTTATTGTTCTTTGCTTGAAAGATTAATTGAGTGGATAGATGAATAAAATAATTTTATGGTAAACATAATTTTTAAATTTTAAAATCTCCAAAACATTTTAACCATTACTGAACATAGATCTCTCCCATAGGTTGTCAGAACAGAAGTTTAACATTGGAAAATTGTGCCAGTAGTCACTACGGTTGGATTAGCATTCGTAGTTTGGCTTATGGTGATGTTAAGGCCTCTGCTGCCCATACCTCGACCATTCCTTTTGTCGCCTCTTACGACACTTATGGGACAGGAGGTGAGCCAGAGGTGGCCTATTCTTTGCCGGGACCACACAGCACACTAATAAAAATGCAAGTATATAAATGTAACATAGATAAATGATCCACTAAAACTTCTTTTATAGATCCTTAGGTGAGTTTACTTGAGAATAATAAATGCAACGCCTTCCCCAACCGAGCGAAGTACAAATAAAATAACAAAACGCCGTTTTGTCAGTCCTCCACACTCGCTTGAAGTTGATGAATGGACCTAATATTATACCTAGGTAGAAAAAAGTGTTCACATTTTTTCCTAACCATACATTTGTTAGCCATTATGGACAACTAAAATATAAGGTACGTTAAGTTTTTAAACAACTTACGAAATATGAAAGTTCGCAGTTAGTCTACTTTTTTTCTGTGAAGTCTTACCTGATACGTCATGAATTTCGAATCGATTTTCATAATACTTTTTGTATTATAAATGGACTTACTGCCTTGTTAGTCCCATATTAATTTAGTCCCGATTGAAGTTATCATTTTCATTTATAAAGTAAAAAATTGCGTGTTGATGTAAAGTCTATTTATAGATACACAGTTCTACAGTTCTACTTTCTAAATTTAAATTATTTTCAACAAAATATTAGGAAAAACACGTTTTGATTACGAAAATATTTAAATTTAGAACTCATTCTTTTTCGGTGTGTGTTGTATCCATTCATGATTGAAGTACTTGTTAAATATATGTATGAGCAAAGAATTTGTATTTAGGTCATGACCAAAATTTTGTAAAGATAAAGGAAAGGAAATGGTACAAAATGTTAATTTTGGTAAGTTATGGTTATCGTGCATGTAATATTGTGAGAAGCTTTGTCGTTCGTACAGGCATGATA
The DNA here is from genome assembly GCF_026898425.1 of Galleria mellonella. NCBI lineage: Eukaryota > Metazoa > Arthropoda > Insecta > Lepidoptera > Pyralidae > Galleria > Galleria mellonella. The sequence goes on along the minus strand of NW_026442042.1, from coordinate 2,532,761 downwards.
TAATAATTTTCAATGCATGCAACATACATTTGTGAACTAGGTTATATATTTCAATACGTTTTCTTTGTTTTTCTTATTGAGACTTTATTGTACAAAACGTAAATAATTTCTATTCTATTCGACTATACTATTCGTCTTACTGTGTTAAACTTGCAATTGCGTCATTATTAGTTAATACTATCTTTTTATACTAATTTAATTAATTTACTTGGAATTTGAAAAAGTAACCTTTAAAACTAATTCATACAATATGGAAGGTTGCGAATTGATCTCCCTGCCACGCTTTCTCTAGAAATGTAGCATGGGGTTCTTCAAGAATGACGTATTAAGGTTTCTTAAAGCACGGCAACACTCGCGTGATTTCCCTAATGTTACAGGTATCCATAGGCTACGGTAATCCCTTTACCACCAGACAGGTCGTATGCTTGTTTACTACCATAATTTTATAAAAAAATATCTAATGAGCACTAAAAGTTTTATATACTTAAATACTATTTAACTTTACGTATTCGTATTAAAATTTGCTAAATACATGGGTCATCTAATCCTAACTGAACAGTTAGTATATTTTATATTACATACTTATTCAAAGAAAGTTATGGGATAGAATTACTTATATAATATATTAAATATACAAAATGTTACATAACTGATAATCTAAAACCGTGCATCGAATGTCTAAAATCGGACACAGACAATAGTACATTTACGGTAACAAGATATTTTAATAAACTGAAATTGAATAAAGCAGACGGGGTGTTTCCGACCGTCTCTGCATTAAGTACGATCTAAATCGCAACCTCCGGTAAGGACGGGCGACGCTCCTGCATTATTCCATTTCGCCAAAATACATTAGGCAATAGTTAGCCATTAGGAGGTATTATTTGACCAAGCAGAAGTGGCGTGCCGGACGGCAGTTTTGCTACTGCGAAATTTACACTGCTAGATAAATACCTATAGAGCAGACGGTCCGATATTAAAACGTCTGCAGCTTTTGTGGAGGAAACTAACTGAAACCGTTTAGACGGAGAGCCTCAACGTTGGCAACGAAGATAAAAGTTTATGAGTTATACATAAAACGATTTTCAAATCATATTTATGAGTGTCCGAACATCTGCAACGGCTAGTTCGCAAGGAAATTGAAACCGTCGAGTGCATAACGCTTTTACGAACAATTTAAGTTGGTATTGTGTTCAGGACACCGCGAACTATGCGCTTTTTGCAATGGTCAGCGCATCCGGCCACAACTTTATTGTTATGTGCTCACGGTCTTTTGTGTGAGTGTATAATACACCTCTTTCTAAATTTTGATACCAATATGATATTGGTAGTAGATACTTACATGTGCTGTTGAGAGATAATAATAATAAATTTTATAGTTCCTAGATAAGACGAGTTATTTTTACAATGGTGACTAAATTAATCAAACTTTAATTTGCATCGACTCTAAATTAAAAACTTCAACGGTTATAGTGGAGGAAGCGAGAACTCGGCTCTAAAAAATACAGATTATGAAAGAAGATAAGATTAAGTTGTTTTTATTATTTTTTTTTAAAGTACGTGATTTCTTTTTATTTCACGAAGTTATATACAAAGCATATAGCACATGTGATGATAATCAGTAACTGTAGTCTATGGATGCACACTATGAATGTCACATGCACGCTGTCGATCTTTAAATTAAATATTTAAAAGTAAGCAAGTTATTTAAATAAACACGAATCAGCCATAATCGAACTTAATACTATACGAGAAAAAAAGCCTTGAAAATATTATTTTAATAAATACATGTGATTGTAATATAACACAAGAATAAAAATTCATTTTTACACTGAAAAAAAAATGCAATCTTTGATCCAATTTCAGCGCCTCACAATTACATTGAGAACTCTACGCGTATTAAGATAAGAAGTATATTTAATTAAAATAAACACTTGTGACAATATAACTAGATAACCGAAATTGAAGTGTACTCACAATCATACTAATATTAACCGTGAAGTGCCATCGCTGAAATGAAAGGCTCCTTTAATTTTCTCGAAATCACCCGAGCTCGATCTCGGTTTTAATTCGACAAGGAGAAGAGCCAGCAATCAAAAGAACTAACGGCGTCTCCAACGAGGCATTTCCATACGAGAGGGGGGTTTTGTAAATGACACGGTATTAGTTCGCAACTGATTACATTCCCCGTCGCCTTGGTGCAAACGACTCGAAATGAAGTAGCGACGAATAAACTTCATTACGCCGAGTTAAGCATGGGAAATTATATGGAGGAATTATCTTCGAATGGCAGCAGTGGCACGTACATACGAACACTTTGCGATTATGGCCTTAGGCACTTGTAGGACGTGTCGCTCGCCCCGATTCTCGCAGTTTGCGAGGCTCGGGACTCTCGAAATTTAATAAGTGCCTGCTATTTTATGTACAACAGTTTTATAATTGGATATTTGAAATTGCTGGTGCTATTGTATTCTGTTTGGTTTGGTTTTTCACAAAAACAATATTACTCAAACTTAATTACATTTTGTATACATTTATATATATGTATCATTATACGAGTATTTATTTGTTCTAATATAATACACTAAGTATCAATATTTTAGTTATATGTTTGTGTGTGTTAAAATAGATTCTTGCAAAAGAGTAGAATGAAAAACATATTAAGTAAACAAGGGACGAAACACCAAATGCAAGATTAAATAGAACTATACACCGAACCAGATAATGAATGTATAAAATAATGTATATTGTTTTTATGATAGAATAATATACAAGTCATACGTTACTATTCCTGAGTATCCTATAATCTAAATGTCATATTCCAGCCTTCATATTAAAACGTAGCCTTGACGGTATAGCGGAAGAAACAAGAGTGGGCCAGAAACATTTAAATCGACGGCTTTTGTGCAAATTCTCCCTCTAATAAAATTGTCGTGATATCATAGTACGGTTATCATGGTTTGTAAAAATAAATATAGGTGTATCGTAATATTCAAATATCTCATATTATGATATTCATTCACGTTAATTTGTAAAATTGTTCAACCGACTTTTATGAAATTTTGGAAATTTGTGTTGATTACTCTAACTTGAGAGAGAGAATAGATAGTAAGGATAAGTAAAACTGGATCCAGTGGCGATAGAGCCGCCACGAAAAACAATGTTTATCGAGTCACTTAGTTTTTAATATGCCTAACAGAAATATTATAGATTTATAATATATATTTATATTTTTCAGAAATAACTAACTCAATACAAAGACACATACGTATATAATTCTGTAAACCAGGTAATGTCAATAAAGACCAATGTACGTATAACAAAGATTGTTCGCTTTGTAGAATTGATTTCGGGTGCCACCGCCTGACGAAGTGCTCAGTCCCTCGTGAAAAGTAAATAGTGGCCCGGCAGAGGTCTGTGGAGATCTAAATCAGTCTTTATCTCGTGCTAAACACTATTCTTTTGAGAGATTTTCTAACTTTGCGGGCGCTTTGGCGGAGGTTGTGTTAAACGTCGAAATCGGATGTTGCAATGAATTTTCTAGGTAACAATAACACGTGGTATTTTAAGAAATATTTAAAACTCGCACAAGTAAGGATTGTGTAAGCCTTTTCCTCTCTCTTAAGCGAGAAATAGCAACACCAAAAGTATTGGCGGGAATCACTAGGTGCAAGTGACACAGACGAAGAACGAGGGAGACTAATGTTTAACAGTGGACGATGAATAAGTTGTAATGCTCATGTTGAAATTTAAGAACAATATTTTTTGAATAAAATAATAGTTTGCTAAAATAAATTATACAAGAAACGTAAATCTTCAAATTATATTATATTATACATTATATCTATTTTGTTATAAAACAAGCATTTTTTTTAATATAAAGCCACTATATTGTAGCATTTGCTTATCATATGGTTTATTATCTATACAATATATCATTACTCCTTTTTATCCCGAGGGAGCCCGTAAGAAGCGATTAAGAGAACAAAGCAGAATGCATGAGTGCAAGAAAAGGCAAACTCGAAATTAAACCTTATTCTAAGCCGCTTGGACAACAATGTTATAGTAAAAGGATGGAATTTTATCCTATTGAAAAAATTATGTGCTCTTGTCCAGGATAAAGAACATAATAGATTATTGTGTATAAATATTTTCATTCTATTTTTCAACATATATTTTTAATTATTTTAATACAAATAATAACATCAATAAAAAAACAGATAAGTAGATATTATTTACCTGCATCATCGCGATAAGTCCCAATAATGTGTTTGAATATGTGTAAACGACGGGAAACTTTAAATTTATTTATTTTCAATTACTTATTTTGAACGTTTATAAAGCAAAAGAATTAAAAAACGTGTCAATCGTTTAAAATATCGATTTATTAAACTTAGTCGTCCGAAATAATTAAATAAAGAGCGTGTGTAGTATAATTCGAAGCGTGTACTTAATTGTAACTTCAAAAGAACTAAAAGTGATTATTCTTCATCAATTACTCTTAATCAAGTTAATCTATTCTTCAAACGTACCCTAAACATAACTAATTCTACTGAGTTAGTCTCATGAAAGTTCTTTTTAGCGTCTATAAAAAAGAAAATTTTTAATAAGTGTGTATTTTTCCTTTTTTTATAACTATTTTCTTACGCGATTACGTCGCAAATTTTGAACCAATTTTGATAAATTTAGTAATCTATAGTAAATGATGTAATTACGATAAATTTGCCATTTTTCTTTATGTAGCAAAATAAAATTGTAATGTAAGTAAGTAGTATTCGTTTTTTTTTTTTGTTCAATATAAATTATTTTCGCCTTAGCTACTTGTATAACTGTATTTATCCACTAGGATTTTATATCTCTATTTAGCTACCATGTGCCTATAGATGTACAGTAACGAAATAACTTTTAATTAATGGATAGGTACTTAGAGACACACGTAACGATCGGGGACTGAGGATTTTGTTGGGAATATGTCAACTGGACATTGTTGCTTTGACCTTTTGTTGGCGTAAATTTATATATTCGTGGAAGCAGAGCAAGCGATTATTACGCAATGGAAGAACAATAAACATTTTTCAAAATGTTATTAATTTCATTGTTAATAAAAAATGTTTCACTAAATATGAGTTGGAATCGTAATTCAGTATAACATAGTCCATATATCTCAAATGAGATCAACCATAATAACTATAATATACGTACGCATTAAATGATCTACTTATAATAAAAAGAGAGTAATTTATAAATTATTTTTCATACCAGGTTTCTAAGAGAAAGGCAAAAATATCTCTATATCTACATCCAACATCAAAATTTGTCTCCTGCGTACACGCCGATTCCAAAGACTTGTTCGTTTCTTAGACAGAACACAATCTATTTGGTCATGATTTGCGGATCTGTCCCGTTGGCTGCATCCTTACATTTACACAAAATGTAACTGATTCATCTTTTTGTTTGATTTTCTTTCCACATACTTGAATCAATGTAGCATGCCCTTTTTCATTTTTACACCTACCCTGTCTGTTATACCAACTTATTCTCGTAAGCTATATACCTATATCTTATACACCAACCTAAACCAGAATAAATAAGAATGTTTCCGAGGGACTCGTAACATGATTCAACTATTGTATTAGGCATCAAAATCGATGCGCACGGGGGAGAACGAGAGCGTAAGAAAAACAATTTGCCGACATAACTAATAACAGGAAGTCACCTCGTTACTCACAAGTGAACGTTACATCGACAATCTCGCGAGCGCGCCCTCCACTTCCCGACTTAATGAATGAGAATAATTTTGGCAAAATACTTCGGAGAGACGGGACACACGCCTCGGGAATTTTTCAATTTGCAACTGACATAATGTAATAAGAGTTACACCGTGAGGATGCCGGCGTAACGTAATTAATAACCTGTGAAATATTACCTGCTACAATGAATTTAGAGGATAAAAGTTGAGTGATAAATTTAAATAAGAGGCTAGCGGCACCTAGTGGCGCGTTCCGAATCCCCAAAATACTTGGAAATAGTTTGTCAGGGTGATAAGTAGGTGTGTCGGGATAGCAAGTTTGTATTCGCGTGCCTAATGAACGCGTGAACGAATAACTTCGCGAAAGCTTGAATAATGTATGCTTTAACGAGATGTTTTTCTTGAGGGAATCTCATTAACCCACTTTCTGATTGTGTGAATGTAAACTTAGGGAAGTTCTTAGTGAGAAGAATCTTTTATGAGTTTCGTAAATTAAATCACCAAAATGTGCGTAACGTTTTTCTTTGGTCATTAAGGTAAAAACAGGAAGGAAATCAGTTATTATTTCATTCTGCATAAATATTACGTGTAGGTTTATATGGGATGTTATAATGCAATATCTTGTACCCAAAATCGCAACTTACAAAATCGCATATTGACTAGTCTAAAATCGAATTCCCTTTATTACAACCATAAAATTTACCGATATTATCTCAAGCGAACAAACCGGGCCATAAAAGTAATCCTTCTATTTTAATGGTCCTCCAACCTGTGGGATGCAACAATGTGGCCCAATTTGCTCCCGAGCTGTCCCGTTATTGTTCAACCGTCCCCATTCTTCTATCACAAATATACAATTTACATGTAACATACCCCTGTTAGTTGATAATATAATTTAAATAACTGGGATAACACATAATTTGATTTCAGATACTAGATCCTAATCATAACTTTGCGGATAAATTTGTACTAGGCATTTCAACTTCACGCAAGTACCATCCTAATAAATTAACGTTACACGATGTTTCACGAACAATGGAGTTGTTTGCTAGCAGAACTACAACCAATATAACATTTTAAATATTCACATAAAATCCTTCACTCGGCGTTGTTTAATCGGCGTGCCAAATTCGAGAAAAGTCGAGAACACATCAAATATTAACATAGCTTGAGCGTTGTTTGGGTGAATGAGATAATATCTCGTTCATGAATCTAAATCTATTATACACTATATCCAGATAAAAGAGGCTAACCTTCTGAAAAAACGATTTAGTCATTTGTACTCTATAGAAAATCGGACGACCTAAAATCGTTTCTTTTCCTCGGATCCCCCTCGAATCACCATTAATCAAGTGGAACTCTGAAGTTTCACGCTACCTCCTGAATCTAATTTCGCAAACAAAGAAAGCGAAAACCTGTCTACCTTTATCAATCAAAACTGTTTGAAAATTCTATTCCGTTAGTTCGCACTGCGGAGTCGAGCATCGGAGACAATTGGAAAAATGTATCACGAATAAAAAGTCGTATCGGAATGTAATATCGAGAGGACGCGGCTCGGAATATTCTTGTCAAGTGAAAATAAAGGGTCAGAAAAATACTGTGACAGGTTGTGAGTGGACGGTGGTCATCCGGGCACAAGTTTCGAATAAATAAACTCGGGAGTAAATAACAACGTCATCTTCAGGTGTGGCGCTGGCCTTCAGAAAAAGAGCACCTGCTCTCATATTACGACACATTTTTGACATCGAAGTTGCACTATTGTTAATTTCGCAGAATAGGTGACACTTATTCTCTACGGAGATTTTATTGAGTGGAGTAGATAGTTATTGTATCTTCCATCTTTACGGTGTCAAGTTTTAGTTATTACTAGCGTTGCCTTGCGGTTTTAGTTATCATATTATTTGTTGCTGCTAACTTTCTAAATGATACATAAAGATAAAATATGGCCTATGTTTCAAGCTAAAGTGTAAGCTAGGATTTGTTGAAAATTTCAGTACAGTTTATTCGACGATCTTTTTGATTCTATTGTAGAAAGAATAAGATTTTATAAATACGCCATGTATTTGCACATATGATACACTAAATTATAATGATATTTCAATTAAAATAATTTTTACCAATGGACTCGAGGAAAAAAGCTAACGTTAGTTTAGAGTCTTCCTTAATTCACTATTACTTAATTATATCTCAGAGTCTCTACCTATATTTACATAAAAAATAATAATCCAAGATGTGGTTCATTTATGTTTTAAATTTCCTTCAAATTCGTTCAGCTGTTTATGTTTAAGTAATAAATATTTAAATACCTTTACAAGACTTTTTTTTAATAATAGTAGAATTATACTTTTTCTTTTAATACAAAAAATAACACGAGTATATATAAACATAAATTCAAGAAGCAAAAATACTGAGGATTTTCTCACATTTCCATTGCATTTGACTAGACAAACATATCAATGGACCCACTATCTGCCAACTTCATTGACTCCTCACACTGGGAAAAAACCAATTTCGCCTTTCTGTCTTTTGCTATTCCTATATTAAGGAAGCAATATAATGCAAATTTTATCGTATCCATATCTAATAATATTGTAGTTATTTTCTATTAATTAGTAATAATATTATAATAAAAATATATTTCTTACCTACATTAAAAAAGTTTTAAGTTAATAAATATATATAGATTGACATTGTAGAAATTGTTTCTATTTTTAGTAAAATTATTTTCGATAATCTATAATTACAATATTATTGTACTAGCTCTATTTTATTTTCAGTCATGTTCATTAGGGCCATATCTATAGGTCTCTATTTTTAACCGACTCCAAAAAAGGAGGAGATTTCTATGTTCTATTGTATATATTTTTTATTTATAATTTAAAACAATATTTATATATAAAACAATATAGACAAAATTTGTCTTCGTTGATCGTAAGGGCAAGTAGGTTAGAATAAAATAAATATCTCTACTAATAACAAAAAAATATAAACAAGATGTTTTATGTTTACAAATAGATTTTACTTGAAGGCCAAAGAGGATTTTGCTCTGCAAAGAAAAATAGCAATTTTACACATAATTTAATATAAGATAATCATGAAAGTAAAATCAAAAGCTTAAAGTAGAACGAATATAAATAAAATATTAAACTCGATATTCAAAAACTCCAAATTATTTATACTATAATAGCATTTAAGATAGTAAAAACAACACAACCCTCAATTTTTCCAACTCAATGGCTATAAATGAAATTGCTTCAAAAAGCGCTATGGGACTCGCGCACCTCTAAAGCCCTTCAAAGGTAGAATGTGTTCACTTTTGTTTCATAGTCCAACAGAGGAATGTTAAAGAAGCAATATTATGCAAATCCAAACGTGGAACCCGCAAATATAAAAAGCCCTTGTTCGCCTCTCACTTTGCATCTCAAGGCAATGCATTTGACTGATACCGAGATGCCCCAAGAGAAAAAATGAAACAGCTATTTGAAATTCTATGCGTTTTACAGCCGTACAACATACGAAGTGACTGTAGAAATTCAAAATATTCGTGGGTTATCAAAATAAATATTGCGAAATGACTATGCAAAATCCTTCTTTATTACATATCTTTACTTTAAATAACCTATAAAATATAAATTCAAAACTTATAAAGAAATGCTAGCAATAGAATTTATTTTTCATCTATGCATTTTTCTAAACATGAATGTTACTTATTTAATTTACTATTTCATATATAAATAATTTTATCTAATTAAACTTCATGTTCTGCTTAAACTAATTCCATAAGGAAATAGCTATACGGAAACGGTCCCAATCAAAGCAGAGTAATAAAAAAGAAAACAATAAAAATATAATACGTTATAGCTGTGTTCACTGATAGGGATGGAGAGTGAGTTAACAAGGTTTCTAAATCTGACATCGTAACTGGACGTGTAATCTCTAACCACCATCAGAATAGCAATCTCTGTCCCCTTCACTCCCTATCAGTGACGTTTATTGGGAGAAGGGGATAGCTAAATACTGATATAACAAGTGAGTACGAGGGCTAGTTGAGTGGATCCATAGGATGTCGACCTGATAGCAACAGCCGATGTCGGTCGTCAATGTCGCTTTGTCTTGTACACTGACGCTTGCAAACCGAACCACGGGTATTTGCATAACAATGCATAGAATTTGATGCTTACCTATATCCCACAGTCTCACACACAATCTTATATATAAAAAAGAAAAGCAGTATCTTAAATCAAACAAATGTCATTAAAATTACACAAAATTAATTTAATAAATTTAAATAATCATTCAATTTAATTTTAGAATTTACTTTATTAGTAAAAACAGAAATGAACTTAAATATATATTTAATATGTTTACCCGATAAATTCATGTTATCTGTTGGTTTGATTAGAAAATATTTATTTAAATTGGAATGCATGCGAATTTAAAGTGGTTTTCAATAATTCTCTACCGACAACCTCACCAGACTGACAAAGTGCAAGAGCCTTCAATACATTGTACAAACATCGATCTCGGTCTAAATCAAATGGAATAACATTTCAATGGAAGTTCGGCTCGGATTCATAGTCCGTTCGTATATGCCAGTTAGTTCTCCCAAATATCAAACAAGATCATGCTATTCACATAATAGTCCTATTGGTCCCTGTTGAAAATCTTAGAAACAATTCAAGCAAGAACGCAACTGTTATTAATCGATTTCATGTTCGGTTACATCTTTAATAAAACTTTTACTAGTAATAAAATCCACCTGTTTGGTATGGTGCATCTGCTTTATATATTCAATACAAGGTGCAGTAAAGATTTACTACAGTAATGGACAATGTTCTTTCCAATTTTTGAACCACATGTACACTGTCATTTTGCACTAACCGTAGATCTTTAACATTATAAATATTTCTGATGTTATTCGAAAACCTACATAATGTTAATATATTAACAAAGTAAGTACGTATATTCTGCAATATAATATATTATTATCTACCTGGATTTGGAGTAGTTATTTAAATTACAACTAACCATAATTAAAGATTTAAATAAAATAACTGAAAACCCACTTCAATTGTAACAAAGCTGGTTATTTTGGTCTAAAATTAAACTACTGAACTGATTTTCATAAAATTTCTATGGGACTAAACTTTACGTATATCCTTTCAGATAAAAAAAACATTTTCCTAATCGATTTAGAACTAACGGCGTTATGAAACAACAGACGTAAAAAATACAGCCGAATTGAGAACCTTCCTCTTTTTAAAGTCGGTTAAAATAGCGATGAATGTCAAATATGTAATCACAAATTTTTACTTACTTTCACCTGTGACTACGTCCGTATGACCGAAATATGTCGATTGACCGGAATAAAAATAGTTTGTCCTTCTTATTCCTTATGTCAAATATACTGAATATATACTAAATTTTCAAACGATTAGTTAAGCCCTTAAGGCCAATATTTAACATACCTACTCCTAAATATTATACTATTATATACGAAATATCACACCGTCTACCATTATGTGAAAAACTTACAAGTTAGAACAATTAAGCAGGTATTAAACTCTTTTAAACAACATACAAAAAAGTTAAGCCACAAAAAATGAATTCCTAAGAGTTACATTTTTCTCCGAGATACCGCCAGTAATCTGCTAGACCAGCAGGAAATCTTCAGCCTCCACTCCTTCCTTAATTAGCAGAATATTTCAGAGAAAAAAGGCAACAGGAAGCATTGCAGAGAGTAATAAAAGGAAGCGGCTCGTGGCCGTTATGGCTGCCTAATGGAGTCACGTCAACTATCCAAAGGTATAGACAGATTTATAACAAAATGAGCAGTAAACGGTTGCAAATAATTTGAATTTGATAAAGAGTTTTTTTTTCAATAGAAGTGAAAAGATTATGCAATATTTACTTACTTATAAATGTAAAAGTGAATTTGTATATACGTTAAATTGTTTGACATAAAATTTGATATAATATATTTATTATTTAGAGAAAAACATAAACTACTTTTTGTCCTGGTCAAATCAATATATCCTTCTCATGTGAGTGAGGTCACAAATAAAAACTAGTATACTATAAATTAAGTGCAAATAGTGTTTTTTTAATCGCTATAAATTAATGTCTATATAAAGAAATATATAGCGATATCATATCGAACTAAAAGTTTAATTCATTGCACAAATATATATTTGAGTTAACAAATGCATTTGAGTTGTTATTTTATCTTTAACGTCTACCAAGTTCGGACGAAGTAAGGTTTGAGCGGCACTAGTGTTCATAATCTACTTCATCCAAACATAATTTTTGGACTTTTCTGATAAAATTAAAAACATTTTATATCTTACTCGTATATTTAATACACGTTCCCGCGGAAAATAATATAATTGAAAGAAAATATACCACAAAAGCCACTGCGGTTTTTTCATTTAATAAGCTTTATACCACAATTATATACATATAATATGAAAAACTTATATACACAAGTAAGGTATAAATATCGCATTATTGTTATTATTACGCTATCGCGTTTATTCCTATCACTTGTAGTATGAGACCATTTTACTATTTCATTAAAGGAAATGCAGATTAATAATGTCAGAAAAAAAACTGAAAATTTCATAATGTATAAATATATATAGTTTTCCTTGTAGTCATATCTATATATGGTCAGAAACAAAGCTGAAAATGGATTTAGTTAAAAATAGATTGTTATACGAAATAATATATTTTTTCATATGCCACTTATGGAAAAAAGACATATCGTAATGAATTAAGATGTAAATTATAAATTAATAAATAATTATTATGCGGTTAAATAATATAAAATACGTTTGTATGTATATTCTTATTGTAAGGAATTTAAGTAAAAAATTTATATGTAGCACTGCTATTGCATTGTTTAGCTGCATAATATAAAAGCAAACTAAATTGTGTGTTTAAAAAATGTTCTTACAATACATAGTTGTCCATTTTTTTTCTTTTAAGTATTTTTCTAATTAAGTTTATTTATAAGAAATATTACGTATTTATTATTGCGGATTATACAGTTTGTTTAGTTATGTAGTAACTCCGATTCTTTTTATATGTAAAAAACCCCTCTACTAAAAAGGTCAAAAAAGAACTTGATTTGCGACTTAACTTTCATGCTTTGGCATTTAACTCAACCGTAAAAGCATCGAATAAATTGTAGGTCAGAAGGGACAGATAAAGCGAGTGCCGTATTTCCACAGCTTTTTTTCTTTCGCGTTATTTGGTGGAATATTGACTAGCTAATTCTTATTTCGTTTCATTTTAACTGAATTTTCATTTAAATTTATCACGATGTTTGGTTTTTAACACAGAAATAGTAGGACAGCCATATTTATTGCAGAGCTAAGAGTGATTAATGATTATTTTATAATACTTAATCCTGTTTCACGGGAGAAATAGAGAAAACTGTCCTTATTCAGATATGTTACTTAATGTTCTACTGTCTAGTAAATCTATCTGTAGAATATACTCTATTTTCTGGTTTTAAGTAAGAGTATTAACTAAAAACATGGTGTTTCAACTTGAGCAATAGGTATGGTAATTAAATTACCAAGTACCGACGCATAATAACTTAGGAATGGTAACGTTAGAAGAGTATCACGGACGATATAGTATACGCTGTTATGTCCATAGTCACTGGTTCACTGGTCACATCTATAGGCAACGATTATAACTTTCTATCAGGTAGACCGTCAGCTTGTTTGCCATTCTAAGTTGCATTCTACAGCGATAATGTGGAACACCATCATATTTTAATTAGTAAGTCTCCATATTAAATGTCTTCAGTTTAAAATAGAAACCTCACTGTCGAGGTATTATTTAAAATCTCAGATTGAAATATCAGTCCATTGACTAATTAGCTTTTTCAGTAATTTTGCGTAAATATCGTCATTTAGTTGGATGTGTTCCACATTTTTGCAGATGCAGCCTTCACTCGAGTATACGAGGCAGTTAAGTATATGAACAGACCCCGATTCTCCGATAAATGTGATCAGGCCATTAACACTTTAATCTGCTAATCTTATCATCAATATCGGCTTCTGTAGTTCTGTTGGCTAAATTAGTTTCCATTTCGATCACGCTAACTGCTAGCATACCAAGTCCGTGGCTTAGTCAGTGACTTTTGACTTATAGAGTAACTCCTCTGTTAGTGTTCACGTTTCAGTACTGTACGTTATTATGAATAGGACTGATTAAAAGATTAGTTTTCAAGCTTTGCGAAAGAGACGACGTGAAGACTCAAGCTGGTTAACTAAAATGGACTTTACCTATCGATGTCCTCAAAGTTACTATTGCCAAACTGTAATATTTCCCAATATATCTGCATCGAAAATTTGACACTGGAATGTCTTATTTATTAATAAATCCTATTCAAATAATTTATTTTCAATATCTATGATCCGTGATAATCCAAAAGTCACTATTCTATGAATGTCTAAATTACCTTTATGGCACAATTCCCACTCTCTATATTGAAACACTTTGATTTAGAAGAACGACTTAGACATCTGAACTTGATCCTCGAAATGAGTATCGGAAATTTACATCAGCTCGTAATACCATACCGCCTGAACCTTTATTGTAAACGGCGTAATTTGAATTTCGTCTTTGATATTCAAATGAGTCTCTACTTGAGACACTGCCTTAGTTATTTGAGTTTTTGTAAAGCAATCAAGTTTGTTTATAGGAGCTCGTGTAATTGTAAATCTCGCTCTGTGGTCTTAATTAATGCATGAAATCACTTTCGGGTCCTTTGATGAGACCCCCCTCTGTAAAAGTAATAAACAAAGGGAAAATCAGTTCTATCTCATGACTAATTTATTTTGATATGTTATAATTGTTCACGAAAATTAACGCCGATTATAAATATGCAGCAGTAACGGATTATTTTATTAAAAGTTAAACATAAACCATTGCAAGTATAATAAAATGGGCATAATTTACTGTAACTGTGCTAATCACACTGGTTTTACATACACATATACTCGTAGCCTATTCTAAAAACAAATAAATTTGCATGACTAGAACATATAGAAATAGGCCCCATTCGGACTGATATTTCATAATTTACATATTATACAGCATAGCGATGTTAATTTCGAACGGCGCTTTAGAAAAGTAGCATCTCAACTGATAAAAGCACTGACCCCAGCATGGCGTAGAAGGTACGTGTTCAAGTCCCACTCGATTCGAAAAATTTTCAAAATTTTAATAAATTTTTAAGTATTATTTTATATTTTAATCATATATATTACATTTTTACTCGAATTAATAAAGCTATATAATTCTGTTACTTATCTATAACAAATATTAATACAAATATTATTATGCAATATGAAGCACATGAAAAATAATATAAAATGCTATAATCTGGATCAGATATTTGGATTACATATGTCCCATTAGTATATCAATATTATTATATTTTATACTATTGTTATAACAAATGCTAATTTGTAACTTAAATGATAACATAGAAATAAAATTTAATAAATGTTCATATTTTTCATCATCATATCATATATTAACTATCCACTGGTAAACATAGGCCCGTTCCTATTCGAGGGTTTTGCCAGTTATCGTCACGTTAGGCAGACTAGTTTGCAACGACAGATAGGCTTTGGTGATGTTTAAAAAGGGACGCTGCTGCCCATCCCTCAATCATTAAATCCAAATTCGCTTCTAACGACACCCATGGGAGAGGAAGGAATGGCCTATTCTATGCCGGGACCACACGACATCCTTATTACGTGTGTGCTATAACCTTTTCCTGTTGTAAATCTAGTTAAGGAGAAACATGATTTTTTCATAGAAAACATAATATCCGAATAAAAATCTGTTATTATACATTATAGAATATTAACTTCATTTTTCAAATATTAGCTAGATTCATTTTATATTAAGAGTGCGATGAATTTAATTGCCATTTATATATAAGTAGTAGTATAAGTAGTAGTATCGTTTATCTTTACTATATTTTTCATACATTTCAGGTAATACGGTGCTCCGTGCGTGCTAGAAACCTTTCCGTGTTGTAAACTTTTCAGTCGTGCCGTCTGTCTCGAGATCGAATCGATACCGAAGCGCGATCGACATGTCACGAATTTTAGTTTAACATAAAATGTAAGTTTCTTACTACCTAGGCCATTACCCTGATTTTTTTATATTACGAATGTCAAAGCAATCAAGTATACAGCCTTTTTTTATACAACTTAAAATAGCAGACGGCCCACCTGATAAAAAGTGGTAGCCTGTTTAATGGTAAATAATCACTGTAACTTATAAATACAACACCAGATATATCACCTGGTGGTTGCCGACCCTAAAATAACCTTAATACTTCCTTTTTGGAGAATTCCATACTCTCTCTAGGAAAAACCTCGGCAGGGAACTTATTCCACAATTTGAGCATCAAAAATAATAATATTACCTCGTAACAATATTACCACTCATTATGATATGTTTTTCAATTCGATATAATGACAATTTATAAGTAATAAATTAACATGGAATATATATTTAGGCTATTTTACAATTACAGTTACGCTACATTAAGGTAATTTTATAATGAGATATAAATATCATACGCAATATTCCAATACAAATATAATGATTTAATACTTGAATTCATATTATGAAACTTACATCGCTTAAAAAAATATCATCAAAAAGAAGATTCAGCAGACTGTCCAGTTTCGCGTAAGTAAAACCGTGATATTTGCTTTTACGAGTACTTACATCAAAATTCTCAAATTTATACTACAAGTAAACAAAAAAGTGCAAAATATTTTTATCATTGCGCCACTTGCGGCCGAATGAGACGTTTGTTAGTGATTTCAATTATGTTTGAAAATTAAACGCCGACCCCCAATTACGTAGGAAGCAAAGCTAAAATATTGCAAACACGACAATGTGTCGACAGGGCGTCGTGTTAGCACGTTAGCGTGCATTCTTTCCAAGCGTTCATTAGCATAACAAGTAGTTTCGTTAATCAAATGTACGAAATTAATAGCACAGTTTAGAGTCGACGTTCCGCCCGGCAATCACATGGCCATTACAAATTGCTTGCAATTACTGCGACAACACCCACCCCCTTTGAGTGGGACTGGATTTTTATACGGCAAATATTAGATTATGTTTTGCATATGCACGTTCGTAATTGAGGTGTGACGCTGTTTCGTTAGCGCGCGGTATTAATTATATTCGATTGTTCAGATTTTCTTTTTGCTGTATTTATTAAAATACTACAACTCAAAGATATTAGTATATATTGCACGTTTATTTATACTGATAATATAAACAGGAAAGATTTGATTATTTATTTGTAATGATAACCCCAAAAACTACTCAAACGATTTTAAGAAAGCTACGTTATAAGTGGGTAATATAGGCTACATATTATTATATTTAAAAGAAATAAAATGTCCTATGAAAATTACAGTAATACAACTCAAAGTACCTACAATTCATCTTTAAAATATAACATACTGATTTCTCTTTCTATCTATCTACCATTCGTTATTATATATCTACATATTTTCATGCTACGTCCTTTATGGAGTAAGCAGAGTAAACCAAGTGCTAAAAATCCTCTTTATATACAACTCTTGCTTCATCCTCTTCGATACAACATCTTATGTATACATTCTGGTACCGGAGATTCTTGATTCTTATCTACAGCATATATCAACTGCAGTATATATTTATTTATATGCTTTTGTACATTCATTTATAGTATGGATATTAGGTAATAAAAATTTACACAGACGCACTTATCCCTTAAAAAGATTTCTTACAGTCAATCTTGTGAACCATATATGGTGCAAAAATAATACAATAAATGTATATATATATATATATATATATATATATATATATATATATATATATATATATATATATATATATATATATATATATATATATATATATATTGCACACTGCACTTTTCGTGATTCACTTATATAGAATATAAGTATTCGAATCACGAAAACTGCAGTATGACTCAAACAATTTTGTTATTATTCGTATACATTGTAATGTACATTGTAGTACCAACCAAAGTAAGTAATTTAAACGTTTTAATTTTTTTAGTAAGGAGATACTCGTAAAATCATAATGATATATAAACAAAAAATTGTAACACGGTACTAAAATAGTACCATGTTACAACTTTTTGCAGTTTCAATCTAAAGGGTTGTATAAGAGTATGCAATGCAATCTAGATAGATGAAATACGTTCTTTAGATTTAGTGTCAGTATCGTATAAGGAGCATAGCACGTCTTATGATATCTACCTATGTTGTTGTTTATCTCCATAGACAACAGTTACCATTTTTCGTAAGGTGCGCAATTAGCGCATTTACCATTTATGTTTTAAAAAATCGTTTAAAAAGTTCCACTGATAGCTCTGCGGCTTTGATCGTGTGAAATCTACTTTTATAGAAAATTCTAAAAAAAAATCGAATTAGTATCACATAATGGAATTCACATGCAAAATTTTGATAATTATTCATTCTAATTTTTGTACATTGATACGCCAGTTTGTAATGCAGCTTTTTCGTTTAGATTCACATAGATCAGACAACTAAATGGATATTATTATAATAAAGAGTCAAGTGTAGTGAATAAATATTTACCTTACTATATCATCTAAAGGTAAAATGAGGCGCTCTGGTATGTAGATCCGGAGATATTTATTTTTACTCACTCAAAGGTGTATAAAGCTTTCCATTCCTCATCCTTTGAATGATGTTATCACGATTTCCCAAATGTTTCGCTCTTTTTGATCTAAATTCTTTATATTTGGCTTCGCCTTTTCCTACCACACATTGCGATTCTTTTGTGGCACGATAAGGCTTAGTAAAAAATCGAATGTTTATTCGTGGCGCACTGCATTGCAAATACTGAGGATTCCCTTAAATGTTACTTTGTATTATGCTCGCATTTTATTTTAAGTAAAAATGTAGGTTAAATAAAAAAAAGCCATCATAACTAGTTGTGGATATGACTAGCTTGGTTCCGTGGTTTTATCGAAATAAAATCCATTCTGTTTCTCGTTTCCGGAGGAATTTTAAAAAACATTTGTTATTGAAAAAATCACTTATGAAACCTGTAAGACAAAAGTAGGAACATAAGTACGAAATCTTAAACGTAACTGAATCTAGATTAAACCTAGTATCCAAGACTGGATATTGATAACCCAGCCAATTAAAAAAATCTTATAAAATGATATGATCCATCGAAATTAAAAAAAAAAATTATTATTTTTAATATGTAAGTGCCCACATAAATAATAGCAGTGTTACAAATACGATAATATGATATAAGGTTATGAAGTTATGTAAACACAAACAAATATGTCCTTATCAAAACAAACGTAACTTCATAACGTGGTAAAGTCTCAAAATGTTCGTAACAAATTTGAACAACGATCGTGGGAGTGTAATAAAATGATATTAATTATAATTGTTAAAAATTTGTTATTTTTTATTTATTACTTTATTCTTTTAGATGATCTTTAAATGTTTATAATACATATAAACAGTGACTACATAAGCCCTAAAATGTATACAATATGATAATAATTGTCAAATAAAATATTTGCATTGTATTGTAATAACAGCGGTATTGTTCAGAAATTTCATTTAATTTGGTGTATTATGATGCTTCCGTATCCAAACCAAATTAAATTCCTTTGAGTATTTCTGTTTATTTTTCTTGATATTATTGTATTTTGAATATGTATTCAGAAAAGGTTTCGTTTATCCATTTAAATGAATACCCTAAATTGCAAACTTATCTCGTAAACAATTTCAAAGTAAAAATTACGTAGCGGACAGTATAAAGTCGTAAACAATACAAATTATCTTACCAGATGAGTACCAATATCATTAAGAGGGGCTTATCACAAAATTTATTCACGGTCAAACTTTTAAAGAAGTCGTTCATTCCAAGCTAAAAATAATCAAGATATTCATGCGATTAAAAACTGAAGAAAACTGACAAAAAAAGAGAACTTTAATTAAACTTTCCAAAATCATTATCAGATAACATTATTCATTAATTTTAAACGCCCTTATAGGGGAGCCGATGCTTGATAATTTTTGCCGAGTTCTAGAGTAGACAGGAAATGACGTAAAATTTATCTCCAGACCGGAGGAATTACTTTGTACCAACTCTGCGTTGGGATGGAAATCTGTGCAAGTTTATAACTTCGGAGAAAATTGTTTTTTTTTTTTTCGAATTAAATAATTTTATATTAGCTTATTGTAATGCGATAACTTGACGAGCGTTTATTAATTTCTTTAGATTTTCAATATTCTGTCTCATCATATTGAGTATAACCTATCGGAAGATTTTTATTAAACAAGACTTTAATACAACGCCGACGAAATATACCTAGTATTTATTAAAGGGACGTTTGGCCATGACCCGAAAGAAATATCGCATTCAAATATCGACAAAATTTATCAACCTACAAGCATTGGCTCAATATGTTAGGGTCGTTTATGGCATATTACAGTTGAAGACTCGTCAGCTCTTCGGCGGAAAAGTCAATTTGACGCAGATTACGGCCCGTTGAGGGGAGTCTTACTAAAATGCCAATGTTTGTAGACATTTCATTTAATATGAATAATGAATAAAATGGCTACGAAAATTGAATCCAAAATTCTGGCGCTGTTCTATAATACAATTATGATCGACCCGTTATATAGTAATTTATTATAATATAACGCGACCGATTGTTATTACTAATGAACTCGCAACTGTGGTGATTACGCGTTCGATTCCCGCTTAAGGCACATCGTTTCAAAGTCATGAAATACTGTAAAAAAAAAATAATGTTAAAAAAAATTTTACATTTTCTAGTTTATAAACCGGTCATCTACTTCAAATTTTATTTATTGTGAATATTTTAGTTATTATTACACACACATTATATTTTAATAATCCCTTTGAAATGCAGACATGTTGAAGGTTACATTGATTATATCGATAATAGTCGAAAAATGCTTCTCATTACTTTATATTAGAGTATATTTATTACCTTTTTTTAATATCTAGATTTATTTAATCACTAAACGCTTACCTAATTACGTTTACAAATATTATATTTAATCTGAGTTATGTACAATAAAGATTTTTACAATACAATACAATATATTACGATTTTTTATACTTAATATATATAATCAATAGTCTTAGCATGTCTTTATATAATTTTTTTATCATTTTATAATAAAATAGATATATATACTTTCTATATTTATACTTTCTTTAGTAATACATAGTATTACTAAAGAAAGTATAAAAAAATAGATTATAAAGCTCGAGCACAATTTATTACACTTACGTGTCACTACGTTTCAGAATTCATCGGAATGTAGTACAGCGTGTAGGTACATTAAAATAAACCGGTGATAGTATACGCGCGTGTGAACTGTAGCTAAGCACTGAGTGGGCAGTGTAAGTCCATGTACGCGTTTCGCGACGATGTTCTATTACAAAAGGGAATTGGATCTTGATTCATTGGTTCGGAAAATCGGCAGCGTACCTTGATAATTTCATTTCTGTACAATTTGACCGTGTTCGTGGTCAGACGATTCTTGCGGGCCTCCGCGGGCCGAACACAATACAGGGACTCCCCTACGGCTCTCACACACAATACTAAGCTTTTATTGCCTCCTTTTACAATCTCCCATTACCTCCAAGGCCCCGGCGCTACTGGGAATCAGTTTCGTTACAGTTTTTTATCTTTCCCTTTGAACAATTTTCGTGTCGATCAAGTTTCCACGACGAATGTTATTTCATTTCTCAATGGAGTAATTCAAACACTTACGAAGTACAGTCACATGTCTACTATATCGTACGTTTCTTTTACGTCCAATCAAAGACAACTTAGATGTAATTTATTAGTTGTGAGTGAACTTTAAGGTGAGTTTTAAACATAAATTTATTTTATATTAATTTAAACATTTTGTTGTTGTGTTACAATAACATTTTTTAACATTGTTTATTTATTTAAAGAAACATGAAATACATCATGCATTTATGTATATTATATAGAGTAAAATCTAAATTATTAGCATTCTTTTAATAGAAAGCTTACCATGCTAACTTAATAGCTCGACTCGCCGTATGCTAACACGACAACAAAATTTTAAACTTAAATTTTTTATCATTCCACTTATTTATTAAAAAGTTACAAATAATTTAGACATCATTCTGTATATAAATTTATGCAAGATATTAAATTAAACAAAAGAAATCATACATTTATACTATTTATCCGGAATAGAAACTAGAACGAGTATAAAAGCTTCTATGAAATTGTCAAATAAAAATGACAAAGTAGAAAAGAAACGAGCACTAAAAATAAAAAATAAATATTGTGCGCCATCTGCGGTAAGGATGTAGAGACATGTGACATAGCAAATAACAATAGTACTACAACGAGACAGCACTGGAAGCTATTGGAAGCACTAGAATCAAAAATATCACATTAGAGGCCACCTTTATCGCTGGTTTGCGCTAGCACGGACACTGGCGAGTCCCAGTTTGGCTTTTACACAGATTGTATTGGCGCAAACACGAATTGGACACGGCAATAATGTAAATATACCTTGCTGTCGGCACGAATTGAAAAATTTGTAAAATTCATGAATACAAATAAATGTGCCATTGCCGTGAATGAGATATCATTTATGCAGAATACAAGTTTGTATAACAATGAATCAATATTTCACATAAATTGTGATTATCTATTCGACTGCAACACACTGCCAATGCATTTTTTATTTATGTTACAATAGTCTGTATGTTAAAATTTACTGTACATTTTTTTAAGTTTTTTTGGTTTCGTAGAAGTCGGTTCTGTTCTAACTATACAAATTATCAGTCAGGGTTTTGTTTTTTATTATTATTTCTATATTTTTGAATAACTTTGTTTTGAATAAATCACTATATTAATTTTATGATGATTTCAATGCGACCATTTGCTACATTTACTGTATTGAACGACTATTACTTTTATGAAGCGATAGTTCAACATTTATTTATATTATATCTATATACAAATATTTATCTCAGCTTTTTGTGATAAAATAAAATGTATTGAAAGTGCTTGCTCAGTGTTATTTGTATAAATATAGGGTCCTCTGGTGTTAAGAGTTCGAAAGCTAACTCCATTCTACATGCAAGCTGTAATGTAGGTTCAGTAATGGACTGAAGCAATGACTCGGTGATCAGAATACTCATAGATAGCCGCAATAATGATAAACATCTCGAGTCACCAGTACCATCTTTGGGGAGTGAATAAGTCCCACACAGTCACAGGCCTTAGACTTCGTTTAAATACTACAACTACTGTCCTGCTCTCAAGCCTACAAATACTCTCCGATGTTAAAAAATAAGAAGCAAGAAAGTAAGGATCAATTCTTAAGTTATCAAATATTAACTGAATTTATAATTCTTAAAATGTAAAACAACCAGACAGTATACTCTTTGAAAGTAGTTATCGTCGCCTATGGACTTAATTTTATTAACATCAATTTATTCTGTACCGTTTACAGTATCTCTTGTGAATTAAATAAAAAAATAAAAATAATAAAAATAAAAATGTTTATTTGGGATCCTTAGCTTGATTTACAGTTTTTTGTAGGTTCAATAATAACTGTATTAGTCACAATTTGCAAGTGCAAGTTTGCAAGCAAAGTGCAATTGCTATTACAAGAGCTAGGATACTATGGTCTTTTGGATTAATAATTATAAGAAAGTACTGCCTAGAAATTAGCATAAATTAAAAATAGAAATAGCAGGTACAAATAATTTAAATACAGGTTATTTTATAAATTAAATTTATTAGTCTTTTTAGATAATATTTTTGTTAATTGATCATTTATGTTATTTTTGTTAATTGTAATATATATATTTTAAATTTTATAATCTAATACTACTTAATAGTTAATGTTAATACAAATTCATTATTTATTAATAAATATCGTCAACTCAAGTCTCTACATAGTAACCAATTTGCTCAGTATAAAATGATAGAACATGAAATAGATATGATAAAATATTTCAATGCAGAGAAAGATTTTGTTAAAAGTTGTTTGCATGGATAGCTCCGGTAAGTAATTCTACTTGCGTGACTGTATTTTAGTCATCAAATCGGCCAGGAATCAAAGCAGTGGAATAACAGGATTCAGTAGCATAATACCGAAGTCCTCAAGAATAGCAACGTATGATGGGTATAAAAATATATTGTATATAAAATATACTGTGATGCCCATCATCACAGTATATTTTTGCGCTTGCGTTGTTGTTCAAATCTGTAGACGACGATTATCAGCTATCCACATACTCAAAGATCATCAACTTACTTTCTTTTCCAAGTTGCATTAGAACAATTATTTCGTCTGTAGACGAGTATATGGAAAAAGCAATCTTTTTCTAGTTTTTTTCTAAGACAATATTTTTTTTATAAAATCTAGATTCAATAATAAACATTTAAATTGTGTTCCACAAAGAAACCGACTTCATTTGTGGAAAAACTAATTATGCTAATTTACAAACTAAACTACTAAACTATTTTTGATAAAATTTCTAGAGAACCAATCTAAGTATTCTTTCGGATAAAAAAAAAATTTAAAATATGTTTATAACTGACGGCATTATGAGGCAACAAACATGATAACAAATACAACAGAAATGAGAACATCCTTCTTTTTGAAGTCGGTTAAAAATATAAAATAAATTATACATCATTGAACAAACGTTTAAGTTGCCCTCAGTAATTCGCTGTCAATATTATGCTATTAACCGCTTGGCTTGAGAGCATTCATAGCGCATAAACTGGCAGTCTGCATTATTAATACAACTGCTTCATAAATTTTAAATTATAAAAAAATATAAAATTGCATATCGCGAATGTTTCCAAATGATTATAAATACTAATAAATTACTTTCTTTTTATAATTTACTATTAGAAGAAGTTTGTGTATATTTTTGGCAAATCAAATTAAAAATTTCAAATACAGTAAGTATTATTACTTAATTAAGCCTTAGCGTCTTCAATATCCAAAAAATTCATTACATACACTATAATATTTGACGTAATTAAATCTTAATACAGTTCCCTTTTTTCACACAAAACGAACATACTAAAGAGAGAGAGAAAAATCACAGTATCATGCAAATAATTTTAATTTATTTTAGTCCTAGATATAAAAGTTCGTAAATTAACAAAGACGTGCGATATTC
Source organism: Galleria mellonella (assembly GCF_026898425.1). NCBI lineage: Eukaryota > Metazoa > Arthropoda > Insecta > Lepidoptera > Pyralidae > Galleria > Galleria mellonella. The sequence continues at coordinate 2,507,716 of NW_026442042.1, read as the reverse complement.
TCGGCGTCAAATTTTTTTAAAGAACATAAAAGTTAATACTTTTTTCTGACAGAGCTCATTTACTCACTGGAATTTTAATTCGTTTAACGCTTTGCATGAATTAAAATTACGGCGTACAGTATAATTTTCATAGTAAAAAGCCTTTTGTTATATTTTTAACTTCAACTTAAAATTGAAGTAATGTAAAGCATTCGAGAGATATTACAATCAATTGATTCGTAACAGGGCCAAAGACTCAGGTCTGATATCTTTCCTGCTCCCTAAGAGCAACTCTATCTCGGCACGTTCCGTCAATAATTTTCTTTGAACATCACAGATCTCGCCTGAGAACAAATCGAGATGCAGTAAACATCGAATAAAGCGACTTGTCTATAAAATATCATTTCTAGCTCTTTTGTTTTTCCATCGAATCTCGTTCCACAAGTGGGCAATAATTGAAAACGAAACTGTTTTGCGCGGAGGCGGGATCGCGAGACACAGCATAAAGGCGCTCAGAATAGATTGAACATATAAAATTTTCAGTCGAAATTCGCACGAACCGCCGCCGCGGGAGGTGCTCTGTATCTTTTTACTAACCTTACTTTTTATTCCATTAGCGCGCGTGTGAGGCCCCTCTAGTCAAATATCGTGGAATAATAAAAGCTGTTTAGTAATGATAATGCGGAACGCAGCTCTATCCTAACTGAATTAAATTGGCGCGCAATATGTTTCACGTTTATATTTCACCTACGCTTTTTATGTAACTTTATTTGTTACATTTTTCATTACCTTTGTAATTACTTGTATAAATATATTATAAAACTATAAAAATTCTCACTAATACTTGTATTATAAAAACGAAACTGAGTTAGTTAGTTATCTTTTAGTTCAAACAATTGTCATGAAATTTGGTATATCCTTAGTAAGAGTTTGTGAAACAGAAAAGGATATAGACTCAATCATTCAAGTCATGTGAACGAAGTTGTTGATAAAAACTAGCATTCTATCGAGGTTTTTCCAAAAGACTACAGCATGGGGTTTTGCAAAAAGTGGATAAAAAAGTTTCTTCAGGGTCAGCAACGCGCGCGTATTAGAAAGACAGTTTATTATTTATATTATATATATATAAAATAATATGTGGGGTACTACGTAATACTAACTTTACATATATGTATATAATATATTCTTTAGCAATATAAAGGTTGTAAGCCTCTTAGTAATAAATAGAAATAAAGCACAAGTTCTTACAGTTCCTTTAATTTAGATATCATACTATTAAATCATATAAATACTTATTTTACTTTGTGTTTGATATATAATAAATAATATAACATAAATACTTATTTAACTATAGCTTCTTTAGGACTTCCATCAACAATTATTGTGATATATTTTATATAATGACCACGTGGTTCACTATACTTGTTCACTCTGTTCAACGGTTGGACAAGAAGTGTCTCCCCACTTAAATAACAATCTTTTATATCTACAGGACCAAATTCGAGTGAACAAGTCAGCGAGCTCACGTGTTCTTACAATTTCATTACTTTTTATTCAAGTATGATCATGATAATAAATAACTTATAATTATTTTAACTTATAGTTATATATATATATATATATATATATATATATATATATATATATATATATATATATATATATATATATATATATATATATATATATATATATATATATATATATATATATTATAAGAATAATTTATTACCAAATTTGGTATAATAACAATTTTAACGTTTTATTATATTTAAAGTAGTTAGTCAGATTTTTATTAATAAATGTAAGTACACATTTTGACATAAGAAATTTAAGAAAATTAATATAATTTAAAATAAATATCTAACTCGCGCTATACTCCCTGTGTTAGAACATTAAAACAAGTACATTCAAATGTCCCGTGCCCTCCCTTTTCATTCAACCTGTCAGCGAACGCGACCAATCAGAGCTGCCCAAAATGACAACAATCGAGAAAAAACAAAAATCATCGATGGCGGCCGTTTCGCGCGTTCAGAATAAAATAATCATAATTAAGGTGCTTCAGTTAGGCATTCATCCAAGTTTGTGGTTAAAAGTGAACCTAGGACGATCGACAACCCGTACACTTGTGGGCAGCTCCAGGCAAACTACAACAAGGATATTCCGTAAGTCCTTACCTTTCTACATCTTGTCTGTACTTGTTCACTTGTGACGGTATTTTACAGCAGTAATAAAGCCCTATTATAAGTTTCTACAGTCCACTTAAATCAAATTTCATACCACCCGGTATTGCAGGCGTTTATAGGCTACACTAACCGCTTCCCATTAGATAGGCCGCTTGTTTGTCACCTCAGTGGTATAAAAAAATATCTAACTTTCTAGATTAGTATTATAATTAATAATATAAGTGCGTAAATAAGTAATGTTATAATAAAATAAGTTTATGGCCATGCTGACTAAGTTTTACAATGGCTGACTGGCGTAAAAAGTTAGTCACATTTTAAGTCTGCAAAATCCTGGAGCGTTTCAAATTGTGATCCTCTTTGGAGCTTTCTCTTTGCTTTATATGCGCAATGTACAACGCTATTGCTCTAACACAAAACTTTTTATTTCCGTTTATACCGAGTCAATCGTCCGCGAACATTTTTCAGGCAAACTTTAACAGTGGAGGCAATCGCTCCTGAAATTCGAAAATGAAATCGTTCTGAGCGTCGCCAAGATTTATCGATGGATGTTCGAATTTACTTGGAAACTTTCGGGGCATAAAACTTATGACACGTAATCATATATTTTAGCCGACATTATCTACATTTATATATCAATAGTATATATTACAAAATTAATCGTATTTCATTTCACGTTGGAAAGATATACATAACCAACATAAATGTTTAAGTTAAATTTTTTATTCTTTAAATCTCTATATAAAAACCAATAATCTTTTTATCTTAAAGTATATTTACTAAATATTACTTAAAATATATTAAAATTCATAAAATTATTATTTTTTCATCGTTTCGTAGTATTCATTCGTTAAATAAAAAATATAATATAAATTTTCTGACTGGCGGCGGTTGAAGAGAAAAGTTTTCTATCCCGGGGGTATTTGTTACATCTAAATATATTTTACCGTTATTTTCTAAGCACACGGGTGTTATTAGTTATCACCTTATAATTTTTAATATTTGTACCTAGTTTTTACATACAATTTTTTTTTATACAACTTAGAATGGCAAACAAGTTGACGGCCCAACTGATAGAAAGTAGTAACGGTCGCCTATAGACATGAGCAATATTAACATATTGAGGAATCTATAGTGAAGATTGCAGATTAATAGTGTTTATAATATTATATAAATAAATATCACTCAATTGCAACAAACCACTAACATCTTACAATACACTGTGTTTTAAAAAAGTAAGCAATGATCATGGGATACAACCCAAACACCCATCCCTGAGTTAATTTAAAACTGTTCGTTTAGTAAATTGGTCTGATCAAGAATTGAACATAAGAAAACAATGTGCTTAGAACTGCGCCACGGATTATATTAAATATATACGTAGCAAGCTTTGAAAAATGAGAGCCATCTGTCGGCCAAAGATAATATTGGTTAGTAGAAAACTAAATTGTCGTTCTGACGCAGAAATCAATCAGGGTGATATGTGGTATCTCTTTGTTTGTGTCTCGTGTTGCAATAGCTAATCCTTGGCACATAGCTAGCGGCATGTTCGCGCAAAAATATCGACAGCAATCGTTGTATTGTATAAGTTAGTATCTTTGGCCCTAATCTCAGTTATACATTTTAAAGTAGATATAATTAATATATTAAGAAACTATATGAGAAAATAGAGGCGCATTCGTTGAGAAAATTGATTGATTTTATTGGACCTTAAATTATTATTAATTTTATTATAATGTAATATAAATATTTATATCAGTCACGATTGAATAGGTTTTAATAAAATTTGATACACAATATCTTTAACATTATAATACAAAATCTATTTCATTCCTGCGATAAAGCCGTGGAAAACGGGTAGTATTTTCAGAAAACTATAATAATACCTAGTCTTTTCTATTTATTAATAAATAATAAGTTACTTACATTTATACATTCGTATTAACGTTCTCCAGAATATCTCAGAGTTTGAAAAGTAGTCTTGAAACAGTGCGTGTTACTAGTGATGACCTACAGAACGAAAACATAGTCCTACATGGTTGATCTTATGCAGAAGATTCAAGTTGCTCAGCGAACTATAAAGCAGACTATGCTGGGAGATGCATGCATGACATGCATGCATCTCCCAGCATGTATGCATGACAGAATCCAAAATAAGGGTATTTATTTATTTATTTATTAGGAAGACCATAGGCTTTTTCAACTATAACAGTATATATTATAATAAAAACTAGATAGACAATAATACATTTCCACACATAGATATCTACAAGAGATTCGAAGTGACCGACATATTTCAAAAGAAAAGCAAGTTGAACCGTCAACCGATGGAGAAGAAAGTTTCTTGAGTGACAACCCTGTACAGATATATGCAGTGTAGGACGACACCCACCAAATGGAGCGACAACCTTATTGCATGCATTGCAGGGAGTCAGTGGGTGCAGGTGGCTCGGCATATATTCTTTATGGTAGACTATGGGAGAGTCCTATGTTTAGCAGTGGACAGTTAACGGCTGATATGATGATAAGAATGATTAACGCTCTCTAAATAAATAAATTATGATTTCTAAAAATTTGTTGCATATCATTGTCATTGCGTACGTTTCATTGAGTACGGATGTGCAAAAGCGCTGTCTATAAATCGCTTAGCATAATGGCATCAAATATATTGAAATGCAATAATTGTAATATTGTAATTAGTGAAATATTATCTTTTGTCCAAAATAAATGTGATGTTATGGACGATCTCATTCGTATTGTTACGACTTCATTTTCGAGTGAAGAGATCAGGGAAGCGAAGACTTTGTTATTTGACTCTGTCAATACGAAGATACGAAAGATTATGCGGAAAAAGGACGGTAAAGAGAAGCGGGATATAGAAGATATTTTATCACTATTGAAAGGAATAGATCCCGAAAAAATTCCGATTTTTGTCGCAAGAAACTTACAGAAATTACCCTCCGTAAGTTTTGATCACGTAGATGTAACCAAATTATTAAAAGATATACTCGTGTTGCAACAGGAGGTTCGAACTGTAAAGGAAACCTGCGCTACAACGGAAGAATTACAGTTGATAAAGAATGAGTTGGCAAATTTAAAATCAGCCTCAATTGTGAATAACTTTGAACCCACACAATATATAAACACGAAGAGAGGGTGTGCAAATGTTATTGATAATTTTCATTACGACAGTGGACCCATTGGATTGCTGCATATTTCTCAGGAAGAGAAAAATGGAAATATAAATAAACATAAATATTCAATCGAAAACGCAATCTAATTGTTTGATAAATAGTACATTAGAAAACGTAAGTGCGAGGGTAAAGATACAGTTTAATCGATGCAAACAAAACATAGCAGCGGACACGCAAGTGCGTGCGGCCGGTGTGAACATAATAATAGTCACAACACAGTCTCCCATCCATTAGTAGTGGAAAAATCATTTGCTGATATTGCTTCTGGCGGATATATATAATTGTACAAAGAAAGAAACTCAAAAATAGATTTATGGGGAAAAGAGGACAAGCAAGTACAGAACCGGAGGAAAAATTTCGAGCAGCAGATGTAAAGATACCGCTATATATATATATATATATATATATATATATATATAAATATATATATATATAAATATAACAATGTGTGTGTGTATGTGTGGTGTGTGTGTGTGTGTGTATGTGTGGTGTGTGTGTGTGTGTGTGTGTGTGTGTGTGTGTGTGTGTGTGTGTGGGATAATAATAAATGTGTGTGTGTGTGTGTGATAGTCGCTCTAATAAAATAATATAAAATTTTTATATTTAAATATATATAATATAAATACTTTTATTCTAATTCAAAATTATATATATATATATATATATATATATATATATATATATATATATATATATATATATATATGTGTGTGTGTGTGTGTGTGTGTGTGTGTGTGTGTGTGTGTGTGTGTGTGTGTGTGTGTGTGTGTGTGTGTGTGTGTGTGTGTGTGTTGTCATTTCACTTTTAAGAAATAATGTTAATATAAATTTGCAAATATATAATTTATTACTCGAATAAATTTATTGCGATAAAGTTTTTAATTACATTTAATGGGATACTAGTAAGGACTCTAAACAAGTGTAATAGCTATTCGAGGCCACTAAACAGTCATTATTTTGTATCACCGTTAATCCCTTACCCTACATTACCCTAAAACCAACGTTAGAACGTTTTATTAAGCGATTCTCTTGTTCAACTTCTAAACAACATTATCTCGTGACCCGTTGGGAGAAAGAAATAAAAGATTGTAATATCAAATTCCAAAAGTTTTTAAAATCATAATTCGTACGGCATGAGCTTGTTACGAAGTGAAACTGGTAAGAAATCTACTCGAAGTCGGTTGGACGTAGAATTTAACCAAATAGCCAATAAATGCGAGTGGTGCACCAGACGCAACTGTACACGGGTGGTCTTGTTATACCTACCCAATCTGGATTTGACTCAGCAGGATCGTAAGCCGGTGTACACACTAACGTAACAGTGCCCTGAACGATTCATTCATTTAACACGCGTAGAGAGAATGAAATCGTTGCTTTAGATAACTTATACTAAAGTGTGGTAACAGCTGAATTATCTATCAACTTTCAAAAACATTTTTCAACATATCTGAACAGTATTTAAAATTTTCTCTGATAGCAATATGATCTTATGAGGAGTGGGTAATATATAAGAATCTCTGTATGTTATGATTACATTATCTATATATTGGCTCAATAACGAATATGTTAAATATCTGTTATCTAATATACAGTATTAAAAAGAAGAACCCAGTTGAAATTAATATAGATATCCGACATTGCCACGAGACAGGCTTTGCCTAGTATGTGGTTATAGTTATATTGTACTACAGGCTAATTTTGTTTAAGTAAATAAAGTTATTATTATGTACGATCTCAAAATAGATATTGACCATTTTCCGCCATCAATGTCGAGAGGAACTCAATATATAGACATCGGTACGGTACCAATATTACTCATGCCTAGATCTTCACTTCCTTCACTGAAAATTTGGATTTTGGTGACAATAAAATACTCCTATTTTCCATTAATTAATAATAATATATAATAATAAAACTTCAACAGCTAAATATGAAACAGGTGTAAAATTTTTAGTCATTTGACTATTGTTTTTGTTTGTTAAATTGATATGAATGTTGCGTTCTACGATTTCTAATAAACATAATATAGTATTAAGTAGATCTAATTTAAATGTTTCTAATAATATGACGTAGACCTTTTATGACACGACACATTGTCTCTATAGCCACCTGATGGTAAGTGATTATTAAAACTACCTGTATAGGCCGCAGGTCCAATGCAAGATTGCAACTAACCCGCGGCTCATACTATGTCGGCTTATATAAACACTTTTTCATGCCTCTCCAAGGAGGATTCCAAGTTATACTTGACAAAAGTAGAAGCTGCCAAAATGTTGGTCCTAGCATGAATCTCATCGACAGTGTATGGATGTTTCTCTAGCCAGCAGGGGTATTTCTGTGACTAAATGGAGAGGGAGGAGTAATTTCGAATAATTTCTCGAAACAAACGATAAAAACACTAAGGGAGATAAAATCACGACGCAGTTTTAAAGGTTCAAGATGTCTAGAAACCTCCAAATCTCTTATAATTCAAACAGCACGTCTTTAAATATAGTATACTAACGTAGATATAGAAATAATTATAGATAAACAAAATTGATCATATTTCGCGTATCCGTTATACTGGGACTAGGATATAGCTGTAACGTGTTACATAAATAAACATTCTACTCGTATAATTTAGTGTTACTATTATCCAGCTTCATCTATTAGATTTTCATCAATATTTAAATTTATCACTACAAGTATGTCAAAGTATTTTCTGGAAGACCTATAAACACTTACCCGTTTTACAGTTTTATATTTTCAGCAACTATATTATTATTCTATTATTCTAACAAAAAGTAAATTTGCCATTTTTGCATACCTCTAATATGACACGTATACGTCTTACTACCTACATTATCAGTAACAATTAATTTCGTCCATTTTCTTGAGCATACAATGACCTTCTAATGGGGTTGTTATACTTCTTGTGCATCATCTCATGCATACGTATATTATATTTCATTCAATAACTTAGTGTTTTTAAACAACTTCACAATGCAGAATTTTTTTAACTTAATTGTACTTTTTTACATGTTAATTAATATTTTTGATAATTTTGGATCATTTATGTTTTTTTTATATATATATTGTAGAATAGTAGGTATAGTAGAATATTAGAATAGAAAGTGCTAGTCAGGACCACAGGAACAGGTGACTGACCATAGTATATATTTTTTAATGTGTGACAATAGAATGGTAACCCCGCCTGCGCTATCGGTATATGCTGGCGGAGCATCAGTGATAGATGATAGGTGAGACGAAAGCAGGTTGGTTAGCTCATCGTGAATAATTCCACGAGAATTAAATACGATGTTTTCCAGGGAGAACTGCGTAGAGGTCTACCTGATGGGGTGCATTGCTAGCAATGAGAACTAACCACACTATTAAAACATGAAAGTTGAGACAAAGTTAACAAAAAAATTTATAATGAAAAAGTATCAATAATAATCGCTACCGAAATTGTTATCTTTATTCAAATAATCTGAAAGTGAGTTTGTTTCTTACTTTTTTGCACCGTATTGAATTACAATCACTTTTTATCTCAGACAATCAATATATTCCGGAAACACAGACGAAGTTACGAATAAAAACTAGTTTTTAACAAAATCTCAAATTATTCTAAGCCACCAACTCCACTTAAAAACTCTAATAAGTTAACTTGGATAAACAGCTTAAATGTCAGATGTCAGAGCACGATTATTTCATGCCAAAGTTGGAATATTATATTATGCGGCCAGCAATCTACGGACTCCGATCACTGAATGCAATTTAACTACATTCTCTCCATTTTCATCATAAATTTATGTAAACACTCCGTAACGTATCAATTTTCAAATTAAGTTAGACACTTTGTCAGTAATTCAGTCTGACATCTAAAATTTCGTAATGTGGGCGGAAAACTAGATAAATACCAAACAGGCACATTGTAAAATAACAATCGTTCCAATAGATATTACATGGTTAATTTAACAATCTACTACGCTATGCGCTTTGCTAAAAATATAAGAGTATAATGCCACCTATAAATTTGCTTTATATAACTAATTCTAATTAAAAAAAGGTTGTATTAAAATATTTGAAACAACGATAATTTGATTATACAGAAACTAACTTTTAGCAGTGACTTAATCCACGTAATCGAGGTATACATATCAATTGACCAACACAATTAGCCATTCTTTTCCGTCCCATACAGCACGTGTACATCAAATATCATGACGTTGATTGAGCTGTAAGAGCTAATAAACAAACCAACAAATAAATAAACTCACTTTCACATTCAAAATATTAGTAAATACTACTACACCACGTCAGCATAATAAAAATACTAACGTTTTATTGCTAGGTACAGGTCTTTTTCTACAAGAGGATAATATTAGCTTTCCTATTATCACGTTGGGCAGGCAGTTTAATATAACGTTTTATTTCGTGTTTTCTTTCTGTATTAGAAACCTTTGTTTCCTTCCACCAACTAGATAAAACCTCAGGACTTTTAAATGACGTATCATAAAATAAAATGAACTCAAATATGACATTGGATAATGGATTCTAATGAAATTTAGTCCACATATTGATCAAAATATTATATTTCAAAAATTGATATTAGTATAAGAAAACCATTTTGCCCGTGTATTTTTTTATTTATTTATTTATTCATAAGTACATACTTATATGTGTATATGGTGGATTTGATGCTAAAAGTATTCTCTCCCAATCAACTATAGGGAAATGTCAGAATACTCGAATATGTATCTATGTGTAATATTTATATATATGTTCTAATCCTAATTCGTACAAACAAAGTCACAACACAGCGCTTGTATTTCCTAAGAAGCAAAGTGATTTAAAATCCGCGTTCTTTCACTAATACGTGTAGATAAAACCTCAATCTTCTTGAACACAGACTACCCGAAGCTTTACCTACACTGATCTAGTAACAAAATTGCTAGCGCTCACCACAATCACTTCTACTAGATACTTCATTTACGCAAAATAATTCCATTAAAGATAAAACTTGATCTTTCACTCCTTGTTCGAAAATTGATTTGGAAATTTTGTAATAAATTTTAAATATTTATATAATATCATTGTCATGATCACTCTAATTGTCCACTGCTAAATATAAATCTTTTTATAGGCTTACTAGGAACGATCCTGTGCTAGTTACTTTCATTGATTCCTTGCAATTGCATGAATTATTAAAAATAATGATATCGAAATCATGCTTACTTGATAATACAGATCTCTTTCAATTATTTACATAATTTTTTTGCAAATCAGTTACTAAATTTTATAATTCGGACTACTAGACGACGACACTTTTACGTAATTATTGGTTCCGATATACAATCCTAACTATACAGGACATAGCTTATATTTTTAGGTTATAGTTTTTGTCAATATAAAATAAAACAAAAGTATGCTATATATTAATGTAGGAAATTTTTTTATCCGGGTAGATAGTAAAAATTCATTTGTCCATTTTACCATTGAATCAATATAACCTCCTGACACAAGAAAACAAAAATAAATAAACTTGTGGAAATAATTTCTATTTATTTCTTGTTTTTTTTTTTTTTTTGTTTTCTGCATGCTTACACAATTTATGAACGCCGAAGAACGTCATTCTTAACAGTTCTACTTTTCTATTTTTGTCTTAAAATTACCTAAAACAAGTATACCTGGTTAGGTAATTCACCAAGTTTTGTCGAATTCAGAAACATTTTACACTTTCAGGAGTTAGGAAGATAAATCTCTTTACTGATATCCGTATATCAATTTGTATTGATCAGGGTATTTAATATAAATATATTTACGAAAAATATTTAAGAATTTCTAATAATTATCAAGTATCTATAGTTATTCTAGGAGTAGACGGTGCCATATTTATTATTTCTCTTTATTATTTTACTAGCTTTCAGCTGTGACTTTGTTCGAGTGACGGGAATATGTCGATGTTTTTCTCCGTCTCATATAGTACGTGTATACAAATTTCATAGTTTTCAGTTAAACCGTTAAAATAAACAAACTTACTTTTACATTTGTAATATTAGTAAATATTTTGTCTATATTGGTATTATTAATAAAATTAATATTTTCAAAAATTTTAACCACAGCAATATAATCACAGCTTTACTTATGCACCCGGTGCACCGACGCACTCGAGAGAGAATTGCAGCTCGTCACGTCTCCGAATCGGCTTCACGAAGATTGGTCTTCCATCGGAATGTAACTTGATCTTTTATTTTATTCTACATGTAACTTAACAAACAGAAACTTAATTGAATGGGATGGTAGATACATTTTACTGTAATTTGATGGACCTTCTTTTTTTTCAACCGCTATATCAACTCTTTTAGGATATCATATCCTCCTTTATAGAAGTCACTGAAATCCCAATTCTAAAACAGGTCCATGTCATTTAATGCAAAAAGTATGAATAATATTTTCTAATGAATTTCGGAAATATCTTGTCGTAAATGAAATTGATTTGATAATATTTCGCTAAGCGTATTCGAAATTTAAATAATTAACTTAATATGTAATCCAAGATTTTGTCACTTTGTTCACAACATAAACATCATAGGAGAGTTAATGGGACGTATTATCGTATGAGCCAAAGTTAAACTTACGCCCAACTTCTGTCCGAATCGAGATGGTAATTCAGTAAACCTCCTACTATATTGTATAGTAATACTATATTGTACTAACTTATACCCGCGACTTCGTCCGTGTGATCGGGATATGTTTACTGGCCGGGATGAAAAATAGTCTATATCCTTCGCCATCTCATACAGTACATGTATACCAAATTTAATTGTGATTAGTTAAGCAGTGAAGGCGATATAAGGTAACAAACCAACAAGATCATTTTTACATTGACAAACGAATTTTCATGAATTCTAAATTCTCTCATTAGTACTCTATCAAGGGAATAAATATAAATTTGACCATTATTAACAGGAATGACACTATTTTTGTAATTGTTTGACCTATATTTTTTTGTGGAAAATATTCACTTTGACTATAAAATACCCATAAAAAGCCACTAATGGGGTTCATTCTGTATATACAGTAACATAAAAATATCGTATTATTTTATACTAGCTATATACCGCGGCTTCATCCGCGTGAATTTGTATATAATGTATCCTAAATATAAAGTTAGTGTATAATCTATGTACCAAATTTTATTAAAATTCGTTCAATAATTTTTATTTGATAATTCACAAACATCAATACATTCTCACAAACTTCATAACAGTAGCAAAATCTGTATTTTTCATAACGAAGGTGTTTAATAGATAAGCAAGTAGCATTGCAAGTGGCAGTTAGATTAGCTAAGCTAACTGTCTACTTAGATAATAGACCAAGGCTTTATAATATGTTAGCCTGGTCATATCATAACGGTCGTGGATAGCTTCATGCGATGGCCGATTAATGAAGCCGCCTAGTGCTCAGACCGTTGGTGTAATAGTTTCACGAGCAACCCTCCACTCTCCCTCATTCTCCTATTCTCGAACCCCCTACTTGATTATGCATCCGTGCTTCAAACCGATTATCGAACTAGTAATGAACGTTACCGCGAAGCAAATTTTGAAAGTACACTTAATACTTTTTCATTAAAATTTATATATATAAACATAATTTGTGTATACTCGAGTACGGCCAGATATTTTGATACTTTTATTTACGTTCGTATGAAAATATATATATATATATATATATATATATATATATATATATATATATATATTTTTACTCCGGTTATTTTAAGAAAGGCCTTAACATAATCGTAGCATAGATAATAGAATGACGATATCTTTATCCCGTTGTCTATTGCTTCATCCACTTTCATTTTCATAAATTGCCTTATACTCAGTAATTCTGGAGACTATATTTCGCACTCTGGCTTTTCTTTGAATCATATAGTGCAGAATGGTAACACATGCATGTACACGCACATACATAAAATAATATACCACATATAGTATCAATTCATATATTCAATTGGTAATGATCTGTATTGAAATTCGAAGTAGTATTATAACCATTGAACATTTGTTACTAAATATGACATCGTCTTAAGTAGCGGTGAAGAGAAACAGGGAGGGGAGGGGACTCGCAATCCCTCTCATTTAACACCGCTCCACTTCTCTGTAGGTGTTTGCCGAAGCGATTCCAACGGATCCTCCTTTTATGGTGCTACTTACGGTCTCATAGTGATTCGCGGTTTTATTTTGGACGGCTCATGTAGCCGCTCGCACATTTTTCATGCTGCGAAAAGCGAACACAGTAATCTTTGCATTTATACCATGATCCTCTATTGATTTTAGATTTTTAGTGGAAAACGAAACGAATGAAACGGGTGTGAATGGGGACGGGCTCGCTGAAAGCCGATGTAAGCTCTGCTATGATATAAACTTCCATTCAGTTGGGCACATATCAGAAACTCAAAAGTTAACAGATTGTATATGTATATAAAATGATACGAATATTTCAACTTTTAAAATTTTATATTCGAATTTGAAAAACCAAATATGTTGGTCAAATTGAAAAAAAATTGCAATAGATAAATCATATTCCCATGTTCACACCGAAAACAACAACTGGGCTTTGAAACTTGGCCCGTAAAATTATGATAAAAGGTTGTTACGAGTAAAATAATATAAGGAAATTGCCTCTAAACACTTAAGAAATAAGGTATTATCATTAAGTTCCAAGTTACTTTAGAAATGTCCTCGTTTCGGGAAAGACATTTAAATATCTAACATAAACTAATTAATCTTCAAACAAACAATCAAGACGCATTCACAAATTTTTCTTCATTACATCTCCTCGTATAAATTCCGACATTTTTAACAATACATAAACTTAACACATTTTTTTTACGCATACCCTCATTTCCCTTAAGCCTAAAGAAAAAAAAACAAAAGAAAGGAGACCTACCATTAAAATAAATAAAAGGAAATAAAGCACCGACCGCAAATTATTTCACTTACCTACTTCTTTTTATAAAAATGCGAACGACGCATTAAATTTTGGGGAGAAAGGAAACTCCCTTGTAAGCAATATCGAGGAGGCAAATTTTTCAGATATTGCCTTCAGGTAGCGCACATTTATTATGTACCCGAATATATTACTCTTGATTCATTGACTTTCGATATTGATTTACTTTGCTTGCATAAGCTGTAGTTGGGGAAAGTCCGTGGCGAGCAAACTAAACGGCCTTTGATCTGAAGAATTAGGGGTGAAGTTTGTCTGTGCGGACACTTTGAGACATAGAGGATAACTTGTAGAGTGCCGTAGTTACGGGACATATACTAATGCACATATATAAGCAACAATCAAGGATGGACATCACAATATTAAGTTATATATATATATATATATATATATATATATATATATATATATATATATATATATATATATATATAAATTAAAATTTAAAATATAATATATGTACTACGACTTCTAATATTATATATCTAAATCAATAGTACTCGTAGTTTTTTTTTAATTAGTTGGTACAAACTTTTTTTTTCTAGTCTGGCAAAATAGAAACTATTTTGCTGTCTCTACTAAATATTAAGGCTAAGGTAAACTGCCTCTTAATATTGTTGTTTACTGCGGCAACTTCTAAACTGTTATCGCTTTCAGGACACCGGCCGACTACGATGGTACATCTCGCTCTTTGCCGATGTCCACTTGATTTACGGTAACGATAAGGTGTCAACGTAGAAACTTTGCTGTTCCCTGTGCGGAACAATGTCACAAAAGATTTAAAACAAAAAAAAAATTTTTTCCTCCATTCCTAATGCGACTTTATTACTAACGGAATAAAGATAATTTTCTATTAAAGTATATATAATTTGAAATTAAAATACAACACATTTTGAATTTTGATTGAGTTTACGTTCTTTGTTAAACTTTGAGATACCTCTAACATTAATAGCATTTGAAATAATGGAATATAATATATATAACAAGGCGAATGCATTAGTTCATGAAAGTATATACATATATATAAAAAAATACATGGGCATATATTTAAAAAAAAAAACTCTAAAATAATATCATAGTCGGTTTCTAATTTATTAAAAAATAACACAGTCAATAGCGATAAGCACTAGAGATCCGAAACAGCGTTTCGGGTATATGCTATTGCATGTGCTATGACAGTGGTATTAGAATTTAAAATTCTTTGATTAACACACTAAATATCTAAAAGTTGGAAGCATGATGATTTATAAGACATGGTGTTTTAATATAATATTTAGTTGAGCCCATCCTGAAACCAAGTCTCACAAAAGATGGCTTCACCAGAAAAAGTCATTTGTATGAGTAACTCTGTCCCACTCTAGTTTCTGTAACTAAATTAGCCATCCTTGAATGACTTGATTTAAAAAGTAGAATATAGCAGTGAACTTACAGGATATATGTTTGGGAAAAGCCATGAGTGTTACAATGTACATGATGCTATTCATGTCTATAGGTGACGATTATCTATTTCAATCAAGTCGGTCATCACATTTTCATTTAATTATAAGTGTAATAATAGGAACTGACACTTTTGTGAGAGATAAAACATTTACTTTACATTTGCATATGTTAATCTGGCTAATTACATTCAAATCTAGCTGAGTTACACCAATATCGATACTAGAGATATTATTTCATGGTATACAGTCTAATATTTAGTAGTGAAACCGACGATCTACCTAACAGAAATGACGTTAGCAGAGCAACTTTAGCTCGACACTTTGACAACTTATTTCTTGTCTTCGGAGTTGCTAAGCCACTCAGTTTGTGTACATAGTGGCTTGATTGTTGTTCCCTCAGATAGTGATTGTAACGCGATCGGGTTTTCAAGATCTTGGAAATTTTAAACCTTTAATATAACAATAATATTTCCATATTTAATAAAGTCTATATAAAATACAAACCTATTACTGCTTCAAAATTCTGTTTTACTATGAATTTCAGGCGTAACCATCACGGTTGCCTAACTGACCTTTTCATTCTCACCTATCATCCCTCACTGTTGCCCCGCCAGCGTATACCGTTAGCGCAGGCGGGGTTTTCATTTCGTTATCCTCCATTAAAAAAAAAAAATTTTTACAATACAATGTAATAAACTTACAAAGAAGGAATTTGATATCATGAGTTTTCACCTATTATTTAATAATGAAAATCATTGACCTCATAAATTGACTTTTCTATACGAACATCTTTTTTCTTATCTTCACCATATAAACATGGAATACAAAAATAAATTATTAATAAAAAATAATAACATTACTAATTAATTAATTCCAAATATAATTTCAAATAATTATTTATGAAAAGTGTAAAGTAATTAATATTTATGTGTTCGCAGTAACGAGAAAAATTATACTATATATCGCTCTCTTAAATATTAGAAAGAACTATGTGTTTCACTACTAATGATAGACTGTACGTAATGAATGATCTACTAATTAAAAAAACATGAAAATTTTTTACTCAATGACATCGATAGAACCGCAATAGATATTGCATAAATAATAATAGAGGTTCAGAGTACGCAACAAAATATTCGTGGAATGTCTGTAGCAATACAAGCATTAAAGGAATTCAGTTTAGTAGCCTGTTAAGTGAATACCGACATCCTCACTCATTCAACTCCACCAAATGCTTAATTCAGTTGGAATAATTCGAGTTCTATTGTTAAGTTCCTAAATTTGAAATCCAACATTTAACTACTTACAATTCAAAGGTAACCGCAAATTTCGAAACGAGTATGGTTCTCTATGGAACGAAACTTATTTGCAAACCGATAACTTTTAGCACGTTTCTATATAGTCGGTAGTTACCTATACCGCGACCTGACTGACCACTGTTCCTAACTATGCAATAAAAGCATTCCATTATTTCTGATCGCTTTAATATGTTATATTTTATCCAACTATCAAAATTAGAAATGTATTGTTTTTTCGAATGTATGTACATATGCATATCATATCTATATACGTGTGTGTCTTTGAATAAGAACATATGAATTAAATGCAATGTATTTAGCATAAAATTAAATTAGTTCATCTTCCATAGTTGTATATAAAATGTTATATGATATTTATTTGTTTAAATAAATACTCCAGGATAACTATTAATTTAATTTAAATATTAATAATATTTTTTTTTCTATAATCATTTTTATGGAAAAACTTCGCTCGGGTGAATAGAAGGAATGTTTATAATAAAATTGAGTAAGTTATATTATCAAACCTACCTCGACCGCCTCGTTGTTGGATCTTTCATAACCATAACTTCTGTGATTTCCCCGAATTTGCTAAAGTAGTCCCGAAGACTTTCTGAAAAGAAGAGAAAAAACATTTCTATTTGATTATTAGGTTTATTTATTTATATTCTTAAAAGTTAGAAACACAGAGAGTCAAATGCAAAGATGGAGAATTTTATTTTCAGAATATTTTTTTATTTTACTTTATAGCTTATGCTTTTTTCCATTCTAATACGAAGTGAGTACCTAAAATGGATATTGATTGCGCCATTAAGGGGTAAAAAATAACAAATAAATAAACAAATCCACTTTCACATTTATTATAAATAAAAATAATAACTAATTTTATGTAAAACTAGAACTAATGACCCTAAAAATTCGCTATGAGTACTAATACAAATTAAGCTACACTAAAACTTAGCTAACCTAAAGAATAGCTTCAATAATTTAGTCAAATGACGAATTATTTAGCAACTAAACGTGTGTGAACAACAAAACCTTAATCTATTTTCGCTTAGTAGAGTATTTAGTAAATTACTCACCATTTGACTAAATTCCTATGCAATATTTCATAGGCTTAACATAGTCTGGTAGTCTATATACATTGTATAACTATGTACAAAATTTTATTAAAATTTATTCTCCCTTTTAAATGTAGTTGAAGACTGGTAACTACCATTTAAACGCATAAAATTGCATACATATACATTGTCGGAAATATGAAAATGAACTTTTTGTTGTTAACAAAAAGTTTATTATCCTACGATTCCTTATTGATATCTAGTGGCCTGCTTCGGTTTCGCTTAGTATATTATTTTCATGTATCTTTAAAGATCGAGTCATGAAAATCGATTGTTTGGTTAAATGTGACAAAAACGTTTATTTTATCCATTCATACCAAGTATTAAAAATATCAAAATGACAGTAAAAACCATAATGATAAAATAAATAGAGAAACAAACAGACGCGGGCAGTAACTTTGTTTTATATTATATATCTGAAAACGTTGAAAAATCTAATAATTGTGTGAAGTACAAGTATTATATTATTAGATAAATGGGGGTATTTTTCCAAGTAACATAAAACGTAACGTATTGGTACAGCGACAAAGAACGTTCATGGTACATTCACTCAACACTTTCACACAATAGAAGGGTCTCGTTTTGTAACGTCGAAGCCTTTTCGATTCGCAGTCTATAAAAGTAAGACGATAAGAGTCGTTCCCTCCAAATGACTGAAAGAGTCGTCAGACAGAATCGACGTTGCCAGATTGGGCACATTTTTCACAATTGTAGGTAAAAATTTTAGTCTGTGGGAAAATTTAGAGAAAAAAAATTGTCATGGAGAATTTTTGGTAATTTAGTTTTAGCATTTGTAAAGTATAATATAATATAATAACAGAAATGTACGAAATAAGGTTATATTAAAGTTAACACCAACGAAAGAATATAAAAGAATTTAATGCCCCGTATTACATTTTTTTATACATCGTCCTTAATAATGGCTACTAAATAAATGTAGTGAAAACACATTTTATCTAGAACCCGTGAAATGTTAGTGATTGGAAAAAATTTAAGAAGATTATAGAAAAAATTTGAAGAAAATGTATTATCTACAAATTTGAGGAGAAACATAAATCGTACGTGGCAACCCCAGACAGAATGTTTGAGCTAGCACGCTCGACAGGACTCAACCGTTTCAGTTGTTTATCGTGACACAAGAGATTTGCTTCCACTAGAACCTCGAGTATTTAGTATCGCATTCCCTTATTTATATTGGCTTGTTAAAACGTCTCGAATAAATATATGCAAGGAGCATCCCCGGATTTGTTTGCGACCGCGCCGCGCTGTATGACTCACTAATGGATAGGGTGGGTAGGCCCCTCTAAAATGAATATGCTGATTTCCCACGTCCGTGTTTTTAGATATATTTTACATAATTTCTGGTCAGTAACTGATGCATTACTTTGATTAATTTTGATGATATTTAAATAGATGGTACATACCTTTACTGCACCAAAGTGGAGCTCATTGTATAAATTACTAAATCATTTGCAACTTATTTCCATTTGAAATTTGTGTTAGTGGATATATATATGTATTAGTATATAGCTACTATTTTTTAATCCAAGAAATAATAAATACATGTTTACTACTAATACTTTTTTTCCGCCACTTCGTCCACGTGGGATGAAATCAAGATTAAAAATAGCATATTTCAAAGTTAAAATTTCGTAGTAATTGACTAAACCATGAAAGCGCTAACAGGTAACAAAGAAACTTTCATAGAATGATATTATAATAAGGATTTCAGCTGATATATTAGTTAAGGGACTGGTAGCGACAGAGTAAAATGATAATATGTCACCATTCTTTTTCATCTTCGAGATATCGTAAGAAGCGATTTGAGGAACAAAGAAATTGTCCATGTGCCTTTACATATATCGTCCATTTTCTTTGGCATATATCCATACACCAATATCAGAAAAAGAAAACTCAAAATAAAATCCTATATCAAGTCACCTGACTAAACAGCTCCATAATAATAATAATAAATTTTTCTCCAAATATCAGAGAAGAATCTTCCTCCTAGAGAGAGATCCATGCTCAGCTGCGGAAGGTATAGGAAAATTAAGTAACAGGTAGAATTAATCTTTAAATAAAGCTGCTGTTCCTTGGAAATTAAGGCGATATTTTACAATACAGTAAGTTACTGTCGGTTGTAAAGTTCCGATTAATACTAATTAAGAACAAACAGGCCAATCACTAGAGGCTTATTGCGGGATACATTCCAATTTAAAGTTGCCTTCAATCCGAGAGCAGCGTTTCTAAAACCAAATGTTAGTGCTTGCTTTAAAGTCGATTTTCTACTTGTTTCAGATAGAACTTTTCTAATCTGACCGCCACTGGCCAGCCTTCAGTCGTGCACTTCGAACTAGTAATGAAAAGTAACGATTGCACGCCAACATTCGCCATTAATCAACGTTGACATTTTTTAGTGTTACGGGTCTGTTTTGAAAGTAACAAACACCTGTGGAATCAACTGGATGTAGGTATTTAAAATTATAATTTAGTCATAAGTGTAATATTACCAAATAAGTGTAGTTAAGAAGCTTGAAGCCATTTCAAATTGTCCTTAAGTTGCTCAAATACTAATATAATATAAATATATACCTTTTAAAACTAAACAAATTACTTGAGTAGATACTAAAGAAATAACTACATCTACATAATATTTAAAAAACCACAGCATTTATTGCGCTACGGCACAACACACATCTTATTTTTATCGAATATTTCTAATTATATTTATTGAAAAACATTGGTTTGTTTGAATTAGTAAGAAAAGGTAATGATCAATAATAAAATAAACCCACAAACTTTAAAAAATAACTGCCTAATAAAAACCCTGTTTTGAAACCTTGTGGTGCTTATTGGAATAGAAAATAATAATATTAATGTACTCATTAACAGTGTTAGTATTATAACTAGAAAGTTTTATGAATAAATATCGTTTTTCATTTAAAAAAAATGAGAAAGAACATAATAGTAATTTTGTTATCGTTCACAAAATAACTTTTAGATTTAATCACTTTTTTTAAGATCTAAGATTTCTCTTCCTAAAAAAATCGCGACTTCAGACAATACAAGAATAAAATCGATTTAGGAGTAAAGCGTATTGATTAGAAAATAATAATCAAAATCGGCTCAGAGTTGAACATTATGTTCAACGTGTAACATACATACAAATAACATGAGAAAATTAAGAACCTCCAACTTTTTGAAGTTGTTTAATAATTGAACATACACTTGTATTTTGGTTTCATTCTGTTCATATTCACTTTAATGAATGTGCATCCTAAAGTTTCAAACAGTTGAGTTTGCATTATGTTTGTGCTTGAATCTTGGAAGCTAGTTTTATTTCATAAAGTACCAACAATCCGCAATTTCGTTCAAACACATAGAGCTCGTTTCATTTGCTAATGTTATTATCATCGTTAGTTTTATATTAATATGATCATTTTATCATCATCATCATCATGTCAGCTTTTAACTGCCCATTACTGAACATAAGCCTCGCCCTAGAGGGGTTTTGCCCCAAGTTTAGCAGGCAGATTGGCAACCGCAGTTAGGCTTTGGAGATATTTTAAGAGGGACGCTACTGCCCATCTCTCGTTATATTTATGTAACAACAGTAAATAAAAAAATCCGTATTTAATTGTTACAATAAGTCATATTTTTATAATTTGTTTTTATTATTTACATATATTCTCTACTAGCTTTTTGCCGCGGCTTTATCCTCATGACCGAAATATATTCACTGCCCGGAATAAAAATAGCCTATTGTAACCTTCGCAATGTAATAAGGTACGTGTATACCAAATTTTATAGTAATTGATTAAGCCATTATAGCGCAACAACAGGTAACAAGTAGACGAACAAATTCACTTTCACATTTGTAATATTTTAAGCAAAGATTTATACATCTGTCCCTACGGTATATTTATGCAGCACAATATAATTATTTTAAACATTACACATTTGAAATTGCAGATATCCAACACATTAATTACGTAGTCAGCAAAAACATGCCCTAACCCGCTAAACTAGACAACCCTTATTTTGGATGTATATTTTATTTAGATGACGCCTACGAGGCAATACTGCGAAGGACAGCGGGTGGATTCGGCACAGTTGTTCAACCACCATAAAATTAGCATTTGGCTAGCTAGTAACATTTTCATCCGGACACAAGTTGTATGGGCACCTGAATTATTCGACCGCACTTCTCAAGAAATTGAGATTCGAGATTTTGTTACCAAAAAGTGAATGTTGTGACTCCTTTTTTTTTTCTTTTAATGTACAACCGTTTTACTTTATATATAAATGATATATTCACCGATTAATTTAAACTATTTCAAGATGCTGTTGTAAACAAAAAGCAATTTACATGAAAAAAGAATTTCCCAAACTAATTATGGAAATCTTTGGCACAAATAATGAACATAAATTTTAAAATCTTTGACATGTTATACTGATATCATTAGTTTTTAATGGAATTATAAATCAATAAATATTCGAAGTATGGCACACTATGAGTAATATAGGGTAAAATTAAAACCATTATTTTTTATTACATATAATATTCTACCAGTGAAACAGACCACAAATATTTTTCCAAAAATTAGTTGAAAAACGACAAACTTAAACTCTCGCCCGCACTGACACGACGCGTACAGCTGTCAAGTTAGTATAAGAAACTAATAGTTTTTTTTAATTGATTTTATAATTCCAACCTGTATAGCGACCTACGGTTGATTAATTTTAATTTTAGAAAAAGTATGTTTTCGGAATTATATATTATTCAAAACAACATGTTTTGTATTTTTCTTTTTTTGCCAAATTGAATACATCTATCTAAATTCAACAAAGGTTTAGGTGAATTAAAAACTACGTATTACTCATATCTATTAAAAGAATAAGTAGTTCATTGCAAAATTCTGTAGTTTCCTTGTAGATTCATGCGGGTGAAGCTACGAAAAAAGGATGAAATAAAATATAAAATACCTAATTAAATATTAATTTAAATTAACACTCACTGAAAAAATAGAATAAGCTTTTAAATAAAAAATAACTTATATTATCATATACATTAAGTATATTTTTACTTGGCAGCATTAATTTAATGATGGATTACTGTAGCTTGCAATAATTATTATATAGTCAGGGGGCGTGGGGGTGCAACGCAGCACTTGCTCAACCACCATTAAATTGGAACTTGCCACACTTCCTGAACTAGCACCTTGTTACATAATATACGTATCGTCATTAAATTTACAATAACTTCGTAACTAGATACCATAAATCCAAATTTAAAAAAAAACTTCATTCACAGAGATGTTTGCAAATTCTAAATTCAAATATTTTCAAAAGTATTGCTTGTTATGAAGCAAAATATATATTTTATCCCGTATCAATTCCACATCTTAAATTCAAATATTTTCAAAGAAAAAAATATTTCGATAATCATCAATTGTGTATCACGATTGAAGTCACTGAATTTTTTTAACGTGGTACAGTAAACCACTAAATTCGGAAAATAGTTTCAGCTGAGAAGAATGAGCACTTAACTGTTGCTCTTTTAAACATAAATACAAGCGAACAAGGATGTATTTTTTTAAATATATTAGATGTATTGTAGAAATATTTGAATTTAGAATGTGAAATCGATATAGGATATATTTGGTTTCGTAAAAATCAGTGTTTTGTAAATAAACAGCGACAGATTCAGCAAAGTATCAAAGCTGAGAGAATATTTTACTTAGCTTCTACAACATGTAGAATGCAGAATTATTCCGTCAGCCTTTTGTTCTGAGTGAACCTATGAGTTCGATATTCATATTATAAAAGTTTCTGAACGGAAATTTTTTATAATTAGACATCTTATTAATACTTACATAAAATACGTATAAAACGTTCAGAGTACCTTTGTCGATTTTAAGATCGAACACCTGAGATTAACTATGAATAGTCAAATAAGTGATTGTGAAATCGACAATATTGTCAATAATCATCTTTAAAAAATAGTCTTAAACTTAGGTACGGTAGACGGTATACTACTAATACTATAGAGTAGAAAGATTGATAATTTAATTGTTTGTTTGTAATGGATTAACTCGAGTAGCAAACAAACTAGTTGCACACCTAATAGAAAGTCATCACCAATAAACTAACAAAACCAAGCAAAACATACCGTGGCGTCAATGGCACCCTCATACATTGCTATTCTTGAGCACTATGACATTATGCCTCTGTACCCTGTAATTTCACTCCTCCCATTCAAACCGAAACACAGCTTTTACAAGCACGGCTGCTTCTCAATAGAAACACGTACAATATTAAAATCATATCTATTATTTTTATAACAATCTGATAATAAAGTATCTATCTATTATACACATAATAACTCGTATTCCTTTAATAAGATAAAATAATATCATTACATCTTCCGCAGGACTTTCCGTAATTGTTCATCCAACAATAATTACGTGAATTCTAAAACAACTTGAGAATTCAAATGCTCCCTAATTGGCAGTTTTAATTTACTAACTTCGGTACGGAATTCAGCAAAGTGGGCAAACAAGTTGTCGTGGTCGGTTGCTGAACGAATCAAAACCGTCTAACTGAAATTTATAAATTTATTCCCTCAAATTATAATGATTGGAGTGGATAATTTGGATGCCATAAACTGGACGGATTTGCGCCGTGACGTTTAATTATAAAAGAAATAAGTTAGTTGAAGTAAAAAAACGAGTTCCAGCCATTATAACAATCTTTCACTATTATATTAAATTGTTCATTATTCATTCACTTATCAAGTATATATTTCTCCTCAAATAAAAAGTAACTTCAATTATAACCGATGAACAAAGAGATATTTCGTAGACACATTAAATTCAAAATATATGAATTTAGAATGTAAAATTGTGCGTTCAGAAGTAGATATTATTAAAATCTGTTTCTAGTTGTTGACACAATCATATAATACTCGTATTGCATCAATAAAAACAGACATGGAAACCACTTTTTGAAAATCTCATTTGAAGAAATTACGAAAGAAGATACTGATCAAATTTAATGGCTGGGCCGAGTTCAGCTCATATCATTGTAAGAAATGAGATTATTTAACTACAAATAAATGATATCACTATCCGACGGCATAACAATTAAAGATTCAGTTCACAAAATTCATATTATTTATTGAGATACAATTAATACAAAACCAACATAGGAGTAAATCTATAATTGTAAAAAGTATCAAATTTAAAGAACAAACAAAAAATTACAAAACAAATTGAGAATCTCTTTTTGTATTCGCTTAAAAATGTAACAAATAATCGGTAGAACAGTCACTGTTTATTTTGTCCATTGAAAGTTGTGTGCTTGTTTGGGTGCGAGTTGAACCGTCTGCCGCAACACTTGCTCAACCGCCATAAAATTGGAAACTGGCCCGGTGTAACCGGCTGAAATGACCGATTGTACACACTACATAACTATCCCTCAATATATGTATACATTATAAATGTACAAGTTTCTAGCTTCGACAAAAACCTAACTATCCTAAATATTGTACACCAAATTTCATGCCGATTGGTAGAGTAATAAATAAATCACACGGGTAACAAAAAAAACAAAACCCACTTTATTATATTAGTAAGAATTTTTATAAAAAATACAGATAGAACTTATAAAATAGATACATAACACCAAGATGAACCACCATCATACCCATTAACCTAAATATTCATAAATTTACCACTTACACATTCAGAAAAATAAGTAGGTAAGTATACCTTTGAAATGTTTAGCACGAACGTCTGATAAATCAAAAAGCTTACCCCTATCGGGATACATAGACATAGATTGATAGATAAATAAAAAATAAATAAACTTACATTGGCGATTTATCTCGAGGTTGTAGTACATAATACCGCCGTGTTTTTCTGAACATATGTAAGTACAAAAATATTTATCAGCCGCTCTTTGGAGAAGGGAAACATCATAAAATACGTGTAAGAACTTCTACGATTTGTATAAAAAAGATAGACTATCTGTTGTAGTTGATACATGTTTCAATGTTATCTAAACCATATATATATACTCATAATACTTGGTTTCATTTTTAACCGACTTTAAAAAGATGGAGGTTCTTACTTCGGTGAATTTTTTTTACGTTTGTTGCTTTATAAGTCTATCAATTGTAAACCGATTTGGAAAATTCTTTTTTTATCTAAAGGAATATACTTGCACTATATTTTCATAGTAATTTTATCAAAATCGGTTCAATAGTTTGGTTTCAAAATCAAAACAACACTAAAAAATACGTTTGTCATGTACATTACTAAAACGCAAAACGGTAATTTTTTTATGTTCTCGTAATTACATCTTTAAATATTAGATAAATCGACTACTTTTTATTCAAACTTGTTAGAAGAAATCAATGGATGCAAGTATCTCAGAATAATTCCCTAAAACAGTTTAAGTTTAAAGGTTATTAAATTAATGACCGAAATCATGATAATAATTTGCCAATAAGCCTTTAAATACACATAAATATGTCGATAGACAGATTAAAAATCACGCTTATTCAGCCAATAATGATCCATCACTGACTGAGAATATGCAATGCTTCACAACACTGGCATTATACACGATGAAGTTTAAAAATAGCGAACACATTAACAACGTAGATACATAGGTACAATCGACGAGTATTTATGCAGATGCATACTGAAACAACTTTGATAACTCAATTCTCCAATAGTAATGAAGCAATCAATCAAAATGTAAACGAAAACAGTCCGCATTGCATATTTTATCTTTAACAATCCTTACCCACCGAACCAATTAGCGTAAAAACCTTTCGTACAGTTCAATGTTATAAATTTGGCACTTACTCTGACGCAAATTTTCACTGCTGTCAGCAAATAAAACGTGCCGCAGTAATAGTTTTGCGACGCGATGCAATAAATTGACACATACATAATAGAATATTTCATTTTTATACAATTCTCAATGGTCATATATTTCGTTAGGTGCATCGATAGTTCGATACACGATTAATTTGAAATTTTAAACGGCCTATTAATCAATACAGGGTTGTATACAGTATTTTCGTTGAAATATCTGTAGATTATTAGTATTTAATTTTAAACTTTCGCATTGTTTACACATTTGTATATAAACGGCAGCAGTACGATAAAGAAACAGGTATGTAGGGCTATTTACTTGTAAAGGCTTTTACATCGCGTTAAGTCCCGATTGTGTATTTAAAATATCTGTAGATAATCCTTGTTAATATAATAAATGTGAATATGAGTTTGTTTGTTTGTTATTTGTCTCTTTGATGGCTTTGTATGTCACTCAATCGTTATTTAGTTTCGTATACCTGTAATATTTGAGATAGAGAAGACATAAACTTTTTATTCTACTCCATCATTTGTATAATCCAATGACGCGAACTAAGTTACGGATAAATACTATTTTTAATGAACGAAATGTTTACCGGTACATATTTTGTTTGTAAAATGTGTAAAATAATAATAAATTTACTATTTTTTTATCATACCGTCCTAAATTACACCGATATATCTATCATATTATTATTTATATTTCTTTTTTATTTATATTGTAACTATGTAGAAATACTTATATTGTAACTATGTGTAAATAACTTAAACAATAATTTTCGATTATTGTTTAAATAAATTTTAAACAATAATCGGAAATTATATCTACCAAATTGATAATAACAACATTTATTTTCTTAAAACCACGGTACACAGGTGACAATAATAATATGATATGAGCATGCGCCTTGTTCCAAAACAATGGCATACAAAATGATAGGTTAAGAGATAATTTTAAAATAATCAATTCATTCATTATTCCAAATATGGATATGTATTTATGATAGATTATTAATTCAATTAATTATTATAAAAGAAAAACAATAACGTTAAAGCCTACCACAACATCGCGATAGCCTAAAAATAAAGTTATAAATCTTATTTTATATTTAACGAAAAAAAATATTATAAAGTAACTGGAAACGCATACTGCTTAGGTATCTAAAAGAAATTCTTTCGAAATGTATCTACCTACATTATAAATTATTCAGTATACAAAACATAGTAACCCGAAATACATAAAATGCACCACTACACTTACTCAACATTACAACTTACATTTAATGTTCATAGACTACTTTAAAATTGTGTCCTGTGAATAAAATCAACTCGTTAAATTTGTATCGCGTTTGGCCACCTGCCAGCCACGTACATGTTCAAATCTACGAATCTCTCACCGGCTTCGCTCGTCCTAGATGATTCCACAATCGACACGTAAATACTGAATAATCAAAGACTCGCCTAAAGAATCCCTGGGGAGCAAAAGATTTTCAAGACCAAAGCGCTCAAAATTTCTTTGTGGCTCGCACTCCTCTGGGTGGGTTACTTTCAAAAGCAATCGAATTTGAATTGAAATCGTCTATCGCTTTTTGTGGATACACGCTTCAATTTTCACGTGTTTTGTTTTTTATCGTTCCATTGCATTATTTCAATTTGTTTACGTGATATCAATCTGCAGGATTGTTTTGTATAGAATTCTGGATAATCTATTTTTCAAATGAAAATTGCTACCTTCACAATACTGTTTGAAATGTGAATCTCATATCTCTTTTTATTTATTTGCCACTACTGAATTTACATCGCTATTAACGTACAGGTGATTTTCACCTTCTACATGTAAAAAAAAAGTTCACTGTACACACACACACACACACACAAATTGTCTAGTTTGTTTAAAAATTGTCACAATATTGTACACCGCTCTACCCGCTGACATTGATGCTCCTTTCCACTTTGAGTTTGCTGGAAAGAATCTATTAGAGTTATGCTCGCCTTTGTACATTTGATTACCTCTGTCATATTCTTATAACTGATGTGTACAAAAAAAAATAAATAAATAAAAAATAATTTCAACCATTATCCGTCCACTGCTGGACATAAGCCTCCCCTATAGACGGCCCTGAGCCACCTGAATCCATTTACTCCCTGCAACGCATTTCAGATCGTCACTCTATCTAGTGGGGGGTCGTCCTACACTGTATTTACCCGTACGTGGTCGCCTCTCAAGAATCTTTCTTCCCCATCGGTTCTCGGTTCTTCGAGCTATGTGACCAGCCCATTGCCACTTCAGTTTATTTATCCTTCGGGCTGTGTTAGTTATTTTGGTTCTTTAGCGGATGTCCTCGTTAAAATATATATATTTCTTTTTAACCGATGTTGCTTTTAGAATGATATAATGCTGATAATTTTCATTACACCTTCCATATATAGCTTTCTTTATAGAATATGTCTAACACATACATAGCCACAGAATACACACTAAACATCAATACATCAAACACTTGTTATACCGAATTTATACCTACTCGAAACGGCGGAAAGAACGCGCGCACATCAAAGTGATTACGGTGGAAAAACGTCACAGAGTTGAGTGGAAACGTTGTAAAAATCACGACGACGTGTGAAGTGTCATCCGGGCGTCTCAGTCGAGTGGCGATCGCTTGTTTTTCCCACTTTCGATGAGCGCCGCGGGCAAAACTCGCTTCAAGTGCCCTCGCGTCTGATTCCGGCCCTGCACCCGGCTGTGTTTTATGAGGTCAAGAGAGAGCCTCCACAAAAAACACGTACCGTTATAAATTACGCACTGACACATTCAGATTCGCCCATAATATACACGATCGTAATATATTGTTTTTTACGATTTTATACGGTTGATTGTTGGCGGTCTCGGTTTTCCTTCACTTATTAGCTTTGTAAGATAATATTTTATGTTCATTTCCACATACTCTATATTAAACTCGCCTCACTTGAAAGATTCAAACTTGAAATAATAAATGATAATTGGTTGGAAATAATTTGAAAAATAATTCGTATAAATAATTGAAACCCGTTTAACTATCGCCTGCAGATTTGCCTGCCATATCATTCGTTCTTGTAGACATTTCTATTTTTTAGACTATGCTTATAGGTATCTTATATTATTTAATCTTAGAATCTTCTGCAATATTTCATATTTCTAGATCTATCTGTTTCCGTATAGCCAGTGAGTTGTCACGAATAACACGATACTAGCTTCTTTTTGTATTTTTCAATCAAAATAAAATATTTGTAGTACGATTAACTCAGTAAATCAACAAGACATTAATTTTATAAAATCTATTAGCTTATGTCCTTCTTTATTCTAAAAGCGTGTAAACCAAAATTTACAAAATAAAAAAGAATTTTTACGTTTAAACACTTACATATACCATACCATATACAATACAAATGTATGGTATATGTAATATAATACCATATATTTTCATATTCATAATATTATTACGAAAGTTTAGTTTCTGAAAGTAAAAATCCATTACTGAATGTATGTAAGTGATCACTTTAGAATACAAACACCTTTTTGACTGATTCTTTTTTGTTTGATTTATACCAAATATTAATATACATTTTGTTTATTATAGAAACAAAAATATTTAAAAAATCGTACGAAAAAGTAAAAAACTTAGGTTAATACTCTCCATATAAACAGATTGACAGATTAACGTTCAGTATTGGTTGAAATTATTCAATTTTCATTTTATTACATTACATAGTCGTACTGTAAAGGGATGTGGTCATATTTTCTTCATAACTCTTAAGAAATCAGGTCGAGCAGCTATACATAAAAATATAGATAGATAAACGTATAGAAACGAATCACATAATACTCTATCACCTAATAGAATATACAAGTAACAAGTTAATGTAATTTATGTGTGTTTATTCAGATTATAAATAAGCTAGCATTGCGGTTATTATACGTGTACGTGCTGCTGGTCGGGAGATTAGTTGACAATGTCAAGACGAACAAAGTTAGCCAAACTTCATCTCGTTGAACTTGCGCCGCTGTGTGCCCTTAAATTGAAACAGTACAACATCTGCTCAAGCTTTGATAGTTATCAGTATATATTTATGCCTTAATTTATGCATACTTTCGACTATAGTACCGACATACGTACTGTCCGAATACTTACTAATGTCAAAGTATAAAGAATTACTACTCCAAACACTGGGCTTATATTATAAACGTGAAAGTGACATTGTTTGTGTGTTACTGTGGAGTTCATACCACATATATTACTTATACCTTTATATTATTATTTACCAAATTCGAAATTGACACGCATCTCTATTCTTTCCCTTTGGCTTTCGTTCACGGCCCTAGTCTTCTAAGTTTCCTTGACCAATGTACATATAATTTCAATTTCCATTCCTGGTTTTCCTTGTCATCCTTATATTTTGGAGTCTCCTTTAATAAGTGAAAGTTAGGAAAGGCTGGTCCAATCGGTCAAGAGAGCGTTGACTCTTTCAATTAGATCACTTTTGATCTAGATGGCTCAAAGAATATGTGCCCAGTTTGACTTTACGCAGAGGCCAGAACTGCCATCTATGATATTCCAATCTGTCAGTAGATGGCATAGTCTTGATTGTTGATGCAAGATGTCAAAGGGACTTTAGCCTAAAAGCCGAATGATTAGAGTGTTTCCTGATCATGATGGAATAGTGTGTGTAGCGGACGTAGCCACAATTGGGGAGGTTCTTAGGCGTCCAGCACGTAAACTCATCAAGCTGAGCACTGTGTAAATAGTTTTTATATTTCTTGATATTTGTCAATTATACCTGTTCATCACAACTATTTGTTAGCACCAAGCCTAACGGGGTAGACAATATGTGGAGTACAGGCCACATATATTTCTTAAAGCTTTATATTATTATTTACGAAATTCGAAATTGGCACTCATCTCTATTATTTCCCTTTGACTTCCCTTTACGGCCGTAGTCTTCTAAGTTTCTTTAACCAATATACATATATTTCCAATATCCTTTCCTGGTTTTCTTTGTCGCCCATAGTTACTTTGTAAAAGCTAGTTAATATAGTAGAGAAATTACAAGGTATGGAGGCATAACTTCTTAGTATTCAGAACATTTAGTATTAATATATATACGAGTATGAAAGTTAGATATATAAAAAAAAATGACACTTTTTTAATTCAAACGTATCGCCACTTCAATATGTAATATATTTTAAAAACGTAAGTAAAACTAAAAGAAAATAGTTGTACAAATAAAATCTAAGTTTAATATAAATTAACATAATTTAATTAATTATGAATTTGTCAAATGATGTTTATTTTATTACAGAGGTTGTTGAAAATCATACACAAAATTTGTTTAAATATAGAATTAAAATTAAAATATTCATGAATAATTTATTCAATCATATAATTATAAAATTATATTATTAAAATAATATCAAATTATTTCGTTTCGAATTGTGCATAAAAATAATAAAGAATAAAATACAAGTAAGTATCATTATATCCTTAATTATTAGCCGCCAGGGCCACTGTTGTAATTTATTAGCACTACAGCCATACAGGACACGCTAACGTGTCCTGCTAACCAATCTAAATCATATGATGTCACGTAAACAATAATCGAGTGGGCGATAGTTCAGTCGCGTAATATATTACCAGGTAATACTGTGTAATTGTCGTAATCTCTGTCAACTACTGCGGCTGTCTCACATCTGAGATATGGAGCTGGCAAGCGAGACGTTGCTAATTTCGCGACATCCATTCATTTAGCAATCGCGAATGTGAATGGGCTCAGACAGCAGATGCAGGAAGTAGAATGAACTGTGCACAACGCACATATATTAACATGCCAATATAATCTTAAAATACAGGCAATAACATTCACAATGGCGTGACGTTTAAAAAGAAGGTTAATCTATTTCACGTCCAAACATGTGGCATAAATTATCGTTCGTATAAATTACATTTGAAAATAGAACCAGCAATTAAATATACGACCATAAATTCTGGTTCATTATGTTTCCTATTTAATAATGTTACAAATTTATAATAAAAAAATCGAACTGTAAACTGCATTGCTGGAATGTGGACGGTAGAGCAAATTACAAAGGGTTTTATCTGGCTTATCGTGTATGAAAATCTTTAAAAGCCATTTATTTTGTTTCGAATGACACTATTTAAATAAAATAAAAGAAATTAAACTGAGAATATGAAATAAACCGAAATATTGCAATAATTAACGGACTATATGTTCAAAAGTACTCTTTCCCGATCCTTCAATGATATTAAATCCAAAATATATAAGAAAACATATACGAGTATATATAATAAGTACCAAGATGTTAAAACAGGTTAGCCAAATTATTCCCTGGCGTGTTCTTTTTTTTTTCATATTTTTTAACATTTAAATATTATAGCAATTGACATGATAAAAATTATCTGTTACAGTATTAAAAAAAGGTAGGTCGATTTTATCGATGCATTTCTAGGGAGATATTCTATCCAGATATTACGACCTGAGGATAATAAATCGTCAAGATATCACTGGCAATGATTATGTAGCAATAATACACCAACGACATAAAATACACCACGATACGGATTTTAAAAGATGCTTAAAGATTCATAAACGTAAGCTTTCCACCTCAGTTGGAGTCGTAAACTTGAGTGTAATGTGTCTGAATATCGCGTTACGTATAATATGACGGTAACTTCGGGCGTTAGGCCGTCTTTCTGCACCTGGTGACATGAATAAACTGTGTCGTCGCGGTCTAATATTAAGTTCGTCTTGTTTATAATGTTGCTCCCCGGGAGTTATAGAGACGTGTTGTGTTTGCCTTAAGTTCGTCGCCGGTACTGAGTAGTTTGGTAAGTAGTCCCACGGGCACATTCTATTGGGACAAGGACTCTATTTTTTTTTTGCAGTAACCCATTTTTAAATGCAAAATAAGCATTTAAAAATTATTAATTTTAAATTTTTTTATTACTATTTTATTAATTATTTATTAAAAATACTAAATTTAAGTTTCTTTCTCTTTCAGATATACTTTGTGTTCTTGACCTACATAATACTAAATTTTGTTCCAGAATCACGACTTAAATTGGGACAAAATTATCGAACTAACATGAAGTCAACTCTATTCATTATAAGTAGAATCATCAAACTTTATGCATCTATAAATATTGAATATATCGCGGAAATATCTCTTCCTTTTGATGTAAGTTGAAAACCAATTAAATCGGCTTGTTTGTGTTATTTTGATGATAGTAAATATAGTTACGAGTACGGTTTTCCTTTAATTTTTAAACATCCTTAAAAAAGGGCAAGTAGTAAATTAATTCACCTGTATTTTTTTTTTTTGTTTCACAAGACTTTTGTCAATTTTAACAATTCCCCTTTTTAAAAAATTTATTATTATTTCCGTTTCAATTTTGAAGTCACTATTTTATTTGTAGAGGAAAATCTTAAAGTATTATCTCCTGTTTCAAATATATGGGACGAGTGTTGACGGGACAACTTACCGAATTATTCAACATACGAGCACAGAATAAATAATAGTACCGTTAGCATCAAAAGTCGTTAATATAGATTTTCAAAACCCGTTAACACCGTTGCATATATAATTATATAAATGGATGAGCATCTTAGACACTTGAAATTAGTAGAATATAAAACGCATATATCATATATACTATGAAGTATGGGGCTTTTGAAAATCTTTACGGTATCGTTGACTTTGATGCTGACCATACAAGATACGCATTCATACAATACGCTAGTGATTTGACGATGTTCTGTTGTTCAAAACCACTTTTATTACCGAACCGTTAAGCTACGCATTTACGGTTCGAAATATATGACTGGGAGTATGTTTGTGGAAATGTTGTTTAGGAAAATTATTACATTAGTAGAAGGTACCTATACATACGTATACGGTTAAGTTTTCCTGTTAACGGTAAGTGATCTCTTTATTGTTATATATTAACTAAATTTTGGCGTGTTTCTATCTGAATAACATATACGAGTAAGAATGTTGTTACTAATATTAATATTCTGTACTATCGATCAAACAAGATCTGGTAAATTTTGTAGTAAAAATTTCTTTATGCACATCGGACACTTTTTGGAATGGGGAAAAACTATTGAACTCGCGTGACCATCACGCTCACACGCTCAGATACACAATAATTTATATAATAAT
Organism: Galleria mellonella; assembly: GCF_026898425.1. NCBI lineage: Eukaryota > Metazoa > Arthropoda > Insecta > Lepidoptera > Pyralidae > Galleria > Galleria mellonella. The sequence continues at coordinate 2,472,405 of NW_026442042.1, read as the reverse complement.
ATAAATAACAATATAATAATTTATAACAGGGCAATAAATGGAAATTTTATTACTATTTTAACACCTTGATAAAAATATTTTTCAGTAACAAATAGTAAAAAAACTATTTTTAACGACTGTAAAATTATGTTTATAAGTTTGTGAAGCTAAGAGGTTTTCACTTTCTACGTGCAGTCCTACGACTGATTGCTTTTATTTCTTATTTTATCTACCATGTAATAGAATATACCTATATACATATATATATAGCAACAGCAAAAATCAAAATACTCAAGGTATCTTACGAGTTTAGCAAAGTATTCTAATCCGCTTGACCAGAGATCTATTCCCAGTTGCAGAGCATTAATTATAATTAATAATATGATCCAACTATTGACAACAACATGAAATTACCAAAACAAACTAAAATCTGTGTCTACACAATAGATATCTTCTAAGAGTTGTCGAGTCAACTAGTCTGAGTGACTTTAATTCATCGCAGGCGGCATCTGGGATTACTTGAGGCTGTCACGGGTAGGTATGGCACGGTTCGGGACGTTCGATCTTTGATCGGAACTTGTAGGTTAGTTCGAGGATATTGGAACCGTATAGATGAGATGCAATTTATATTATGTACTTACTTACTATAGACATGGTTTGTGATTTCGAAGTTTATCAATATTTAATTAATATGTAAATATGAAAGTTAGGAATAGTAAACAATGAACATAATTATCTATTTTGTTTTTTTTTTATGTATTTTAATTTAAATTTAAGTCTGAATATAATTGTATATTTGGCGGACATAATACCATATGGTGTTCTCTACCAGTCGACCATTGCATTGCACAAGTCAATAATAATAAATAAGGCACATAAACTAATACTCAACATAACATATTTTTCATATAATTAGAATAAAATAAGCATACACAAAACACTTTATATATATGGCAACAAATAAGTGTATATATAAAAATATAGGTAATGCAAATAACTTACTAAAATGTAATTTATTACGTACTAAAGCTTTTTGGCCCATGGTATTAAAAAAAAAGAAACAGTTAAATTACTTTATTTTGCAACATATAATTTAACCAATTCACCTTTTGCATTAAACTGACTGAAGAGCAGTAAACAGCGATTTACTAAAATCATCATCATCAATTTCTTGGGTACATTTAATTCTTGGAATTCTAAAATATTTATGTCTTAGTAATATAATAAAATAGTAACTAGACGATGTCTGTACATAAAAATATTTAAGAAAAAAATATATGAGACGTCTTAATAAAGGTGACAGAGTCCAAAACAATGGGTTTTTAAAAATTTATCTGTCTGTATGTTTATTTTAGTATCACGCAAAAATTACTGCACCAAATTGGATATCATTTTTACAGTTATATTTTTGAAGGAGTCACTTAAAATCTGATGTTGGTTTTATCTTAATATGCCATCTACAAATGAACTTTTTCATTACTTTTCCTACGTCTGAAATTTATGCGTAGCTAATGAAAAGCTATTTTTATATATAGATTTATATTTCTATAAATTATTATTACCGTAATGCTAAATTATATATAATTCAAACTCATAGTTTGAAATTGAACTGATGATTATGAATTTGATCTAGCCATCATCGATGACGGGAAACGATGTCAACAAAACTAATTAGGATGAAATAAGCGGTAGGCTTCCGGTCCCTTGCTTTATTGACTTTCAATATGTTTACCGAAGTATGGGCAAGTCGACTATTGAGTTCATTATAACCATAATACCGCATTTCCACAACATTTACATATTACACTCATATTATACGTGTATAATACTAACAGAAAGTTTATATCAAGTGTTAATATGCATTTTTAAATATGTCTATGACATTATTTTAGCTCGTATTGTTGTAACGAAGACTGTTTCCTAAATATACGTTTAATATTAGCGACATGTATTCTGATCAAAATGAAGGAATTCGTCAAATAATCCTTACTAATATTATGAATGTAAAAGTTTGTTTCACCTTAACAGCTTAACCAATCATTATAATATTTAGTATACACGTTGTATATGTGACGAAAAAGGATATAGGCTTGTTATTTATATTTGTTTCTTTGTTCCAGTCAGTATATATATCCCAGTCAGATGGATAAAGTCATGAGTAAAAGCTAGTCCCTAAAAGACCGTATGTGACCGCGTGGACAGTCGTTACTTTAAATATTTTATGTTTCTACCAATACGTACCTGTCATATACCATTATATTTATGTGTAGTCACATATACTATGGTTTCCATTGCAATCCGATCCATAAAATAGATTCTCATTGCAATACAGTGGGATCATACATGCACTGCTAAAATTACACATTGTGTAAAATAATAATAAAGTCAGTGTAATAAACTTATAGTCCGTAAAAAGGTATTAGTTTTGTGTGTTTGCTTCGAATAAACACATGGACATCAACTAGAAAGAAAATAACTAGATACATTTTATTTGAAATCATATCCGCCGTTAACTATTCACTGCTGAATACAGCCTTCCCCAATAAGAGGGGTTTTGCTAATAGTTACCACACTTAGCAGGCAGGTAATTGCAGGTAGGCTTAGGTAATGTTTTAAAAAGGACGCTGTTGCCCATCCCTCAACAATAAGCTTCCTTAGTCATCTCTTACCCACAGACAAACACCCACTGAAAGAAAAGAAATGGCCATTCTATGCCGGGACCACAAGGCAAGACGGGGCCACATACGTAAAATATTTGGGTTTAAAACATTTTAAAAGATTTTGCTCAGGAACAAAAATTTTACATCACAACAAAAACAGCTATATCATTTGTTATAAAATTAATATGGAATGGAGAGAAAGGATACTGTTTATAAAAAAAAGGTATGAACATTTAATTTCTTTGTACATTTGGAAGATTACAAAATAATTCAATTTATCGGATCGAAAAAGAGTTTTTATGAAAATATTTTTAGAATTAGTGAAGATAATATATTCACAAAAAAGACAGAATTGAGACTCATCTGCATTTGACAGTGGCTTAAAAGAAATCCTAAACTATGACACGCTCTCCGCATCCATTTGTCTGTCATTCCATACACCCTCAAACTTAAAACTCTAAGTATGTCGGTAGAGTATTAAAGTTAAAATGATGAAACACTATTCGTACGGTATCATATCTCTTCCGCTTCACCAATATTCGACAATCGTACGCATGCATCTGTTTAAGTTTGTGACCGAAGAGCCAACTCAGGCCAACAAAGCCTTTCGGCTTCATTTAACACATTGAAATACATTATAATAAACTGCTGCTGGATTTACAAGTGAAACCTCGCGCTTGAGGTGGGTATTATGTAAATTTTATTCAAATTTAACTGTAATTTAGAACTTCCTTTACGTTTTTTGCTGACATTAGATAGTTTCGGAAAATGAAAAGTGCTGTCTGCTGACTGTGACTATCTACTAAGAATTTATAGCGGCCGAATAAGCTGCTACGTAGATACTGCTCGTTCCCTTTCCTAAGGTCGCTGGTTTTATGGGTTTATGGGGAAGGAAAATGAACAGAGAAAATAATATATACGAGTACTATATAGATGTGCTTTTTATTTTGTGTTTTTATATAGGCACAAATCAAATAACATTGTTATTTTAAAGCTTTTAGAGACAATACAAAAAGAGATAAGAAGAAACAGAATATATATATATATATATATATATATATATATAATAACAATAAACTCGGTTTTTCTCTCTTGAACTTGGTTTCTTTCACTATTATTTAAATTAGAGTAGAAGAAACCGAATTCAACTCACACTACGCATTCTGGGCAGTACGAATAAACAAAATATTAGCACACAACACTGTTACACGTCTCTTATTACTTCCACTTCACTGTTTAAGATCTAGCCGACGGCGACTACTGTTCGGAGTTAAGTCAAAACCTTTTATTTATATTCAACCAATACCACTACCGGTAGAAAAGCAAACAAACTGCCAGACAATGTAATACGAAGTGACTACTGTCGCCCATCAACACTTGCAACACAAAAAGTGCCTTTTAAAATTCTCTAGGTTTTTTTAAAGCCCCATATTGCATTGTTACTTTCCAAAACATTTCTCTTGCATAGTCAAAAGCAGCAAGTATCTACATTTCTGCGTTATATTTACGTTGTAAAAACTTTAAACATCTATTGCATGGAATAAGAAAGTATATGATGTAAAAACTTATTATTAAAGTTAAAAGATTTGAGTGATAGAAATAATAAAAATACATAAATATTTTATGAAAATCTGTAGAATGTTAAAGACAAAAAGACCAAAAGAGAATAGTAAAGACGAGACTTTTTGAAATACTTAAGTAGCTATTAAAGAAAATAAACAATGATTTGGTAACTCGTCTAAATTTGTTGTGAAAGTAAATCGCTTACATTTTTACTGTTGAAAGTTTTCTTGAAAATAACAATTTCTTTATTTTATGACTACTAAAAAGTCTGAAACAAAAAGAAGCATTCTTTTTGAATTAAAAATAGCAGTACAATTCAAATACAATTCTGTTCACTTTTAACACCTCAGGTGTAAACGAATGTGCATTCTTTATAGTCCTGAAGCCAGGTTTGAATTTCCGATTTTATTTTTCCAGAAGTAAAGCATGTTTTATCTTACTAATATAATAAAATTGTAACTAGATAAAGTTTTACATGGGAGATATTTAAGATTTTTTTATGTAGTATAGAATGCCAAACAAGCTGACGGCTCACCTGTTGGAAAGTGGTAACCGTCGCCTTTAGACATGAGCAGTATCATAGACATAACAAACTATACTGTTTCGCCCATGATACCCCCATGCGTTGCTATTCCTGAGGACCCAGGTGTTATTACTTTGTACCCTGTAAATTCACTACCATAACCCACCCTTCCGAAACACAGCCATGCAAACACAACTGCTTCACGGTAGAAACACGAATAGGACAGAGGTGCTCAAGCAACTTTTGTACAGTCTTCCTCTTGTGAATATTTAAGATAATTTTTTGTATAAGATCATAATGAGTGCATTAGATGTCAAAATAATATTTTTTTTAGTAATTTTGTCTTTTTGTTTGTCTTTATATTTGTTCCGGCATCACGCAAAGACTAATGTACTATGTATATTAAGTGTAGTTTTCACACTTATGCTCCTAAAGGTCGAACTTAATCAAGGAGTGGTCAAAATTATTGGATTTCCTATTTCTTAAATTCATGCGTAAGTATTAGCGGGCAAAAAAACTAGTATATAAAATTGTGCATAATATAACCTTTTCAAACCATATATACAAATAAATAATAATCATATGAACCCAGCAATATTATTTAAGAGAGATCAGGTTGATAACTGTAAGAAACCGTTGATATAGTAGGTAAATATCTGCGTATTTTGAATATAAGTTTAAATATTAATTAAATATATATATTTTTAAGGGACTTCAGAAAGAAAAAGTTTCTCAATTCGATTGTATGTTTTTATGTTTGGTACCTCATAACTCTGACAGTTGTATGTGCCATAAAAATTTTATTAAAATCTGTTCAGTAATAGAGTTTTTAAGTTAAAATAATTGTTTCACAATTGAATTTTTTTGCAAAATACAGTCGTCATTGTTGTACTGATGTAATTTTAATATTTAAAAATACATATATATTTATTTTAAACTATACCAATAATACTAAGTTATCTTTAATAATAGAATAATGTTGTTATTGATATTGCAGATGTTAAGGCTACAGTAACCACTTTGACAATAGGTAGGCCGTTGTATGTCGCCACAGTGGTATAAAAAATCAATATTTATTTTTTTAAATCAGTATATACACTTTCCACTTTTAAGATCCTATTAATAACTTATGTTTGAATTTGTGACGAGCTAGCTCCTAGCCTATTATTTACAAAATATCATCTGCTTCAGCCTATAAAAGCTTTTATAAGCATCTTATAACCTTTTAAACACAATAAGAAAAAAAATTAAGCTACCTACATCCAAAACAATCTAAACAGTGTTTGGATATCTACTTTTTATACGCTTCCACTACCAACCAGCTTTATCAGCAGATCAGCTCTTTGTCACCATAATATCAATCGCAATGTATCATCATAATATAAACCGTTATCTGTCCACTGCTATGCATCGACCTCATAATGTGGTTTTGTTAGTACTTAGCACGCTTAGCAGTCAGGTTGGCAACCATAGTATTCAAAATACATACCTACTTATGAAAAACTTTAGCTCGATCGAATACCGGTATTTGAAAAATGGATTACAAATTGAAGCTGAGATGTGACAGTGAAATTATATGGTAGGTACGAAAGCACCTAAGTTCTGTGGAATGGCGATGCATGACAGGTATCATAGATGTCACAGTATATTCTATGATGTCTGTGTGGTGATGTATGAATAGCAGTATTTGTTATGTAACTTAGAATAGCAAACAAGCTGACGGTTCACCTAATGAAAAGTGGTAGCCATCGCCTATAAACATGATCAGTACGTGGATATAATAAAGTATACTATGTCGCGCATGAAAGGTATTTTCATGCGATACCTTTCCTAAGGACTAAGTTGCTATGCCACTGTACCCTTAATTTCAGTTCCATTGGCGTTGGGAACTGTCAGCTTGATTGTTATTTCAAGTTATATAAAAAACAAAAAAGCTTCGTATTGAAAGAAAAAAAATTACACATATAACTATATATCGGCATACAGCAGAATAATACCCCTGAACTCTCAACCTATAAAGCCTTTTTACGCGTATCCTGCCATATTTTGTACAATGAAAGCAAGATTAACAAATACCGTGGGCACTCTTTCTGGGACGGTTGAGGTACTGCGCCCTATCACGCGATATAACCACTTGTTCCACAGGCGAAAAAAAAACACCGTATAAATAACGAACCGGAAATAAAAAGAAAACCTTTTGGGAAAGTAAATTGTTTATGATTAATGTTTCTAATTAACACAAAGGTGATTTAGGTGTTGCGTTACACTCAATAGGAAACATCTGCACTTCTCCTACATTATTTGACATAAATTATTTTATGAATACTTCCTGGTGCAATGATACCTTGTTTTACCTGTGTAGGTACTAAATTTGATTCTCGGTACGTGAATTTGGATAACAATGTTTTCTAAATTAACTCGGGTCTGAAAATACCACCTAGACATAAGTTAATTTCTTTCGAGTGTTGATTTCTCATAAAATAGGATGTCGTTTGGTTACTAATGAGATATTGAAGTTTGAAAATCTAAATAAAAATAGTAAACACTGCCATCTATAAATCACAAATTATAACTTTTTCCAAGATGATAAGAAAGACCGAATATTATAACGAAAGTTAAATAGTAATCTGTGCCATATATGCCTATGAAATACAAACGTTCTGTCAAAACTAACACTTCAGTAGGTAATAGTAGTAATAATAATAACACAAAGACGGTAATTCTTGGTATTACATCAAAATTACCTTCAACGCATTATTTGGAGGTATTGAAATACTGTGTAATATGAAAGGCAATCTTGTCCAGGGAGCTCTGAATGTGCCAGTGAAATATAATTTCGATCGGACGGCAATCAGGACCCGTTGAAGGCGGCGCGTGAGGCGACTTACTAAAATATTAAAGGTACAGCTTGGTTTGGCGCGGCATACGACCATTGCGGACCATCCATAAACGTTACTATCTATCGATACTACGAGAATGAGTGAAACAGGTAATATCACTATAATATGTTAAAAACGTTAAAAATGCTTAAGCTCATTGAAGCTTAAGATATTGATGTTAATTAAAGACTTCACTTCACAGAAAATTAATACGAGACCGATATTGACGTAAACTGTTTACATTGAGGAAAGAATCATCGCAAGTTGATCCAAATTAGTTGTGATTTAATATGATACATACAGAAAATACCTTTATGAATTAGTTAAAAAGAAAAATCTTATGGTATAAAATTACGAAATAAAGGAAACATTTTAATTACCCTATATTTAACGGTTTAGTACACTATAAAGCTACTTTTTAAGTTACTATTTAAAAGTATTTTAATTGAATAAACGTGTTTTAAAGGTGTATAATGGAGACATCAATAGTTTTACGATATTAACACACTTAACTAAAATAGAATGCATTTATATATTTATTCGTTCGTGGGTGCATGCATGCACTCTAAAACTACTATATGGTTTTGTGAAGAAATTTAGTATAAATCTTGCTACTTTTTTATATTCGTATAGATTTTTTTTTTATTATTTTATGTTCTTCCATTGAAAATACAAAAATTCTTGTATTTTCAATGGATTCTTGTATGTTATTATTTTATGATTAGAAATTATCTATCAGTATTTAGATAGTTAATTTAATTACAATATTGATATTTAAGTGGTCAAACGTAACAGTACAGAACTAAACTGCGGATAACGCAACACCTAGGCACATCAATATTCTAGTGATCTATAAATACATATTTATTTGTTACTACGTTACAAAACCATTGGGAATTTTCTTTATATCATTCACTCGTTGGTGGAATAAATAAAATAACTGTGGTATCTGTAGATTTGTGTTTCTTAATTTGAATTTTAAAAATAACCATAATAACGAAACTGTGGGAATAGTTATGTGGATGGAATGACAGATGTCACCTGTTTTTTTAAGTGATTTCGAATACAATATGTTTACAATGTACCAGCATTTTCTTGTGTTATATACATATTATATACTACAGAATAACTTTATCAATTCAAAACCGATTTTTATAATTCTTTTATGAATTCGATACAGTTTACTCCCATGTTAATTACCACTTTATTTATTTATATACATTCTAATATAGAATAAATGTTTAAAAGTAGTTTAAATCTTCCATATATTATGTCTGTGTCAAATTTTATGACGATTGTTTGAACTGTTAAGGTGCCAAGAGGTAACACACAAACAAAATTACTTTCTAATTCATACTAGTAAGGATAACCAAGAAACAAATACATTAAGCACGCAATATTATAAATAATTGGTTCGTTAATAATAGTTTGCTTTCAGGGCGATGCTATAAAAGTATAAAATCAATAGTTCCAAGACGGTAAATGTAACATATTTATTATTTAAAGCTATGTCCGTTGCCACTTTAATTCACCTATTAGTCGTTAAAGAATGAAACTTTTACAAGCTTTTATTTAACTTGTCAGTTAGTATGTTTGTGTCAAATGTTGCAAGTAAGTTTTGTACCAATTCCCGATAACGGAATTAAGTGAAATTTTCTATTTATATATTATAAATAGACTATTGCCGACTGACTGACCTATCAGTACACTGTCTGAGTACACAATGCTCCTGTTGTAACAACAGTATTTTTCATTAATGTCCTACTGTCCTCTTGATTACTTCAGAACTGGTAAGTTACCTGTAACAATAAAATATAATCGTTAACACTTATAACTATTATAAAATTAATCTTAAAGTACATATTGTTGAAATAAACTTAAACTCTTCATTTAATCATCTCATTTAACCATAGTAAGATTATGGTTTTCTTTTAATTTAGAATCCTTATTAATATTATAAATATAAAAGTGAGCCTATTTGTTTGTTTACTTATAGCTTATTAACAGCTTAAACAATTACTAATAAATTTGGTATACACATACTAGTATATGAAGATGAGAAGAATATAGGCCACTTTTATCCTGGCAGTAAATATATCCTAATCATGCGAACAAAGTCACGAGTAAGCAAAGTCAAAAGCAAGTATGTATATACATTAAACATTAAATCTTATAAAATTTATGTATGATGAATTTTAAAGTACTATTAGTTATAGGATAACGCAAATTCATTTTTAACAGAAAACAAAAATATCGCATATATTTTTAGAACAATCAAAATAATTATATCTATATAAATGGAAGTAGTAGACATTAAACATCATATGTTATATGTATAACTGGTAAAGGTAATTGATTATTTAAAGCCAATATAGCAGTGAATGGAATAAAATTAACAGCAATAAGAGTGATAATAATATAGATTTTATAATAATAGTATAATAATGTAATAATCTTTTTGAGTAATACATATGTAATAATTAATAACTTGTAGTTTTTATTCATTAAATTTCCGAATAAATCCTTTTTCTTAATACTTATAATCACGATCTTAGAAAAGTTCCTAAAAATATCATTATACATAAACTTTAAAAATGACATTGCTCTCTCCACTGTATAGTAGTAAATTTCAACATCAAAACTTGTCCGTAGCTGGGAAAATCCTTGCAAGTGAAGCTGTATCATGGTGGAGGTAGAATAGATCACTCCCCGTAGGAAGGCGTCAATCGCACGGCTGATTTATAGGGAGCGCTATGGCGGCGCCGACTAAACTGTCGCGCGTTTTGCTCGTGTTGCAAAGCGCCAGCAAACAACTCACTCACCTGACGCTCCTCCCTCATCGAAAATGCGAACCCTAGTAAATGCCTTTATAAACGAATCCATTTTAAATTCCGAATAGTCTACCGAAAACACGAACGGAACTTCCAGACATGACATGCGTGTTAACGATATGTTGGCGCTTGGTCAATTTCGACGAAAATTTTAGCGAGTTTACGTTGAATTTTGTTGTAAATTAAAACGTACCCACCTAATGGATCCGGCGAAACCCTATTCAAAGTTGTAACCGTAAACATTTTCTAGCTTTCTTTTTAATTACAGAAACTCCGAGATGTACAAAAACAAAAAGGGAACAAGGAAAATTGTTAATTTTCAAGGGGGTCTTTTATGCAAACTTCGAGAGCAAACTTGACCTAAGAATTCAATCAGGACTCGGTTTGCAATAATTGCACAATCCAAGAGCGCACTATTGCGAAACTTTACATCCCGTTGTTGGCGTTCTATTGAAAACATCTTAACGCTATTCGGAGTTCTACACGCCATGCGCCAGGGTAATAAATTGTTACCAAGCAAACTACTTACAATCGGGTAAACTTAAAATTTAATCTCCAAATGCAAACAGAAATTTCAAATTACGAATGAGATGGTGTTGATTTACAGAAGCATGTAAATGATAGTTTTTCGCTAAAATACTTTTATATTTAAGTCATATTACAGAATAATGTATTTTGTGTAAGCCGAAAGCGTCGGAGACTAATTCACTGAATTGACGTTGATAATATTTATATTCGCGATAATACAGGATATAATTGAAACGTTGAATTAGAAGCATTGAAGAAGTTTTTAGTTCAATTTAGCGGCAATCAGGACGGCCGTTGAAGATGGAGCGTGAGCCGAATACTTAAAATATTAAACGTGCCGGAATGACAGAATGTCCTGGGATAGCCAACCACAAATTTTAATGTTTGCATTATATCTACATTAAAATTTACGAGTACTAATATGTTCCAGTACAATTATTTTAATAAGTAAAATCTCATGCCATAGTATTCCATATACCATCATCATATTTACTATTAATTGTGCACTGCTAAACATGGGCCTCCTCTTTGGGGAGTTTTACCAATAGTTGCTATGCTTTGCAGCCAGCTTGGTAAACGCAGTTAAGTCCTTGTAACCTCTTAAGAAAGGTGCTGCTGCCGCTGAAGTTCCCTAAGGCGCCTCTTACGACATCATCGGGAGAGAAAAGAGATGTACAATGTTCGTTCACACTAATCTTAGAAACCGCTTAACCGATTTTAATGAAATTTTGTAAAATAATATTTATTTATTTTACAAAATTATATTGAATGATCCAGCTTGAGAGATAAGTTAGTTTTTATGCCAATAGAAAAAAAATAATTACATGGTGGTAGGGTCAAAACAATGTTTATTGAGACCACTGGTTGTTATATATTTTTTTCTTTTTTATATTTTTTACATATTTTTTTTTGTAATGTCAATGATAAAAAGACTAACGGTCTTTTTAATTATTAGTGATAACAGACATAAAAGCATTCAATCAAAGATTTATAAAAAAAGTATTTTATGTCAGAGATTGTACTGATTATCTTTAGTATGCCATTGTTTATTTAAGAATACTGTGAATCACTAATCAACATCAATATTGTGAGTAAAATATAAAATGAAAGAAATATCTTAGGAATAGTGACTACAAATAGATGAAAATAAAAATATTACAGACGGAAAGAAACAAATTCATCCGAGCGTGTCTTACGACTACTGTGCCATTTAGTTTTAAATTAAAATAATGTATCATAACATTTTTTTATGGTAATAATAGAGAATCTATTAACACCATTTTGTGTTTGCTTGCTTTCTAAAACCGAATTGATATCCAAAACATGGTATTAAAAACAAAAGAATATGTGAGAAAACTATATAATCATAAAACATAGATAGCTAAGAAAACATAGTGTACCTTACGTAATGAATTAACGATACGAAATATCTCATGTGCTAATAAAAGATAATTTATCATCTGTCTATATACCTAATTACTAAAATTCATTAAATATCATTATTATAAAAATTCACATTTACAACAAATTTTGCATAAAATAATTGCATAAGTATATGTTTGATAATTTTTCAGTCACATTATATGTATAATAATATCCATTTTCATTACTTTAAAATGAATTGGTATATCAGAGATTCAAATCGATCATTCGTGATTGTGTCACTGTGTATTTCGGTTTGAATACATCAGTAGCATTATAATATTAAAATATCACTGAGCATTCGATGGCTGAACGTCGTAATATATTAATAATATATATGTGTGTGTGTGTGTGTGTGTGTGTGTGTAATAATAATAAGTTCTATTAGTTGTAATGTTACATACATATCAGCCGTTAATTTTCCACAACTAAACTTAGGCCTCCTCTTATTTGGAGGGTTTGTTAGTAGTTGGTATGCTTAACAGACAGGTTGTCAACTGCTTTGATGATGTTTTAAGAGGGACGCTGCTGCCCATCCCACGACCATTATGTTCCCTTAGTCACCACTTACGACACCCACGGAAAAGGAACGTGTGACCCATTCTATATCAGAACCACACGGTACTTTATATTGTGAGGATGGATGTTATTTCAATAATTTTACATTTTTTTGTAATACTTAGAATAACAAACAAGCTGACTGTACACCTACTGGAAAGAGGTAAAGATAAATAACCATACATTTTTGTATTTTCATCACAAAATACACTGTAATGCGCATAGTACCCCTCATGTATTGCTGTTCCTGAGGACTATAGTATTATGCCCCCGTACCTCATCCATCAAACTGAAATAGCTAACAAGCAAAACTGCTTCACAGCAGACACACAGCATTATTGATACTCAGATCTAAGGTAATAAATTTCAATGCGTAATTTTTATTTGAAATCATCTATCTATACTTACGTATATGTACTCTTGCTTTATAAACCTTTATTATTTGTCTCAGACGTTATACGATCTATATGATAGATAAAGATCAGTCTAAATGTCCTCACTTCCTGTCATTTAGCGTTGTATATTTATTAAACCCTATTTTCATTCAACACCTTACAAGTCCAAACCAACTTAGCATACACTTTTACACTAAGAATTTCTTCCAAACCAATTTGCTTTTCTTTCTACATCGGCAACGTATTTCCCATCCTTTTGAATCCACATACAAGATTTACAATTTCATCCACTTATTCCAATAAAGCTTTACCTACCATCGCCCTTCCGCCGTTGTCGTTGCAGACCGCCTTTTTACCCAACTGTCGAAGAATGGAGGGTAATATTTTTAAAACATATATAAGAATTTATGTAAGTATATCTGGCTCATTTACATAACAGAATAAATCAAATAGCTTAACAGATTTTTAAAGATAAGGTGTTATTAAATATAATTGCATTGCAATTGGAATAAGCAACAAACAATACTTTAAATATGTTCACCATAACTGTAAATAACTTATTTTACAGTAAAAGTTTCTTGGAACATTAATACGTTCTCTTTCTGAACTGCCAATAAAATAAAAAAAAATATCGATTAAAATTTTGGTTTCTTCATAATTCAAATATAAACTCTCTTTTACGCAATCGTCTTTCATTGCAACATGTAGAATTACCCCTTAGTTTTAATTGTGAATGAATTTATGGAATAATAGTGTTATAGTTCAAAACTTTATTAGGAAATGTATTTTTTTACCAGAATGCTGTCACGATTGGGCGACGCAATCGCGACCCTCGGACAGAGAGCGTCTTACTTTATTTGCTTCATTTTCAACGAAATACAGATTTTCAAGAAGTTTTGCGTTCAATTTATATAATATTACCTTCTTTCAAGATGCACAGCTCGTTTCTGTAAACGATTTTTCAGCTTAGTCAATTTGACTAACGTCTACGTCGTAAAACGGAAAACAAGATTTTTAAAATTTTCAATCATTGTACTTTGTGACATTTTGCTTCAATATAAATCTTTGTAATTTACATGATTCGGTTTTTTTTTCATCTTATTGTACACTCAATTTTGTGTAACTGCATTATTTTCAATAATGAAAGGGAATTAAGTATTTTCATTATTTTAAAAGTATTATATAAATACTCTTATAACAAACTGAAATATTAATTCTAATAATATTCTATAAATATTGCCAATGTTTGATATTTTATTCTGAAGTTTTTAGTGTTAACTTTTATGAATAGATTATTTGATTTTTATGTACCTCATTTACTTTTTGTCAAAATATACCTATTAATTTCGAGATGTTTTATAGACACATTAAATATAAAATAATTTAGTATACATAATTATGTATCAGCAACTAAATTAATATAGAACTAATAAGATTACTTAATAAGTCTTATTAAATGCAACCAATTTAGATTTATTTATGTAAACGCGTTACATAGCCACAAAAAATACAGACCACTAGACGACTCCCCTTATTGAACATCACTTAAAAATTGACAGATAATGCAGACGTTGCCACACTTCGGTATAAGTGCTCTTCAATATACTTAATAATAATTCCTATAGAGATGCCAATATGATACTTGTCACAGTCCGCTTCCGATAACCCCAAATCGATGAAATATAAATCCATTGTCTAAGTTTGCACAGACAGTGCTTCTCGCTGGACTCAGAAGATTAATTTTCTTAGTTTAGATTGTTTCGTGACCCATTGTGCAAGCGATAATTGGATTTTCTCAACTATTCGTGATTTAGTTACCTCTCAAGTTAAAATTTAATGTCGTATTTTATTCACATAAATTTGAATTTTAATGTAATTTCTGTCAAATTCTAAGCTACGAATAGATACATTAAAAAACTCAATGATGACTGGCCAACTTCGCAAGGAATGTTTTGTAATTGGAGATACTAATCTGATGGACCTTCATACTAAACATTTGTTAACTCCCTTGTTTTGTTTATTGTTCCCTTGCATTATAAAAAATAATAAATAATATATTAATTATTATGTATTTTATTATATTTACAGAAAGGAGTGAAAATAACAAATGGTAACTAAGAGCAAGATTAAGATAAGAGCCATTTTATGTCCACTGTTGAACATTGGCCTCCCCCATAGACTGCTATAAGAAATCTATTCACTGTTGAACACTGAACATTGGCCTTCCCTATAGACTCCCATAAAGAACGGTTCTGAGCCACCAGCATCCACTGACTCCCTGCATTTAAGGTCGTCACGCCATCTAGTGGGGGGCCGTCTTACACTGTGTTTGCCCATCCTACACTGTGTTTGTCGGTTCTTCGAGGTATGTGACCAGCCCATTACCACTTCAATTCGCTTATTCTTCGGGCTATGTCGGTTACTTCGATTGTTTTGAGGATGTCCTCGATTCGGGTTTAACCACCACGTAAAGAAACTCCGAGCATAGCACTCTCCATAGCCTGCTGAGTAATTTTAAGCTTTTATATAGGCAACCGTATAGGACGAGGTATTGGATCCATAAGTCATCACTAGCAACATACACTGGTTAAAGACCTTCGTCCACAAACTTTGAGATATTTTACATGAAAAGATTTGGCATAGTTTTCCGAACGCTGCCCAACCGAGTTGAATTCGTCGGTTGACCTCTCGGTCGAAGTTGGACATAATTATCTAGTCAGTCAAGTACTCATACATACATACTCATTGACAATCTCGAACGTAATATTCTCAATCGTAACCGGTGTAGGTGTGACATGGACGTTAGACCTAATATTTGTGTTGTCCTATCTGAAAAGAAGCACTATTGAGGTGATTGAGCATAGTATTGAAGTCCTTCAGGGATTCCGCCTTGATTACTATATTGACAAAACGGAAATTAGTGATGTATTCGCATTGATGTTTATCATCACATAGTATAAAACAAAATCGCTGTCCCTGTCTGTCCGTCCCTATGTATGCTTAAATCTTTAAAACTACGCAACAGATTTTCAAGCGGTTTCTTTTAATAGATAAAGTGATTCAAGAGGAAGGTTTATATGTATGAAACACTGATAAATTTAGAGGTAATGTGACGTGATGTAATATGTACCCACGCGAAGCCGGGGCGGGTCGCTAGTACTATATATACTCTTTTCCAGTCCATTTTAAAAACATTTTCCATTTTAACTGTGAAGAATTTCGGCGATATGACTTCAGCCTTTTCTTCACCTTTTTGTACTGAGATGTGTTTCGTACTCTACTTCTGTACTTGAATAGACATACTCGTAGCAGCCTTACTAAACATATACTTCAACACTTTGTTATATCTATAGTCAATCAGGCACCGCTGGAGAGACTGTAGTACCGCCCATATCTCGATCGAATCAAAGGCTTTCTCATAGTCCATACACGCCAGACACAGTGGCAAACTATACTCTTCGGTCTTCTATATAATCTGGTGTAGCATATGTATGTTGTCTACGATGCTAAAGCCTTTCGGAAGCCAACTCGTTCGGATGACGGAAAGTCTAAGCATTATTAATACATAAACCTCTCAACAGCTCGAAAACCAAATACCATACCAACGATGTTTCGAAATTCGGACTTACTTACAACTTACGTTATTTAATAAGTTTTTTTCTTTAAACTTAGATATTTCGGATATTAAAATGTAGCTTAGTTTTCCGCATGCTACTCAAGCGATTTGAATTCGTCGACGCCTCTTAGTCAAAGTTGAACTTGCTCAAAAAAAACTCAATTTTTTTTACAATTATTTAGTGTTTCTTCGAGTGACCCAATGGCTATACTGTTACCACTGAATAAGTAAAACGTTTGATATTGATCTTTTCTAATTGTGTTGCGGTTGTGAAGTCGACCGGCTCCCCATTAAATATTACTTAAAAGAGTTCGTAAGTGACTTGTTTGTCAGTATAAATGGAAAATCATGCCACTGTTTCTTAGTTAAAATTCAAATTCATTTTAAAGAATTAAAGCTTTCTTTGAAGAACTACTCCAAAAACCAAATCAAAGTATAAAATATTGTCGCAGTTTGGAATAATACAAATGATACATTCATTCATTTAAAAAAATTAATTCAAATTTATGTTTCATTCTAAATTTTCCACAATTTTAAAGTCCAATTTTAATTACAAATAGTAGTATTTCACAAAAAATAAATCTTTAACTTTTGATCATGTAGACTGTCTTCGAAACTTTCAGCGAATTTCAAATCAAAATCGATAATATAGTTTTTTTTTTTTTATTTCCTAACATTGCCAAGGTTTCGTCTCTTATAAAACACAAAACATGCAGCACGAAATTCTAAAATAATAAAATAAATAAGTTAATATTGTCGAGGTACAATTGTACGTACTATTAATGGCTTCTATGTTCATATTGGAATATTCTAATAATGAGAATATTTTCCAATATATTTAAAATATTTCCAAGACATATAGGTATTCTTCAATTAGTGTCATTACTTATATAAGATAATAGCAAAGCCCGAAATTGTCTTTATTTTTCATTCAGCTGTAATTGATTTGGATGACATGAATTGAGATGAAAAATTATCTTTATATTAATCTAAGACGTAATTTATTTGTATATTCTTATTATATATACTTATAGATTTCATTAAAATCCGTTTAATAGTATGTAATGGACTAACAACCATCCAAAAACCTTCTTAAACTTTCACTTTTGTAACATTAGTGCGACAATAACAGCAAACAAATATATTTCAGAAAGTATTTCAACATGTTACTCAATTACCACTTTTTAACAACATAGTGGTAATTATTAGACAAATCTCGCATTCACCAGCTAACTCGTTCATCCCTGTTGATTATCGCGTCCATCAGCTAACGCGTTCCAGTATCCCACGATTAGCGAATTGTCGTGGGAGTGACAGTAATTAGCCAGACCACCACAAATCGGTCAGTAAATAGAATGGGCATATTATTTCGATTTTGCTACCGCTTCGTAAATGTCGCTCCATTTATATGCATCTCTTCAGGGAGAATATTAGTTTATTTATATATATATATATATATATATATATATATATATATATATATATATATATATATATATATATATATATATATATATATATATATATATAAAAGTGTTCTGGAATGCGAGAAAGAGGAGTAACGAAAGTTACAGATAAACCGAAACCCCGTCGGCATGGTTCCGTTGAAGAGCAGCGCGTCGTAATCAAGAAAAAATGGCCGTGAAATTTTTGCTCTCAGAACAGTTGCATCAATACAGAGAGGGCGAAATATAATTCTATTGATATAATTGTGGATAAAGCTCGTGTGGCACGAGTTCGTCCAGAATTGGCGCGAGAGGGGCGTGCTTCATACACCTCTTTGTTGTCCGTGAGTTTTTGAGTAAAAATTCCATTACGGTGACCGAACACCCCCCTTTCGCCGGATTTGTGTGACTTCTTCTTGTTCCCAAAAACCAAATTGGTACTTCGGGGGCGGCATTTGGGGGACATAAATGAGATAAAAAAAGCTACGACGGGGCAGCTGAGAAACCTACAACCAGAGGACTTTCAAGGAGCCTTCACAGTGGAAACGGCGTTGGCACAAGTGCATTATGTCACAGGGTCAGAAAATTTGTACTTTGAAGGGGATAAAATTGATTAAATAATTGTAAAATAAAATTTTTAAAAAACTCAACAAACCTCGTATATATATATATATAATTCCTATAACGTTGAATAAACCAAGCATCAATACAGTTTATTGATATGATTGTGGATAAGCGCATATTTTTGACTCAAAAATTTGTGTTGACGTGTTAAAAAGTTGTCAAAGTGTGATTGAGAACTCAAAGTTTTTAAATGTTGAATAAACCAAGCTTGTTTATTGTGCGTTCTTACAGAAAAAAAAAATCTTATTCGGCAGTGGGAAAAACAGGAGTTTTAATATTTTTACTTACATACATATATTACATACTCTTTTTAAAATGAAAAATAAACTACGAAATTATGAAACAAAACTAGAGATTACTCAAAGGAACTTTAAAATAAAAAAAAAAACTTACGGACGTTGAAGTTCTAGAACGCTTCATTATTATTTATTTTTTGGTATTAAAGTCTGTTTTTTTTTTATCTTATGCATAATTTACGTTAATAGAATATATATATAAGAAGAGGTATAAGAAAAAAATTCAGAAAAATTTGTTCGGATGAAACGGATTACGGATAAACGCCATTCAAATAAAAAAGATAATAAAGATTTGACTTTATATAATATAACTTCTTAAAATTCCTGTTACATTCACACGTATATGAACTTACAATATTTGTCGTTTCCGACAATTAAATAATAATAACGTAATTTTTAAATACCGTTCTCAATTGGTCTGTGTTTTGGTGTATATCTTCTACTTTTATAATTATTAGAATTTGCTTCTATGTTCATTCTATGTTAATTTTGTGACGATGGATATTGACAACAGATTTATTTGGTGTAGATACACCAAATAAATCTGGTGTGATGCAAAATCTACTTCTAGACATATGATTGTGTGTTTTAATTTATATTATTTTAAACTAACTAGTCTTTAAACATCATCATTTTTCTCATCATTCGGCAGTATTTGTTTTAAAATAAGAATTGTACAATTGATAATCTATATTAATTTTGTCACCATTGAAAAAACACTGTTTTATTAAAAAACAATATGTACTGATACTTCAGAAACTGCGCGACAGTTTCTATAATAAGTAAGTAATTAATAAGAGATATACGAGAATAAGTAACTAAATTAATTAAATAGAAAATATAAATAAACATAATTAATTTAGCAATTAGTAAAAAATGATAATATTTATTTTATGCAGTTGAACAATGATGAACTGAGATTGTAAGACGAAGAAGCACAACGACCATTAGGTTTAAGTTTCAAAAGGTTCTTTAGAACAATACAGTGAAAATAAAATAATTTATACAGGAAAGCTTAACTTCAAAAGAGTCTTTCACTCAAAAATAAAGCGTGTTGTAGTACCTAAACAAGGTGGAACATTGTTTTGCATAACAAAGGGAAAAAAAACACCTAAAGGAAAACATAAAGCCACACTTTATTCGCAGAATACTTATTCAAATGAGGCTGTCCCTTCTAAGTTTGTTTTCAATCAAAAACTCGCGCAGCTTTGTCCCGCTAAACTTTATAAATGAGACGATTATCCGCGACGCGGTGTCGAGGTTCATCCAGCGATAGGTGTGCCCGCAGCTCGGTCGCAGGCGAAACGCTGCCACTCCGCCGCGTCGCCTGCGAACCGCTGATAAACCACTGGTCACCTGCGCTGCATGAATTGCACCGCTTTTTAACTTTCATCCAACTAAGTCCTTTAAACTTCCACCGTTTTAAATGCTCGCATTTTATTTATGATTTAGACGTTGACAACTACAAAGACAATGTTAAAGTTTCCACAATATCCGCGAGGAAAAAATCTTTTCTCCTCTCTGTTATAAGTCGCAACGTCATTATGCAAAGCAGGAACTCTCGAGTTTACATTTAATGAAACGTGGTAACCTAGTTTGTTTTTGAATGATCTTTATATATTCATGTATAAGTAGGTACGTACGAAGTGTAATATACGAACGTGAAAAGAGTACAATAACACGAACAAGCAGTCTAGGAATAGTGCATCAAGATTAGCTCGAGGCTGCAGACTGATTACGTCGCTACGTAAGAAGGGAGCTCCACTGTAGCCTCCTCCAATTCTAAGATGAGTATTTGTATACCTACGTCTACATTTTCAAAAGAATTACTTCAATCTTTAGACTTCGTAACTTTATAGGCAACAGAGATCGCCCCAATTTCGATGACGCTATTGTTTTCTTTATTTTTATCATCTTTCTTTCAGGATATTAATATGAATTTCATTATTATGCTTCAATATACTAATAAAGTTTTATAAAACTTTATTAGTAGATATTAACGTATTTTAAAATTTAAGAAACATATAACACGGCATTTGTGAATTATAACCTATATTATACCTATTATAAATTAAATTTTTACTTAATATATTATCGTGTTGTATATATATTCTCGAAAATTGAACTTAAAACAATCTTTCTAATGTTTGTAAACTTTAAAATAGTAGCATGGAGTTTTATGTTAGTGAATACTTAAAAAAATCAGACTAGCACTGCAAGTTTGTTCATCATCTTTCACTCCTTATATAGTAAAAAAATCATCCAATAATTTCAATTATTTTCGTGTTATAAATGAAAAAGTAATAAAACTATCCAGCAATTTTCATTCGGAATCCTATTCGAAAATGTTTTTGAAGCTAAAAAACCTAATTGATGTATTTTTATAATAAGGCAATTTCACGCAATTATAGGAAATGACATATCTTAGATACAAATTGAACTAACAATGCGAATGTACTACTTCAACTTGTTTCTACTACTACGCACTTGTTATAACTCAAATGTTTATTATTCTACACAGGATAATATCTAACAGTAAATTCTTTTGATATTTCTTAGAGAAAACTTTTTGTTCTCTATAAGTAATCTAGACTTACTTACATAACATTAAATCGACTGTTTATTCTATATACACAATAAAATATGTTCTTATAACAAATGAAAAATTCTTTACAAGTCTGTATGTAGCTGGTAATATTATTCCCGTCTGGTACCTACTCTACAAGTTTCGCAAAATATTAAGTTAGTATCGAAGTGAAAAAGTAAATAGAATAAAAATGGGCAATCGCCTGTTCAAAATGAATTGCAAACAATATTACATTTTGGAAGCAATCTACGTTAAACCAAAAGGGAATGATGTGGCAGCTCTTTATATTGCAATTTTTGTGTCCAAACAAAACGAATTTGCCGCGCAATCAAAGCGGGAATCCGATTGATGACATGGCGGAATAATTGTTTCGTGAAATTGAAAATATCGCGGCTTGTATTGTGTAACACCTCATAAACGTATATTGCTTCCCAATTACTTGCTATTCATACACTAATATAAAATACACCTGTTATTACCTATTTTAGACAAAATAATTTATTTATTTTTTCTCATATGCAACTAATAGTAACAATTATGTTTCTGATGATAGTTATTTACGATTGATAAAACTAGTAAATCATTAATAAATATTAATTCTTTTGGACATTTATTTTGATTATTTTTTTATCTGACCATTTTTTCCATACTATATTAGTTACAAAATATATATAAATCTCTGTTTGTATTAAATATTTATCAATCGCAGTCGTCTAAGGCCATCGCAAATTGTAAACACCTAATGATCAAAAACTGGTTACAGTGTAGTGATAAATCAAATAATGTTTTTGTTAATTATTGCATTTATTTATTATATTTGAATAGTTACCTCTCATAGTATTAAAGTAATGACAGTGATTTTCGTTACAGTGGCACGGGCAAACCCTTCAAATCTCATCACACCTACAAGTGCAATAAAACTTTACCAATAAACCATATTTCACAGTCGACTTCAATCTCAAATACCAATATATTATGAAGCGATTTCCTTCGTAGGTACATAAGTCAAAGAATTGGAGATAAGTTTATCGGGGAAGCTCTTCGCATATTCATTCTTTTTATTGGAAACGAAATTGTCGGTCTCCGGAGGTAAATTATCATGAACTGGCATCCCTACATTGAAAGGTTAAAATGAGGAAGCGAACATAAAGCACACGATCAGGAAGAAATATATGGTGACATAAGTTGCACAATCACAATTTGGAAATAGGGATAGTAAACATTTTACGGTCGATACGGGAAACAGGATCAAAACTTAGTACTCCAGTAAAAAGCACTTTAAAATCGAAGCCCGCAGCGAAACATTTTTGCTTTGGAGTCAACAATGTATACGAAAAGAAACTACTTTACACAAATGTAATAAAATAGAACATTGTAAATCAACAATACAATTCTTATATCTACAACAATTTAAAATTATCCTTTACTGATATAATGTAATTTTATAAAGAGAATCAAATTCCTAAATCAAGTTGTCTATATTTTAGTCATCTAATTAAATTAAATATATATATATATAATATATATATATATATATATATATATATATATATATATATATATATATATATATATATATATATATATATATATATATATATATATATATATATATATATATATATATAAACATTTGTAAATTTGGTACATTAGTATATTGAGGTCAAACTAGTTTTTTAATAATGAAAAGAAAATTTTCACAGGTGTCGTAATTAAGGGAATTAATAGTTGATAGGTAGCAACGTTCTCTTAAAACACCACCAAAAGTCAAACTGCGATTGCCAACCCGCGCGTCAAGCGTGGCCACTTCTGTCAAAATCCATCCATATTATACAATTATACATTAGCAGTCTATGGGAAGGATCTATAACAAATAACTGCTCGTATGATAATAAGAATACAAACAATAAAATCAGCTTACCTTAGCTATATAAGTCCTAAATTTATTAATATTATAGTTTTTAATACTTCCTATTTTTATTAACTAATGTAATCTAATTGCATCTCAGTCTCTTTATTTTATCGAAATTGCACATAAGCAAATACGAATTACATTACTTAACAAATTCAAACACACGTCCAATTGAACGACTAAAATAACCAGGATTTATAGTTCCAATTTAATCTCAATATAGTTTCAATATTGCCGAGTGTTCATAACTTCTGTCTCCGTACATCGACGGATTACTATGCGCCGTCACGACCGCGGCACACCTCAAAACTCAGGATCGTAGTCTGGTAACTTCCTCTACTAAAGATGTGTATACAAATGACAGAATAATTAAATATCTTTACAGTATCTGAAAACAGTGATATCATTACCGTCTTATAGTTTTCTTTTACATAGTGCAATCTAAATAATTAGATCTTTTTAAAAGAACTGAATAGTCTCAAAGAAATATAGGGTCATACCATACTGAGACGATGCAATTAGCTGTTTGTAAAGTACAGTGAAACTTCCTTATTCACGGTTTCTTTATTAGCGTTTTCATTATTTGCGAATTAAAAAATTACGCCCCAATTCCTACATTCGCGGCTAAACATTTCTTTATTCGCGGATTTCGTCGGTACATATAATATTAATAAAAAGGATTCTGTATTCTTTGTAAACGCATCAGAAAATGAACTAATAAAAATTAAAATAAACCTACACAACTACACCTAATGTATGATGTCGCCGCTGTATAAGTGGTTCGGCTTTCTATATTCACACACACAAAACCATTAAAGTTTTTTCATCTAAAAGAGAATCGTAATCAGTTCATAAATTGGTGAAAACACAGCTTAATATACACATACAAATGTGATTAAACCTTCCTCTTTGAAATCGATACAAAATATATTGAATCGAGTAACTTTAAGCTACTTTAATCAATACTAAGTTAAGCAAAGCAACTATAAGCTAAGTAACTTTTAACTACTCAAACGCTTACTATTATTACTGTATTTGTATTCGATTATTTTTATTCATATTCGTGTTTTTTATTCAACGTACCTCCTACTTATAATTTATAGATCTTAAAAAATAATAAGTAAGTGCACATTGCAAGAGCAATCAATGAATGATTATTATTAGGTTTAACAGTTCTATTTCGGTTAATCTTGCTCATAGATTATATACCAAATCTTACATCTGCTTGAATATGATGCACACGTACTGTCACATGTCCAAGCTATCAAAAAAAGCTTAACACTATTTAGTTGGTTATTCATCTCACCAATATTAAAACCTAATGAGAATTCCTATTTGAATATTGTACGACAATATTACCAATGGAATTATAGTAACGCGTCCGAATATATTGGGTGGGAACAAAAATTGAATTATTAAACA
Organism: Galleria mellonella; assembly: GCF_026898425.1. Lineage (NCBI taxonomy): Eukaryota > Metazoa > Arthropoda > Insecta > Lepidoptera > Pyralidae > Galleria > Galleria mellonella. The sequence continues at coordinate 2,447,165 of NW_026442042.1, read as the reverse complement.
TTACCATATAGTGAATGCTGTCAAGCAAATCAGTTTATATTTTATACTGAAACTTTACTGTATATGTTACCTTAGAACTCAATTATTTACAAACCGCTTTATTATATGAAAATATATCCTTTCAGATTAGTCCATAGAAATTTCATCAAAATCGCTTAAGTAGTTTGGTTTTGAAATCAAAATAACCGTTGCTTTTCTTTGTGGTGAAAAACTACTTGAATAACCAAGTAGTTCTTCTCTATAAAATATATAAATATAATTATGACCGTCACTTAATGTAAAGTAACGCTGTATTTTCTATTTCACAAAGACTACATATATGCTAAATTTAATGAGCTATAATTTCTTTCCTCATCCTAAACAGATTTTGATAATACTTTTTGTAATCGATAAGATCTCCCATATCGGACCTACCAGTATAATAATTGTATCATGATTGCAAAAGCGTTACTTCTATTTTTTCTTATTATTTTACAAATATGAAAGTAAGTTTATTTGTTTATTAATATTTTATTTTATTGAATTATGTGTTTATTCTGCGGATTATTCATTTCACTGGTTAATTCATTAAAATCATTTTGTTTAATTCCGCTAATATTACATGTTATAACCATTATTTAGTTGCAACATGTGCGTAGACTGAATAACGGTCAGAGGTTGATGTCTGATAGGGAAGGTTATAGAATTTCTACTAATAATAATAATAGGCAATTCTCAAATGTTGGCAATCACACAATATATTAATCGTAACGGAAATAAACAAAATAATTCTGATCAACTGACCAATATCTATTTGTTCGTTTTTTACCTTTTGACACTGTAATAAGTCTTGTAATCATGATATTTTTTATACAAGTATTTTTTCAGATGGAGTGCATACTTAGGTATATATGTGTATTTTAAAGTCACACTAAGGTATTGAATAAAATAATAGTAGAACGAAGATAAAAAAGACAGACTACTTTTTGTCCCGTTAAAATAATATATCACGATCACACGGATATAGTTACGAGCAAAAACAACTTACTTATTAAAAACTCACTACTTCGAATCGAAACGATTTCCCTTAAGGCCTATAATACATTAAACGGGTGAATATTCACTATATAAGAGGATTATTATATAATTATATTAAAGTATTAAGCAAAGTCAGTAGGTATTAAGTTTGTAATCCAAATAATAGCTAATGTTTCTCGAAACTTAATTGCGCAGAATTCACCAAACTGACTCTAAGTTTGAGTTTTCTCGGTATTATCACAAACAAAAGTTTTACCAAAACAACACATAACTCTACTAGTCAATTTGGAATGTACCCGGAGATAATTAAATTTGTTATTAGTTATACCCCTCAATGCAGACCAGATATAGGGGGACGTTTAAATTGAATAAGAACTTAAAGTTTCTTCAATCCCCGTGAGACAGAGCACGTGATATATATCGGCGAATATAATACAATCAGCCCAATCGACGTAATTAAATAGTATAATTTACTTTATGTTTGACTTTCATCAAGAAAGAGGTTCTTAATTCGTATTTTTTATGGCCGTTCCCATATTAATGTCGCCAATTTTAATAAATTATTTTTGCAATCGATAAGATTTACTCCCATGTAGATTCTTATTATCTATACCATAAACTGTTTTCTTGTAAATGAAACCAACTGCTTTAATTAAAGAATATTATTATTATTGAAAGTAGATATAGGAGATGTGGGTTGGAAAATGCTTCGATATATTTTAATCATCCTATAATTCATCATCATCATATCAGCAATTAATTGTCCACTGCAGAACATAGACCTCCCCCTAATGGGGAGTTTTGCCAATTATTACTATACTTGACAGACGGGTTGGCAACCATAGCTAGGCTTTGGTGATATTTAAAGAAGGACGCTGTTGCCCATCCATTAGATTGCCTTAGTCACCTTTTAGACACCCATGGGAAAGAAAGGAGTGGCCCATTATATGCAGGACCCACACTCTATAATTATTAGCATATAATTTTCAAAAGCGTTTAAGCGTAATTGAGTAACAAATATCCAAACGTCTTTATAAACGTTCACATTTGCAAATCATACATATATTGTATATATTATTGTTTGCCACTTTTGTAACTTATACCATATCTATTAAAATTTCAAATTGTCTTAGACATAAAAGCCAAGTAAATTGCTTATTAAACTAATAAATGGCTTTATTTTCCGATTTCAAATTAACTACTTTGTTCAGTGTGGAATAAATAAATGAGCATTTGTATTTAAAGGTCGCAAAATCAAATAGTTCTCAGTTGGGAATCCTTGCATTAATTCAACTAGCTTGGCTATTATTTAACGTTTCAAAAATACACTGTTATAAGTAAACTACCAACTGCTAAGCGTGACAACTACTGGCAAAACCCCTAATAAGGGGGCGATTATGTTTAGCAGTAAGCATATAATGGCTGATATGATGATGATAATGATGATGACAGGTATACTATATGTATTTGGTTCTTTTAAAAATAAAAATATCCATCTAAATACGAGCAGCACTCAATGAATGGAGACAAGATTGAATACTAGGATTTCTCCTTTTTTTAAAATATACCTATTGCATTCATAAATACCACGTACGTAAAATATTAAAATATTACTATATAATATATATACTCAAATTGATTAATTTCTAAATGCCAAAAATTATTATTTATCAAATATTTTTAAATTAAACTAAAGATATTAAATCTTATTTTAATATATTGCTAATAAAAATGCATTTATTGTTGCGAAATATGCCTACTAACAGGCTAAAACTAATTAACAATAAACCGAATATAATATTCCGGTTGTCAAATTGACTTAAGTGTATGATGGACAAGATTATGTGACAAGGATATTGATTTGCCCACTAATTGACTAACTAGATAACTACTATTAATTCGGTTAAGTACTTAAGATAAACTAAACATTTACTATGACTGCATCCACATAGGATTCGGCGCGTATCTCTTGTGGAAATTTAGGAAAAACCTTTCTTAGAAAAAAAAACTTAACGCTATAAAGAGTTAAAAAATTCTGAGCCAATAAGCCAGAACAAATGGTTTGTTATGATATTTCAAAAGGGTCAGTTTGTCTGTATTTTTCTTATGTCTTTGTTAAGCGATATCTTGAAAATATATTTATATGAATAATCAATTACGTGTACAATTAATGATTTTAACAGCATGCATTTGGATACAATTTATCCAGATATCGTCTATCTGTATATAAATTTTAAACAAATCAGTTCATTCATTAAATCGTAAATAGCACATGTCAAAACATCTTCACAAACTCATTATACAATATTAATAGGTTTAGAAATACTAGGATAGCAACACTGTGATAACGGTATCAATATTAGATCCAGAATATCAGCAGCACACTGAATCGATTTCCAATCGAATTAGAATCGAGATTATTTAGTAACGGCAACCACGTGGACGAGCAGCAGCGTCGTCAATAATTCATGCGGTAGGCACGTCGTGGCCGCCAGCCGTTCCTAATTGATTTCTGATGCGGCCTGTGAGTTGATCGCATCACTGCCTCCTTGTACTGCCCTCTGAGGACCAGCGCGCCTCATTGCGTACTTACAGAATCTCGTACGCTATGGACTATTAATAGGTTAGGTCAATAATTGAGTAGTTTGCTTATGTTATTATACTCTATTTATCTATTAAAAGTATGTAAATGAATAAATTAATAATTAATTAGTCAGCATTCGCACTCCGGTCGTAATAGTCGCAAGCAACTCTCCCCTACTCATGTCTTTGCTGCTTAATATCCATATATATACTTCCATAACTATTTTTCAGTATAAAAAGTTGGATATAACAATAAAATTATAGGATATGGAAGCATAATACTTTACTAATTAAAGAGTCCTTAAAATAAATCACTTCAAAATAAATGAACCGTCATCTTGTTTCTGATTGCAAAATGCATAAAAGAAAATCTTGTTTCACTCAATTTTCTGAGATTAATGATAAGTTTTATAAACTTAATAAATAAGATCAATGTAGAGGCGAACAAAATAGATACCTAAAAGGGAAGATCAAATTAAGTATTAATCCGGAGATTACACACAAGCCTTCCTAATCCTTTTAAGTTATCAGCAATGAAAATGGTAGGTGGGTATGTGGAACAAAAGCTCCTACTATCGGTTATCGGGAATCCTTACGAAACATCTCTAATATTTCATCCAAAAATTGAACACTATCACCGTCGGACACTAAAAAGACTGGACCAACGAGGCGTTTTATTGCGCCATAAAAATATGGATGCCATCTTTATCTCTGTTTATAAATTGTAAAAGCGTCCGTATTTGTTAGCAAATGTAGTACGCTGTGCACTGTTTGTTCAAGACTAATTGTCATTCTGAACACATACATAATCCCGCCAGAGAGGCCATGATCTTGAACAGGGAGTGACAGCGGGCCGGCCATGTCCGTATTCCGGAATCCTATCATGGTACGCATTCGTAATCGAATTTGAGCGGGTAGCGCCGCGCACCGTGTACTCCGTCACTCACAATTAACTCTTAGTTACGTTTGCAAATTGATGTAATGAGCCTTTAGTATAAAAATTTTAAATAAAAAAAAAAAAAATCGACGGTACTATTATTTTCAATGATTTGTTTTATTTTAAATTAAATAGTCTCATTATTAAAATAATGAGCTCACTACTGTAATACTTCCCCTGATACGGTAGTCAAACATATTTGTTAACTGTTACAGTGAGGCGAATATATAAATAATTATAACACTATACAATTATAACATTATATAATCATGACAGTTGAGAAACCTACATTTTGCCGAATATGATATTGGAATTCAATCGTAGCAGAGCGCGTGTCAACCGCCGTCACTCGAGTTGATTTGGTTAATTAACGGTGTTTTCAACTACCTGAGAGTTAATTATTTTAGTAATGAAATTAATTTTATCAAATTTTGAATATTTTCATTTAATACGATTTCTCTTAAATATTGCATATTGTAATTATTTTTAAAAGAAAAATAATTAAAACCACACATGTTTCAAAAAATTTTATCCACCTTTGTTAAATCTGTATTCAACTAAAGATATTACCCTAATTGTATTACCAGATAAATAATATGAAAGAAATATTTTATCGTTTATTTATTCATTTATTAGACTTTAATACATCTAGAAAGTGGAAATGGCGGATTTAACACATTAAATAAAAAGAACGTTTATTATTACATTTTCTCACAATATTTTAATAAAAAAAAAATAATAAAAATAACACAACAAGCTTCCAGAATACAGCCACAGCCTTTCCCCACTCGTAATGACGGCACTACGTGACTTATGGAAATAACGGGTTGTGACAGCCAAGATCATCAGCCATTACGCTTAACTTACAACTCTAATTGTCGCGCTCCAAATGTGAATCCCCCTTTGTTAAATCTGCATACAACTAACGACACTGCCGTAATTGTGTACCACCGGATAAATAACGTTCAAGAAATGTTTTGTCAAAGGCAGGTGACTTTCGAGAGAAACCAAATAAACATTCCTATCTGTCCAGTAGATTGTTAATGAAAATGTTTGGAATTTAAGTTAGTTTTGTTGATGTTATTAGATTGAATTTGATGTATCTGGTAATATTTATCTTGTGTAATAATATATAAGTATTATATATATTTTATTCTATATATACTTAGGTAAGATATAACTTTAGTTGTATTGACTAATTAAAAAATAATAAAAAGTAACTATCTTTATTAAATGTATATAAAAGTACCTTATTATTTGCCTTCCCCATATGGAGAGTTTTGCCAATAGTTTCCACGCTTGGCAAGCGGGTTGGCAACCGCAGTTAGGCTTTTAGAGATGTTCTAAAAGGCACGCTGCTGCCCATCCCTCAACTTCAAATTTCCTTAATCGCCTCTTACAACACCCATGAAAAAGGAAGGGGTGGCCTATTCTATGCTAAATACACACAGCGGTAAAAGTACCTGTATGAATATATATATATATATATATATATATATATATATATATATATATATATATATATATATATATATATATATATATATATATATATATATTTTTTTATTTAATTCATATAAAAATGTCTACCACTAACTTTGTAATTTGGAGAATATGTATTGTCTCGTAAGCATCAAAGGGCACCACCCTTATACGAGTAGTAGTCAGCAATACCTTGAAAGTAGACAAAGAAATAATTTCACAGCACTTTGGAATAATTTTATTTATCACAACGTGTACCTATTTACAGCAGCATAAAATGTAATCGAATATCCGCTGCATCGTCACTCGAAAACTTACACCTGGCGACAAGCGACACGCGACAAAAACACGAGCTTCCTCCGAGTCGCGTCGCGCGTCGCTGCCGCTCTGAGTGACGCTAATGAGATGAGCGAACGACAATTTGTTTATCCGCCCGCGTGCATACGTAACATAAACTGCACAAACTGCATATACCACGTGATCACATACAGTTAGTGTCAATATATCAAAATATATTCGAAGGTATTGGCTTTTCCTTTCTGCTTTATGAGAGTTTATATTTACAAGAGTATCTTTACCATTGGTAGACTTCAAAAAGAAAACTTGATCATATATTTTTTTTTATATTATTAATACCGAATTAATTTTGTTTGCAGTTCTTAAAGTTTAGTGTTTATCTTATATTGGATTCGTCCATACCGTAATAATAAAATCTGAAATATTGTATTCAGGTGCTTAACTGTGTTTAGCATTATAAGATTCGATAATAATTGAATTTTCATTCTCTGACACTATGATGTACTGTGGTTATTCTTTTAGTCTATATACATCACAGATTACTATTATTATCAGATATATCGCGAGTCCTGAGACTTAAGGTAATGCCTCAAACCTAAATACATTCAGCTACTTGGTGGCAGAAACTTCAATGGGACCGAGCGTGATTTCACGAGCACAAAAAGCATAAGAAAGCGAACGTCTGTCTCATTCTAGTAATTTATTACAGTACTGAAATTAATTCAGTAGTATAACTATTAAAAGTTTTTAAATCATTAATCTGTCAAATTTAATGTTTACAATAAAATATTGATAAACACTTTTTTATATAACTACAATTAAATTTGAATGAATTGTCTATTATTTTCAAATATCAAGAGCTTAATATAAAGCATATTTCTTGTTAAAAATATTATGTCTGTCTATCTAAACGAAAAAATTGAACTATCCAACTACTGAATCCACCGCCACGACCTTCATATCAACACATGAAAAGACATTGATTAATTTCTTCAAATATTCAAGAAGTTTATTAAAACCGATAACAAAGACATAATTATTCGTATATTTTTAACTACTTTAAATATAAAAAGAATTTCGAAAATAAAATTTAAGAAAAGAATTCATATCCTTTATTTAAAGGCCAGTAATGCACCTCTGGTGTTATGTCTATGGACTGCAATAATCACTTATTAAAATAAGTCACATCATCAAGTATGTAAGCCACATGCTCATTCACATTTTCCATAAAAAAGTTAATCTGGTTATTATTATAATCAAAATATGTATAATGATACAAATATTATTTAACCGGTTGTATAATATAATAATGTAGATATATACAGCTATTAAAACATCCGAATGCAAATGAATGCATCCTCTTCAGCGAGATGACGCAAAAGCATCCAAATAAAAGAACATTGGAATCTCACGGGAACGCATTATCGGAATAAGAGTATCTTATTGCGTTAAAAAATAGGAATAAAGCTTACCATATCTACACTATACAAATACAATATAGGTTCACAAAATTTCTGAAAATAATTTATTGGATACAATACTACTACTCTATACTATTCTCGTGAATAATAATACTCAAGTATAATCATATAATATATATAAGGTGCATTAATACTAAATGTATTTCACATAGTAATTCACGTGTACAAAGTCACGGGATACTGTTAAGGGTAAAGTGAGATACAGTAACAAATTTCTATTTTTATAATATTTGTAAGAAGAAATAGGAATACAACAAAACAAAACAAACTAACACGTACTTACGTATATTACCTATTTACCTATTTTTGGATATAATCATCACGTAAATGAATATACGTGTACTACTAATACATGTATATGTTAACAGAGATTTAAAAGAGTAACTGTTGAGTTTTTTGCGGGCTCAACAGATAACAACTTTCTGAAACATGCAGTAGATTTAAAAAAAAGACAATTGAAAAGTGCTTGTAAACAAGTCTATTTGAATAAAGATGTGTTGAATTTGAATTTACCTTCTTCAAAATGTATTATATACGTTACAGATATATACTTTCATATTATGAAAATATTAAACAACAGATATACTATACAAGTTCTTGCCAGTTTAAAGTTCATGTCAGTAGCAGAAATTACGGGCATCCAGATTTAAACTGTTACGTTAATAGTACAACCGCTTCATACTCATTTGCAATACATTTGTTTTACAAAGTTGTTGGCTGACTTTGTCCATTTTGGCGAAATACCTACCAGTCATAACTATTTCGAGAAATCTACAGTCGTTTTACAGTCGTATAAAAAATAGCAGTGATATAATATTCTATACACACTTTAACTGTTCTTCTTTGGGCTTCAGACTCACTATTTAACTAAAAAAAGAAACAGTTTTTATAAAAAAAATTCATGTATGACTGGGCCATGTCTTTACAGACAGCACACAGAAATTACTATTATATAAATTATAATAAATTTTAATGTAGAAATAACTTAAGAGTGAGTCGTCTTATAGATCATTAGCTATGTATATCCTGTAGCTTTGCCCGCGTAAATTAGTATATAAAATGTTCTATATATTTAGATGGAATACTTATAGCTTACCCGTATACTTAATTTTATTAAATTGATTGTATAACGGACATAGTAAGGGTATTTTTTAATGGATGATACTGGAATAGTAACCCCACCTGTGCTAACGATATACACTGCTGGGGCACCAGTGAATTATGATAAATAAGAATGAAAGGGTAAGTCAGTTAGTCCAATGTGATAAATACACCTGGAATTCAGCACGATGGTTTCCAGGGGGGACTACAAAGAGGTCAACCTATAGGGTATAATGTTAACAATAGGACTAGTATTAGGTACATAAAAACGTAATATATCATTTGAAATACTATAAATTATTAGCGATTTTTCATCATACTAAATGAAGCAGTTTTCATTGCCAATACATCATACGAACAGTTTGGCATTCCTTTATTTCGTACTTATCAACGTCCGTGATATAAAAGTCGCGATCTTGTATGTCGCACACAATAAATGCCCGTCGCAAAATCCAGTTACGTACAGCGAGCCTCGACAATTGATAGAGAAACTGTGTGCAACGATGAAATTTAAAAAGTCATTTATTTCGAAATGCTTTTTCTCGGAGCGCCCGCGGCGGAGCGATATCAATTTTATTTTCCGTTGCGGCTTCCATCACGTGAGCATAGTCTAGGAACAATCAGTGTGTTCACTCCAAAATATCCTTTGAAGTTACCACTCTAGTAATATAAATTTAAAAAGAAATATGTTTGAATTTCCGATTTCAGTTTCTCAACACAGTTAAACGATATTGACAAATAGATTTGTTTAAAATTTATTAATCATACAGATTTTGAATTAGCACATTACTTATAATACTTTTAACCTTCCTTGTTTCGTAATTTCCTTGTATCATAGCCTAGTTATAACATAGATCATAGCTTATATAAATATAGTCACTTCTAAAAAAAGAAATAAAAAATAAACAATTTACTAGACTCCTTACAATTTTTATCTAATATTTCAAACAATAAAGCGAGTTTATTTCTTACTTTGTATATTCATTAAATTTTATAGAGTCTTTCCTTGTTATCTACGCAAATAGCAAACGCAATAAGAAAATAAAATCAATAACTATTAGCTCTTTTAGTGTTACGACACGACAAATTAGGACAATATTATTTATTCTGTGGTACAGGACAAGAGCAAGGGCAATTCGTACACTTTTTAAACTACTGCTTACATAGTTACAAAACAACATCTCTACTATATTTTTAAAATATTAATCATTTCATATATAATGAATTTGTAGTGTATAAAATGACTTGCTTTAATTATTTCAGTGCTCCAGGCTAAGTACTATAAAAACAAACTTATAAATATAGCATTATAGTGAATATTACAAGTATAGATCTACAGTAAGTTCGATATGCAAGTTTTGTAAGCTCTTGGCTGATTTTATTTCAAAATATTATTTTTAATGTGGAAGAAGAGTTCTTTAATGGTGACCTTGTATTGACAAGTATAGTGTAGTACTAGAGCGATGATTTCAAGTATATTACAGGGAGTCAATAAATAGTATAGCTTAATATAAATTAAAATATGGATATAATCATTTACTTTAACTGCACCTAATTTGATTGCTTACAATTTAAAGTAATGAAATAAACTAAATCACCAACATTTTTGTTAAAACGTTACAATTTTGTTCATCATAAAAACAACAACGTGATTTATGTCTTCATAGCACGTCACAAAAAGTTAGCCACACTGTAACATGTCGCTGTAGCGTTTATTTTATTTTAATCCTGTTTCTTTGTTGTTCGAGATCACCGGACGTCCGTCGAAACACGGTCAATGCAATTAATTAAGCTTTGATCATATACGACATATTTCTCAGGAATTCCGCGCCGTTTATTTTGTAAAATGTATTGTGTAAGTCATATCGTATAAGTCATTTGTCGACAGTATACTCGTAAACGAAGATTTGATTATCGTAACTTAATGTTCTATATGTATTTACAGAATATTAAGAAGATCTCTTCTCCAATCTGGAGATACAGACCGTACTGAATTTTAACAATGATTGATTCTTACTTTTTATATTACTTTTCTAACTTTACCATAGGGAGATTTTGTACAAAAATCATCTGCTTAAGTTTCTCTGCTCCATTCGTGTTTGTACCACTAAGCAGAAATGCAAGCATAAACTTGCACGGTTGTGTTTCGGATTGAACGATAGTCTTAAAATTATAATATATAAAGAGATAACTTCTTCTTAATCCTCAGTAAAGACAATGTATGAAGGATATCAAGCGTGTCACAGTATTATATATATTATATATACATATTCCGTGTTCTGTGATTTCAGTATATATCATGTACGGCACGATTACCACTTTCCATTAGGTAGATTGTCAACTTTTTTAGCATTCCAGTAAAAATAAAGCAAAACAGACTACATACATCTCTCCTATTGGATTAGTTTAAAAATTAATAATAGCATACAAACGATGATAAACCAATAATAGTTATTGAATTAAATGTATGCATTGTTATTATAAAAGGAAATAACATTACAAATCGCGAATAATAGGTAACTACGAAGATGCATTACAATTTTTTTCTACTTTCTGTAAAGCAATTTTGTTTGTCTTATTAAGTATTCTGTGGTTCATCTTTATTCGGTACCTATAGAGGTTATGTCGCAAGGCGTTCCACTACATGCACATGATTCGTTTAAACTATACAAGTCAAGGTTAATACTATTTAATCTAAGGAGAAACGCATAATAAAAATCATGTAAACAAGTTCAAAAAAAGAAATGGAACCAATATTAAAATAGTTTATTCTTGCTTTTTGGAATTGAAATTATCAGATATTGACATTTTATTTCCCAATAATAGAATTTACAAAATTATTCAACTTTTTTATGGTTATACCGTAAAATACCATCGACAGACAAATATTGTTTAGCAAATGTAAGATTAACTGTCACATTAGATTTCAATATTTACAGCAAAAATGTGGAGTGCTTGCTACCTTAATCATAAGCAGCAGCAGCAGCAACAACAAGAGCAACTACATAGAGTAAAATAGAAATAGTAGCGGTATGTAAAACTAAGAATCTACCCATGCTCTAGACTCACATATAAGGATAGAAATTTGTAAATCAAAAATTCAATAAACAAAAAAAAATAGAAATGAGTCTCCCTTGCTAACTCAACAGCTGAACGCGCTGTGTACATATACGAATAGGAGGCTTAAAATATTTTGTCATTTTTCGATCCATAATTCTTTGATCTAAATATTGAATTTTACTGAGAGAACACTCCACTCAGCGATACCGATTTCATTCTTTAGTCGTGAACGTATTTATTTTTTAACTCTTCACTAAACAACTAAATATTGAAGCATAATAGGAACTTAAAATAAAAATCATAGTAATACAAAAGACGAGTAGTGATAGAGATAATAAAAGACTATTCCATGAAAATCGATATATCAACACTACTCAAGGTGTCTACAAGGTCAACTTGTTTACTTCACTTTAACATAACTGTTACTTAATTTTGACTTTTAAAACTATGGAAATTCGTCACAGCTGCCCAAGCAGATGCAGTAGAGTAGAAATAAATAAATTACCGTACGATATCGAATTACCTATGGGTCGTACATAAAATACTATTTGCAATATCACAAAGACTGCCAAAAATATTTCTATATCCTCATAATACTTATATATGTAAATAAAATTATAAACCTTCGAAAATGCTTTAAAGCAAAGTCCTGACATATAAATTGGTAACAGGTATTACTATTTTTAATCGGCTTTCAAAAATCTTTTTAGAATTGTTATGATTCAAATCATAGAGATTAATCTCATGTTAGTCCCGTATTAATTTTGCTAAATTTACTGTTTTTCTTTGTGAATTTACTTTTTCTACTTTTGCTAAGAAAAATCTATTTATAGATGTACGATTTTGCATTTTAAATTCAAATACGTAACATCTTATTATTCTCCGGTGCCTTAGATTATAGTGTCTCCATAAAAATGCTTCGAGTAAAAACGGGTCAACTTTTTCATACAATTTTGCGTGATCAATAGTAATGAGTGGTTCCATTATAACTCCTATATTTATTATGTGTTATAATTTCTACATATTTTTAATGTTTAACACTGATAAAGAAAACGAGTCAGCTAATTTGCCAATTAGTTGTCAATGGGTTGACCCGTTTTAAAAGCTCGATGCTCTATCTATATAATCTAAACCCGCGGCGTTTACCTGTTATAAAAAAAAATTAAGAGTGTGTTTCACAAAAGACTTCAATTGCAGCAAAACTAGTCATTTTTATTTAAAAACTAAAATACTACGATTTTTGTAAAAAAATCAATAAGAATAATTTATGTTTTTTTTTCAGATAAAAAACATCAAAACCTGTTTACTACTTAAAAAAATATAACCGAATTAAGAACCTTCTTCTTTTTGAAGTTGGTTGTAAAGAATATAGTGACTGATAATCTGTATTAATTTTATCACGATCGATGTGGCTAAGTTATTAAGTTACCAATAAACACCATAATAGGAAATTAATCAGCTTTAAATGATCTACGCCTACATTTTTTTTAATTGTATTATTTTCTCAAATTTATTTCGGTGATTTTACCAAGTTCACTTTTACAACAAAATACGTTAAAAGGGCTATCCGATTTTATTACACTGACTTAATTAATCTGGCTTGATTAAACATTATTGTTGTTTAAAATAGCTAAGAGAATTACTTAACTATATTGATTTTAATTTTGTTAAATGGATATTTGAAGCTAAAAGTGATATTGTAATTATACAATTATAGTAGCTTCAGGTCTGGGTTATGGCCATAAAAAATTCGTTATGTCGTTTTTCCGAGGGTACTTGACATAAGGTATATTAATTTCAGAATAAAGCAGCGGTTTGATATTTAACTATTATATATATTTTTAATATATATAATAGTTAAATATCAAAAAATTACTATAAAATTATTATAAATCGGTATTCGACTGCACACATACCTTGTACATTATGCTCCAGTTTAAATATTCAAGGTTTTTCCTAAAGACTACAGTATGGGATTCTTCAAAAAGGATATATTAAGGTTTCTTTAGGGTTTCTTTTGTGAACGCGCACGTGACACTTCTAGTATAACAGACGTTCATAGACTGCAGTAACAGTTTACTATCAGACGGGCTATCTTCTTTTACTCACGCCCAAAGTCTCCTTTGATACTTTATATTTGATACTTTTCTGTTCTTTATATATGATACTATATTGTAAGTATTAAATACCACTGATAGGAGGATTGATGTCAGTCAGGTGGCTGGTCGAAGAACTAAAAACCAAAACCTTGGCTATTAACGAAAAAACATATTACATTGATGCCAAGTTTTTATAATTAGGATATATATATATATATATATATATATATATATATATATATATATATATATATATATATATATATATATATATATATCTAATAGTCTCATATATTGATATAATATAACAATATTACATTCACATCAACTTAAGATTTAGTATAGAAAGATCCACGTACCAAGAATATACTATTGTGAAACGCCTAAGTACCAATGTACAGGTAGTAGTAAGTAACAAGTAGGTACAAGACTCATAGATTATTTCCTCAGAGTGATAACATCCGTACTCGTAACAATCGTAGGATACCTATTTCACTCACTCAAAAGGCCAGGATATATTTAAGAGGCACGTGTTGAAAAGATTCAACAAGTGTCTTCTTTAAGATGGATAGCTACGAGTACATACGGTACAATACGTTCTTCGCATAATAATTGTAAAGTGTCATACGTAGTAGTTTTTTTACTGAAATTAAATTTAACGTGTATGATAAAATTGCATTTACCAAAGGGGCACTTTGTACATAAGACGTTTACTTGAGCACCTCTGTCTCATTCGTGTTTTTGTTGTGAAGCAGTTATGTTTTCATGACTATGTTTCAGTTTGAAGAGTGAGATCATCATCATCATCATCATTTCAGCCATTATTCGTCCACTGCCCACAGACTGCCATAAGGAACAGTCCTGAGCCACCTGCATCCACTGACCAATAAATTTGAGGTCGTAGCTCCATCTAGTGGGGGCTCGTCCTACACTGCATTTGCCTGTACGGTCGTCACTTCTTCCCTATCAGTTGTCGGTTCTTCAAGCTATGTAGCCAGCATATTACCACTTCGGCTTACTTATTCTTCGAACTCTGTCAGTTACTTTGGTTCTTTTGCAGATATCCTCGTTTCGAGTTCAATCACGCAAAGACACTCCAAACATAGTACTCTCCATAGGCCGCTAAATAATTTAAAGCTTTTGCATCGTGTAGGATCATGTTTCGGTTCCATACATCATTACTGGCAATATTCAATGGTTATAGACCTTTATCTTCAAACTCTGAGGTATTTGGAATAAAAAAATGAGGCGTAGTTTTTTGAAGAGCGGGATACGACAATAAAATTATATAGTAGGATACAGAGGCATAACACGGTACTCAGGAATGGCAACGCGTAAAGTCATGGGCGATACAGTCTACTCTTATTATAACAATGGCACTGTTCATGTCTATAGGTGACAGATACCGCTTTCCACCAGCTGGACCGTCAACTCGTTTGTCATTCTAAATTGCATAAAAAAATTTGATTTTCATGATTTACACCATAAATTTCACTTGAATTAATTATGCCATTACATTATAATATGTATATACAATTTTTTCGACTTCCAAAAATAAATTTTAAAGGAACCTATTATAGGATCAACCTGTACTTTTTCAACCGACTTCAAAATCAGGAGGAGGTTCTCATTTCGGCGTTATTTTTTACACGTTTAATACCTCATAACTACACCAATTATGAACCAATTTGGAAAAGTATTTTATGTAAAAATATATACTTACTGACCGATACCAAAAGAAATTTTATAAAAATCGGTTCAATAAGTTAGTTATTAAATCATAATACCCCGATATCTTAAATCAAAACAATTTATTTTGCCACTAATGAAGTCGGCTTTTTTTTGTCGGACACAGTCTTAAATTATTGATGGCTATGTTTATCCTCTTTATCGTTAAAATTGAGTTGATTTTCATAATTTTTTTTCAATAGATAGAATTACCCTCATGTGACCCTATCATGTTGATACTATTTACACCTAGATTAAAAGAAAAATATGTTTTTCTTTACCTAAAAAACTGCTTGTTGCGATGTATAATCTAACTGTAATCACATGATTCATATTGTAAATTTAAATATGTTCTATCTTAAGTGTCTACAAAACATCCTAGCATTCATAATCATATTTTCCTTTGATTGAATATTTTTTTGCAAAGATGCACATAAAGTTAAAAAAATATTTTCAACTTGTTTTATTCTGTAGCTTTGTACGTTGCAGTAACACAATACCGTATCATTTTCATGGAACAATTTCCTTTGAGTCGTGTTCAAACAAAAATTAATTTATATCGTTCTCCACACAAAATGAAATCATCACGAGGGCCCGAAAACGTTGTGAGGTTCAGCGACTATGACATATTACCCGAAATTTACGTAATACTAACACCATTCGGGCCCAAGGCGTCTATTACGAGATATGAAAAGTAAAACGTTTATAATACGAACGGGAATGAAGTATGGGCGGTGGAGTTAGAAAGAGAAAAGATAAGAAAATAATGCGCGCCCATATATCATCACAATCGCCAGAATTCTCAGACCGGTTGGGTTTGCCGGCCACCGACCCTCCTCAGCTGCGTGAATTTCCTGAAAATATTTAACTAAGCAGGAATCAGCCACGTTGCTATAGCAACTGACCTTTTAAAATATTATGGGTGTATTAACACGGAATTTATTACATACTAGCTCTGCCTGCGACTTCAACCACGTGATAGTCGAAAACTTGTGAAAACAATGTAATTAATAGATACTGTATCTAACTACCACCATATAACTTGATAATGAAACGTTCAAGTTGTAAGTAGGTGATATGTAATAGGTAAATGTATCAGGTTTTAAATTTCATAGACATCAGTTCAGCCATTTTCATGTGACACCGTAACATACAGATAGCCTTTAAAATTGACTGATTTTGCTTCTCTTATCTTTTCACAAACACAGCAATATACCCTATAAGGTCGATCTCCACGCGATTCCCCCTGGGGGCGTATAGCGCAGACAGGGTTACCATTTTCTTTTCACTCATTAAAAAAATCTCCTTAGACAATTTTCGCGAAAAATTACTCATACACACATTTTTTGACCTACAAATAATAACATATTTTTTATTAAAATACAAATAAATAAATACATATAATGTTAATACAGAATAATAATATTTTTCCTTATATTTTTGTGTTCACTAAAGTTATCCCTCACAAATACTATTTGATTTAACACATACTTTAGACTCAATTATTTAAAATTATTTAGGCTAGTTTAATGTTGATAATCCGACATCGGTTACATTGCATAGCTTGAAGGTCATTTTACCACGTAAGAAGACGCTGTCGCATAGGACCTGAGCGCAACTGTGATCGAACAGATTAAAAAAAAACAATCTGGCGTTACCGCGAAAAAGTGCTTACGGATTGTTAGCATCATACGTTCTGTTTCGTGTATTTATTTTATAATAAACGATATCTAAGTGAAATTCATAGTTTGCTATGGCGTGGTTTTGTGTACAACTTGCTATATTTCATAATAAAACTAAACTTAGAAAAATAAAACGGTTATGTGTCTTGGACATATAAAGTACCCTATATCACGCCATTCTATTTCAATACAAGTTTTGTGCGTGCTTCGAGATAATACCCGTGAGAATTCTTAGCTGCACCATAGAGGAAGATAGCAAAGAGTCAGGTAAACCAACTCATCAAAGAAATAAGACTATTTTAAATTGTTGCTAATGGCATACCGGTCTAGGAAAGATATCCTTAACTGCCCTAACTGTCGACTCCTGGACTTTTAGTTTTTTTCCCATATAAGAATAAATAAATAATAAAATTTATATATTTGTTATTAACAATATAAATCAAACGTATTGCAAACACCTCAAAAATTTCTTATGCAAAATTAACTCAACATTAAGTCGACATTTCGCTAACGAGTTCCAACCGAATGTTTGGGCCATTTCATTTGCTTACAAATACAACAAACTACACAAATTATTCTTGTAAAGTATGAGAAGTATGCCGTCACGCATAGTTGCGTTAGTTGAACCCGAAACCGGTGACTTTGGAACATCATTCATTCAGAAATTTAACCAACAACCCACTCCGCTTAATGGCAAAGGGTTGTCAATTACATTCCGCGGTTCATTCAAAATAAGTTGAAGTCATAGTTGTATTAACTAATTTAAATTATAACACACCAAATAATAATAATAATTTTTATAAGAGAAATCTTACAAATAATTAATAATTTTAATTTGTTTGTTACCTCAACGGTTTAGCCAATTACTATAACATTTTAGTTTATGTGTACTATCATGCACCATCTCATATCGTAAGTATATACAATCTTTCATGACGATTGGTTCCAACAAACTCATTTTTATATTTATGATTTTAGTTAAAATCAATACTCTTTATTGTCAATACCAAATATCCACATTTTATTTCAGCCGTTAACTGTCCACTGCTGAATATAAGCCTGTCCCATAAGGGGAGTTTTGCTAGTGGTTACCACGCTTGGCAGGCGGATTGGCAACCGCAGTTAAGTTTTTAGAGATGTTTTAAGAGAAATCTCTACCATTAAGTTCTTTTAGTCTCCTCTTACGACACCCACAGGAAAGAAAGGAGTGACTATTCTATGCCAGGGCAATACAGAAAACTACCCAGTAATATCCTAATGTAATTAATAAACTCGATATCTGCTAGGCAACTTTATTATATTGTAATTTTCAAGGCATTTTATTTAATCACTTTTCCTATAAACTGCTACTAAGTAATCTTTCTACGAACATTACCTGCTATAAATGTTAAGAGATTTTTTCTTCTAAATATCTCTGCCAACATGCGGTTTCATTTCAAAAATATCTAGCAAGAGGGAATCTAACGGATATTTTATCTCGATAGGAACGACATTGATAACGCGTCGGCGAGTAATCTTTTCATCATTTGATTTCGTCGTTCTACCTAATTTTTATTCTATAATATTTAATGTGAAAATTGTTGTATAATAATAAATTT
Source organism: Galleria mellonella (assembly GCF_026898425.1). Classification (NCBI taxonomy): domain Eukaryota; kingdom Metazoa; phylum Arthropoda; class Insecta; order Lepidoptera; family Pyralidae; genus Galleria; species Galleria mellonella. Next base: position 2,428,100 of record NW_026442042.1, on the reverse strand, counting down.
ACTCGACCTGTTAAGATGAGAATTGTTTTATTATTTAATGGCATTTTTGAAGATATATATAGAATGGTACCATCTATACAGCCATTAAAGCTACCATCCATATATAACTTATTTTAGTTTATTTATTTAGCCAAAGAAAAAATATTGAATACTGTTAGACAAATATTTGCTATCCTGTTTTCATAACAATGCCGTTGATTTAAATCCATGTTCCTGACGTCAAAGCATCAAAATGCATGTTAGCGAAACTTCATGCGTTATGCATTTTCTACAGCTATATTTATAATTTATGCTACACTCTCAAGAAAATGGAAACAAGAGCGAAAGGCCAAGCTTCTGGTACACGAGTAAGTGAATTGTGGACTGTCCTTGCTCGTAATATGATAGTGACAGAAACGAGTACCTAAGCATACACATGACGTAGGCAACTGGAATCTAGTAATACATATTCGCTATTCCCTTACTAGATAAAGCCATACATTATAAAGATAAGCTTAAAAATATTTTTTAAATATATTAAACATGTTTTAATACTATATGCGATGACTTTGTTAGTAAGAATTATTTCTAAACCTTCGTACCTATTTTTAATATAAATATTATCCAATCTTGTATCTCAGATTAATTCTAATATCAATTTAATCGACTTATCTAATTAGTTAATTTATTGATAAAGTAAAAAAGTCTAATATTTTTAGTAACATAAAAGGAAAAGCCTTCTCAATTCGCCTGTGGGTAGTTTTTTTTTTCTTACAATTATAATATAACTTTCAGATTATTAATGACTCTTGTTTTAAGCCTACCACGATTAAAGTCGTTTGTATTGTATATTATATTTCGTATTGTATTTGATATTTACATACACTTATATATATGTGAAAATAAATTTATCTCGTTCTTACTGAATATGAAAGCGAATGTCTTTGTTACCTCTTGGCGCCTTATCGGCTTACCCAATCGCTATGAAATTTGATATTCACATACTACATAGGATGAAGAAGGATAATTCTCTATCTCACTCGCATAACTACATAAAATACAGGCAAATTAGAACCCTCCCCCCCCTACTTCTGAAAACTGATTAATTGAACACCCCAAATAGGGAATAATAAAATCTTTTCTTGAGAATATGAGTTACTATTGACTACATACCTGAGGTGACTGGCAAGAAATTATTTTGACATAATATACGACTAAAGAGCCCACTAAGTGAAATTACATGAGTCGATGACAATGCAATTTCAGTGTAAGGGTAGATAAATAATACAATTAGTGAATGATTGATAGTTACGCAAGAACAAAACTTGTTAGTGGAAAACAACCAGGAAGACAACTTACATTTATTACATTTTGATCAATGGTTCGGTATCTTATGTGCAGTTACATGTACTTATAGAAATATTTTGATTGCCCTTACTAGTATAATAAATCTGAAAGTGAATTTGTTTGTAATCTCTTGGTGTCTTGACGGCCAATCGTTATCAAATTTGGTAATGAATTCCTATATTCTTAAATGATACTTTTTATCGCATAAATTTTTATTAATGACGTTCATGACTGCTGTGTCGTCCTAGCATAGAATAGGCCACCCCTTCTTTTCCAGTGAGAGACATACATGTCATGTGCAGAAATATTGCAAATTGTTTGATTATCTTTTAAATTGACGTATAATTGCGATATTGCCACACTTCGTCAAGCTGAAGTTATGAACGTTCTAAACTTTTATTTTTTCGCTATTCGGCTTTAGATATGAATAATATCATGGATAATATATAATTAAAGTTATATATATATTTAAATAAAATAATTAAAATAATGTTTGGAGGAAGAAATTTCTTATTATAGATAAGCTTGCCTTTGTACAATTACATTTAAAATTAATTGTTCTTATCATTATGTTGTCTACAATAAAGATTAAAAAATAAATTATGATTAAAAATTTATTAGTGGAAATAATTATAATAATAATAGCAACAAATTAATTAACCAACGTATTTTTCAATACGCTGCACATCCGTGAAATTCACATACATTGTGGTCAATTTGGCGTAATGTAATCAATTGCCAAAGCAATAAAATAAATCAGACGAGACAGTTTTAATTGATACCGCTCAGTATTAACTGCGAATCCTCGTACGAGTGCGCACTTGTGCCCTACATCTATTTGGAAGACCTAAAAATGGCAATTTGTTGCTCTTATATGTCAGTTAAATTAATACCAATGTTAGATTACCAATTTTTGTAATAAATAAAAATAAACTTTTGTTCTCGGCACAAAATAGATAACCAATAGTGACGAATTCATTAAGAACTAATTACATTGGTTTCGACGAGAAATCGCGTGGGGATCGACCTGTCAGGGTATACTCATATTGCTAGCTATGAGAGCGCAAGTCCCCTTACTAACAATCCCGTCTCCCCAGGCTATCAATTAAATTAATTTTATTCTAAGGTTTACTTAAAAATATTTCTGTCAGTAATAAGTCCTCATTATCGCAATTATTACACATAGGGTGAAATCAAAGTTATTAGCACGTTTCTAAGAAATTTTCCTCACAACCAAAATGGATATTATTCCCAAAGAAACATGGGTCGCTCAAAAGCGATAAAAAATTTAAACCTACGTTAGTCCATACATTTAGACATCTAGACGTCAACTTTAATATCAGAAGTTTGGAAGCTTTTTTTACTAGTAAATAAATAACTTACAAAGTTAAATTATAACAAGCATGGTTATGTGCATGTAATATATAGCCAAGGTTTTGTTCACCAGCTATATCAGCATATCAGCATGCTACACAAAAAATGTTCTCATAATATATGTATAATATCTACTATACTGTTATACTGTTGGTGTGCCTATTTCAAATAAATAAAATAAAATAAACCCTCGTCAATACGTAAATAAAAATTGTATGGTAAAATTTTAAATTATAGAAATAACCACATAATACTAGCGCTCTTCAGAATAACTCGCAGCTATAGAATATACATAATAATTACAATATTACTTTCCTATTCTGCAAATTGATATCTACCCGGTATACGATGAATAAATAAAATTTGAAATACAAACGTATCCAGTATTCAATAAAACTGAGTGTAACACGTTATTATGTAATATATAATAATATACACCATTATTCTATAGATTACAAAGAATTATATACTTTACATAGGTATGACCCACTTACAACAACGGTAATATTAATAACTATCAGGGGGGTCACTGTAAAACGATATTTACACAGGTCTGGTTTAAGGTCTTCTTAACTCCATACCATTCAGGCCTTATACCATACCAATATTATGCTAATATTTTATCAAAGACAAACTTACTGGTGCCTATCTTCATAATGTATAATTATATATATTTTATATAAAATTATAATTGAAAATTAATTTTAATATTAAAAATAATTATTATAATATAATATTTATAATAATAATCTTTATTTGCTTAAAACGGTAAAGTCAAAGATGTTACATTGGTCAAAGAACATTCGTGCTTAGCTAACAAGGTAAAAGCATGCAAAATTCATTTAAAATTAACAATTAATTAATTTAAACTTTTTCCTTTGTTTAATACATAAGGATTTACAATTACTACGAGTATTTTATTGCATTTATTTTACACACAAAACTGTAGTGTGTTATAGATAGGTACTATAAAATGTCGTCCCGATATCGTACAAATCGGATAACGCTAATCCCACGTACGTGCATATCACGAGATCTCATAGAATGTGCCTAACGCAGAAGTAAAAACAAGTTCATATAAATTGTACGAATCATATTTTCTCCTGTAACTAATGAAGCCCGATTCTGAAGCTATGCGAATGGTGCTTTATCTGTTAACTAACTCTTATGTAAATGACTGTTCTTAGCCAAAATAAATAAAACAGTTTGTATCTAATTTCCTTTTCATATTATTTATTAAATCTCCACTATTTGCAATAATGTAGGTAAGTTAGCGGTTAAATTTCGCTCTAACCTCTTTGCTAGCGAAGGGGTAAGTAAAATTATATAAAATTGACATATCAAGTCGCACGATAAGTTGATTACTTGTAAAATATTAATTACCAGCAAGTGAAAAATTTCAGTTTATTAGGAAATCTATACATATTTTCAATGATACCTATTAAACCTATTTTTATGAAAATTGAATAAGAACATAGAATTAGTGAAACAGAGTATAAACGAATGATTCTTTGAATACCAAACATCTAAACCTTCCAAAGTATCTACAAATTGTCACATTTAATATATTATATCTATCTTTCTCATGTCATCTTCACAACAGTGTTGATTTTTCTACTTACGTTCGGAAACGAATCGCGTAATGACTATTGTGAAACACAAAAAGCGGCTGATTCGGAGTACATCCCCTTTGTGTAAACTGTTTGCTGCGAATTGACAACATAATTATCGACTGTTGCAGCGAAGCGGGTGGTCAACGCACTACCTGTGGAGTGTGGAGTAAATGATCATAGACGGTCAAATGGTCACACAGACGTGTATATAAATAGATGTCGCAATTGTAAGTACGCTTAGTTTTTTAGGATTCCATAGCTATATTAAAAAAGGTATTTTGTTTCAATTGTCTGTTCGGAAATATTAAAATAATTAGAAGTGAAATATTATATGAAAGCGATTCATTTGCACATTTTAAACCCATTTTTATTTGCTTTTATGTTGTACACTTTTAGACTTATTATATATAATGAAGAAAAAATACCATTCCTAATTTGTGTAAAATTTGCGAAGTGCAAAAACTAAAATAGGTAAAATTACATTTGATAAAGGATCCGTTTAATAATATTGTACTACAAGTTATAATTATAGCAAGTAATACTTACACCTAAATACCAAACTCTTAGTAAAATCATTAATAAATTAAATATATTAAACTTCTAGACTGAAATTCGTTTTACAAAAACATTCCACAATTAAATAAAGAAACTGGAATCAAATTTAAATATTTTTCAAGGTTAGATTATAGTCTGAAAAGTAAATAGTCTTACATAACCTAGTTAAATGTAATACCACACAATTCGTTACACTTTAACATTTTAAATTCGTGTTTTTTAACTGTTACGACTTTATGTACTTCTGTGCGACGTGTGTATGAATTAATTGATGATGGATAACAACCCATGGTTTATTAACCCATTTGTAGCCAAAAAAATAATACATTGGTATTATTGCTATTAAGCACCCTTAATTTTCTTCTATTTCAAGTATGGTTACATAAATTAATAAAATAGCAAAGATTTTTTTTTATAAGTTTTATGACATTATCATTATAAAATAATTATTATATTAAATTGAATGTGTCAATCGTAATAAATTGGCATACGTGCAATAAATAATTACAAAGTATCGATAAAATTAATTGCTTCATTCAGCTACCTAGATATCAGTAACAATTTTATGAAAATAATCATTTACAGTATAGTTAATTTTATATATTAGTTCCTTCTGATTTATATTCGAATCGTTTAGATTTCTTTCAATCTTTTGGGCGGCGGTAGTCACTTACCATAGAGTGAGCCGCGTGCTCGTTTGCCCCCTATGTTATAAAAAAAAATCTGTAATATATTATTACAATTTGGAAAAATATGGATTTTTAGAACCAACAAGACCAAAAGATGATATGAGTAATGATGATAATGAGACTGCATAATAGTTTACTAAACTTATTGTATAATTTTAAATTACTGAAACAAATTATACCGGTGTTCAACTATTAATTTTTTTAATTAAATACTAGCATTTATTTGCGTCTTCATCCGGGTAACCGGGATATGCTTACTAACCGGGAATAAAAGTAGCGTTTATTCTTCTCCATCCTATATAGTATGTGTTTACAAAATTTTATAGTGATTAGCTAAACTAACATACAAACAAACTCACTTTCACTTTTATAACATCAATAAGGGTTATTTATTCCTAATAGATAATAATAGATACTTAAATTAATTATTAATCGTAACCTACAAATGTCAATGTAACCAAGAGAAATGGCAGCGTTCCGCTATATTTATTACTTACCTAATCTGACAGGATTAATATTTATTGTATTAATTTTAAACTAATTTCAAGTTATAAGGGTCAGTGTCCAGTGCAGAAGTAATAATTGGTAATGCACTAAGTAGCACGTTGCAGCAGGCAGTAACAAAGTAAATCCAAATGCGTTTACTAGATGGCGTTTTTCATTAAACGTCGAGACGACAAAAGAAGAAATTCCATGCCGGCAGAGGTCGTTCATTCAGGGTGGTTAATTTATAAACTTTCTATTTTAAGTAGCTTAGATTTTTTCGGCTTTGTTTATTAAACTACGTTTTGGAAAAATATTATTAAAATATGAAAATCATATTCCTATAAATTAATAAGTACATATGGGAGTAAAAAAATTTTGAAGATCAGCTTTAAAACTTCTTTTTGTTTAGTAGGTAAACACTTATACCATAAATGGCGTATCTTGTATTAAATATATAGTCCCATTCATTTATACAAAATATAATATTTAAAAAAAGTACCTATCTATAGCTTAGGTAGATATATAATAGTAAGTAGGTATGGAACTACATCAAAAGACCCATCAGAAATATCACATGTGCGCAGTTAGTTACAAAAATACACTATACACTTGCATGTAACACGTGTTAAACGTGTAAAGGAACATGTTTTAGATTTTTTTACTAAATTGTATGTAGTTAGATACTTAACTAATAAGTAGCTAAAAAAATAAAAATCTTCACATTCGTCACTTTTGGTATCTGGTAGATTTCTTGTAATCATGCGGGGTGGCTTGATTTTACTTATTATTTTAAGATATGTTTGATAATCCATTTCACATTAAAATATATATATTAATAATATCTATGGAGCTCAATACTATTAATACAAAACATGAGTGATCGCATCTAATATTATATTTCACATTTTAGTTTTATTATTTACAACTTAGTATGTAGGTAACTACTGACAAAACCCGCCTTATAGTGGAGGCTATATTCAGCAGTGGACAGTTAACGTCTGATACAATACAAAAAATGTAGGTATATTGTCATGTGGTCCTGGCATAGAATAGGCCACCCTTTCCTTTTTGATGGGTATCGTAAGAATCGACTAAGGGAACTTACCATATAGGTCGAAGGATAGGCAAAATGTTCCTCTTAAAATATCTCCAACGCCTAACTGCTGTTGCCAACCCGCCTGCTAAGCGTGGCACTACCCCCCAATAGAAGCAGGCCTATGTTCAGGAGTGGGCAATTAATGACTGATATGGTATAGTATGTAGATATATTATCTATTGATAAACTTATTAAGTACCTATACTTTGTAAAGATATTGATTAAAGAAATTTTATTGCACCAATATATATATGTATGTGTAATAGATAATCTTTTTTTAATATAATATATAAACTGCTCCAATCAGTTCAGAAATATCTGTTATGCCCTATAACAGCTAACTCGTCTTCACTTTCTTAATTGTTTTTAAAAAAGTCATAATTACTATTTCTCTCCCAAAACTTTATACTACAAATCTGATAATTTCCTAGATAATAGCACTCGGCATATTAAATAATAATACCACCATTTTACGACCACATGTGTCAATCTTCAGTAGGTTAATTATAGAAGAACAAAATGTGTGCGTTTAACTATATTTCCATCACCATGTAATCGATTAAGATAAAATAAAAGTGTTCTATTATTGAAATTAAAAGCCCGTGAGATTATTAAATAAATAAATATTCGACAATACGAACGAGCGATAACCTTATAACACAGTAAAGGAATTTCACAAAAAGTCCCATATGCGAAATATAGCACAAAATAATAAGTAAGGTAAATTAAATTAACTAGTAGTAAATTACGTAATGGGAAATAGAATAAGAAATTATAATTACTTATATGAATAAATTATTTTTATTTGACTTACTTTCAACGTAGTAATTCATAGACTGTTTCAGACAGACAATCATGGAGTATGACTTCATTTGATCCCGAGTACATACTATATATATTCATTTAGTGTTTTTATTCATGTATTATTGTTATTTTAATATTTATGTAATATAATTATTTATATATGTAGGTGTATACTATTAATTATTATATTAGATAAAGTTTTTATCCTCGAATATTCTACAGTTTTCTTTTAACTTCTTTAATTTTCTTTTTAATTAATTGTAATATTAAAATTTTTCATATGTCCAATGTAAATTATGTACAATAAAGATGTTTATGATAACAAGTCGTACTATTTAAATTAAAATAATAACAAATCGAAAAATTCAATAATTTTTTATTGAAGTTAACTGTATTTTAGACGAGTCAGTATTGATTTATTTTCATTAAATTCTATTGAAACAGACTAATTTATATTTAATTACAGATTATTCTTTTATCCATTATTGATAAGTTCATGTCATAAATACGATAAATTCGTGAAGGTTTATCAATATCGGATGATTTTGCCTATATGGAAATCCACATAACTAAATTTTTCCATTCAGATTTATTCCGAAAGTATCGTCACATAAAGTTATGTTTCAAAAACAATTAGATAATCAAATTTCAATTTTTATAAATGATTCTTTAAAATATTTTTGAATTGCTTTAAAGCTTTTATTATAAAAAAAGTTGCATTATAAAACTATCACCAAAAATATGGCAACTATTTCAACCTTTTATTTAATACATTGTCGAAAAAATGTTTACCATAAAATTATAATATATTAGTGATAGTTTATTAAATATCTCGAATAAGAACAGTTTTAATTTAATAATATAATATTGGACACCACAAAAATATACAGCGATTTATCGATTTGATATTGTTTACAAACGCAAAAATGTGCTTGATGTTTTTTATATTGTACTATTCATGTCATATATGTACTGTTCATAGGCGGTTACCAAAAACATATTAAATTTCAAGATTTTTATAAACATAACCCACAGTTAACGAGTCTCGTCGAACTTCGCCGATTTAGAATTGATGAAGAATATCACATAACACGAATTGAGAACGTACTTCTTTTTGAAGTTGCATATTAATATGTATAACCCTCTTTTTTGCTTCGCCATAGTCGAGTAAAAACTGTTACATTAGATTTAAAGTTTGACAGATAACTTGCAATATCTCTCTGTATATAATAAAAGTAAATTTTTCTAATATAATATTTAATAAGGTCAAGGTCAGAGTATTCATACGAATGCCTTCTATTATAAAATTACACTTATAAAATCTTTTGTCCTTGCTGACTATAAACACAGCCAAAACTACTAAGTCTATAATACTGAAATGTGGTGCATAGCTTTATTTAACTTAATGTAACCACTAAGAAATTGCTCAGGCGATTTTTAAAATTCTTTCACCTATAGAAATCTACATTATGAATGAGTTACATAGGCTATATACATACATACATACACACACACACACACACACACACATACACTATTATTATATATATATATATATATATATATATATATATATATATATATATATATATATATATATATATATATATTAGAAAATTATATCCAAATATATAATGTGTAAAATCGGATCGGAGGAATAGATATTTAATATATTTTTTTATTATTTATGTATTATTTATTTTCAAATATTTATAGCTAGAATGTCCTAGCTTGAGAACCAAATATGATTGTGTGGCATTTTAAAAGTTTTTAAAAATATACACTTAAAAATTATACATCACGAATTAAAACAAAAGTCAAATGCTGCATTTAAAATAAAATGCAAAACGTAGACACTTAATAATTACAATAATAACGCTTCCCAGGCGACTACGTTGATCATAATTCAGAAAGCAGTTGTTAGCGACAATACACGTACCGAAGAAATAAAGTGTCGTAAAAATTACACGATATTAATTTCATTGTAATCTGTTGTTACTAATGCATTTATTTTTAAATTTTATACATGTTGATGATAAAAAAAAATATGTTTCAAATTAGATATGTTCCCCATAATTAATTCCTATACTTTCCATTCAATTCCTATAATTCATTCTTAAACGAATTATAGATCAAAATTCTAGAAGGGAATTAATTAAGTACCTTTTTTGGAAAGGAAATCAGAATTCCTTCAAAAATCGGATCAGGAATATCTATAAGCGAATATCCGGAATAAAATTGCCTATTTAGAGACCCAAACCCTTCGCGTGAAACGCAACTATCTAACACTGCTTGCCCGTCATGTAAAACGAATCACACTTTTACATACAAGAACAAAAACTCTTACCTTTTATATGGGTTAGTACGTATATTATTGTTTCGAAAAACTCGACACTATACTAAATAGTGATTCTTTTCCACTATTTATTCAAAAAGATAAGCTTTCTCGACCTAATAAACTCGACCTGTAGTTATTACATTAAAATATAATGTGTACTTATAAATCTTATTTATTAAAGATGCATTTTTTATATCCATCTAAATATTTAAAAATTCCCCTCCTTACGATTACTAAAAATTAATATAATTATACATATTGAATTCATTCTCAGATGTCATTTTTATGTTCTTTTTGATTTTATAAATTTACATTGTACAGTTCATGTCTATAGACTGCGGTTACCAAAAAAGATTTTTCTTAATGGAACCCCTAGTATACGAATCTTATTAGAACTTCGCCGGTTATAACATTCACTAAAATTCGATTTTATTGAAACAAAGGGTCAAATTATAAAGTGAAAGAGTTTCCAAAAGGTTCTAATGAAATACTTTTTAATCTTTACTCCTTCTGCAGTCCAACAATTGTCAACAAAGTTCGCCGCGTTTCCACTGTAATCTTAATTGAAAATTCAATCATTTATTCATCTGATCGGAGTCGTTAAGGCTCCTTAATGGCTTGCGTGCTTTTCACTTCATTTTTACTTCCCATTGAAATAGCCAGCCAATTTTCTCTAATAGGTAATCGAAAGTTATGACTGTACTTACAGTATTATGAGATTTTTCGCGTTCATTGATTAGAGATATAATATAATTATTACGTTAATATGTCTATTCTAATATTGAATTATTATATTGAAATTTCCTTAAAATAAATTGTTAATAATATAATCAATATATACGTTTCCTCTAAGCGATTAAAAGACATTTCCATTTTGCGTAAGGTTTATATTTCATCGCTCATGAAATTGACGTTTTGTGCGAATAAGGTAATGACAGTTGATTGATGATATTGCTGTATAAACATCCCAAATGGGAGTCTAAAATTCCCAATTGAATCTTTGCTGCATCTTACAAACTTAGTATACCGTCTTAACAGACTGCCAGTATTAGAGTATATAGTATAGAGTAGTATCACTACTTAGTATAAAACAAAGTCGCTGTCGCGGTCTGTCCGTCCCTATGTATGCTTAAATCTTTAAACTACGCAACAGATTTTTAAGCGGTTTTTTTTTTAATAGATATAATGATTCAAGAGGAAGTTAATATGTATAATATATACATAATATTGTAGAGAAACACTGATTTTAGAGGTTTCTAATGTGATGTCGTAAATAAACATATTTTTTTGCGCTTACATTGCAAACGCTCACTGAACCCCACGAGATAAATCAAAATAATGTACTACAGTATTGTACACCTCAGAAAGATCAACAAAAAATCCGCGATGGTATTGTCTATCTCTTAAGGATAACCCATAATAACCATTTTTTATCCTTTACATTTTATGGGAAAAAATAGCATATTTACGAAGTGAAAGTAATGTTAAGCAACACTGTATTAATTTTTATCCAATTAAGTACCTTAAATACATTGTCCGTTTAATATAGATCAATATGGCTCTTTACTGTAGTAGGTATATTTAGTAACAGCATTGCACTCGTGCGAAGCCGGTGCGGGTCGCTAGTAGAGTATATGGTAGAGATATGTTATGTCCATGGTACTGCTCATGTCTATAGGCGATGGTTACCACTTTCCATCAGGTGGGCCGTCAGTTTGTTTGCCATTATAAGTTGTATAAAAAAAAAAGATTAAGTACATTAAAATAGATAGTCGAAGATTCGATTTCCGCAATATCCAACATTTATATTGCTTTGTTATTATTATTATTATTTTTTAAATTTCACTAAAATTCTCATCTCCCCTCTTAAGGAGAGGAGATGGCAACTAACCCCCGGCAGAAGCACAGTCGGCCGGGGTTCAGGGCCCCAGGGAGAGAAACCGGCGTACAATGCGGGCAGAATCTAAGAGCACCGCTTTCTGCATCTTTCCCGGGAGTGAGCCGCCTCGAATCCCAACCGTCTGAGATGTTGTTCCAGACTGGTTGGGATAAGACCGTTCACCGACATAACGATTGGGATGATTTCGGTAGATGTCACCCCCCACATTTCGGTCACCTCGTGAGCCAGGTCGAGATATTTTCTCTTCTTCTCGGTTTCGGCTTTCACGAGGTTCTCGTCATGCGGTATGGTGACATCCACCAAAAACACCCTCGAGAGTGCCCGATCCATCACCACGATATCAGGTTTGTTCGCAAGAACGGTCCTGTCCGTGATGATGGATCGGTCCCAGTAGAGCCTTACGCTGTCGCTTTCGAGGACCGGCTGGGGCTCGTACTTATAGTACGGCAACCTCTCATTCGCGAGGCCGTACTTCAGAGCTAGCTCTTGATGGAGTATTTTGGCTACCTGGTTGTGTCTGTGCAAGTACTCAATGTTGGCAAGAGCTGAACAACCCGAAAGCACATGTCTGAGTGACTCTCCGGGATGGCGACATGCCCGACAGATGTCCTCAGTGCCATCCTTCAGAATATGCTTTCGGTAATTGTTCGTCTTAACCACCTGATCCTGTATTGCACAGACAAAACCCTCGGTCTCTCCGAAGAGATCACCGAACTGTAGCCAGTGCACGGAGGTCTTCGTGTTTACGTACGGCCCGTGAAGGGCTTTGAAGAACCTTCCGTGCAACTCCTTCTCTTTCCATACGGCCTCCCGCTGAGAGGTACCCAAAACTTCGGGTTTTCGCCAGTCCTCTTTAGCCAGAGAAAGAGGGGTGAATCCTTTGTCACATTCTATGACCTCTCTATGCAAACCCTCGTCTATTTTCTCCAGAAAATATGTCCTGAGGCTGTCAACCTCGCGGTTGTGCATGGTCTTAACACTTAACAAGCCTCGACCACCAGCCTTCCGCGGGATATACAGCCTCATGACTGACGATTTCGGGTGATGCATTCTATGGAGGGTCATAGTTGTGCGGACTTTCCGATCCAGGGCTTCGAGATCGGTTTGAGACCATCTGAGCACGCCAAAAGTGTAAAAAGTACGGGTATGACCCAGCCGTTATAAGCTCGGATTTTATTGGCGCCCGACAAAGAACTTTTCAGTACTCTTGTAAGGCGCGCAAAAAATTCCTCGCGGACTGACTGTTTCATATCCGTCTCCTTCACACCGATGTTTTGTGACATGCCCAGATACCGGTATGTTTCAGCCTCGGAGAGGGTTTTAATATTAGAGGGATCTGTGGCGATCTCTTCAGTTTGAGTGACCCGTCCCCTCTGCACATGGAGGACCGCGCACTTGTCTATTCCGAGCGCCATCCTAATAGAGCTGCTATAATCGTTTACTATTTACTAATCGTTTATTATTATTATTATTATTTAAATATATATTGTATTTAACATCTCCCTTTTTATGGGAGTAAATGTTCAACCATGCGGGCCTTAGCCAAGCAATGGTTGACTTTAAATTATATATGAGGATGATGACAATGATGAGGAAAGAAATTTTCTGACTATGCGGCAGGTATTGAGGATGACCGCTTTCTGTAGCAAATCTATTGTATAGGTAGGAATTTGTAACATATCTAAATGCTTGTGAAGATTTTTGGGTACGATTCCTGTAGACGATAGTACTATGGGTATTATGTGGATGGTGTGCGCTTTCCATTGCTTCTTTATCTCTATTGCTAAGTCTGTATATTTTGATAGTTTTTCATTAATAGTGCTTTGTATATTGTGTGTATTCGGAATAGCTATGTCAACTATGTATACTACATTATTGTCTTTATCATGTATAGTTATATCGGGTCTATTGAAATGAATGGTTTTATCGGTAATGATGGTTCTATCCCAGTATAGTTTACAGTGTGCATTCTCAAGTACGTTGGTTGGATTGTATTTATAATATGGAACTTTATTTTCTATGAATTTATATTTATGTGCTATATATTGATGTATAATTGAAGCGACTTGATCGTGACGATGTTTGTAATCTGTTTGTACTAGTGTCTTGCAAGCACCTGTAATATGTTGGATAGTTTCGGAAGCACTATTACAGTGTCGACATGAGTCACTAGGCAAATTGCGGTCCTTTATTATGTGTTTTGTATAGTTTCTGGTAGCTATTGTCTGGTCTTGTATTGCTACCATAAATGCTTCTATCTCTGGGAAGAGTTCGCCGCGTTTCAGCCATTTGTTCGATGCATTCTTATCGACATATGGTTGGCAAAGGTCCGCTCTGTGTCTTCCGTGAAGAGACTTTTTGCTCCAGGTTTCTATTTTTTGCTGTTTAGTCGTTATTTGTTCATTATATTGGGCACTGTTGTCATGTAAATTAAGAGGTGTAAATCGTTTGTCTATTTTTATTGCATGTGCATATAGTGATGATTGTTCAGATTTATTATGAAAATATTTTCTTAGTGACTGTATCTGCTTATTATGAAGATTTTGGATATCAATGAGGCCTCTTCCACCTTCTTGGCGCGGTAATGTAAGTCTTTGTGTACATGATTTCGGGTGATGTTTTCTATTTTGTGTCATGTGTGTATTTATGATACGTTGTAATTTTTTTAAATCTGTTTGGGACCATTTAATTATTCCAAATGAATACGTGAGAACGGAGATAACATATGTATTAATTGCTTTAACTGTGTTTCGTGAATTCAAATGAGATTTCAGTATTCGGTTTAATCTATACTTTAGTTTTTTTGTTAAAGTATCTTTGATTTCTTTTTGTCGTATTTGTTTAAACTGTAGTATGCCTAAGTATTTGTATGGATTATGTTCATCTAAAGATTCGATATGATTTCCATCTTCAAGAGAATATGTATTTTGTTCTACAGTTCCTTTATTTATTGAATGAATTTTGCATTTATCTATTCCAAATTGCATATGTATGTCCTGAGAAAATTTCTGGATAATATCTGCTAACGTGAATAATTCTGTTTTAGCGGATCCATAAAGTTTTATATCATCTATGTAGAGCAAGTGAGATAATGTTATATGAGTCGTAAGATGAAATCCTTGATTTGTACTATTTAAGAGTTCAGATAGTGGATTCAGGGCTATACAGAACCACAAAGGACTCAGAGCGTCTCCTTGAAATATACCCCTTATTATTAGCATTGTCTATACGTTATTACATAAATAAAAAAAAACCTGTTACCTAAGGTAAAAAAAAGTTTATTATTATTATATTTATTTTTCGCTATAAACACATTTATCCTCTTAAAAAGTAGAGGTAGCAAACTATTATTATTATAAGGCACCTTGCCTCACATTGTAATGTCACTCACTTCAGAGTCACTCAACAGTTACAAACATAATAATAATTGCAATTCCTATCTTTCCGAGAGTAGGCAAGTAGATAAAAAAGTAAATAAAATCCTATCGTACCCTGTACTATATAATTGAGATATTGGGATAGAGTATACCAATAAGCTTTTAAGAATAAAAAAAAATGCAATTATTAAAAAAAAGCCTCTGACATGAAAGAACACGATTATAAAGACGAAAATGTGCGAATCTCGGATTGACAAGTAGCTAAAGCATTCTTAAAGATCCATGATGATTAGGGCATATATATGAATTTACAATTATGAAACTACTACGAATTATAACACTTACTACGAATGCGTAACACGTATAAATAGCAACGCATGAGTGTTACCATGAGCTGATGCTCATCATATACTGTGAGCAGTATATTCTGTGATATGACGAGCACCACAAGTATCACAGTATATCTATAATACTATTCATGTCTATAGGCAATAGTTATCTACCACCCAGTATCAACCTCAAGAAATGGTCGCCAAACACCGACAAAAAATTACACAGAACGTGATGACCATTTTACTGTCGTCTGGGGGATGGAAAACTTACCCAGGAGCACCAGCTACCATAACGCGAGTCCTAATTACTTACTATTAGGTGGGCGAACAGCTTGTTTGCCAATCCATGTTACATAAAAAATGTCTGCCCTTGCACAGGCCATTAAATTCTAGTGTTAGCGCACGACCAATCTAACAAATATTCGGATTTAGAAATAGTGGATTTTCCGTGGAAATAAAAGGAATTTCACTCGCACGCGAGCAGAGGAATAAAATATTTCGGCTGATAAGACTTCACGGTGCTTGTTTTATTTCTAAGGAAGCTTTGAATTGCATGAATACTTAGAAAATTCTTCACAGATATATATGAGACTAAAAGTTTTTAAGTACGATAGTGTACGGAATAGTTATGTATTATCAAAGAAATAATTCAAAAATGACTGAAATATTAAATATTTTCTTAAATAAAACTTCTATAATATAAGTAAAAAATAATAAAAAACTCTTAAGTATATCTCCTAGATATTACGTGTAAGTAGATTTAAGTACACTACTACTGAAACAAAGGAACAAATGAAATTAAGGCGAACTTGTGTAATAGGTAATTCCTTTTGATAAGATCTGCCATATTTATAGCTCTGGATAATATAATAACTCCTCTATACACTATCGAATATTTATTTTGGCCACAATAAAATCAGCAGACGAGCGAACGAATATATCTACTGTGCGATTGTGATATAACAAAAGGTAAAGGAAAAATGCATTTATTCGAGGCTTATCGAGTTTCCAATAACAGGTGATAATCAAGTGAGTGAGTAATACTGTGTCGTGGGCCCACAGGCTTCATTTGATATTCATAACGTTATTTCTATCGAGCTTTAGCCACCGTTCACGTGTTCAAATTAAAACTTATTTATTTATCAAAAACTGTATATATGTGTTACTAGCAGATGGTAGAAGAACACGTATGATATTATATTTTTATAACACTGCAGCGTTGAATAAATTACGATAATTTTGACTTCCTCTATGTTCTTTTTTTACAGCGCACTATCATAAATAGTGTAATATTGTAGTTACTGTCAAGAACGTGTAGATTCTGTGTGAAAATTACTTAATTAACGGCGTATAATTTTTCACGTGACATAATTATTCTAAATTGGAACACCGTCATTTTAAAAATGATCAATACTAACTTTTACCCGCGGCTTCCCTCGCTCCCATTTAAACTTTCCCCTGTTTTACCTTTTTAGGGGTGAATTCTTTAAAAGCTAATAAACATATTAATTTTTGTTTTGACCCAAGAGCTTAAATCTAAAATTTCACACGCGTCTTAACTTTTTTTATTGCATGCACTAACAATAGAACCAATAAACTGATGGAATTTAGTTCTCAATTAAAGTTCAGATGCCAGTTGCACTAACCAGAGATAGATGGAGCGCATCAGACAGCGGCCATGTCGAAGCTACCGTCACTTATCCGCCACACCTGCTAGTTTAAATCGTGCACTACAGCCTGATTAAACATTAATTCTCTCTAGTTATTGGCACAATTTCATTTCACTCTACTAAGTTTGCATTAATTATACAGTATATTTATTGTAGATGTCTAGTTTAATATAAATATATTTTAAACAGTTCATTCTCTTAGAAAAGTAATTATACGTACCAAGTAACACACCACACCAAGCCATAACTCAGTGATAATATTAATAAAAATGAACAATTTAATTCAAGTCCAAATATATTTCTTAAACCTTTCTATTTATTTATTTATTATTACAAAATTTACGCTCTTAAAATCTACTATATTGCGTGTGTTATTTTTAGTACTTACATTACTAATTCGCATCACGTGATAGCACGGTTTGTGATGGCTATTACGTTATAAGCTACTTTTGTTGTATTTCATGCGAACAAAGTCAAGGGACGCAGTTAGAGAAATTGTTATTCTTTTCATACAAATAGGCTAGTTACCTGCTCTATTGTGTGTATAATACTAGTTATGGTACACCTATTACATTTTTCAAACAAATGGTTGCGCAGAAAATTTTAAATGCATCAACTACTAACCAGTTGTCGTTATTGTGTTATTTGTGTCCTCTATATTTAAATATTATACCCATTAACAAATATATTCTTTTATAATTATAATTGCAAAATACATATAGTTTTAGTGTACATTAACCTTTACCTTAGCACTTTTTGACGTAGCCAAGTAAGTAGTCGACCTTGAAAGAAATTTAGAAATAATTGCCCTATGCAAAACACGTACAAGAAAACATTTTCACAAATGTGAAACAATAAGTGCTATCGCAGCTTTCAAGCGAAGCCAAGAACTCAAACTTTGCGAGAATTTATTTCATTCTTATGGTACTATTATGCCGTTCTCAGCTACACAACATAAATAATAATGCGGGCCGTTATAGGGTCATTACAGTGAGAACGGCCCAGCGACGGCACAAGCCCCTCCCTCTCACGTATTACACACTACAGTCCTCATTGTACTTGTTTTGACTGAGCTACTAAAGAAAATATATGTCTATGTGTACCTTATACGATTCTAGCTATATAAAATTGTCTGCCCAAATGACCTTCCTAAGGTAAGGATGGCCATTATGAAGGTTTATATATACGGAGTGAAAAATGCACCGGTTACTCCAAGGAATGATATTAGATACTCGCCCAAGCGAATGAATAACATATTTATTACGTACTACTCAAGAGACTTGAAGTTAATAATAAACAAATAATGTTCATGATTATATAAGTGACGTGGAGAAGTAATACTCAACTTCTACGCTACGATAGAATATTCTGTGGCTCACCTGAATAAATCGCAACATCTTACTTAAAAGATCCAAACAAAAGTAGCTCTAATATTGCAGTGCAACAATTTTAAAGGACACGACTAATGTAATAATTGACGAGACGACATTGTCACGTCACAGAGCATTCAGTAATGTCAATACTTTATAATACGAGTATGTATGCTATGCGAACGTGTGGTCCCGGTATAGAATAGGCTACCACATCCTTTCCCGTGAGTGTCGTACTCGTAATAAACGACTAAAGGAGGGCTAAGGATGAGCAGCAGTGTCCCTCATAAAACATCTTCAAAGCCTAACCGCAGTTGCTAATCCGCCTGTCAAGCGTGGCAACTACTGGCAAAACCCCCTAAGAGGGAGGCTTATATTCAGCAGTGGACAATTAAAGGCTGAAATGATGATGATGATAGCGCTTAATAGACAACAACAAAAGAACATGAACTAATATTGTGGCAAAATTAATACGGTACCAGCACAGAATAAATTCCAAAAAAGATTATAAAAACTGATTGAGAATTAACGAAGATATAAAAAAGGTATATATAAAAATATTGTCGAAATAAGAATCTGTGGCTTTTGAAATTGCTTATTGCTCATCTAGCTTATTAAAATCCAGCTTATCTTGGGGCGACTCTAGTGCCATATTACGTGTACAGATATTAATTATATTTGCAATAGCGCCTACTTGGATAAAGAGTCGTAAGCTGAAATTGATATAATAAATTTATAGATTATTATATATTATTATAAAACTTAACTAATAAAATTTTATATTAAAGTGTATATTGCTCTAAAGAGTAAGTAATATGCA
This sequence comes from Galleria mellonella, assembly GCF_026898425.1. Taxonomy (NCBI): domain Eukaryota; kingdom Metazoa; phylum Arthropoda; class Insecta; order Lepidoptera; family Pyralidae; genus Galleria; species Galleria mellonella. The sequence continues at coordinate 2,408,350 of NW_026442042.1, read as the reverse complement.
TTATATTTCATATATTTTCTTCTGGACGAAGTGACGCAAATATGGATTAATCGAGAATTCTAGATTATGAAACTATATTTGTGTTCGTAATATAAACCTTTAAAATTGAAAATCTATACGTGATATTATCCAATGTATGCAAAATGTAATGTATTTACTGCCTACTTAAAATTTATAGTTTATCAAAGATAGTAACGCTGCGCAGTATTATGTCCAGCTTCATTATGTTCATAGGTAAATACATCCGCGCCAGTCTTGAGACGGGCTCGCGACGTATACCGGTATCTGGCTGAAGTCTTTGCCTACGCCCATTGAGGCCGAGATGAAAGCGGGGTCATTACCTGAAACAAAGAACGAAAGCCGCTCAAACTGCGCATAAATCTTGCCACCGTGTTTACATACGTCGAAGCTTCCTAGGACGCCGCCAAAGAAAAATGCAGCCTAGTTTACTGAGAAACGTGTACTTTGAACGGAACCTTTTCTGGGGTATTAATACATTTATACGCTTCAATATATAAAATGCCAATAGTAATTTTATTTCCTATATAAATATACTAGTTTGTACTTGGAACTTTGTCCATGAGCATATTGATTCTCGGGGTTAAAATTGGTACACAAATTTTTTTGTATAATTATACCTAGTATTTTATACAACAAAGGTAGCAAACAAGCATAAGGCCCACCTAATGTTTAAATTTTGAATACCAGCGCTAGGTGAATTATGTAGTTTTGTGTTAAACCTAAAGTTAACTCTTAGAAACAGTACATTTTAGATGAATAGATGTATATAATGTATTTTTTTTTGTTTTTAGATATTACATATTATCAATTACAGCATATTGTATACTGTTAAGAATGTCTCAGACAATATAATAAAGTTATGTAATAAAAAAATTACCTATATAAATAAGGCCAACGATTACCAGTTTATAATAACACAAGATTAATACAACTAAATAGGTTTAATATCAATTTAGCAGTATTAGTTGATGATTCAAATTTCGCTAACAATAAGACATGACTGTAAATCAAGGAGATAAGCTCACCTCTCATGTATAAGAGACCCTTCCGTACACTGTCTCAGATTTGTTCATAGAGAAGACAGCAGTTAAATGATATTCAATATACTCTTGTCCCAGGATGGTTAGTATTAACATTTATTTCCGTCAATTTACCATGTGAACGCATTGCGTCGCTATTTTCATTGCAACTTATGGGTGTTTTTAAATTTAACGTAACACGGCACGACACAGCGCTGTTTTATCGTTACGATTAAATAGTACAGCAAAATATATACAATTGAATGAAAACACTTTTAAATATCCCGTCAATGACAATGTCATATTCTGCGTGTCCATCTTGAGGATCATAATTCAAACAAATATACAGGGGCATTTTGCCTTTCTTCTATTAAATTCATTATATATCTTTAATCATAATTATTAATATAATATTTATATGCATAATTACGAGTCTTCGATAATTTATATCGATGTTCTCTATTAAGTAAGGCTTTATTGAGTTCAGAAGGGATTATTTAAACACGTGTAGTGGATTCGCATAATAAAAGTTTATCGGATTTTATTTATTTACCAAATTTTGCCTGTTCAATTTAAATACATATTTAAGTATTTTCATTAAACATTAATGAAATATATTTTTCGAGGTATCTAAATACGTCATTACCATGATAAAATCGTTCTGGTTGAATTGTGTACACTGAGTTTCGATTTTAATTCGAATATTAGCTACAAAGTGTAGTAATGAGCAATATGATATAAATCAATCATTTTAGATGTTATTAATTGTCACATGGAACGTAAATTTTAGTTAATTGGATGGTTAATGTTTGCGAAAATTTGTATTTGTCAAATAAAAAATTGCTACTATCAGGCCAATGAAATCGCGGATATAGCTGATACAAATAAAAATTGCTAATACTAGTAGTTAAGAAGACTGATTCTTGTAGTAATTTTGGAGTGAAATTTATTAAACAATTACACCTAATGGACATTTTCCGGAAGGGACTTTCTGCTTGGGAACAATTTAACAGACTAAAGAGAAATTGATAAAGTTAATGTTTATAAGAAAAAACTACTAACAATGCCACGGTGTTCGTGTGACAGGAATAAAAACTTGCCTATATCTAGAAGGACATAAGCAACTTTTTTATCTAATAATTAAAGAACAAGTTAAAATACTATTTGCATACAATCGCTTGAGCCATTAAAACTCAGAGAATTAAGAAAAACCAAACTTCTTTCACGTTTATGTCATTAATTAACTATGAACAAGTATATTACAAATATATAATAATAGCGAGAAGGGACTGTTAGTAATAGAGACGACTATTCCCATTGCTAACAATATACCCTGTCAGGTCTACCTCTGACAGGGTATATTGTAGTACCCCTAGTACCCCACGTAGTCCCCCTAGAAACCAACGTGCTAAATTCCGACTGTATTCATCACGATAGGCTAACTGACCTGGCTTTTTAATTCTCACTTATCATCCTTCACTAGTACCCCGCCAGTGTATACCGTTAGCGCAGGCGGGGTAACCACTCTATTATTATGTATTTAAAAACAATATATAGTGATATAAACTGTTTTTTTAAATAATATTTTTTTTTACATACACTGATAAATATTAGTTAAAACTTTTTCATAATATTAAAATATCAAAATAAGAATAGATAGGTATTACGTTTTATGTAACGCTATAAAATCTATTGCTTACGACTAGCCAATAGATTTTATTTAATACTTTTTATTCAATTTTCAGTCTTAAATCTACGCCATTAAAGATATAGGAATACAGCGCGGTGCTACGTTACTATCGCAGACTATCGCACACGGCGTTATTGAGACACATGGTCCGGGCTTTCTTAGCGATTCTGATTTACTGCATGTGCAGGGCAATTCTGTGTTTTAATGACCATTGATTGTCGGAGAATAATAAATGGTAGAGGTTTAAGAGATTCTTTTAAAGGAGCTCATTACTGATTATTTACGAGTAGGCTTTAAGCTAACTAATTATTCGCAAGTTGCAAACATTACATAATACAGTCAACATCTAACTATTGTTAGGATTGATAATGATATACTTCTCCTTTACATCTACTTGGATTTATTTAGTTTATTTACAACTGTTTCATTATACACTTGTAAATAATAATTATACTGTGAATGCAATATTTTGTTTAGTTCTACCCTGTTTAGATGTATTTCCATTAAAAAACCTATATGAATAAAGAAACATAAATTTGAATTTAGAAACTCGCGACAAAAATCGTGTACGTAAGTACTCTAACTCCAGGTATCCATAAGATTTTGAGTAACCTCAATAAAACATTTTATAATATTTAAATAGGTATATAGGAGACGTAATTACAACAACAGTTTGTTGAAAGACCGCCCAAGATTAGTTTTTATTAAAATTTTCCTCAACACATTGAAGAAAATGTACAGGAACACACCTGCGGCCGCGCGTCGGAGATGATAGACACGGTAGATTAATTTGACAGTTTTATACCATTTTGTCTTTAAGCGACCTCATTAAATTTTGTCGACATTTTATAAATTGCTTCATATATATTAATATACAGGGTGACATGAAAACCGTCAGTCTCCTTTTAAGAGAGTTTTCTATCTGTGAAACTGAGTAATTTAACATAGAATATAGGAAAAACTATGACGTGTGGTACCGGCACAGAATGGACTACTCCTTTCTTTCCTGTGGGTGTCGTAAGAAACGACTAAAAAGAAATTTAATGGGCAGCAGCATCCCACTTAAAACATCATCAAAAGTCCAACAGCGGTTACCAACCTGCCTACCAAGCATGGCAACTAATGGCAAAATCTCCCCAATGGTAAACACCCATAAGGAACGGCCCCGTTCCATGTGACAATTTATGAGAGAAGCCTATGTTCAACAGTAGATACATAACGGCAGAGATGATGATAGGAAGAACCATATAATAACACAGCGCGTCCAGCTATTAAGTTAGTATGGAAGGCACAAAAAATTTTGTCATCTTTGAATTTTTGTTTCACAATTTTTTGTTCCAATATATATCGTGGATAAATTCTCAAGTTTACATATTGCTAACGATTTCAATTTCACCATGCATATCTATGTATACAACAAACACCAATGGCATTTACTTTGTGACGCTGATGAATAGGTTAATATATGTCCACTATAATATATGGTACTAGTTTGGTATATAGCCTATAAAACAAAGAACATTGACGAAAACAATTGATACGCCATTGTTTGTTTACAATTATTGGTTAATGTTATTTTGTGAAGTGCTTAATTTTACAGAGTTAAATTTATTGACATCTTTGCCATACATACATATTCGTCACGCCTGTCTTCTTGGGATTGGCAGAAACATAGAACGCTAATTGCTCGGATTAAAACAAACCTCTTTCATTTCCTCCACATTCATCAATCTATCACACACGCTCGCTGGTTACGAGTACTTTTAATTTAGGTATCATGGGCGAAACAGTATACTCTGTTATGTCCATAGTACTGCTCATGTCTATAGGCGACGATTACCACTTTCCATCTGTCACATCCAAGCTATCAGCTTGTTTCCCATTCTAAGTTGTATAAAAAAAAATCTTTAACACGTCGCCTATTTTCAGGCATACATCCGATTAGAGCGACATCTTTACCTGTGAAATAGAATATTATTTCTAACGAAACATCGGTAGATAAATAACAAAATATTCTCCTCTCATTCTAATAAGGCTCGTCAAACTATCGTTGTACAAATTTGAAGACTTAAAATATTTTGTCTTTTTTCGAATAATGTTTCATTGTGAGAAATGTTCAATTTAATGTATAGAATAAATACTCTTTCAAATCAGTCTGCATGTTGTAAATTACACTTTAATATAAATATTTCAATTTACACCTATAATACATAAGTGTAAATTGTTTCCGGGTACACAGTTACACCTGTTAACTTTTGTTTATATTCAGTTTACAGTTCTACAATTTATCGCAAATATCTTCAAGCGTCACACGCTGAGATTTTATCATATGCTTAATTAATGTGACGTATTAAACAAGCCGCAACTACAGTTGGTTGGGCACACGCCAGCTGCTCTTTTTACTCGTCTTGTTCCACACATCGACAGTGTGTTGTTCGGTATATACGAGTACATATTCATATACCTATAATGCATTCTCTCTAGGAATGAGACACTTGAATACGACGATAGCAACGACCACAAATCAGTAGCCACTTTGTTCTTTCACGGTCGAACGTTTCTCTTTCGAGAAAACGGTATTGATCTATTTCTAAAGTGATTACTGTCTGTTCGTTATCCTATTGTTCTATTTGAGCTTCATTGCTGACATTTAAATTTAGAATAGAGCCACCAGTACGCTTTGGACAATACTTCACGGCTAATGTAAAACTAAGTTGCCGTTAATTGCACAGTTGTACGCTTTTGTTTTATTCAAACTTTTCTAAATTCTAATAGTCGTAAATATATTAACAAACATAAAATTTAACGAAAAAAACTTTATTATTTTCTTTATTTTAACAAAAAAAAAACAATAAAATTTACATGGTAACTATTTGTCAGCAGTAACATTTTGATAGTAATTTGTACACGGAATAAATATTTGGCAATATTTTTAACAGCACTTTTAAAGTATATAATTATAACAATGTAATTGGAGAATAGAACATTATTTTAAATACTATAATATCCTAATACATTTTTACTAACATCACAAATCTGAAAAAGAGTTTTTCTTTTTTTTTTATTACCATCTGACCTTAAGGTCAACCAATTTTTATTATATTAATATGCACATAGTATTTAGTATAAAGAAGAGAGAAGAATAGACTATTTTTATTTCAATAAATATTTTTTGATTACATGGAAGAAGCCACAAGTAATAACTAATTTCATATAAAAATATGTTTTACCTAACAATTCGAAACGTTAGGAAGTGTTCACGTGTCGAAGGGGAACATAAGTGTTTTTTTAATCAAACACCATGATGATGGAATTAAAAAGCTTTACTGATTCATACGATGGGTTCAGGAGACATGTGAAATTAAATTGAAATCGGAAAAGGGCCAGCACAATAGACATGTCTGATGGAGGCCGCGGATGCTTGAATGCCAACTACATCGACTTTATAATGCCGAAGCGACAATATACCCCCATTTATAAGGCGTTTTCCACATCTACGAGGGTCTAATTCAAATTCAGATTGACTACCTAAAATCTCTCCTTTCATATGTTAAAGAAATCTGTTTTCGCCTACACACTGTAGAGGAATTTACTTCGGTAGAAATTACTAACGGCCCACTCAATAGGATTCTGTGCAAAGCAGCAGCAATTGAATTGTGAAAATATGCTTATTTTTACGACTACTGTATAGAAGGTTCTTTTATTATAGAATTTTATGTATTCAGTTATTCTCCTACAGTTCCTGAACTGCTTATCGTATTGTAGCAAATAAAAAAACCTCATTTCTTTTTATCTACAAATAATGAATAATTACAATAATTTGTTCCGAAAAAATATCTACTACTTTTATAGCGACTAAATTAATATTGTTCCAACATGAATTTATCGCCTTTTATTATCTTTACTACAAATCTAATTACAATATGATATTTAGAATTGGCAAAGATATTGTGAAACATTACAGACGAATTGAAAAGCACCTTTTTAAAGTCGCTTAAAAACTGCAATCTATTTAAGATCACGGTGCATGAACGTTCACAGTAATGAGAGAAATAAGGATCGTTTGATACCAAGTATAACCATCACACGTGCATCGTACGATTTCACGAAAGCACGGATAGCGGAGCATTTTAAAACTTGTAAAAGAACTGTCTCCGAGACTCGGCCTTAGAATGCTCTAACGGAAACTTGTACAATTCTTAGACGCAATAAATGGTGCGATCACTTGCATGCACTACTCAGGAAAGAACCAATTTTATTTCACTTCTATTGTTCTATTTATTGTTCTACTTGTGTTAAAATACGTAACGATTTACTTGAGAAAGATAAAAAGGTTTTTTTTGTGTTAATAAAGTCTTATAATATTCATTTTTTTTAATCGCGATATTATTTTACATGACAATAAAATAATAATCACTTTTCAACGGACTTCAAAAAGAAGAAGGTTCTCAACTCGGTTGCATTTTTTTTAATGTTTGTTACAGGATATACTTACAAAGTGGACCCAAAAAAATTTTTTTAAAACGATAAAGTAATTTAGTATTAAGACAAAATAACTGGTTTTGCTAAACCTCGAGTCAGTTTTTTTTGTGTAACACAATGTTAAATTACTAAATTTTTTTATTGAATGTAATGCTTACCATTACAGTAATAAATAACAAATGTTTCTGACAACCTCATCAAGTAGTACAAATAAGTATTACAATCGTAAGAATATTTTTAAACTATTGATTTAATGTTAATGCACTTATTATGACTTTACAAATGAAGTACTCTTTATTGTATCACTTAAAGAATAATACAAAACAATAAATAAATAAATATATTACATATATGAAGTACAATAAGCGGTCTTATTTCTAAAGCAATCTCTTCCATACAACCTTTGAAATTAATTTAATCTTTTATGATAACTTTACATTATGTATATATATATTGGACTTAAATTATATAAAAAAAAGTCCAATATAACATTGATAGCAATATAAAATAAGAAAGAGACAGTAAACAAACGTAAGGAGCTTATACGAAGCTCATACACAGCAAAGATGTGTACTTCCACATCAAGTAACAAACAGAAAACTAAAAAGTTGCGACGCGAACTATTTGAGTACACAGCTCTAACACGTTCCTTTTACGTATTGGCAAAATCCTTGAAGCAAGAGTGTTGCTTCACTTCCGCATAGCACCCCAATCACAGCCCGCATGCTCAGCTGAAAGAATCTTTAAAACAGCTCACTCCGATACTGGTTGCTTACTATGTTTTCACGAATGAAACTCGTTTACAAAGTTATTGTAGATATAGATAAATAAAAAATAAGTTAATAGTCAGTTTAAAGTTTAAATTTAATGGCATTAAATTTTATTGTATCATGATTAATTTACTGAATGAATTTAAGCATCTTTTTTTTTTTTAATCAATAGACTAATTTTTAAATTAAGGCTTAAGATAACTTTTACATTCCTGAAATATAAAATTGGGTTTGTGAGATTTTTTCTTCTATTAAGAATATCAATTAGATGAAACCCTATAGAATGAAAATTATAGAGCCTTCTAACTGAATATCAAGTACAGAAAGTCCATAATTTCGATATATAATAAAGATAATCATAATTATTA